>NW_022589738.1:8737508-9337508 GCF_004348235.1 Phoca vitulina | reverse complement strand
AACACAAAGTGAAAAACCTGCCTCAGGCTTCTCTAGGAGCAAGAGAAATGAATGGACTTGGCCCTAGAACTTGCAGTGGCCACAGAAGCAGAGACAGACCTGGCTGAAATTCTGGCTCGGGCTCTCTCTTCTTCATCTTGCAAAGCCTCCTCATACTGAGATGGGAAAGAACTCGGGTCAGTCCTGTGAAACTTGGCCATCAACTCCAGGACTTTCAACTTGGTGGTTTCAGCGTGGGCTCTCGGGCCCCACAGGAATTCAAACTGTGCGGGATCCCTGTTGGCCACCTGCCGGTACTCTAGGTACTTTTCCTTCACGAAATCTTTGGTGATGAGCTTCCTGGGCTCCCCAAAGATGGAGTGCTTCCTCCCAGCATATACCCCCGTCAAATTCAGCGCTTCCCAGACTTCCTCTTCAGTGGCACTGTTGCCCTTCATGAAGATCACACCCAGGATAAAGATCAGGATGCCGGTCTTGGGCATGCCCTCTTCACCACCCAGCACCCCATCATAGGTGAGGCCCAATTTGATGAAGAGGCCATAGCAGTGGTTGATGGGATCCACTCTCTTCACATCAAGGCCAAAGACCATCTCCATGTGCTCAGCGGCTCTCAGGAAGATCTCAGTGAAGTGGTCTTCAGACTCTTTGATGACAATCTGCATGTCTGCCTTTGTCACTAGCTCTTTCATGTGATACTTGAACAGCATGAAATTGACCAACGAAATCACCTTCTTATCTACAGCATCCATGGGCACATTCCTGGGGTCAGGCCCAGCCCATGAGGTGCTATCCTCTTCTTGGCTCCTGGAGCCCTCATTCAATTCACTTGATGAGGTGGTTGTGATGGCAATGGAAGATGAGCAGAAACTCTGATGACTCTCAGGGGTACTGGGTTGACCAGCATCAGGAGCCTCCTCTGAATTGCCAGGCATCAGAGGATAAGAGGAGAGATGGGTCTCTTCCAGAGCCCTGGAGACCTGTACAACTTCCATATCTTGGATCTCACTGAAGGTCTGAAAGCACTGATCGTATAAGCATCGTGGATTCTTTTGGTTCTGAAGCATGGTGACTTTTATGAGTGGCAATAGACAGGAGTGAGGACAGGGGAGTGGGCAATGGGGAATCACAGCCTAAGAGGAAGAAGGAGATGTGAATGGCCTCAGCTGCTAAACTCCACTGGGGTGGCTCTGATAAAACTGCCTCCAATGGACTTCTCCCGACAACACTGTTATAGGGCCTCACAGGTCTCCCAACCTCTTGGTTGCTATGTCCCTGAAGAGCAATGAAGGAGGATGTCTGAATGCTCCTGAGGATGCAGCCAGCAAACCCAGGCTGAGAATTCTCAGAGATTGCAGTAAGCACGTGTGGTGGGGCTCTAGACAGCCATTTCTGTTCTGAGGAGGGTGGACCCATCGGTCCTCACTCAGGTTCATTAACTTGGCATTCAGTAGGGCCCGGTGTACCTCCCTTATACTAATATGGGGTGGTCCCCGAAGACCAAAGTCACATCTCCCAAGACAACTGATGGAGGAACCTCCTCCAGAAGGCCTACCTGGGGTTTCCCAGGGCTGACAGCAGGACCTAGACTGTGTGGAGGCTATCTATACTGCTGTTGGTAGTCCCCCCACACCCCGGTTCTCACTTAGTTGCCTCACTCTGAATCCAGGCAGGTCCTGGGATCTCTTCATTTGCTGACCTAACATTGTCCCTTCAGAATAAAGCCTCCACCTTCTGATTTCTAGAAGGTAATTAGGGCATATGTCTACAGATAGCCTTTCCCATAGCCTCTCAGTGCTGACGACAGTTCAGGGCAGGATTCATTCATCATGATCCCCACTCTCCTGGGGTCAGTGGACCCTCAGTATTCACTCTGGGTTCTTGACTTGGCAACTGGTGGGGTCTCAGGTCTGACCACTCTATGTGATGTCAACTCTTTTGTGTGTAAGAATGCCTCATCTTCACGAGTTACCTGAGAAGGAAGTGAAGAAGGACACTGCCTATACCCCTCTATAAGGGCTTCCTGGGCTAACAGAAGGAGGTAGAAACTGTAAAGAAAAACTCTTTTCTGGGGTGGGTAGACCCCTTGGATCTCACTTAATGTCCTACTGTGACCCATGAGAGGCTCTGGATCCCTTTCCTTGATGACCTCATATAATGTAGGTACATACACCAAGGATCTCACCTGTGTGAACCACCCCCCCTCCCCCCCACACACACACCACCACCACCACCACCAAAATGGTGATCTTGTCATGTAGTCTCTGCCCAGAGTTCTCTGGACTGATGAAGGTCCAGGGTCTCTTTGATGACCCTATGTTTTGGGGTGGATCCTTTTCAGTTCTTACTCTGTATGTCCCACACGGACTCCAGTAGTGCCTGGCCACCCTGTCCGTTGCTGACTCTGAATATGTCCCAATCCCCTCGGTGCCCAGTGTATGAAGTGAGCCACTGAGAATCCTGACCATCTTTGCCTGGGACCTATCAGGTAATGACTACAGGGGGAGGACAGGTATCAAAGGGTCTCACTGTGCTCAAGTAGATGGTCACCTCCTTGCTCAAACAAGGTGTATACTTTGGAACTTGACAGTTTATGAGCCTCTTCCCCTCTACTGAACTGCTCTTGCTCCCTCAGGCTAGAGACTCATTCCTGTGACCACTGAGGAGCAATTAAGGGGTGTCACATCCAGAGTTTCCAAATGTCACAGCAAGACAGGGCTCTTTTCAGATTATTCTGTTCTGGAGCAGGTGTCCTCATCAGCCTCACTTAGGGTCCTTCCCTTGACTAATAGTAGGACCTAGGATCTGAAACCCTTCCACAGACCATTCTTCATCACCCTGAGCTTACTGAGCAAGAAATGAGGGCATGTCTCAGTTCTGCTCCAGGCCTCCCAGGGGTGACAGCAGGGCTAAGGAGAATTATGTTTGGCTCCAATCTTCTGGGATAGGTGGTTCTCTCAGCCCTCACTCAAGGCCTCTATTTGGCTACTGGTAGACACATGCCCTCTCATGCCTCTCAGTCCCCACCTGCTAAAACCTAATGTCACCCCCACCAGAAAAAGGACTATTCTGCCTAAGACAACCGAGAAGGAAGGAAAGAGAAATCTCATTCAGTCACCATCGCCAGGCTTACCACTGCTGAGAAGAGGGGCAAGAACTCTGGAGCTTCTCTGTTCTGGGGTGGCCAGGCCCCTCAAACCTCTTTCAGAGAACCTACCTTGGTCCTAACAGACCTTGGGACTCATCCTTTGCTCACCTAATGTGCTGTAGGCCCTGTATATACAAACACTCCTCACTGGAACCCCACAAGGAAGAGGAGCAATATCTTATCAGGTGATCCTTGTTGACACACCCTGGACTGACAGCAGGAGTGCTTTGCCGATGGGCCCTCCGTCCTGGTGTGACTGATACCCTCAGTACTAATTCCGTGTCTTCATAGGTTCCTGCAACCCCTTGGGCACTTTTCTGTTTGTTAACCTGAGGCTGCCGCTCAGACAGACACAATTACTTCCCTGAGGCCCCTGTTAGATGAAGGGAGAATGTGAGAATTCTGACCACTGGCCTCAGGCTTCCAAGGGCTAAATGCAGAGACAGAGGGGAGCTCATGGACTTCCCACTATACTGGAATGGGTGGCCCCTTAGTCCTGACTCAATGTCTACACCTTGGTTCCTGGCACTGTGTCAGCCCTCCCCTCTGTTGTACCGTTGTTCACTCCTTATACCACACACCCACCTGCTAGTGACCTCCAAGGGAGAATTAAGGGGACATTTTACATGGATATCCCTGCCCGTGGCCTCCCAGGATTGCCAACAAGGGTGGATATCGTGGGGCCACCTGTGTTCGGAGGTGGGTGGTCCCTTTAGACATAACTCTGTGTCCTTACCCTGAATCCTTTAAGCACCTGGAAATCTTCCATCTGACCACCTGACTTCACTCCCTCAGACCAAGCCTCACCCCTCTCTTAAACCCAAAAGGATGACGTGAAGTCACCTACACGTGGTCATTCCTTTCAGGAACCTCCCAGGGTGGACCAAAGTGGTTGGTGATGTGCCCGCTGCCATCTGTTACCTGAGGTTCCACCTTCTAATCAAGGCCCCACGTGTCTGAGATGCCCAGAAAGGAAGTGAGGGGACACCTCATCCGCCCGACATGGAGACCTGACCACAGGGGTTCGATTCTGCGCCACAACCTCTACCCGCGGTCAGGGGAAGCATGAGAACTCACGCGGGGTCCTCGCCCGGACTCCTACAGGAGTCCCCCGCAGGGCCTGAGGCTCCTTCCTTTGCCGACGGGACACCGCCTGCCTCAGGCTAAGCTCTTCCCTCCCTCAGACTCTGGAGGCAGAAGTCAGTCAGCAACACTTCCCGCCACCCCTGCCCGACGCCTCCCAGGGCTCACAGACTGGCCGAGGCTCACTGAGTCCACCACTGTCTGGGGTGGGTGGTCCCCTCAGGACTCACTCGGGGGCCTTTTCCGGACTACCAGCAGGTCAGGGAACTCTTAGCCCCGCAACAGAAACGCTGTCGCCTCAATTCCTCCAAAGAGGAAGTGTGTCGTAGGTCAGCCTGACAGACCGGTCCAGGGCTTCCCTGAGTTGGACTGGGGCTCTCATCTAATGAGTCCCCTCATTTCTGTGATACGAGGTCTCCTCAGTTCTCATTTGGAATCTTACTTGACTCCAAGTAGCACCTGGGACCCCTCCCTCGGCTGACTTGGTTCCACGCACCTCAGATTGAATCCCGCACAGCCCCAGAAGGAATCCCGCACAGCAACCCGACAATCCGGAGGAGGAAATCAGGGGGCGTCACATCCGGTTACACCTGCCTGGGCTCTTCCGGGTCAACAGCAGGGGCGGGGCTGTGCGCACCAGCCTCTTTCACGGTGGAGGTTGCGGCTGGTCCCTCGTCATAGTCCTATTGACTTCTGGTAGCCTTGGAATTAATCCCTCTCTTGAACCCATGTCATGCCTCTCATGCCAATGTCCTCATGCCCCTAGAACCCTCGAGAGGAATTGAGGGGATGCTTCAGTCGGAGAGCCCTGCCTGGACCAGTAGGGCTCAAATAGGCACTGGCTCGTGTCTATGTGACCCACCCTTATTCTTTGGTTTTGGCCTCTTTTCTGTCCTCATTCACTGGCAGTTCTCGTTTTGGCTCCTTTCTTATGACTCAAGGCTTTCTGGGAAATGCTATATCTCGGCAAACTCTTGATGACTTTACCCACTGAAACCCTTGCCAAGCGTGGAATGGGTCATGTCCCAGTCTTAATGTGAAATGAATTAGTTGGAACACAAAACAGGCAGGGGCCAGGATCTGTGGTGGGCTATCAGAGAAAAATCACACTATTTCTGCTGTTCACTAGTCAGACTTAGTCTCTTACATAAATTCTGTTCTAAAATATTTACATTCTACAAGAAGACACTGAAATGAATGATTTTGAAAGCCTCTGATTTTTAGTTTATTCCATATTGCATATGCAGAAATCATAAGCAGAATATGAATATTATCTCTCTTTTGCATTTTTCATACTTACTATTTACTTGCTATTCTTATTGCTCTGAGTATGATTTCTAGTCCAGTTTTGAAAAATGGAATGGGTTTGGCTCAAATATTCTTTTCTTAGGTCTCTTCATCTATAGGCTTTTTGTATCAAGAAGAGCTAGCTTGATAAGATGTGGGGAGTAATTTCAATTTTTTGTGTGTGATTTGTAAAAGTTTACTTAAGATGCTGATTAGTTTTTGCCTGAGTATAAGATGCAACTGGCCTCCAAACCTGATCTGATCTAGGTGGCTTTGGCTTAGAGTTCCAGTTCATAATTGTAGACTACAGTTTTCTGTTTCTAACTGGTCTCCTTTGCATTTTATATTTTGCTTAAAAAATAGCATTTCACTTGGATTTTCAAATGTAAAGGTATATTTATAAAAAATCATTATTTATAGAAATTCTTAGACTTATAGTATAGTACAGAAAACAGTACAATGAACCCTGTTTACCTAACACTCTGCCTAATAATCATCAGTAGGTATAAGCCGAAGTCTGATTGGATTAGTATTTTTTGGTCTATATTTTGTTCTTTGGCAAGACCACTCCCACTCCAGAGGTAATGCTTTTTATTTCCATTAGGAAATACATACTGTCCGTGTGTCTTCTTTTTGGTGACCTTGGCACTCATAATTATAATGATTACCCATCCCCCATTTAAGGCTGTAGAACTGTAATTCTCCCATTTTCTCATTTCTTTTTTTTTTTAAAGATTTTATTTATTTATTTGGGAGAGAGAGAGAGCACAAGCAGGGGGAGGGGCAAAGGGAGAGGGAGAAGCAGGCTCCCTGCTGAACAGGGAGCCCGATGGGGGACTCCATCCCAGGACTCCAGGATCATGACCTGAGCCAAAGGGAGACGCTTAACTGACTAAGCCACCCAGGTGACCTCTCATTTCTTTTTAAAATTTTTTACCTCAAAAGCTTGTATAGGTGGAAATCTTTTCCTTGTCATTTGTTTTTCCTGAGGTATTGTTGTAATGTATTTCTAGTGTTTTCTTATACTATCTCCTCTGCACCTATATTTTGTACGGTCTTATTTAGCTAATATCACTTTTTTTCAGTTACTTTCTTTTGTTGTTGATAATACTTATAAAATTACCTGTCATATAGATCTTACATAACAGATGAAACAGCACAAAAAACCCTTCATATATCTATTAACTAGAGAGCCAGCTGCAATGGTCATTGAGGGCATCAATAAATCTGGAGGTGAAAGACTGAAAGAGTCTGGGGACATCTATCAGGTCAATAACAGAAGGACTTGAGATGTTATGAACAGGGTAGTGTAAGAAATGGCAGCTCTTTTTCCCCATGCTCCACACAGTTTTCCTTTTTGAACCTTCACTTCAAAAAGTAGGAACTGGGACTTTGTGCTGGATTGTGAGAATGTTATCTAAGCCAATGATTTTTTCATCTCACCTCCCACTACATCTTCCCCATGCTGACTTATGTCGCTCTGTACCTCCTAGAATTATAACCTGGATTGCACTATTCTAGAGAAGAATTATCAGGGAATATTTTGTTGATTATAGACATACTAAGAACCAACAGGATGTTGTGGGCAGATGCAGTGCCATGCCAGGTTCTCCAGATGTGATGTGAATAGAATCCTACCTATTGTCCCACCACGATGAGTGTTCCTTCTGGGAGTGAGGAAACTGGGGGACTGGCCTCTCTCCTTTTTTGCCTAAGTGATAGTGTCCTGCAGATTCTGCCGTTTGGCACAGAGACCCTGTTGCTGAGGCCCCTGAATGGGGTTTGGTGTCTATGGGAAAGGGATAGGTCTTTCTACTTGCTTTGATTAAGGAGAGTCTCAGGGGAAAGAGGGCAGGCATCAAGAACCCTGAGCTAATTCCACAGAGAGCAGGCAACTCTTAGTGAACCCAGAGGGAAGGCCTCCTCATCCAGAAAGTAAATTATCACCACTCTTGGCAGGATGTGTCTTGGAAGTGACTAAATGAGGACCTTCCACCATCCAGATAGTAATATGGGCTCCTGGTTTAGGTTGACAGTCAATGTTCAAATGTCAAAGGGGACTCTAAGAAATAGGTCCACAGGGTCATAAGCTGAGGAGAAACTTGAACAAGATGGGCACCATCTTGGTCATCTTGTCAATCACAGGCACATACTAGCCCAGAGCAAGACACACATCCATATCTGTTCCACATATGTCATTCCAGCTGCCCTCACCCTTGACAGTCAAGGAACAACTACTTATTCAAACATTACATGAACCTATTTCTGCTTGTTGCACAGTAACCATTTTAGGTTTGAAACAAGAAATAGAGGAATGAAGAAAGAGAAAAAGGAAGAATAAATATCTGGGAAAATATTTTAGAATATTCTTCATGCATCAGTTTTCTACTGCATTTCAAATTAGTGCAAACTTACCCATTAAAAAATACATGAAAATTTATTAACTCATAGTTTTTGTGTGTCAGTAGTCCAAACATAGCTCAACTTCCTTCTCTACTTCAGGATCTCTCCTGGTTGAAATTAAAGTATTATCTTGACTAGAAGAAAATTCACTCAGCTCACTCAGTTTGTTGGCAGAATTCATTTCTTCTTGTCTGTAGAACTAAGATCTTAATTTTTTTTTCTAATTCTTGCAAAATTGGTTTTAATGTTTCCTAATGGTAGGCTGCAGTTTTAGGCCAGGTGGTCCACTCCATAAAAAGTTCTCAACATAGTAGATTTCTCCTTCAGTAATAGCAAAAGAGTGAGAACAAGTCTTCTTGCAAAACAGAGTCAAATATAGTGTCTATAATCAAGAGACGTTCAATCTTCTTCGCCATATAATGTAATATAACCATGGGTGTGACATATCATCCATTTTGCCATATTCTACTGATTAAAAGGAAGTTATGAGCCCTGCCCAAACTCAAGAGAAATGGTAACAAAGCATGAACACCCAAAGATCAGGATCTAGGTGACTAGTTTAGACTCTGTCTACCATAATTTATGCTCTGACCCCAAAGATCCAAGTTTCTTCTTCATCCAAAATACGTTCAACCTTTCCCAAGATCCCCAAATGTCTGACTCCACTGTAATAGCAATTCAAAAACTAAATCTCATCATCTAAATAAGACTCACGTGTAGATGAAGTTCTTAGAGAATATATAGTTAAGTTTACCAACTGGGACAGAATGCTTCTCTATTGATGGACCTATAAAATAACAGAAACAAATTATCTGGGCCTAGCCCACCCAGTATATAATAGTGGGACAGGTATAGTACAACAACTATAGACATTCCTGTTCAATTACAGGAAAAATGGAAGGGATAACGCAGCCCCTAGCCCATAGGGTTGTGAAATCCTGTGGGCAAATGTTGTTAATTCCTTGATTACATTTTAATGCCTTCAGATAATTTTCCAAAGGCCACTCTTTGGGTTCCTGATTGCTCTTTGGAGTTATCCTTCCTTTGTAATGGGAGGTAGCATGTGTTTACAATGGAGTATATAAAAAACAATTATTTTGCGAACTGTGATCAAATGTACTGAGACAAGGGACCAAAATACCTGCCCTACTTCAGTCAGTCAAAAGTTCCTCCCTAGTTTATCCAGGATTCAAGACTACATGCTAAGACCCAATTTGCATTTTAGGCTTTAGTCTCTCAACTTTGAGACACAATCTGAGGGATCTGTTCTTTATTAAACAATTCAACACCTTTGATTTACCCACTCCATAACTAAATTTAACCTTCAGTTTCACTAAACAACATGCAGCTTATTGAATGCAAAAAAGATCATGCCTTGGGACACTTATAGATGACTGTGCTCACCTGGACTCATGCCTCCTTGCTCCTTTTTCAAAATTGTCCCTCTCATTTACCATGCAATCTCACTTATTTCCAACTTCTAGACACAAAGATATGAGCATCTTGAGCAATAGTACAGTCGTTTTCAAAGAAAGAATGCTCAGTGTTTTAAAAATAAATGAGTCAATGAGCTTGGTATCTAATTTATGAAGATTTAATTTCTCTGACATTCTTTATAAGGTAAGCAAATACAAGTAGATGTCTTTTATTTTACAAAAATACACAGTAAAAAGTATTAGGAAAGCCAAGAATTGACCATCTTTTAATTAATTTATATCAATTTCTTGAACCAAACAATTTTACTATTGAGTTCTTTCAAATTTCAAAAAAAAAAACACAAACAAACAAAACAAAAAACAAACATGTATTGCAATACCACATTGTCTTATTCTGGATTGCAAACATTGTTTTACAGAATAGCAAAGGTCCTACTCAAACTTGATACAAAGCAGTAAATGTGTAAGCAAAATCATTCTTAAACCTAGAGTCTAAAGCAGCTCAGAGCTTCTATTAAAAGAAACACCATTTGAGAAATAATGAAAAAATAAAGGAGACAGAAAGGAAGGAATGGAGAGAGGAAGGAAGGAAGGAAGGAAGGAAGGAAGGAAGGAAGGAAGGAAGGGCTCCAACTTATCACATAATCAAGAATACAAAGATAATAAATACTTTTTCCTCCCCACCCTATCCTGAACCTCAACTACTTAGAAATTAACTGTCATCTTCAAACACAAAGTGAAAAGTCTGCCTCAGAAGCTGTTTCACTTGGCTCTGTATGTGCACTGGCTATGGTGGTAGAGACATCCCTGGCTACTATTCTGGCCTGGGATTTCTGTTCGTCATCTCTTAGAGACTCTTCATACCAGTGGGCTGTAGCATGGGACCTGGTGAAAAATTCCAGAACTTTCATCTTGTTAGTTTCAGCTTGGGCTGTTGGACTCCACGTGTATTTACAACATGCAGAATCAATATTGAGAACCCACCAGTACATCGGGTATTTTCTGTCATCATATTTCTGTTGATGAGCTTCATGAGCTCTCAGGAAAGTGATTCCTCTCAGCATATATCCTCATCACATTCAGCACTTCCCAGATTTCCTCCTCAGTGACTCTGTTGCCCTTCCTGAAGATCATAACCAGGACAGCCATCAAGCCGCTGGCCTTGGGCATGTCCTTGTCATTACCTAGCGTCCCGTCGAAGATGAGGTCCATTTCGCTGACCAGGGCATAGAAGTGCTTGATGCAGTCAACCTCCTTCAGGTCCATGGCCAAAACCAGCTCCATCTGCTCAGAAGGTCTCCTAATGTCAGAAATGTGGTCGTGTCCTTTTTGCTCACATTCTTCACATTCTTCAGCATGTGTACTTTCGTGATGGGCTTTTTCATTTTATATTTGAGCAACAGAAATGACAACAAAAAGCCACCTTCTTAATTACAGGGTCTCTGCACAAGCACTCATTGTCAGGCAGGGTCTATGTGGTGCTCGAATTTTCCCTTCCATGGCTCTGTTAGCACCTTAATTACTTCTTGTGCATGATATGGTTGCAGCAGTAGTAACGGTGGATGGGACTCTGTGAGGGCTCTGGAGAGTGCTAGGTGTCCCTAAAACAGGCAAGTCTGGGGAATACCCTTCAAAAGAGGAGAGAAGGAGGAGTGGGACTCTCCCTCAGCTACAGTAGTAGCCTGAAAACTCCCCAGCTCCTGTATCTCACCTCAACACCATCCAGCCGTAGCTGCCTATAGCCTCTCCAGACTGACAGCGGGGGCAGATCTCTGTTCCCCATTATCCATGTTCTGGGGCATGTGGTCCTTTCAGATCTCTCTCATGGTGATCTACACCTGTATTTGAAATTCTGGCTCCTGATATCAGCTCTCTGTATGATATTTTCTCCCTACATGCTCTGAGATTTTTGCCCAGCCATTACACAGAATGGGTCAGGGCCCCAAGCACAGTGAAAAAGCTGCAGCAGAAGGCAAGAGCCCTAGGACAGGGGGAGGACTGATGGAAAAAAAAAGAAAAAAAAATGCTGATCTATTTCTTCTACTCATTCTCTAGAATTAGTCTTTTGAGGATCTTCTGTACTTAAAGATGTACTTACTACATGATACACAAGATTTTGTGAGGCCCTAAACATTTTACATTTTCTAGAATTGTTTTGTCTAGTGTAGTGACTTTTTTTAATCATCATTCATAATAAGATTATATATAAAATAAACATATATACAACATATTTAATAATATCTACCAATAGTTTTTTTGTGCATATGTATGTATATATCATCTCAGTTTCATGAAAAAATACCTAGCCTTATTATGTGTGATTCTCTCTGATAATCTCTATTCTACTTCTAGTCTATTCTTTATGTTCTATTAAAAAATAATAAAAGGCCATTTTTCACCCATTAAAAAGCTTCAGGTGGTTATTATAGCCTATGGAATCATACTGCCTCAAGCAACACAAATTTTTATGCTTTCGTGAAATGACTCCATTGCTACTTGATGGCAGCTGTGGTTTGAGGTGCTGCCTCAAATTCCTACAATGAAGCAATAGAAATCCATTATACCAAGGCAGACTTGTAATAACTAAGATGAAAATTTTAAAACGTTCCCTGCAATCTATCTTGTCATCTGTCTTCTGCTATAAATTACACTCACCATACCTTCATGACATGCCCCTCCCCTCATTATAAAAAGTTGTTACATCAGACTCTAGATCCATAAAATACAATCTCTGTATTAGGCTGAATCAGAATTAAAATATTTTTGCTCTGTGAAAAGCTTTGATAAGAAAGGAAATTAAAATACACAGATGAAAGGATTATTTGCAAATTACATATCCAAAAAAGGGCTTGTTCCCTAAAAAAAGAACCCTCTAAACTCAACAGCAATAAACAGAGTCCAATTAGAAAACTAGCATAAGACCTGAACACATGTTTTACCAGAGAGAATGTATGGATATCTGAAAAACAGATGAACATATGTTAAACATAATTTTCCTTTCAGGAAATGTAAATTTAAACCACTATGAGATGCTACTATATAACTAGTTGAATAGCTAAAAAAAAAAAAAAAAAAAAAAAAAAAAAAAATTTAAAAGTACCAAGTCCTGGTGAGGATATGGAGCAAAAGGAATCTGAAACATTGATTATGGGAACACGAAATGGTCCAGGCTTTCTGGAAAACCATATGGAACTACTTTTTTTTTTTTTTTAAGATTTTATTTATTTATTTGACAGAGACACAGTGAGAGAGGGAAAGCAAGCAGGGGGAGTGGGAGAGGGAGAAGCAGGCTTCCCGCTGAGCAGGGAGCCTGATGCGGGGCTCCATCCCAGGACCCTGGGATCACGACCTGAGCCGAAGGCAGATGCTTAACGACTGAGCCACCCAGGCACCACCCAGGCGCCCCCCCATATGGATCTTCTTAATGTAGTTAACTTACACTTACATTTGAACAAGCCTCTACTATATATTTTCCTAAAGAAATGAAAACTTAACCTTGCACAAAACAAAAACAAAAATAAAAACAAACAAACAAAAAAGCCCTTCATCTGATTGTTTAAGAAGCTTTATTTGTAATGGCCCCAAACTGGAAGCAAACCAAATGTCCTTCAAAGAAGAATGCATAAAAGTCTGCGATCCATGTGATGGAATACTACACCACAATAAAAAAGAAGGAACAAATGATGCATGTGACAACTTGGATCAACCTCAAGGTCACAATGCTGAGTGAAAGAAAGCCAATCTTAAAGTCAACCTTACCTATGTATAATTCCATTTATATAAAATTCTCAAAAAGGACAAAATTATATATGTATATGTGTTTGTGTTTGCCACATTCAGTCCTAATTTTAATTTTGCATTTGAAATGTTCATTTGTTATTCTGAGATAGTTGCATGCCACAATAATTTAGATTTTACTTATGACTTAGACAACTTCTACTTCTGTGAAGATGGAGTAAGAAGGACCAGATTTACCCACTTGCCTGAAACAACTAAAAGAACAGATAAAATATATGACAATGATATTCAATACAGGGACATCAGACCATATAGGACAGTGGTCACTTAGAGATGGAAAACAAAGGATGTGACTTTGTAATTGCCCCAGCTTGCTGCTTGGAGCTCTGGTGAAGCCTGGGTTCTCTCGAGTTGACGAGATGAAGCTAAGAGTCTGGGGACAACGAAGCAGCTAAAGTAGATGCGAGAGAGTACCAGTGAGGAGAGAGCCACACCAGCAAAGAAGTGTGTAGCCCACACAGGGCTGGGAGCACTTCCTGGCAGACTGATAAACTGTATCATTCATGGAGCATCAGGGACACTACCCAGAAGTGTTCTGCACCACAGTGAGGCAAAGTAAACCAGAGGAAATGTACTCTTTTCCCAACTAACAAAGCTTGAAGACAGACATGAAAGGATTCTTTTGTTTCTAAGTAACTTCATAGCATTACAGAATAGACCTTGAGAATACTGATGTTATTAACAGTTTAAAAAATCTGTTTTTGTTCTGGACAAGTGTAAACAAGGTAAAATCACAATTTCACAATGTCTGGCATCCAATCAAATATTACCAGGCATGCAAAGAAGCAGGAATATATAACCAATAATTAGAAAATAATCAGTCAAAACTGACATGGAAATTATACAGATGGTACGAGGAGTAGACAAGGACATCAAAAGAGCTATTATAACTATATATCATATGTTCAAGAAACACAAAGGAAGATCAAAATGGTTAGAGACATAGAAGATACAAAAAGACCCAAAATGAACCAGAAGAGGTGAAAGCCACAATGTCTAAGATAAAACTATACATTGGATTGGAATAGTGAAAGAATTAAAAAAAATTAGTGAACCCATGTATACAAAAAATAGCACAACATATTGTTATACTAAATCTACATAAGGGAAAAAACTAAAATCAGCTTTAAAATAATATATACCAGATGTTAATTGTGTTCACCTTTGAGGAAGGGGCAGAATTTTTGAGTTGTAAAGGGGGAAAATTATGATTTCTCAGTTTTGGTGAATTTCCTGCAACAAGAATAATGCACAGTACTCAGCCATCAAAAAAAAAAAAAAAAAGAAAGAAAGAAAGAAAGAAATCTTACCATTTGCAACAATGTGGATGGAACTAGAGGGTATTATGCTAAGTGAAATAAGTCAATCAGAAAGACAATTATATGATTTCACTCATATGTAGAATTTAAGAAACAAAACAGATGATCATAGGGGAAGGGAAGGAAAAATAAAATAAGATGAAATCAGAGAGGGAGACAAACCATAAGAGACTCCTTTTTTTTTTTTAAAGAATTTATTTATTTGAGAGAGAGAGATAGTGAGAAAGAGCATGAGGGGTGGGGAGAGGGAGAAGCGGGGTCCCTGCTGAGCAGGGAGCCCAACACGGGGCTCAATCCCAGGATCACAACCTGAGCCGAAGGCAGACGCTTAACCGAGTGAGCCACCCAGGTGTCCCCCATAAGAGACTCTTAACTATAGGAAACAAACTGAGGGTTGCAGGAGGGGAGGGGGGGTTGGGGGATGAGGTAATTGGGTGATGGGCACTAAGGAGGGCATTTGATGTAATGAGCACTAGGTGTTACATGCAACTGATGAATCACTAAACTCTACCTCTGAAACCAATAATACACTATATGTTAATTGAATTTAAATTAAAAAAAGAGAATATATGCACAGTTTTCTTAGTAATTAAAATCAAATAAGCCTAACACCAGAAAGAGTAGCTGTGTTTTAGCTGGAAAGTTACTATTAAATGATAGAACATACAAAATCTGAAAGAACAGCTTAATACAATAAGTTTATTTCTCTATGTGGACTGGTAGACAATCTGGGCTAACAGGTGACACAGAGATCCAGGCTGCTTGCTTCTTGTAGGTCCACCGTACAAACACATGCTTTCTGTATTACTGATGAATGTAAGAAAAATACATGGAAAGTGGCAAACTAATATCAGATGCTTTGGCCTGGAAATTACAAATATGGCCTCTGTTCACAGATCAACAACGAAGGTTAGTCACATGATCCTTTCCACTATAAGTGCACTGGGTAGGGTGCCTGGGTGGCTCAGTCGGTTAAGAGTCTGCCTTCGGGAAAAATGAAGGGGGGGAATCGGAGGGGGAGATGAACCATGACAGACTATGGACTCTGAGAAACAAACTGAGGGTTTTAGAGGGGAGGGGGGTGGGGGGATGGGTTAGACCAATGATGGGTATTAAGGAGGGCACGTACTGCATGGAGCACTGGGTGTTATACGCAAACAATGAATCATGGAACACTACATCAAAAACTAATGATGTAATGTATGGTGCCTAACATAATAAGATAAAATTAATAAAAAAATTAAAATAAAAATAATAAAAATTAAAAAAAAAAAAAAAAGATAGTGGTTACCTCCTCAGGAGAGTAAGCGAATGGGATCAGAAAGGCACATCAAGTATCAGCGGTTTGGGTAGCGTTACAAGTTCTGAAAATGGATGTGGGCTGTTTATTTTAATAACATGCTTCATAAATTAAAAATAAAATATATTACACATAAAAAAAGAGTCTGCCTTCGGCTCAGGTCATGATCCCGGGGTCCTGGGATCGAGCCCCGCATGGGGCTCCTTGCTCAGTGGAGAGCCTGCTTCTCCCTCTCCCTCTGCTGCTCCCCCTGCTTATGCTCTCTTTCTGTCAAATAAATAAATAAAATCTTAAAAAAAAAAAGTGCACTGGGTATTACAGTGGCCCTATGAGCCCAGGAAGGAGAGGAAGGTATAGATGAGCATTTGCAGGCTCCCCCATAAATTGTTGCATAGTAGATGCTCAATAGGATGCAACTAGTAGAATTTTTATGACAGAATTTTTATGACAACCCTTTTTATTTCCTGGTAGATTTGAGGAGGCCAAATTTCCTTGCAATTCTCCCAACTCTTTTGAGATCCTACTACATGTCAATTGCTTCCAAACACAGGCTTACGTCAAATTTTCAAAAGGATCTTGTAACATATCAGCAGAAATATTTTACCTTCTTCACTCAGTAGTACCCTTCTGCACCGATTCACTGGTTGCACTGCACTTATTGTACTGATGCAATAACCTCTAAACTCGTAATAGGGTGAGAATTCTCTTCTTCCTGTTGATGCCCCTTCAAAACTGGTGAATTTCTGCCACCTTCAAGATGACTGAACATGCCTTGAATACTTATACAGGTGCCATTAGGCACAAGGGAAAACCAAGATTTTCTCCTCAGTCAAGTAGTTAGACAAGGGTCACTAGGAAAACACTTGGTTTGTTTATTTTGGGGGGCTTTTTTTGACACTGGGTTATTTTTATCTTTGCTAACCAAAGATAGCATGTCTGTCAAACAATGTTTCACCTCCCGGAAGGATTCCAGTACTTTTAGGAAATTAATCCTCAGTAAATGCTTGCTATGTACTAGTTTCTGTGATCTTTGAATCTCTCCTCAACTACCAGTTATGTGGGAGATTTGGTTATTAACCACATAGGTAAACTCACAGTTCTATGACTCCATTGGCCAGTGTGAAAATAAAGCTCATTAAAATTCTATTGCAAATATCATGGTGGTCTCAAAACTCCTTCTCCAACTTCAGGATTCTGTCCCCAAATTAGTAGATTCTATGATAAACATGACTATATTCACCTCCTCTTTGTGAAAACATTTTGAGACTGTGGTAGATTTAAATGGGTGGCCAGATTTAAATTTCAATGTCAAAATTACCTTTTATAGAGAACAGGATGTTGTTATCACAGGGGTAATATGGTGAAGAACGGGACCACCAGGAAGTTGAAATGTTCTAAATCAAGGAGATTGCAGGTGATTTTTGACCTGTTTGTTCCACTGGGAGCAAGGTACAGCTTTCAGAATTGGTGTTAAAGAGCTGACCAGCAGGTGAGGTTCCAGTTTGGACAAGAGGGCACACTGGAGAAGACCCAGGGGAAGGTCACTGTATTGCAGACAGCTGGAGCTGAATAAAAATGCCAGCCCCGAGACAGTCATCAATTAAAGAACCTTGAGGAGAGGGTAGAAAACCCTGGATAAATGAAGCCCACGGCATTCCCCAAATTGTGTTTCTTATTTCAATTTTCCTTCTTTAAACCTGCTTTCAGTTCCTGTTACAACAACCTTCTTTCTATATTGTGAAAGGAATTAAGGAGTAGTGAGAAGAAAAATAAATGAAGAGATTGAAGGTCTGACTCAAGCTGGGAAGAATGGAACAGAGTAGGCTCTAGATGAATTCCAAGAAGAGGTCTGATGTCATCTCTTTCCCATACTAGACATGTGAAATGCGGTATAATGACAAGCTCTTTGAGCTTGAGGATAGTCATTTGTGAATTTGGTTTGATAAGTCATGCCTTCTAGGACTCTTGGAATATGTATAGAGTATATAAAGCACATGGCACAGTGCCTGGCATATCTTAGAACTTGAATGAATCATTTATTGCTGTCATTATGTTGATCCCAAATCCTGTCACCCCCACCTGTGTGCGTGTGTGTGCATAATGTGTTTTCTAAATCTAGGTCTTCTCAGAAAATATAAAGTGCTATAGGACATGCTATATCCAATCAGACAAAAATGTTCCTCAGCAAGTAAAACTTTATAAAAATTTCCCCTCAAATTTTATGTTATTTCATTTGGGTATAGGAATATCTTCTCCAGCTGGATGTAATTCAAAGTTCCTAAAATTTGTGTCAAGGACCAACTCCTCCACTCACTCACTGCTGTACCTTGTAGGGATTGAGAATATGTTGTCCCAAAATATGCCACTTTGGCATATTGGATATTTTGAATTAAAAGTACTGGAGAAACTGCTGTCACAAGGACACTCTAACCCTCCTTTGTTCCCCTTGAAGCAGGAGAGAAATCTCCCATGTAAAAGGTGCCCTTGCTGTACCAAAAGGGTACAGGGCATCCTTACCACCAGAGACAGGGAATTTAGGGCCAAGAAGCCTGTGTAAAGAAAACTTGCTACTTTTTTACCATTTGATACTCCTAGACCAAATCCCTTTGTCTTGTCAATTCTTCACAAGACATTTTTTTTTTTTTATAAAAGCACACTAAAAGCTTCCTTCTCTAGTCACTTCTTTGAGTCTCATATCTTTTTGGGTTCCTACATGTATATACATAATTAAAATTTGTTCCTGTTCATTTCTCTTTTTATTACAAGGGGTCACAGCCAAGAATCTAGAAG
The DNA here is from genome assembly GCF_004348235.1 of Phoca vitulina. Taxonomy (NCBI): domain Eukaryota; kingdom Metazoa; phylum Chordata; class Mammalia; order Carnivora; family Phocidae; genus Phoca; species Phoca vitulina. The sequence goes on along the minus strand of NW_022589738.1, from coordinate 9,318,947 downwards.
GATAGAGAAGTTCTTCCTAACCTACACCTTCTATGCCACCCTCCCCCCCACTTTTTCATTCCTTTTATCCCCACCAAAATTTTGCCCTTGCTTATTGTTTGACAAATTACAATGAAGACAGCTTAATTTTGCTTTGAATGAAGTGGGCACTGGCTAAGTCATGGCAGTGCCAGCTCAGTGGCTTCTGGGTGTCTAATCTCAATGGAGCATCATCTATATTTTCCAGAAATTCCTTACAGATACGTACATAAAACACCTGGCTCGTGCACTGTGATCGAATGTGCTAGGACAAGAATGCAGAAACCCTTCCATTCCTGTTCCAGATGAGAATTTCTCTCTGGCTTACTCGTGATCCAAAAGTAACAGCGAACAACAGTTTACCACTCCAAACATTTGGGTTTTAACTCTGAGACACACCATTTTAGGGACTGGTCTGTGCTCATGATACTCTCACGTTCATCTGGCCCACCACCCAATTTAATGTAAAATTAACTTCCACTGAAAGACTTGAAGTTTCCAAAAGCCCCAAACTGCCATACCTAACTGCATTAACACTTTGACAAGTCTCATATGGACTTTCCACCTATATCTACTCACACCTCCATTTTACTTGTCCTTAGGTATTAGAAGATCCCACATTGTCCTTAAAGGATTATTGCTCATATATGTTAACACCCTATGCACAGGCACTGAGTCATTATACTAACATTCCCAGAAGCAGTGCAGTGCTTTCCAAAGAACAGGTATTCAATAAAAGTTTGGGGAATAAAGGATCCAGTGAACATGAGTTCTAATTTATTAAGATTTATTTCTTATACATTCTTAAAAGATCTAAGCAAATCCATGCATGTATCACTTAATTTTATGTAACAAGAAATGAAAAGGATAGGAATGCCAAGATCTGAATATCTTTTAGATTTTTTTCTCTATTTTTCTATTGACCTCAAATATCTTAAAACAGACTTCGTTCATATTTCTAAGGAAAAGCCTATAGCAATGCCATGTTCTTATTCCAGATGACAAAATAAGATAGATGGCTACACAATATTTTTACAAAACAAAACTTACTATTAAAATACATTATAGCAGATGCGCCTGGGTGGTGCAGTTGGCTGAGCATCCAACTCTTGGTTTCCACTCAGGTTGTGATCTCGGGGTTGTGGTATCAAGCCCAGCATCAGGCTCTATGCTGAGCACGAAATCTGCTAAGGTTTCTCTCTCCCTCTCCCTTTGCCCCTCCCTGCCTCGCTTGTTTTCTCTCTCTCTCGCAAATACATAAATAAATCATTAAAAAAATAAAATAAAATTCATTATAGCATTAAATATGTGACCAATGTCATTCATAAACTTTGTGAAGCTGAAGCTAATTAAATCTACATTAAAGAAACAATATTTGAACAAATACATATGTTAAAAAAGAATAAATTTTCAAGTTACACAATAATATAGGAACACATAGGCATATATACTGTGTTCCTTTCAGCCCCAACTCAGACCTAAATTCTATGAACACTAACTGCCCTTTTACAAACACAAAGTGAAAAACCTGCCTCAGGCTTCTCTAGGAGCAAGAGAAATGAATGGACTTGGCCCTAGAACTTGCAGTGGCCACAGAAGCAGAGACAGACCTGGCTGAAATTCTGGCTCGGGCTCTCTCTTCTTCATCTTGCAAAGCCTCCTCATACTGAGATGGGAAAGAACTCGGGTCAGTCCTGTGAAACTTGGCCATCAACTCCAGGACTTTCAACTTGGTGGTTTCAGCGTGGGCTCTCGGGCCCCACAGGAATTCAAACTGTGCGGGATCCCTGTTGGCCACCTGCCGGTACTCCAGGTACTTTTCCTTCACGAAATCTTTGGTGATGAGCTTCCTGGGCTCCCCAAAGATGGAGTGCTTCCTCCCAGCATATACCCCCGTCAAATTCAGCGCTTCCCAGACTTCCTCTTCAGTGGCACTGTTGCCCTTCATGAAGATCACACCCAGGATAAAGATCAGGATGCCGGTCTTGGGCATGCCCTCTTCACCACCCAGCACCCCATCATAGGTGAGGCCCAATTTGATGAAGAGGCCATAGCAGTGGTTGATGGGATCCACTCTCTTCACATCAAGGCCAAAGACCATCTCCATGTGCTCAGCGGCTCTCAGGAAGATCTCAGTGAAGTGGTCTTCAGACTCTTTGATGACAATCTGCATGTCTGCCTTTGTCACTAGCTCTTTCATGTGATACTTGAACAGCATGAAATTGACCAACGAAATCACCTTCTTATCTACAGCATCCATGGGCACATTCCTGGGGTCAGGCCCAGCCCATGAGGTGCTATCCTCTTCTTGGCTCCTGGAGCCCTCATTCAATTCACTTGATGAGGTGGTTGTGATGGCAATGGAAGATGAGCAGAAACTCTGATGACTCTCAGGGGTACTGGGTTGACCAGCATCAGGAGCCTCCTCTGAATTGCCAGGCATCAGAGGATAAGAGGAGAGATGGGTCTCTTCCAGAGCCCTGGAGACCTGTACAACTTCCATATCTTGGATCTCACTGAAGGTCTGAAAGCACTGATCGTATAAGCATCGTGGATTCTTTTGGTTCTGAAGCATGGTGACTTTTATGAGTGGCAATAGACAGGAGTGAGGACAGGGGAGTGGGCAATGGGGAATCACAGCCTAAGAGGAAGAAGGAGATGTGAATGGCCTCAGCTGCTAAACTCCACTGGGGTGGCTCTGATAAAACTGCCTCCAATGGACTTCTCCCGACAACACTGTTATAGGGCCTCACAGGTCTCCCAACCTCTTGGTTGCTATGTCCCTGAAGAGCAATGAAGGAGGATGTCTGAATGCTCCTGAGGATGCAGCCAGCAAACCCAGGCTGAGAATTCTCAGAGATTGCAGTAAGCACGTGTGGTGGGGCTCTAGACAGCCATTTCTGTTCTGAGGAGGGTGGACCCATCGGTCCTCACTCAGGTTCATTAACTTGGCATTCAGTAGGGCCCGGTGTACCTCCCTTATACTAATATGGGGTGGTCCCCGAAGACCAAAGTCACATCTCCCAAGACAACTGATGGAGGAACCTCCTCCAGAAGGCCTACCTGGGGTTTCCCAGGGCTGACAGCAGGACCTAGACTGTGTGGAGGCTATCTATACTGCTGTTGGTAGTCCCCCCACACCCCGGTTCTCACTTAGTTGCCTCACTCTGAATCCAGGCAGGTCCTGGGATCTCTTCATTTGCTGACCTAACATTGTCCCTTCAGAATAAAGCCTCCACCTTCTGATTTCTAGAAGGTAATTAGGGCATATGTCTACAGATAGCCTTTCCCATAGCCTCTCAGTGCTGACGACAGTTCAGGGCAGGATTCATTCATCATGATCCCCACTCTCCTGGGGTCAGTGGACCCTCAGTATTCACTCTGGGTTCTTGACTTGGCAACTGGTGGGGTCTCAGGTCTGACCACTCTATGTGATGTCAACTCTTTTGTGTGTAAGAATGCCTCATCTTCACGAGTTACCTGAGAAGGAAGTGAAGAAGGACACTGCCTATACCCCTCTATAAGGGCTTCCTGGGCTAACAGAAGGAGGTAGAAACTGTAAAGAAAAACTCTTTTCTGGGGTGGGTAGACCCCTTGGATCTCACTTAATGTCCTACTGTGACCCATGAGAGGCTCTGGATCCCTTTCCTTGATGACCTCATATAATGTAGGTACATACACCAAGGATCTCACCTGTGTGAACCACCCCCCCTCCCCCCCACACACACACCACCACCACCACCACCAAAATGGTGATCTTGTCATGTAGTCTCTGCCCAGAGTTCTCTGGACTGATGAAGGTCCAGGGTCTCTTTGATGACCCTATGTTTTGGGGTGGATCCTTTTCAGTTCTTACTCTGTATGTCCCACACGGACTCCAGTAGTGCCTGGCCACCCTGTCCGTTGCTGACTCTGAATATGTCCCAATCCCCTCGGTGCCCAGTGTATGAAGTGAGCCACTGAGAATCCTGACCATCTTTGTCTGGGACCTATCAGGTAATGACTACAGGGGGAGGACAGGTCTCAAAGGGTCTCACTGTGCTCAAGTAGATGGTCACCTCCTTGCTCAAACAAGGTGTATACTTTGGAACTTGACAGTTTATGAGCCTCTTCCCCTCTACTGAACTGCTCTTGCTCCCTCAGGCTAGAGACTCATTCCTGTGACCACTGAGGAGCAATTAAGGGGTGTCACATCCAGAGTTTCCAAATGTCACAGCAAGACAGGGCTCTTTTCAGATTATTCTGTTCTGGAGCAGGTGTCCTCATCAGCCTCACTTAGGGTCCTTCCCTTGACTAATAGTAGGACCTAGGATCTGAAACCCTTCCACAGACCATTCTTCATCACCCTGAGCTTACTGAGCAAGAAATGAGGGCATGTCTCAGTTCTGCTCCAGGCCTCCCAGGGGTGACAGCAGGGCTAAGAAGAATTATGTTTGGCTCCAATCTTCTGGGATAGGTGGTTCTCTCAGCCCTCACTCAAGGCCTCTATTTGGCTACTGGTAGACACATGCCCTCTCATGCCTCTCAGTCCCCACCTGCTAAAACCTAATGTCACCCCCACCAGAAAAAGGACTATTCTGCCTAAGACAACCGAGAAGGAAGGAAAGAGAAATCTCATTCAGTCACCATCGCCAGGCTTACCACTGCTGAGAAGAGGGGCAAGAACTCTGGAGCTTCTCTGTTCTGGGGTGGCCAGGCCCCTCAAACCTCTTTCAGAGAACCTACCTTGGTCCTAACAGACCTTGGGACTCATCCTTTGCTCACCTAATGTGCTGTAGGCCCTGTATATACAAACACTCCTCACTGGAACCCCACAAGGAAGAAGAGCAATATCTTATCAGGTGATCCTTGTTGACACACCCTGGACTGACAGCAGGAGTTCTTTGCCGATGGGCCCTCCGTCCTGGTGTGACTGATACCCTCAGTACTAATTCCGTGTCTTCATAGGTTCCTGCAACCCCTTGGGCACTTTTCTGTTTGTTAACCTGAGGCTGCCGCTCAGACAGACACAATTACTTCCCTGAGGCCCCTGTTAGATGAAGGGAGAATGTGAGAATTCTGACCACTGGCCTCAGGCTTCCAAGGGCTAAATGCAGAGACAGAGGGGAGCTCATGGACTTCCCACTATACTGGAATGGGTGGCCCCTTAGTCCTGACTCAATGTCTACACCTTGGTTCCTGGCACTGTGTCAGCCCTCCCCTCTGTTGTACCGTTGTTCACTCCTTATACCACACACCCACCTGCTAGTGACCTCCAAGGGAGAATTAAAGGGACATTTTACATGGATATCCCTGCCCGTGGCCTCCCAGGATTGCCAACAAGGGTGGATATCGTGGGGCCACCTGTGTTCTGAGGTGGGTGGTCCCTTTAGACATAACTCTGTGTCCTTACCCTGAATCCTTTAAGCACCTGGAAATCTTCCATCTGACCACCTGACTTCACTCCCTCAGACCAAGCCTCACCCCTCTCTTAAACCCAAAAGGATGACGTGAAGTCACCTACACGTGGTCATTCCTTTCAGGAACCTCCCAGGGTGGACCAAAGTGGTTGGTGATGTGCCCGCTGCCATCTGTTACCTGAGGTTCCACCTTCTAATCAAGGCCCCACGTGTCTGAGATGCCCAGAAAGGAAGTGAGGGGACACCTCATCCGCCCGACATGGAGACCTGACCACAGGGGTTCGATTCTGCGCCACAACCTCTACCCGCGGTCAGGGGAAGCATGAGAACTCACGCGGGGTCCTCGCCCGGACTCCTACAGGAGTCCCCCGCAGGGCCTGAGGCTCCTTCCTTTGCCGACGGGACACCGCCTGCCTCAGGCTAAGCTCTTCCCTCCCTCAGACTCTGGAGGCAGAAGTCAGTCAGCAACACTTCCCGCCACCCCTGCCCGACGCCTCCCAGGGCTCACAGACTGGCCGAGGCTCACTGAGTCCACCACTGTCTGGGGTGGGTGGTCCCCTCAGGACTCACTCGGGGGCCTTTTCCGGACTACCAGCAGGTCAGGGAACTCTTAGCCCCGCAACAGAAACGCTGTCGCCTCAATTCCTCCAAAGAGGAAGTGTGTCGTAGGTCAGCCTGACAGACCGGTCCAGGGCTTCCCTGAGTTGGACTGGGGCTCTCATCTAATGAGTCCCCTCATTTCTGTGATACGAGGTCTCCTCAGTTCTCATTTGGAATCTTACTTGACTCCAAGTAGCACCTGGGACCCCTCCCTCGGCTGACTTGGTTCCACGCACCTCAGATTGAATCCCGCACAGCCCCAGAAGGAATCCCGCACAGCAACCCGACAATCCGGAGGAGGAAATCAGGGGGCGTCACATCCGGTTACACCTGCCTGGGCTCTTCCGGGTCAACAGCAGGGGCGGGGCTGTGCACACCAGCCTCTTTCACGGTGGAGGTTGCGGCTGGTCCCTCGTCATAGTCCTATTGACTTCTGGTAGCCTTGGAATTAATCCCTCTCTTGAACCCATGTCATGCCTCTCATGCCAATGTCCTCATGCCCCTAGAACCCTCGAGAGGAATTGAGGGGATGCTTCAGTCGGAGAGCCCTGCCTGGACCAGTAGGGCTCAAATAGGCACTGGCTCGTGTCTATGTGACCCACCCTTATTCTTTGGTTTTGGCCTCTTTTCTGTCCTCATTCACTGGCAGTTCTCGTTTTGGCTCCTTTCTTATGACTCAAGGCTTTCTGGGAAATGCTATATCTCGGCAAACTCTTGATGACTTTACCCACCGAAACCCTTGCCAAGCGTGGAATGGGTCATGTCCCAGTCTTAATGTGAAATGAAGAAGTTGGAACACAAACAGGCAGGGGCCAGGATCTGTGGTGGGCTATCAGAGATGAAGGCTGCAATCAAGATGTAGCAACTGAAGCAGAATCTACATAATGCAAAGGAAGAAGAAAAGTTTGGGGCACTCCCATCCTCCTGGGGTCTAATCTCCTCTGAGTTCTCCTGTTGGCTGAACTGAATTGGCATCTTGATGCCTAGGAATTGTGTATAGAAGAGTATGGAACAGAGCAAGAGTGAAGAATGAATCTGAAGTCAAATAGGTGAAGGACTGGCATACCACATCAACAGATGAATTTTAAAAATATATTTCAATTGATAGAGAAAAGTGTTTCATAAAAATAATCATTATTCATTCTTGATGAAAGGTATGTTTTCAAAGTAGATAAAGGATATCTATAAAAAAATCCCTAGAGTAAAAATCGTATCTCATGTGGAAAAGTTGAAACCTTTTATTTTAATATTGAGAAGAAAACAAAAATGCCTGCTATCACCATTTCTAGTCTACATTTTCATAAAGACACTACATAATAAAGTAATGGGAAACTAGTAATAGAGATAGAAACTAGAAAATAAGAAGCAGTGTCAGTATAATTAAACATGAATAAATTGTATATGAGGAAAATATACTAAAGAAAAACTATTAAATCAATAAAAATATTTTTAAATAAAATTGCTGGGTATGAGATCAATATACAAAAAGACACTTTTGTGGCAGCAATGCAGTATAAAGATGAAATTAAACAACGAATATCTTGTAAATTACCATAATAAATGCCTGATTCCTAAAAATATATATAACAAAAAATATAAGAACTCTATAGAAAAATTATACAACTATTATTTATTTAAATTACTAAAGACTTAACTAAATGGAGAAATATGTTTTTAGATGGAAGATTCAATTAGGTAAACATGTTAATTGTCCTCAAATTTAATCTATTAATGACTGTAATCCCTCCTTCTCAATAAAGCCACATAATTTTTATGTGTAAATGTTTATATACTATATATGTGCATTCTGTGTGAAAGCTGACAAGATAATTCTAAAATTTATTCTTTTTAAAGATTTTATTCATTTGAGAGAGAGAGAGAGTGAGAGAGAGCACAAGAGGGGGGAAGGTCAGAGGGAGAAGTAGACTCCCCAATGAGTGGGGAGTAATTCTGAAATTTAAATCTACTTGCAAATGGCTATGAATAGCTAATATACTCTTGAAAAAAAAGATGTGATATTAAAGACTGTAGTAATAAGAGTTTGTGTTATAGATGTAGGCATAGAGAAATAGACCAAAAGAAGTGAATAGCATGTTCCAAAACAGACCCACTATATATCATGTCCTGGTTTGTTAAAAATTATCTACTCAGAGAAGTAGGGGAAAGAATATTGTTTTTTAATAAGAAATCACATTGGTACATTTTGATATTCATATTAAAAACAAATGTGACTAAAATCCTCCCTTATACTTAATAGAAATTCTAGTTCCAAGCAGATTAAAAACCACTTTAAAACTTTTTATTCTGGAAGTTTTATACTCACATAAGTGAAGGGAATACCACATTAACATATTAAATGAAAAAAAATCATTCCTAAATTGCTAAACTGGTTTATAAAATTCAGCATTCATTCATAAAGAAAAGATATGTTATCTCACTAGATAAAGGATATCTAGAAAAACCCTACAGTAAACACTATACTTGATACCAAATCACTGAGAGCTTTTACTTTAAAACTGGGAAGGAGATGAGGATACCTGCTATCACCATTTCTATTCAATATTTTAATGAAGATCCTATATAGGGAAGTAATGGAAGCATAAGAAATCAAAGAGATTTGGATTGGAAAATAAGAAACAAAGCTAGTATCATTAACAGATGATTAGAATGTATACGAAGAAAATCTAATGATAAATTATCAAATCAATAAAAGTATTTATAAAGGTTGCTGGGTATAATATTAATATGCAAAAATATACTTGTATCTGTGGCAACAAAATGTCTGAAAAAAAATTAAACAAAATAGGGGTGCCTGGTTGGCTCAGTCGTGAATTCGAGCCCCACATTGGGGGTAGAGATTACATAAAATTTTTTTTAAAAATAAAAAAATGGGGGCGCCTGGGTGGCTCAGTCGTTAAGCGTCTGCCTTTGGCTCAGGTCATGATCCCAGGGTCCTGGGATCGAGCCCCGCATCGGGCTCCCCGCTCTGCGGGAAGCCTGCTTCTCCCTCTCCCCTCCCCCCGCTTGTGTTCCCTCTCTCACTCTGTCTCTCTCTGTCAAATAAATAAATAAAATCTTTAAAAAATAAATAAATAAATAAATAAATAAAAATAAAAATAAAAAAATGAATTAAACAAAATACAATTTGTAAATTACCATAACAAAATACTTGGTACCTATAAGTAAATATAATTTTAAAAGTTTATCAAGTCAGTGAAAAAAATACATTGATATTATTTAGAGCAATTAATGAAGGCCTAACTAAAGACAGAAATATGTTTGCAGATAAAAGATTCAATATTATGATCATACTAAGTCTCCCCAAATTTAATCTACAGATGACTATCATCCTTCTCATACAAATAAAACCCCAATGTTTAAAAAAAAAAAACACAAATATTTGTGTGTGAATGTCTGTGTCTATGTGTATATGTGTTTGAAACTTGACAAGCTGATTATAAAATTTAAATTGATTCACAGGGACACCTGGGTGGCTCAGTCAGTTAAGCGTCTGCCTTCAGCTCGGGTCATGATCCTGGGGTTTTGGGATTGAGTCCCACTTCAGGCTCCCTGCTTCTCCCTCTGCCTGCTGCTCCCCCTGCCTGTTCTCTCTCTCTCTCTCTCTGACAAATAAATAAATAAAATCTTTAAAAATAAATAAATAATTTGATTCACAAGTGGCCCAAAATACCGAATATCCTCTTGAAAAATAAAAATAAAACACAGCTTACTTTACTGTTAAGAATTAGTAAAAGTCTGTAGTAATCAAGAGCTTGTGGCATAAGTGCAGGCATAGGCAAAGAGAACAATGTAACGAAACAGTGTCCTCAGACAGACCTATTTATACACTATTGCTTGATTGATTCAGTGTGCCATTGCAGAGAAGTGGGGCAAGAGCAGTATTTTTATGAAGAAATGACAGTGGAACAGTTGGCTGTAGAAGAATTCAGACCAGCGGTACAGTCCCACTTTTGTCATACTTTAGCCCTGTGAACTTGGGCACATAACCAAACTGTATAATCCTCAGGCTCTTCATCTATTAAATAGGTTGAGAAGCTCTGTCCTCTAGGACTGTCCGAATACATGTGACATACATAAAGGGCATATCACAGTGCCTGGCGTATCTTAGATCATTAATGAATAGTTGATGGATGCATGTCTAAGAGAACATGAAGTGCTGTAGGACATGGTACAACAAATCAATCAAAATGCTGCTTTGCAAGTAAAACTCCACCAATTTTTCCCATTTGAAGATAGATTATTTGAGTGTTGGGGAGTCTTCTGTAAATGTAGCAACTCCAAACTCCTAAAATTTTTGTGAAGGGCCATCTTCTTCTGTCCCTCCCAGCTGCCTTTCCATCCAATCCACCCCTATTTTCATTCATTCTACTGCAAGCAGAACTCTATCCCTTGGATGTAGATTTACAAAATTACATTCAAGATAACCTAATTCAAATGCCCTTTTTAATGGAGTAGGCTCTGCTCTCTCAGCGCAGAACAAAGAGTGCCAGCCCAGTGTCTCCTTCACATCCTGCCTCAATGGAGTCTCAAACTTATTTCTCAGAAACTCTTGGGACACAATATTCCTAAAACACCTAGTTTGTGTATTGAGCTCAACTGCCTGGGATAAGAGTGCACAACTCCTTCCATTACTGCTGCAGGGGGAGATTCTCTCTGGTTTACCTAAGATACCAAAGTAACTGTTGTGAGCAGTTTTTCATTCCAGGCCTAGTCTCTCAACTGTAAGATACATCATCTGAGTGTTTGGCCTCTGCTTACCACTCTGACAGCTTCATCTGGCCCACCACGCAATTTAACTTAAAATTACCTCCCACTAAAGAAATGGCAGTGTCCAAAACCTCAAACTTCCTTGTTTCATGACATTTACACTTGACTGTTCTGAAACCCACCCCCCCAACTCTTTCTTTTTATTTCTTTTTTTTTTTAAGATTTTATTTATTTATTTGAGAGAGAGAGCATGAGCAGGGGGGAGGAGAAGAGGGAGAGGAACAGAGGGAGAGGGAGAAGCAAACTCCCAGCTGAGCAGGGAGCCCGATGCAGGCCTCGATCCTAGGACCCCAAGATCATGACCTGAGCTGAAGGCAGACGTTCAATCAACAGAGCCACCTAGGCTCCCCTCTTTTTATTTATTCTTTAGGTCTTAGAGAGTATGTCACCGTCTTCCTTATGTGATAACTGTTCCTAGACTCCAAAATTCTGTGGGCTAGGGCTGAATCTTCTTTATTTTGGCATCCCCGGTACTAAGAAGGAGCCTTCCAAAGAGCATATTCTCAATGTCTGAATAGTGAAAGGGCTGGGGTTAATTTACTACAGTTTTATTTTACCTACATCCTTGAATAAGTTAAGCAAATCTATGTGTCTTTAATTTTACTGGAAGACTAACATATAAAGGAAACAAATAGTTAAATATTTTTATTTCTTCCCTCTATTTTGTGATCCTATTTTACTGTGTGATTCTCTCATATTTCCAAGAAAATACCAAAACTGTTACTCTTAAACCTGATAAACAACAATAGATGTGTGATAGAGGCCATTCATAAACTTTGATTCTGATGCTACATAAACCTTTTGTATAATGGACATCTGAAAAATACAAAAAAAAAATTATTCACATAGAACAGGAACACAAAGACTATATACACCGTGTTCCCTCCAGCCCTGTTTCGGCCCTCCACTACTTAGAACATTCACTGCCCCCTTCATCCACAATGTGAATAATCTGCCTCAGACTTCACTAGGGACAGGAAAAGCTACTGGACATAGCTTTGTAATTTTCCCTGGGCACAGCAGTAGTGCCAGCCTTGGCTGCAACTCTGGCTCAAGCTCTCTCTTCCTCATCTCTCGAAGCTTCTTCATACTGGGACTGGAAGACACTGGGACACTATTGTTGACCTTGGCCCAAACTTCCATGATTTTCATCTTGTAGTTTTCAGCCTGGGCTCTGAGACCCCACAGAAAATCATAGCACGGAGGCTCACTGTTGGGCACCTGCCCTTACTCCAGGTACTTTGCCTACATCAAATCTCTGGTGATGAGTTTCATGGTTCCCTCCAAATTAACTACTTCCCCCCAGCATTTATCCCAACTATGTTCAGGAATTCCAAGATCTCTTCCTCAGTGGTATAATTGCCATTCATGAAGATCACACTCAGGAGAGGGATCAGGAGTCCAATCTCAGGCAACCCCCTGCCAACACACTAACTCCCTTTGCTGGAAATGCCCAACCTACTGACAAGGGCACAGGAGTGACTTCTGGGGTCAACTTCTTTCATATTAATGCCAAAGATAGCTCCATGTACTTAGAAGTTTTCATGAAGATTTCAGGGTACAAGTGCTTGTACTTTATGTCAACAATTTTTAGCATGTCTGCTTTTGCAGTGGGTCTTTCATTTTATACTTGTACAGCAGGAAGTGCACCATTAACTGCACTATTCTTTCTTATTAGAAGGCCTTAGTGTGAGCTCTTAATTGAGAGTGGGGCCTTAAAAGTGCTTGGTCTTTCTTCATCTTGGCTCTTGGCACTTTCATCTGATCTCATACATGAAACACTTGCAAGAGCAGTGGTAGTAGATGTGGCTTTCTGAAGTTCCAGGGGAATACCAGCAACAGGGAAGCTCTGGAGAGTATTTCCTGAAGTGGAAGGGTGCGGGGGCAGGGTGGGGGGTGTTTCACCTTGGATCTTAAGTTTCTCACAAGCACATTGCTTATTCCTATGACCTCAAGGCATGGTGGCACTGGTCAAGGGCATCAGGCAGAAGTGTGGGCAGGAAAACAGGTAATGCCGGCCCACTGGAGGAGTGAGGATGAGAGGGTGTGTTCATCTTCAAAAGGGAAATATTTCCCTTGCTCTAATAAGGACCTCCTCTGAAGGTTTCTTTGAAGTTGCTTTTCTAGGAACCCACAGGAATGTCTTCTGTTCTCCTGATCGGCCTGTCCCCTGAGAACTCTGATGTAGTGGATTGAATTGTGTGTGCCCCCAAAAGATGTTCAAGCCCTATCCCCCAGTACCTATAAATGTGACTATATATGGAAATAGGATCTTTGCAAATGTAATCAAATTAAGATGAGGTCATACCGCAACAGGGTGGACCCTAACTTTAATGACTGGTATCTTTATAAGAGAAAAGAGAGAGAAATTTGAATACATGCAAGAGACACAGAAAAGAGACAAAGTGAAGAAGGCCATGTGATGGCAGAGGTAGAGATTGGAGTGGTGCCTCCACAAGCCAGGAATGCCAAAAATGCTGTCAGACCATCAACAGTGAGGAGAGAAGCACGGAGCAGGTTCTCTTTCAGAGCCTGCAGAAGGAACCAACACCGCCGATAACTTGATTTCAAATCTCTAGCCAAAAGGACTGACTGAATAAATTTTTTATTATTTTAGCCACCAAACTGTGGTAATTTGTTATGGTAGTCCTAGAAGCCAATACACCAAGGAAGGAAGTTACAGTGAGCCTTAGGGTGAGGTTTTCCATTACTGCCTGAGATGTACTGGGGTGGCAGGTGGAGTTGGCAGTGGAGCCCCCTCTGTTCTGGGTTGTCCTTTCATTTCACATTCAGGATTAACAACTATTAGCTAGGCTTGGGTCCCCTCTACTCTACTGCTCCAAATTTGACACTTTAAACAAAGGCACTTACTTCTCTGGTGCCTCAGCTACCACCCTTATCATGGGGTACCTAGTGTTGGCTATTCTATGAGGCAGTCTCCATTCTGGGATACTTATGGTCAGAACTCAAGGAGGGTCCTCGCCTTTTCTCCAGATAGGATCTGAGACTACTTGCTCCCTTTGGTGACCAGTGGCTACATCTTTAGACCAAGGACTCATGCCCTTAGACCTGACATAAAGAAGTGAATAGAACCCTCAGACTGACAGTCTGGCTCAGGGTCTTCAAGGGATGACCAAAGAAATTGTAAGATAATAACTTTGTGTTGTTTTAAGCTACTAAACTTGTGGTGACTTATTACTGCAGCTAATTAAAAAACTGGATATTAGTATTAATTAAATTATTAATATAAATCATTAATAAATTATTAATATTAATTATACATGATATAATTAATATCAGGCAAATTTATTTTAATAAATAAAAATTTTAAAAATCAGGCAAGCTAAGTCTTTAGAACAAAGAAAATTATTAGTGACAAAGGAGACTATTATATGATAAAAGGGTTGATCCACCAAGAAAACATAACAATCTTAATATGTATGCTCACACAGAAGAGCTTCAGAAACATAATATAAATGTGAGAGAACTGAATGGATTTATAGACAAATCCATGCTTATAATTGGAGATTTAAACGCCTCTCTCCAAGGGATCAGCAGTAGTAATAGAAAGGAACTCATCAGGGATTTAGAGGATATAAATGTAGGATAAAGGTATAGAACTGAACAGTAGCACAATCCAACAGGATACAACTGATGTTTATACAACACAACCCAACACAACAGAACACATGTTGTTTTCAAGCATATGTAGAATATTCAACAAGTTAGACCATATCTTGAGTAATAAAAGAACCTTAACAATGGTAAAAGAATGAAATGACACAGAGTATGTTTAGTGAACATAATGGAATGAAACTAGAAATCAAAAACAGCTATAACAGAGAAATCTCTAAACCACTGGAAATTAAACAACATACCTCTAAAATATATATGGGGCAAAGAGGATTTCTCAAGGTAAATTTAAAATTGTGTTCAGGGCGCCTGGGTGGCTCAGTTGGTTAAGCGACTGCCTTCGGCTCAGGTCATGATCCTGGAGTCCCAGGATCGAGTCCCGCATCGGGCTCCCTGCTCGGCAGGGGGTCTGCTTCTCCCTCTCCCACTCCCCCCTCTTGTGCTCTCTCTCTCTCTCACTCTCTCTCTCAAATAAAAAAAAAAAAAAAAAAAAAAAAATCTAAAATTGTGTTCAGATAAATAAATGAAAAATACAATACAGGATATTAAAATCTACAGAATGCAGGTAAGGCAGTAATTAAAAGAATTTATAGCACAAATTGCTTATACTAGCATATTAGTTTTCTCTTCCTGCCTTAACAAATTATCACAAACTCAGCAGCTTAAAACAACACACATGTATTATTTTACAGTTCTATTTGTTCAAAGTCTGACATGAGTCTCATCAGGCAACAATCATTGTGTTGACAGGACTGTACTACTTTCTACAAGTTTTAGGGTCAATCTACCAAGAAAATATTTCAATGCTTACTGTGGATTCACCAAACAACAGAGCTGAAAAATATGTGAAACAAAAGCTGATAGAATTGAAAAGAAACACAGATAAATCTATAATTATGTTTGGAGTTGCTGAGAGTTTAGCTAAGCTACTCCATGGTATTTTTGCCTTGGCATCCATTTTGTTTGGCCAAGCAGCCTGCAGGAACCTTAAACTGACATTAACCTCTCATGCAAGTGCATGTCCTAGGTAAGATCCTGCAGACTCACAAGCAATATAAGTTCCTGATATGACTTCACCAACAGCCCTTTTGATCAAGTCTCTCCCCTGCCTCCCAGAACCTTCTCTTTGATGTGCCCTTTAGATAAGATCCCTGTGTAATTTACCAAAACTCTACTCCTTTGGTTTGAATTGACCAATCCAGCCTTAGCCTGGAGTTCACCCAGAAACCCTAATAAAGACATGTGCTCCATGTCCTGCCTCTTTCTACATTCTGCTTTGATCTCCCTATGTGGTTCTTCAAGGCATGCTTCCTCCAAGATCTGTGAGTAGTAAACTCGATTTCAATTTCTCTTGTGGTCCGTTGTTGAACTGCATAGCTCACCATGTAGCACCTTGTGCTCCATTTAACAAATGTTAATTTAATAAAGACATAAGAGGAGTGTTTAACACTCCTCTCTCAACAAATGATAAAACAGATACAAGATACAAAATCAACAAGGATATAAAAGAATCATCAATCAATAGAATCTAACAAACATTTACAGAACATTCTACACAAAAACAGGAGAATGCACATTCTTTTCAAGACCCTATGAAACATATATCAAGATAGACCATATCCTAATTAATAAAAGAAACCTCGGGCGCCTGGGTGGCTCAGTTGGTTAAGCGACTGCCTTCGGCTCAGGTCATGATCCTGGAGTCCCGGGATTGAGTCCCGCATCGGGCTCCCTGCTCGGCAGGGAGTCTGCTTCTCTCTCTGACCCTCCCCCATCTCATGCTCTCTCTCTCATTCTCTCTCTCTCAAATAAATAAATAAAATCTTTAAAAAAAAAAAGAAACCTCAACAAATTGAAAATAATTACAATAATACAGAGTGTGCTCTCTGACCATAATGGAATCAATATTAAAATCAATTAACAGAAGAACAAGAAAACCCCAAATATTTGGAAACTAAAAAACATACTTTTAAATAAGCCATGCGTCAAAGAGGAAGCTGCTAAAGAAATTTACAAATGCACAAATTGATTTAAAATAAAAATATAACATTTCAAAATTTGTGGGGGCACAGCTAAAGCAATGCTGAGTGAAATTTATAGTACTAAGATAGTACTTTTAAAAAGTGGGGAAAAAAGGTGGAAAATTCTCAAATCAGTAATCTAAACTCATACTACAAGAACCTAGGTAAGGAAGAGCAAAATAAACCCAGAGGGAAGGAAAAAAAATGGTAAGGAGCAGAACTTGAAACTGTAAGCAGGCAACAAATTGATGGGGACAATTAATGAAACAAAGAGCTGGTGTTTTTTGTGGGTTTTTTTTTAAGGAAGAATCAATAACATTTATAAACCTCTAGTAAGACTGACAAAGAAAGAAGAAAAAAGAAAAAAGTCACCAAAGTCTGGAAGGAAAAGAACATCATACTGACAGAAAATAATAATAACGATTATAGTTATTATCATAGACAAAATTAGCACCTATTTGTGGCAAAAGTCTCAGGAAATAATAGAGGGGGGTTCCCTCAACTTGATAATGAACATATATAAAAATCCCTATTTTGACATTATACTTAATGGTAAAAGACCGAATGACTTTCCCTTAAGATCGGGAACAAGGCCAAGAATGTCCACTCTCACCACTGTTATTTAACATAGTGCTAGAATGTCTAGATAGCCCATTAAGGCAAGAAAGAAAATAAAAGTCATAAGGACTACATATGAGTAGATAATCCTGTGCCTCTTTGAAGATGTCATGACTGTGTATATAAAAAAACCCAAGAAATCTATAAAACAACCCCTAGGTCTAATAAATGAGTGCAGCATGGTTGCAGGTTATAAGATCAACATGCAAACATCAGTTGTATTTCTTTTTTTTTTTTAAGATTTTATTTATTTATTTGACACAAAGAGAGAGAGATAGCAAAAGAGAGCACAAGCAGGGTAAGCGGCAGGCAGAGGGAGAAGCAGGCTCCCCGCTGAGCAGAGAGCCCGATGCAGGACTTGGTCCCAGGACCCTGGGATCATGACCTGGGCCGAAGGCAGATGCTAAACCATTTGAGTCACCCAAGTGCCCTGTTTTATTTCAATACACTATCAATAAACACATAGAAACTACAGATGCAATACCATTGACAATTGCTCAAAAAAAAACCCCAAATCTGAAATACAAAGGTGTAAATCTAACAAAACATCTACAGACCTTGTTTGCTGAAAAGAACAAAACCCAGAGATCAAAAAATATCTTTTTAAAAGATTTTATTTATTTATTTGAGAGAGAGAGAGCACAAGTGGGGAGGAAGGGCAGAGGGAGAGGGAGAAGCAGACTCCCCGCTGAGCAGGGAGCCCAAGGTGGGCCTCGACCCCAGCACCCTGGGAACATGACTTGAGCCAAAGGCAGACGCTTAACCAACTGAGCCACACAGGTACCCACAAATAATATCTAAATAAATGGAGTGCTATAGCATGTTCACAGATTAAAAGAATCAACATAGTAATGATATCAGTTCTTATCAAATTAATAAACAGGTTTAACACAATTCCTATCAAAATTTCAGCAATATTTTTTCTATATATAATCTTATCTAAAAATTTATATGGAAAGGCAAAGGAACTATAATAGCTAAAACTACTTTTTTTAATAAATATTTTTATTTATTTATTTGACAGAGAGAGACACAGCGAGAGAGGGAACACGAGCAGGGGGAGGGGAAGAGGGAGAAGCAGGCCTCTCATGGAGCAGGGAGCCCGATGTGGGGCTCGATCCCAGGACCCTGGGATCATGACCTGAGCCAAAGGCAGATGCTTAATGACTGAGCCACCCAGGCGCCCCTAGCTAAAACTATTTTTAAAAAAGAAAAATAAAGTGGGAAGAACTGCTTTATCAGATTTCAAGACATTATTTAGCTATAGTAATCAAGATTCTGTGATATTGATGGCTGGATGGACATATAGATGACTGGAACAGAATAGAGACCATAGAAATAACCCCACATAAGTATGGACAACTGATTTTCAACAAAGTTGCAAAAGCAATTAGATGGAGGATGGATAGATTTTATAAACACTAATGCTGGAGCAATCGAACATCCATTAGGGAAAAAATAAATGTTGACCTAAACCTCACATCTTACATAAAAATAAATTCAAATATAACAGATTTAAATGTAAAATGTAACATAATAAAATTAAAAAAATAAAAATAAAAAAATAAATAAATGTAAAATGTAAAGCTCATTTTTTAAAGAAACGTTGGAGCGCGGCACCTGGGTGGCTCAGTTGGTTGAGCATTTATCTATGTAAAAAAGATTTATATGTGGAATACCTTAAGACCTCTGAAAGCTCAGTATTTAAAAAAAGGAAACAATTTAATTAGGAAATAGGGTGCCTGGGTAGCTCAGTTGGTCAAATGTCAGACTCTCGATTTCAGGTCAGGCCATGATCTCAGTGTTGTGAGAGCCCCCCCATTGGGCTCTGCACTCAGCGGGAAGTCTGCTTGAGAATTCTCTCTCACCTTCTCCCTCTGCCCCTCCCCCTGCTTGCACACACACACTCTCTCTAAAATAAAAATAAGTAAATCTTAAAAAAAGAAAAGAAAAAAATGGGTAAAAGGTATTGTGAAATAAAAAATACATATAGTGGTCTCTGCTCCCATTCCTGGAACAGAGCTCCTAAAATCCTTATAATTTCCTAAATGATAAGAACACTAGGAACATCTCACATCTCTTATTGTAATATTTGTCTTTGACCCCAGCCCTGAAACAAGGATCCTAAAACCCTTGTGATTTCCTAAGTGATGAGAGCACTAGGGGCATTATTTTTTCTAATGAGGTGACTCTGGGTGGGCTCCTGGATGGCTCCTGGATGAGGCCTGGTCACCAGAAAGACCAAGCAAGCCATGATTAGAAGCTTGGAAATATTAGCCTCATCCCCATCCTCCAGGGGGGAGAGAAGGACTGGAAAGGGAGTTAATAATTGATCATGCCTACATGAGGACGCCTCCATAAAATCCCAATAGTGGACTTGGAGAATTTCCAGGTGGGCAAACACCAGACCTCACCCTATGTACCTCTTCATCTGGCTGTTCATCTGTATCATTCATCATATCCTTTAATAAATTCTGTGAGCTGCTCTAGCAAATGAATCAAACTCAAGGAGGGGGTCTTTGGGACCTCTGAAGTTGACCAGCAGCATAGGTGACAACCTGGGCCTACAACTTGTGTATGAACTGTGTGTGTGTTGTGGGGTGGGGAGAGGGTCGTGGATGGTGACAGTCTTGTGGGACTGAGCCCTTATCTTTGGGTAGATAGTGTCAGAATTGAGTTAAATTGTAGGATACCAGCTGGTGTCACAGAGAATTGTTATGGAGAAAAAAACCTCCACATATTTGGTGACCAGAACTGTCAGAAGTGTGAATGTTCTGTGTATCTAGTAAAGGAGACACATAGGACAGAAATATACAGTAGGGAAGAACTGGATTTTTCCTTACAGAGGAAGGCAGAAAATTGAATTATTTCCTATACAGATATGAAGGGACATTTCCCTAAAGAGGATATACAGATAGCAAATAAGCACATGAAAAGAAGTTCAACTTCACTACACTTCAGGAAAATGCAAAATAACAATCATGTTAAGATACTTCTTCATACTTATCAGAACAGCTAAAATGTTTAAAAAATGGTAACAATACCAAATGTTGGTAACAATGCAGAGAAACTGGATGACCCATACATTGCTGGTGGGAATGTAAAATGGTACAGCAACTCTGAAGATAGGTGAAAAAAAAAAAAAAACCCAAAACACTAAATATACATTCACCATATGAACTAGAAATTGCACAACTGAATATCGCAGAAAATGAAATCTTTTGTCCACAAAGAAAACCTATACATAATTGTTCACAGTAGCCTATTCCATTATTTTAAAACTCTCATTATGAAAAAATTATTCCTGCTAACCACACTCTCTAATGTGTCAGTTTAGGATCACCTTTTTCAAAGTGAACAAATACTTATCTTTTTTTCCACATTGTAAATGTGATAACTGAAAATTTGAAATGTGTAACCAAGCATAAAGAAAAATACAAACTCCCATCAGATAAACACAGTTATATTAACAGAACTGGTAAATTTCTCTCTGATCTTTTAATATGTACATGTCTGTGTTTATTACACATGTGTGTATATATGTATACATATATATACACACGACATGCTACATATACACATTAATATCTATTATTTAACGCTTACTACATACCAGATGTTAAGAACATGTATTTTATGTACATTTTCATATTTAATCTTCATTATAAACTTATTTGCCTCCTCATGTTTAAAAAAAATTGAAGCAGAGAAACATTAAATTTCCCAGTATCCACAGCTATTAGGTTACTAAGTGTTGGAGTAGAGGTTCAGAATGGCATCTGATCAGCCTGTCTGTCATACAGGAGGCATGTAACCATCATATAAATACATACATATACAGACATATACCTGAATATATCCCAGAAAACTTGGCATTAATTTAACAAAATTGTTGACTTAACTATCTGTAGGAAGTCCTGAAGGTCCATGGTCCTTGACATGTAATTTATGGAAACAAAACTTAATCATATTTTTGGCAGAGCTAGTTTGCAAGAATAGAACATTTGTGTGAACCTAATAGACTGATTCCCACCAAGTGTGTCATGGATGTTGAGGGAAAGGTGAGAATGAAACTATGAACTGGGCACATGCAGTGGGGACTCGTAACAATGGTAATCCATGAACATAACAAATGTTAACTACATGAAGATATATGATAAATGCCATCCAAATAGAAAAAGTCTATGTGAGCTTTTAAATTACACAGAGAATGAATTATATTTTGTATTTCTAATTACAAAATAAATCATAAATTATTTGCATCATTTGGTTACCCTAATTGATTTTTCTTTGCCTACTTCTAGTTTCCAAAGATCCTGATGATTTAAATAGTCTAAGTCATCCATCAGATAATAAACATGACCAGTCAACCTCATGTACTTCATAAAAACATTTTTCTTTCTTAATGATCATAGGGATGAATATGAAGACACTCTAATCACTGAAACCCATTCATTTGAACTCAATCTTGGTATTTTAATTGTCTGCAGGATATTGAGTGCTCATCAACACTGCTTATTTCATAATTAATGCAGAAATTAAAAACTTATTCCTCCTGACCTTTGCTATCATAACATCTGGATACTATCACATCACAAAGTATCTATTTCTTTTTCATGTATGACATCTAATTTTTTGTTTTAGTGTCAACTAAATTTACCCACCCTTGCTTTACTTTTACTTTAGAAGTTTTAAGGAAGCTATAATGTATGAGAACTTTACATTTTATTTTATGAGATAATATGATTTGGTTAGAAAAATATAATTAATATGATGGATCATGGAAACAGAGACATACCACAACTGATCAAATCAGTCATTTCTTTTCTAGGGCCTCCTCTTTCTTTAACAACCCAACTCCAAGTCTCTTCTATAGCTTTACTGAATTCTAAAAGTTTTTCTTAGATCCTTGATTCACCAATTGTCCTCTAATCTCCTCCAACTACTACCAGTCCATCAAATTTACAGCGATTAGTCTATTAACTAATTTACATTACGAAACAGATATATTAGCCAATTTCTTATCATTGTAATTATTTGACCACAGCATTTCACTAAGATTCTAGTGATTATCATTACCCTCCTCCAATCAACTGATGTTTGCTTCCCCTGCCATTTATTTGTCCTTGATTTGGAGTGAAATTCTACTCCAGTCCTAATACTCTTTGGATGATAGATAATGGGGTTTAGGGAAGGCCGCCGAATCCTAATACTCTTTGGATGATAGATAATGGGGTTTAGGGAAGGCCGCCAAAGAATAACTTTGGCCTATTGATTATTTTGGATTAAAGTTACCTGAGGGGGCGCCTGGGTGGCTCAGTCGTTAAGCGTCTGCCTTCGGCTCAGGTCATGATCCCAGGATCCTGGGATCCAGCCCCACGTCAGGCTCCCTGCTCTGCGGGAAGCCTGCTTCTCCCTCTCCCCCTCCCCCTGCTTGTGTTCCCTCTCTCGCTGTGTCTCTCTCTGTCAAATAAATAAATAAAATCTTAAAAAAAAAATAATAAAGTTACCTGAGAAACAGCCATGCAAAAAGAATATTCTGACCTTCCTTCTGCCTGCCTGAAAGCAGGAAATAAATCCCCAATGTGAAAGGTACCCTCTCTGCACCAGGAGGTAGAGAGACATCCTTATCACCTGAGATAAGGAATCAGAGCCCAGAAGACTATATAAACAATCCCTGCTTAGATTCTTCACTAATGAATACACAAACCTACATTTCTTTGTTTTGTTAATTCCTCAAAAATTTATTATTTGTCTAAAAAGTATAAAAGCTGACTGCTTTGGTCCCTTCTTAGGTCCCATATCTATAAGACCATCATACATACTAATTAAATTTTTTCTCCTATTAATCTGTCTTGTGTCAGTTAAATTATTAGAAGAACCAAAAGAAATCAAGAGGTGTAGGAGGGATAATTTACCCCTCCCTTACAAAGCTGGTAAGTTCTTTGGTGAATGAAGTATTTGCTGAATAATTTTCTCTCTACCTTTCTAGGTCCTTGGGTGAGACCCCTCTCCCCCCTATAATAAAAGACAAAGTAACAGGATTAAAACAAACAAAAGTTTAATAACATATATACTTCCTATATACATGGGAGAAACCCAGAAAAACTGAGTAACTCCCCAAAATGACCCAAGTTACCACCTTCAGCTTACCATCTTCAGCTCAAGACAAAAGAGAGATGCTGGGGGTAGGGGGAATTCATGGAAAGGTGAGAGAAGGAAATATTTACTACACAAAGTTTGCCTTGCCATGCAGATAAATCTCTCACAAAAAAAAGTTATCTCTAGTAATAGCTGTCTGTTTGGTAAGGACCCCTTTCTAATATAAATTTCCTTTATAAATGTAGGTTTTCCTACGAAGAGGTAACTTCTCTGTTCAGAGCTTCTCCTATCTCTAGTTTCTCAAAGCCATCAGCTCAAATTAATCCTTATGCCAAAGAGGCATATTTTGAAGTGGCATATTCTACTCCCCTTCAAAAGCATCATTGGACTTTCAAGTATTTTCAATGTTGTTGTTGCCATGACGAAAAATTTCAAATTCTGTTCACATTGCTTCTCCAGAACACTTCTTTGATTTCTATCATTCCTTTTTCCTTACATGAGCATAATCTATTTTTCCAGTTCTGGATTATGCCAAGCATGGGTTGATGGATTTTGTAAGTGAGCAAAGAAGCAACTATATTTATTGAAATAGTTCACTGAATGATCTTACAACGGATTGCCTTGCTATAGCTGTGTAATTGATGGATTAAGAAACTTCTTTTGTGTTCCACTTAGTGCATGTATATGTATGCAAATGTATGCATGTGTCCACATCTGTGTGCACATGTACATATGAATGGTGTATGTTTGTAGCAGAAAAGAGGAAGGAAGTCAGTGCACATAATGCAGAAGGAAAATGATATAAACTTCATTAATTAATCTTTTTTTATGATTTTATTTATTTATTTGAGAGAGTGAGAGAGAGCACAAGAGCGGGTGAGGGGCAGAAGGAGAAGCAGACTCCCTGCTAAGCAGGGAGCCCTGTGTGGGACTCAATCCTGGGACTCCAGGATCATGACCTGAGCTGAAGGCAGCTGCTTAACCAACTGAGCCAGCCAGATGCCCACTTTATTAATTAATCTTAAGACTAAATTAATCTCACTAGTTTCTTACCACTACACTAACTCACTTATCACAGAATCAAGAAAAATATTTCAGCTCAAATATAAGAAGTTCTCAAGGATATTAAGCCTACACATCTGCTCTATATAACTAAATTGTTATTTCTTTCATGGTCTACATACACTATTTCTTCCTTGCAAAGTGCATTATCCATTTATATTTAGCATTTAAAAATCTTCAAAATTTTATGCAAAATACACATATTAGGTTTTCTTTTCAAACCATTTACCTAAACCAATCATTCTATTAACTGTAGCCTAAACACATACATTGGATATCCCTGTTGAATGTTAATTTGCATTTGTATGCTGTCATAGGCAGAATTCTAAAAATGGTCCCCAAGATTCCAGCCCCCTAGTTGTTCAATAAAACACTAAGCTAGGAAGAAATTTTACAGATGTAATCAAAAGTTCCAAATCAGTTTACCTTAAATTATGGAGATTATCAGTTTACCTTAAATTATGGTGGGCCTGACTCAATCAGGTGAGAAGCTAAACAGTTGAGTTTCTCTGGATGTGCAGAAGTCAGAGGGATCTGCTCCTGCTGGACTAAAAGAAGAAGGAATAAAGTACCATTGAAACAATGCCTATACACTTAATGAGGTTAAAAATGTCACCAGTAAGACCTTCACTGACTCCTTTTTTCTTCACAGGAATGTTAACCTTATCCTTTTGGTTTTTTAAAAAATTTATTTCTTTATTTGGGAGAGAGAGTGAGTGTGGGGGGTAGAGGAAGAGGGAGAGAGAGTCCCAAGCAGACTCTGCAGAGCGTGGAGCCCAACTCGGGGCTTGATTTCAGGACCCTGAGATCATGACCTGAGCCAAAACCAAGAGTTGGATGCTTAAACGACTGCACCATCCAGGTGCCCTTAACCTTATCTTTTATTTATTTTTTTAAAGATTTTTTATTTATTCATTTGAGAGAGAGAGAGAGCTCACAAGAGCACGAGCATGGGGGAGGGACAGAGGGAGAGGGAGAAGTAGACTCCCTGCTGAGCAGGGAGCCAAACATGGGGCTCGATCCCAGGGCCCTGAGATCATGATCTGAGCTGAAGGCAGATGCTTAACTGACTGAGCCACCCAGGGGTCCCCCTAAACTTATCTTTTAGAGGCAAACAACAAGAAATGCCCTGGCCAGCCTAGACCAGTTTGAGCTGGGCCACCTACTCACACCTACACAGATGGACCATGGAATGTCAGACAGCTACCTCCACCTCATTATAAAGTTATAATCCCTGCCTAAGGAGGAGCATAAACCTCATTAACATAATATACAATGCATATATAGGCATGTTTCCTAAGTATGCATGTGTGACCTTATACCCACCTCTACATGCAATGAAAAAACTCCCCTTTCTGAATATTCATCCTAACCCTAGATAAATCTAACAACAACAACAAAAAAGACAAACCACTCATGCCTGGTTTGGGAGTCACAGCTTTGAAAATTAATCCCCATGATCTCCTTATTTGTGGAAATAAAGTTTCCTTTGTGTGACAACTCCACATGGGATAGCATCTATCTGTAACTCACCAAGGAGCAAACTCACTTTAGTTTGGTTGCACCATGTTGTGGGATGGCTCATGAGTGTGAAGCCTTTAAGAGCTGACAGCTGCCCCTGCTTGACAACCAGCAAGAACATAGGCCCTCAGTCTTACAAGCGCAAGGAAACAAATTCTTGTAACAACCATTAGTTAACCAAGATTTAGATGAGCACTGTAGTCTGGATGATACCTTGATTTCAGCCTGTGGAACCTGAGCAGAGAACCCTGCCATGCCACGTTGGAATTTGATATAGAGAACTAAGATAATAGGTGGTATTATTTTAAGACATTGAGTTTATGTTAATTCGGTATGACAGTGTTGGGGAAGAAGAATTTCCTCTGCCCCTCAAGGTCCTTCTAACTGGACTAAGAATCAAATTGACATGAGATGGATTAACAGAGAAAATCAAATTTAGTAGCATATGTACTTACAGGGAATTCACACAGACATGGAAATTCCAAAGATAGGGAAGCAACATGATGCTAAGGAGAGGTGTAGGGGTCTGAGGATATAAAGGAGAGAAAGACCATTAGCAGGAAGGTGAAAGATGTTTGGAAACCAAAGTTTCTGTATTATGTGGATAAGTTTCTTAGGTAAAGAAGAATGTGTTAATAGTTCTCTTCCTGGTAAAAGAAGACAGTTGAGGGAAAGGCAAAGAGCTTTTTCTGAATCTGTTGGGTTTGGATTGCTTTTAACTCAAAATAATGTTCATGCTAAAGTGGTTGATTGTGGGGCACCCTGCCCCAACCCCTATAAAAGCACCATCAAATAAGTGATATTAAACCCTCTTAGATTATATTTATGTAGGTATGTTATTCAAGTAAATGTTCCAAAAATTATATGAAACTCCTAGAAATCTGATGTCCTACCTAGTATGTTATTATCTTGAAGTTTTGTGTGTCACAGAAATAACAAAATTTCCTTGTCAATTGAATTCTAATCAGATATTTAACCATGTCCATTTTTAAGTCTTTTATCATTTACAGACAATTATACTTTTACTCAGATGCCTTCATAAAAATTCCCTGCAAGTTTGCTTCATCTTCAATGAGACTCATGGGAAAAACTCTTGAGTACAGGTTTCTGATAACCTTAAGATCATAAAACTGAACTAGATAAAAATTTCCAAAAGTAATGGAAAAATCAGATTCAAGCAGAACAAGAATTAATAACATGGGACTGAATAAACTGAGGAAGATAATTATACTTTTTATGACTTTTTGCTTGAAACATTGCTGACTTTAAAAAAAAATGTTTTATTTTCGGGGCGCCTGGGTGGCTCAGTCATTAAGCGTCTGCCTTCGGCTCGGGTCATGATCCCAGGGTCCTGGGATCGAGCCCCACATCGGGCTCCCTGCTCCGCGGAGAGCCTGCTTCTCCCTCTCCCACTCCCCCTGCTTGTGTTCCCTCTCTCGCTGTGTCTCTCTCTGTCAAATAAATAAAATATTAAAAAAAAAAAATGTTTTATTTTCTTCCAGATTCAGTAAAATTGTTTCTCTTTAAGCTAATGGGCTTACAGCAGTTTGATAAAATGTACTTTTATGAACAAATTGAAACATTTACCTTTTCTCCCTACCTGAACCCTAAAAATTCAGAAACTCTCAGAGAGTATTCTTATATTTTTATGACAATATATTTATTTGCATAAGTTCAATAAGAATCTGTTCTCCTTATGACAGGACACAATTGGAAATACTGGTTATATTACCAAGGCTTTGACTGGAAAGCCATAGCTGGGAAAAACATGTATAGGATCAGATATGACCAGACAGCTTTAAGGAACTAAGGTTGATTTTATGGAGCCAATAAAGCGCCTTGGAAATCTCAGCCTGATACCTTGCTCACAGAGTTCCCAGCACTCTTACCAGGTGAGCAAAGAAGGTCACTTCCTGGCATGTGCGGGAACCTCAGGATATTTGGGGGAGCTTGAGAAGAGAGGAACTGACCCAAATCTATAGGTATATTGCAGACAAAATCTGATGGCAAGTATTTGGCTTGGCTTTTGGCCTTGAGAAGCTGTTAAAAGTTCAATCTAGAGATTTCTTATAAAAAGTTCCAGCAAAGCAGGTTTTAAAGAGTCTATATGGTGAATCACTATTCTTGCTGCACTTATGTAAGTGCAAGTTTTTTTGAAACTAGTCTTATTTTGCAAACAAATTAATATTAATTTAGCTATCTTTAGTAAGAATGAGGGTGATTTGTGGAGAGAAAATATGCTTCAATAACACATCTTTGTAGATATTCAATTTTAATAGTATTCATTATAAACTAGACTAGATCCTGATTTCTTCTAGTGTCCTCCAATGCCTGGTTACAACTCTCCAAACTAACATTTTGATTTTTCTCCCATCTTCTAACTTGGAAGTATTTGAAAGCTAAAACTGCCTTTTTTCCTGAAGCCCTAAATATAAATGACTTGATGTAAACTTCAGAGAAATCCCCACGATAGCTCATATATAGACAATCTTCATGCCTGTTTCTTAGTGAGCACTCAGAGACCACCAGAAACATCTGAACTACAAACCAGGAAGATCTATCAGATTGCTACTACCTGCCCTCACTCTATCTGAAGATGCTTTGAGACTGACATCTGCAAGTCTTCTCAACTGGCTACCCCCAGAACTCCAAAACCGGCTTAACATTTGAACCAAACATTAACCCACTGCTTTCCTTTTTTTTTCATAGAAATGCCTCTTATTGAATGCCTGAGTACTTAAACCACAGTCTTGAGTCTGCCTTGATCTTTGTAACTAGCATGGTGATGTTTAATAGGTGTTCTTAAGTTCATATGATTGATTTACTGACCCTTCTTGTGGATGTATAAATCTTCCACTCCTTTCTAGAAGGAGAACAGTAAGTTCATGCAAGTCACAGAATAGGAATTAGACCTCTTGTACAAGCCTCAAGCACTGAGATAACATCTAAAACCTGTAAATAGGCACCATTAAATCTACATGGAGTCAGGAAATGTTACAGGCCATTGCACCTCTTCACTGATTAAGGACCCCCTGTTCTTTTAAAACCCTCTTGGCTAGGCAGAAACCACAGAGTTGGCTTTGGAAAAAATCCTGCCGTCTCTCCAGGTGGCCTGCCTCCTGAATAAAAATCATAATCCTTTCGAATGAGCACCTGTCTCTTGAGTATTGACCTTTTGGGTGAGGGGCAGCCAAACCTGGGATTCGGTAACAAATTCTGGCCAGCCAGCCAGCAGCCAATGCCCTTGCGGGGTCCGGTTACCCTGGGAATCCACAAAGTGAAGTTGGCTGTGGCAGCGCACTAGGGCTCGCCCATATTTGGGCAGAGGAAGCAGCTGGCCATGGCAGTATGAGTTTGTTTCCAAGGCTAGTAACTTGGATGACCACAGGTTAGCTGCTCAGGGCTAGTTGGTCTTGAGGAGGGAATCTGAGGGATCTGTCCCTTCAGCTGCCTAGGCTTCTTTTGTCTAGAGGAAATTATCTGTTGATTCCCTACCAACGCTGCCAGTTTCACTTTTTGACTTGAATGGAAAGGAAAAGAGCATTTGGGGCAAGAGTTTCTGTACTGGGTACAGAAGTTTGTCAGAAGTGCACATTGACAGTTTCTCTTTTGTGAAGTGCTAGGTGCTTTTGTTTTTTGTTGTCTGTACTTTTTCCTTCTGGAAGAGGCACAACATTTGGGAGAAACTAAGAACTTGAATGACAGTCAAGTCCTTTGGGATTCAGGGCAGATCTGTCTTTGGTGTCTCTGTGTGTGTGTGTGTGTGTGTGTGTGTGTATGTATTTGTGTTCGAGTATATCATCTTTGGTATAATGGAAGGTTCTATCTCTATCCCACCAACTAACTCATTGGGTCAAATTTTGAATAAATGGAAAGAATATAGCCAGGAACCTAATAAGAAAAAGATGATTTTCTATTGTAATATTGCCTGCCCATTGTACCATCTAGAATCAGATGAGATGACCCCTTGATGGATCTTTAAACTATTACACCATTTTACAATTAGAGTTGTTTTGTCTAAGGGCAGGAAAGGATGATGAGATACCCTATATTCAGGCCTACATGTCCTTACACAATGAAGATGCTGCCAGGGAAAACAGTAAGTTAATGGTGCAGAGACAAGGAGAAAAACCAAAGATTTGTCTTGATGATGCAAATGAAAAACGAAGAGAGAAGGAGAAAGAATATATGGCAAATCTAGCTCTACCACTCCCTCCTCCAGGGCTCTTACCTCCACCTCCTCATCCTCCTGTTGGGGCTTTGGCCCCATCATCCTATGGGAGGGGAAAAAGTAATCCTGGAACAGTCTCTTTACCACCCAGCAGGGCTCCCAATTTGGACAAGGAGTACCCACTGCTGGGGGGCCAGGCCATGTCCTTTAAGATAATACCTAGTAGGGGGCATTGGTGCTCAAAGACAGCCTCTCAGATATTATTGGACACATACTCACTCCTTTTTCAACTTCAGACTTAATGAATTAGAAAAATGTCAACTCCTCTTATTGAGATGACCCCCAAGAGATGGTGGAACTCTTTTTGAGGATTTTTGTGACCCATCAGCTGACTTGGGTGGACATACAAGCTTTAATGAATATGATGTTAGCCGCCACAAGATGGCTAATATTGGCCAAAGCATATGAGGAAGCTCAGTGCCTACATTAGGAGACCCCAAACCCAGCTACTGCCATCCCATTGGTTGAACCCAACTGGTACCTAAACTGAGGAGGTTTACCTTGGCTTGAGCATTACCCACAACGTGTATTGGCAGGGTTGAATAAGGGGGTACCCAAGCAACATAGTTTGAACAAAATTCAGGAACTTAGGCAAGAAACAACTGAAAACCCAGCAGCCTGGTTAGAAAGAATTTATCAAGCCTATTGGAAATATACGGATATGAACCCAGGGGCCCCAGAAAAAATCCACAGGGTAAACATGACATTCATTGGACAGAGCACCCCTGACATAAGGAGAACATTCCAAAAGTAGAAAGAAACAATAGAAATGAATGAAGAGGCCCCGGGGCTCCCTACCACCTCATTGACCATTTCCTCACAGGAACCCTGGGTACAACTGACAGTGGGAATCCAACTGATGGACTTTTTAGTAGACATAGGGGCCACATACAGTGTCTTGAATACTAAAATTGACATGGAATGCCCAGAAGGTAGTCTCTATAGTTGGGGTCAAGCACAAGTCAAACATAACAAAGAAGGGGCCATATCTACAGAAAATGGTCCATAAAGTCACCCAGAGATGCCTGATATGTGCAAAGAATAATCCAAAAAAAATGAGAGATCCCCACCAGGCCAAGGGATACAATATAAAGAGGAATATCCTTTTGAGGATTGGCAGGTAGACTTTATCCAAAGGCCTAGGACTCTGGGGAATTTTAAATATTTACTAGTGTTCATAGATATCTTTTGGGGATGGGTTGAAGCTTTCCCTACCCAAATAGAAAAAGTTTCGGCCATTGTAAGACTTTTGCTAAAGGAAATTACTCCTAGGTTTGGTTTATCCAATATTATTCACAGTGATAATGGACCAGATTTTGTATCTGGTGTAGGGTAAAAGCAAGTGCTATTTTCCAGATCAGCTGGAAATTACATGCTTCATGGAGACCTCAATCAACAGGAAAGAGAGAAAAAAATGAATCATACATTGAAAAAGACTTCGGCTAAAATCAAACCCAAAAAGAAGTAAGGTTCTACCCATTGCTCTGCTCCACATTAGGGTTGCTCCCAAAAGTGGGCTAAAATTAAGCCCTTTTGAGATTATGTATGGGAAACTCTTTCTGGCCTCGGCTCTAGGGATACCACATTTAGACTTAGAAAATGATAATAGGATTAAACAGTATATACAACATTTGAGTCAAATATTAACTGTGTTGTACCGGTTGGTCCTTTCCAGGTCTATATAGCCTTCAGATGAGCCACTACATCTTTTCAGCCCTGAAGACATAGTATTGTTAAAGACCTAGAAAAATCAAGGACCCAATCATCAGTTGGCTGAGAAATGGCTGGAGCTTTAAGACATCTTATTAACCACTCACCTCTGTAAAACTAAGGCCCATAAAGCCATGGATACACCACACCAGAATGAAGAGGTCTCCACCTATGACAAAGAGGCCAATAAAACCCCCTGCTGGGAAAGCCATTCTCTTCAGGATTTAAAATACCTATTTAGGAAAAGAAACCTATGACAACTATATTCATTCTGTGATCCATATTAACCATGTCTTCTCTCTCCCTAGGTCGGAAAGACAATGCAATAGTATGGGTAACAGACTTTGGCTACAGCCACGTGTGCTGTCAATTATTGGATATGTCATCCAAAAGCCCAATCAATGCTGGACCACAGAGACCCCTTGGTTCACTCTGTTTATAACCTCAGAAATCCTCAAAGGCAATTGGTTTCCAAGGCCCAAACAACATATAGGGTTTGAATAGCTACATTCTCTCAAAATGATCCTGAGGCACCTCTATATCTATGTAACAGTCCCTCTAATTACTGTACTAAAAGAGGTTATTTTCAAAGGACAGAAAACAGGCATGTATTCCCAATTAGAAAGATTGGGCTAGCTCCCTGAAATTATTTGCCAGATTGACTCATCACCTCTCAAGCAATATCCCTGATGGGGATAAATATTTCTTTGGTTATACGTTATTGCCACGGTGGGGGGCTTGATGCCCACCAACATGTGCTTTGCAACTTGTCCCAAACTCTAACCATCCTGACTAATGAAACTGCCAAACCTTTGGCTAACTTAAAAAATCCTTAGATTCCTTTCCTAAAGTTGTCCTAGATAATCATATGGCCCTAGACCATATCCAAGCTGAGCAAAGGGGAGTTTGTGTTGTTGCTAATTCATCTTGCTGCATGTATATCAATACCTCCTTGGAGGTGGAAACCAGTATTGATAAAATCAGACAGCAAGCCACTTGGGTGCAGCAAACCCTAGATTGTCATACCCCATGTTTCAGGGAGGATGGGATTGGTTCACGAACCTCTGATCCTGGATACCATCAGGACTTAGGTCCATATTAGAAGGCATTCTAAAATTAGGACTCACCTCATGTTAGGGGCGCTATGTGTATACATAGGAATTAAGCTCATTACAAGGTATGTAACAAAACTTGCAAGCAAGCCATATCAGTTATGCCTAAAGAAATGCTTCAAACCCATGTTAACATATTCCATTCCAAGGTCATGACTATGCACTATATCAGCAAGAAGAATCTATAGAAGATTGACCTTCATCCT
This sequence comes from Phoca vitulina, assembly GCF_004348235.1. Lineage (NCBI taxonomy): Eukaryota > Metazoa > Chordata > Mammalia > Carnivora > Phocidae > Phoca > Phoca vitulina. The sequence goes on along the minus strand of NW_022589738.1, from coordinate 9,285,926 downwards.
TAATCCCATAGATATGGAATGGTAATATTGGGGACAGTGGGGAATTGAGGCCACCTAGATCTTCATAACCAGCATGGTGATCTTTAAAGGTGTTCTTAAGTTCATATGATTGATTTACTAACCCTCCCTGTGAATCTATAAATCTTATATTCTATTCTAGAAGGAGAACAGAAAGCCCTCACATGTCACAGAACAGGAATTAGACCTCTTGCACAAACTTCAGGCACTGAGATAACATCTAAAACTGTAAACAGACATCATTAAATCTACACAGAGTCAGGAAATGTAACAGACCACTGCACCCCCCTCACTGATTAATGACCCCTGTGTCTTTAAAACCCTCTTGGCTAGGCCGAAACCTCAAAGGTGGCTTTTGGAAAAGATGCTGCCTTCTCCCCAGGTGGCTGGCCTCCTGAATAAAGCTCATATTCCTTTCCAGTCAACACTTGTCTCTTGAATTTTGGCCTTTCAAGCAACAGAGAGCCAAACTTGGGATCTGGTAACAGGCCTAACTTTGAGAATACACCTGCATCATTGCTTCCTGAAATGAGTTTGACTAAACTAACCTATTGTCAGGACTAAGAGACTGGTTCAACAAGATAAAACAACCTACCAGCTCAACTCTTAATGTGTAAAACTTCAGGAAAGCTTCAGAGGAGGGAATTGTAGGAGCTGAGGGCAGGCTGCTCTAAGATGGCCACTTTGGCATGAAGATTACTCTGAGCTGAAGGCAACTGAGACCATGTGGGCTCAAGAAAAACCTTTTGCTCCTCCCTTAACTACATAAAAGAATCTACGGGGGGGGTCTTCTTGGGGGGGCCATTTCCAGAATAATGGTTATTATCAAAGATAAATTTTATCTGAGTGACCCAACTGAGTACGGCAAGGCAAACATCTAATCACCAAACATCTGCTCTTCTTCTTATTGCCCTGTCAATTGCATTCTTTTCCTCTCAAGTTCCAGACCTTTACCCCCTTCCTTCTCCTTAGTTCAAGATGACATATACACCTCACTTTGTGTGACTCTCTTTGGAATTTCTATGTCTGTGTGGATTCTCCATACATATAAAATTAAATTTGATTTTCTCCTGTTAATCTGTATCATGTCAATTTGATTCTTAGTCCAGTTAGGACTTTTGTAGGGGACAGTAAATTCTTGCTCCCTGACAATATTTTAATTTTAAATAAATTACAATTTGATATTAATACTACTTTTTTTTTTTGATAGAGCAAGTGGGGAGAGGGGAGGGGCAGAGGGAGAGGGAGAGAGGTAATCCCAAGCAGGCTCCATGCCCAGTGTGGAGCCCGATGCGGGGCTGGATCTCACAACCCCAAGATCATGACCTGAGCCGAAATGAAGAGTGCACACTTAACCAACTGGGCCACCCAGATGCCCCTGATATTAATATATTTACAGTTATTTTACATATAATACCATAACATATTATAAATAATAAGTACTATTAAAGTTTTTTAAAAATTAAATTTAAGTAAAAGAGCTTATTTTAATAAAATATTTCCTGAAATATAGGACAATTTGTGGTACCTTATCAGGAAACAATGGTAATATTTATGGATTCCCTATGGCAATCTATGCAGAGAGGAACAGTTAGTGGTAAGGAATTTATTCTAAAAATACTCAATATTAGAGTGACAGCAAAATGAAAAGGCACAGGAAACCATGAATTTCAACTCCATTCTGGGATTTAAATAACACTCTTCTGACATTAATGATTTAGAATGTTTCTACTGGGCATAAATGAGGATGGACATGCTTAGTGACACCAGGGAGGATGATCTGGTGTGGATTTTGATGAAAGTGATGGTAATGGGCTTGTACTATTTGTGTCAGGTACTGTGTTGAATACCTAATGTGCATTATCTCATTTCTATAAATCCTCTCAATACTCTTATAGGGTAGATGTTATTATCCTTCTCAGACTTTGTTTATAACAAGGCCCTGAGATGTCATTAATTGTTTAAAGTCACACAATTAGAAAATAGTGGGGCCAAGTTCAAGTTTAATCTGACTGAAACAAAGCTATGTTCTTAGTCACAGAATGGGAGTGGTTAGTTTCCAGATCTGTTTTGCTGCACAAATGCTTAAATTTAGGAAATCTGGGTAAAACCATATAGACAATGATAAGTGTAGGCACTTAAAACTTTTTCACTAACTTACATTCTCACTTATATCATTAACACACACTTTAGTAATTTCTAGCTGTTCCAAAAATGAGCAATAGTATACATTCACAGTAGAAAGTAGTTTAAATAGTAGCCTTTTTGGAAGCTATAAATATTCCCCTGGTTCTCAGGAAGAAACACATGATTTAAATGCTCCCCAGAGGAAAGAATAATCCATACTTACAAAATTGACTTGACCAAATACTTTTATGAAGCACATAAGTTCTTACAATGGCAGACAGTTTGAAGTTTTGTACAGAAAAAAAGGTACTCTTGAATCCTAAGGAACACTATAAAATGAAACAATAGAGAAGAAATTCTAGGCAATTTCTGTCTAATGCTAATTCACATGTCATTCTCATGTACAAACTCCTGATGTATCTGTACAATAAATCAAATAAAAAATACCGTAATGCATAGAGAGACAAATCTGGAATGCACTATTTAGTTTTTATCCTCTTTATGTTCAGACACACTCAATATTTCTTTTTTTTTAAAAAACATTTTATTTATGCATTTGAGACAGAGAGATACAGAAAGAGAGAGAGCATGAGCAGGAGAGAGGCAGAGGGAGAAGCAGGCTCCCCGCCGAGCCAGGAGCCAGACGTGGGGCTTGATCCCAGGACCCTGGGATCACGACCCGAGCCGAAGGCAGATGTTTAACCATCTGAGCCACCCAGGCGCCCTATCACACTCAATACTTTTATTTATTTGAGAGACAGAGTGAGTGAAAGAGAGAGCATAAGCCAGGGGAGAGGCAGAAGGAGAAGGGAAAGCAGACCCCCCACCAAGCAGGGAACTGGACAGAGGGCTTGATCCCAGGATTCCGGGATCATGACCTGAGCCGATGGCAGACGCTTAACTGACTGAGCCAGGCACCCCTAACTCTCTACTTTAAAATATTCTAAACTTACATAAGAATTGAAGACTAGAACAATAAACACATATACATCCTCCATTAGCTCACCAATTAACATTTTGCTATAGCTGCTTTCTGCTGTTGGGGAGCAAGAATGTCTTGTCCCCTTTGAGGTCTTTCAAGGTCAAGATTAACAAGAGAAGATCAAATAGTGTACATACAGGAATCCACACTGACATGGAAATTCCAAACACAGGCAGAATGAGGTATATATGTCATCTTAAACTAAGGAGAAGGAAGAGGATAAGGGTTTGGGACTCAGAGGAAAGGAATGCACCTCATAGGGCAATAAGAAGAAAAGCAGATGTTTGCTAATTAGATGTTTGCCTTGCCATACAGTTGGGTCAGTAAGATAAAATTTGCCTCTGCTAGTTGTCCTTATTCTGGAAAAGACCTCTCAATTAAGCCTCCCCCCACCACCCCGACCATAGATTCTTTTATGTAGTTAAGGGAGGGGCAAAAGTTTCTCTTGAGCCCCTAGGATCTCAGTTGCCTTCAGCTCAGAATATTCTTCATGCCAAAGTGGCCCATCTTGGGGTAGTCTTCCCTTGGCTCCTACAATACCTTCCTCTTATTTTTGCCCTGTTTTATTTGCAATGTATTTTCTTAAGGTATATGCTTGTGTGTACACGCACATGCACATACACGCACACCCCTAAATATTTAGCATGCCTCGTCTAAGAAAATAATTCTCCTATATAACAGCAATTCCATCACTACAGCCAAGAAATTTAACATTTATAAATTTAAATTTAACAATTTAAATTAAATTAAATTTAAATTTAATTTAATTTAACAATTTAAATATAAAATTTAAATTATATAACATTATTTAATTTGTAGTACATACTCAAAAGTCCCAGTAGTGTCAGAGTCCAAACTGGGACCACCCATTGAATTTAGTCTCCTTTAATCTAGGACAGCCTTCTCTGGTCCTTCATGGCATTGACATACTTTCAAGGGTCAAGGCCAGCTATCTGAAATCTCTGGCTGTCCTTTCATGACTGGAGGAGTTTACATTTTTTCTGCAAGAAAAATTTCTATGTACTGCAGTATAGTTCTCAGGAAGAGAACCATTAAGAAGCACAGCAGGTCAGAGTGCCAAGTCATTAGTAATGCTGAGTTTGGTAATTTGCTTATGGTGGTATCCACCAAATGTTCTCATGTTAAATCTATCTTTCTCCCTCGGTGATTAATAAGTAATCTGTAGGTGAGACTTTGAAACCATGTAAACACCCATTTCTTTATCAACCTTGCCCCCAGTGGTCCCACATTTGGGTTGTGTAAAGCCTTCTGGAAGGACTCACTCCAAGCAGCTAGGTCAGTAGTTCTCAGGGCTAAAAACTACTGAGCCAGATCCCCAAACTGAAAAACGCAGGGCAGGACAGCAGCAACAGAAGATGAAAAAGAAACCAGATGCCTTTTGCAACAGTATGAGAAAATAAGTGTATACATTTGTTTTACGTCCTGTAGGTACAAATTTACGGAATCAGTACATCTCCTTCCAAGTAACACAGTCAGCAATTATTGCCCCTCTATACAAACTTCAGGCCATGCATGCAGTCCTCGAGATGAGAACTATAGGAAATAAATTCTTTTGAATTCCACCAAGGAATTAATAATAGCAGTCTTTCAGAGCCACAAGAAACTAAGAATTAGGAAGATATTTGATCTAATTCAGTATAAACCAATTATTCTTATGATAATACTTTTAATATGATGCATCCTTTTTGCATAATTTAATTTCTAAACACAATGTATTACTCTTTTATTGGTCCACATTTTGTAGGATTTAAATTAGTTTATTCAATAAAATCATTTGTCTAACTTTTGCTAAAGATTCTATGACAAAAATCTGTTGATCTCTGGTATAAATCACTATACAATAGATGTCACTGATTCACAGTTGGAATGATAGTTCTAATACCATGATTCTAGAAATGAACATTTATAATGACTATGTTTTCACAGCATGGATGCTTTCAGTCTCCTATTAAACACAGAAAACTAAGATTATGGACACTGCTTTTATAATTTCCATGTATCTTAGAGAGTTCTGTTGTTTCTTTTATATAAATACTCAGGGAAGTAATTAAAGAATGATAATTCAGATTTGTTTCAGATCAGAAAACTTCATTAACGTAGTTTATGAATCAAATTAAAGAGCTATGTAAATTAGTAAATTATTTAAAACAACTATTATGGAAATGAGAATGTATTTACTTCAATTTTATTTGTACAAATTTCATTTGTTTATTTAATGTATCATTCTAATGTCTGTGTAAATTTTAACCAAACCTAATATAGAGATACTAATATTTTCTTTCAGTGAGCTTATCAGTTTAATCCTAGATAAGTATTTTTTTTTAAATTTTATTCATTTGACAGAGATACAGAGAGAGAGCGAGCATGAGCTGGGGAGAGGGGGAGAGGGAGAGGGAGAAGCAGGCTCCCCGCTGAGCCAGGAGCCCAATGTGGGGTTCGATCCCAGGACCCCAGGATCATGACTCGAGCCGAAGGCAGATGCTTAACCATCTGAGTCACCCAGGTGCCCCCTAGATAAGCAGTTTTTGATGTTGGAACACTCAAGCATGTCTCAATCTCTTGTGATGGCATCGTGATTCATATTTTTAGTCATTAATAAAATAGAATTTTTGAAATATGTATTGATTTTTATTGAATTAGACTCAAAGTTTTCCTGATAATGATATAACTCTCACTTGTATATTAATACCTTCATGATGTTATTTTAGGCTTCTATTTCCTCTTATTAAAAAAATGATAACTTTTGGATAGTGTGAGTATAATTATGGCATATGCCTGGAGCTGTAGTGGCACTTATTAGATCACTACTAAAACTGGTTGCATCAGAAGAATTTTTAAATATTGGGTTGAACCATATGAAACTGTCAAGTACAAAAATGGCAATCTAATTTGATTCATCTAATACATCCATTTCCCCAATATATTGGACACACACACACACAGACTTGCGTGCCCATATAAATACCATATCCCTCTCTCCAAATCCAGGCACACATTACTATCTTTTTTTTTTTTTTTTAAAGATTTTATTTATTTATTCGACAGAGACAGACAGTGAGAGAGGGAACACAAGCAGTGGGAGTGAGAGAGGGAGAAGCAGGCTTCCTGCGGAGCAGGGAGCCCGATGTGGGGCTCGATCCCAGGACCCTGGGACCATGACCTGAGCTGAAGGCAGACGCTTAACGACTGAGCCACCCAGGCGCCCCACACATTACTATCTTAATTCAATTTTCCATTTCTCCTCATTGCCAAATTGCAGGCGGAAAGTCACAGTCTGCTATAAAAGGGGAAAGCAAACAAAAATACCTTTTAATAAACAAAAACATCAGTGTAAATCACTCAAAAAGTTTTAAATTCACAGTGGAGAATAACCACTACAATGCAAATGATGGTTTTAAGCACCACGATTTTGAAGTTGAATGACATGATGAGTATGTATAACATATTAGGGAAAGTGTGCAAAGTCTCACCATTCATCACCTTGGTCATTAACTGGGTAATCCTAACATTCAAATCTCATATCTGACTTTTCCCATCATTAGTGAAGATAAACAACCCTTTTTCTCGTCTTTCCGAATTATGGTGGGCTTGCAACTTTGAATCTTCATAGTAAATATCTGTGATAAAGGACTTTGTAATTACAGTATTTTATTGCTTTCCAATAGCATATGAACTACAGTGAAGGCCTATTGAAAATATGCTATGTACTATAAAATTGTGGTATTATTTATATCTTTCTGCTCTTAACTAAGGTTCTATTCCTATTTGTATTAATGAAAGACAGATCTTGTGTCCACAAAGGAATTCAATTAAATATGGCTTTAATCATAGAAATAGGGTCAGAGCAAGACGAGGCAACAAGGTTCCAGTATGTGGTTTTTAGGAGCAGGTCTCGCTAGTCTTAATATGGTTGTGTATCTAAGCTTTCTCCACAAGGCAACTAAACTAAAAATTACATGTTAACAAAATAGGCAGTGCCTATGGTTAATGAAGAGTTTACTGCTAACACTGCTTTAGACTGATACACCACAAGTCTTGTAATAGGGCTAAATAAACTCAGAAATAGAAGGAAAAAAACCCATGCTGGGTCAACCCTTTGAAAGTGCTTTATATTATAAAATCCACTACCACCACTCTCACCATCCAAAAGAAATGCTTATTACCATCCACCTACTAGTTAAGGAAAACATAATCAATGAAATTGATTTTGAATGCCTGTGCTTGCTTCAGAGAAAGTTATTACAGAAAACAAACTTCATTCAACAAGCTTTCTAAAGTTGATTGTACTTCTCGTATCTATTCAAAGTATTTCTCCAGGCACCTGGGTGGCTCAGTCAGTTAAGCCACCAACTCTTGGTTCAGCTCAGGTCATGATCTAAGGGTCCCGAGATCAAGCCCTGTGTTGGGCTCCACCCTCAGCGTGGAGTCTGCTTGTCCCTCTCCCTCCCCCTCTGCTCCTCCCTCCACTTTCTCACTCTCAAATAAATAAATAAAATCTTTAAAAAACATGCTTCTCAACTTAATAACTGGTAACAAAAATATTCACATGTAAATTTATTTATGCACAAAAGGGTTCATAGATGCTTATTTAAATATGTAATACGAACTATGGATAGCATATGTGTGTTAGGACAATTGACAAGACAAGTAAATTTTAATTCTGATGCAGTAATATATTTGTAATGATAGAGTTCATACATGCTGTTGTAAAACATAAGAATGTTTCTATCACAAATCATTTTGTTAATGAGGAATAAAGTTCTTGTTTTCATTTATTTTCAAAAACCAAAGCAGACTCAAATATTCCTGATGATAATGTGACTCTCACTTATATGTCATTTTTTTTTAAGATTTATTTATTTATTTTAGAGAGAGAGAGCAGGGGGAGGGGCACAGGGAGAGAGAGAGTACTGAAGCAGACTCCCCGCCGAGCACGGAGCCCAATGCAGGGCTCCATCCCAGAATCCAGAGATCATGACCTGAGCTGAAATCAAGAGTTTGCCCCTTAACCGACTGTGCCACCCAGGCCCCCACTTATTTGTCTTTCAATATCCTTCCTTTAGAGGAGGAAATAGGGAGTAGATTTACAGCTACTCTCCTAGGTATTGCAATAACTCAGAGATTATGTTATCTGCAGTTCACGAAGTCACTGTTATATATGAAAATTAATAATTCTAGCAACTATAACTAATTTAGTGCCCTAAAATAGATTTTTGGTTTAATCTAAAATTTCCTAAATCCATGGGAATATGTTGCATATGTGAATGTTTTCCATTGATTTACATCAAGAGCAGAATAAGGGCAGATAATTCTTTTTTTTTTTAAAGAGATGCTTTTATTTTTATTTTTTTAAGATTTTATTTATTTGAGAACGAAAAAGAGAAAGAGAGAGAAAGCACAAGCAGGGCGAGTGGTAGAGGTAGAGGGAGAAGCAGGCTCCCTGCTGAGCAGGGAGCCTGATGTGGGGCTCTATCCCAAGACCCTGGGGACCTTAGGATCATGACTTGAGCCTAAGGCAGACGCCCAACAGACTGAGTCACCTAGGTGCCCCCAAGGCAGAGAATTCTTTAGATCACATAAGAGATCTGTAGATATTCAACAAGTATAGAAACATATGTCCCTTTAGCAACAACTTAAATTTATGTTATTTTCACATGAGTCAACTCACTTGCTAGATACCCAATACTGGTAAAATAAGCAGAAACTGCGATTTCTGTAAAACATTTGAGAGATCTGAATGTTTCTCATAGGGGGTATCTTCGGTATTTTAAAACATTACCTCTGGGGCGCCTGGGTGGCTCAGTCGTTAAGCATCTGCCTTCGGCTCAGGTCATGATCCCGGGGTCCTGGGATCGAGCCCCACATCAGGATCCCTGCTCAGCGGGAAGCCTGCTTCTCCCTCTCCCACTCCCCCTGCTTGTGTTCCCTCTCTCGCTGTGTCTCTCTCTGTCAAATAAATAAATAAAATCTTTAAAAAAAATAAATAAAACATTACCTCTGATTAGTATCTACCAATATAAATTTTCAAGAGTGTTCCTAGAGGAAAACACTATAGCTTATTGTTAACAAACTCCAAAATGTGCTTTTAGGAATGAATTGTGACAAAAAAGAGAAATTATCAATCCCTAAACATATTTATGTTTGGGCAAAATTATATAAATATATATACTCTAAATTTACAAATCTTACAAATTTTTGTGTTTACAAAGATATATGTAAATAACTATCAATACAAAAAGATATAAAGGTAAAATTTAAACTTTAAGTATTCAGAAAGATATACATAGTACTTTAACACAGTACTAAATAGCACTGTCAAAATGCCCAAGGAGTAGGAATATGATATATAATAGATTGCTCTGGTAATGCGATCAGCTTTAAAATACGTAATAAAGCTGAGACTAAGAATTATTTGTAAACTATATGATACAATAGCTTTTCTTCTGTTTGCATCCTTACATCTTTAATAGTTAATTCCAATGAATTTTGAGAAGAGGCAAAAGCCATTAAATATATTATGTGAATCAACATCTGCATCCTGCTGGTAACCAAAAGCTAAATTCCCACTGTGATGACAGAAACTCCTATGAGCACAGTAAGCTCATTTTCATTAAATTGTTCCTTCAAATTTGTTAATGCATTTTATTTTAAGGCAGCCATGATCTAGCTAAAACATAGACTCTGTAATATTTATACGTTATTCCCATTTTATCTCTAGGAAGATTTTAGGATTTTTTTTTTAATGAGCATAACAAAAAGAAGGCACAGTTACGCTTGAAATACTTGGACTTAAACTATTCCATTGAAGAGGCTTTTATAAACAGACAGAAACTAAGGTCAGAGCTGGCCTTACAAGTTTATTAAAGGAGGTCATCAATTCTGTATCATGATAAAAATCTCTCTGATAGAAACTTTTATTAAAATGTATTTCCCTAACAATGCAATCCAATGCCTGAAATCCCACATATGAAATGTGTGCTGTCATTGATTAGGGGGATGCTGAAGAAGAATAACTGTTGATTATAAATTTGTAGCTTGAGGGTAAAATATTGATGTTTAAGTAAGAGAACAGATATTAGAGATCAACTAGGTTGTAATGAAATCACCACAGTAGCTTGGGAAACCAGCAGATAGTCTGACATCACTTCCAAGAGAAATATGGTTGCAGGGGGTAAAGTCATCTGGGGACTCCTGACCATCTAGGAATGGCTCAGAAGGGAAGCAAAAAATAAAATTAACCAGGAACTATACTGTACAAAGTATAGCATAAGGTAGCCTATCTCATGTAATTTTTCAAAGATAGATGAGCTTTTTCAGAATATTCCCATGGGACGTATGTGCAGTGATAGGGAAACAAACTATGTTTGTACTGCATTGTTTTGTTCCCTTCCAAAAAAAGGTCAGTGAAATGCATCAAAAACACCTGTATTGAATATCAGTTATAGACTTGTGAGGATAACATTACCAGCAGATTTCCATCATCTTCGAAAATAGTTCCTAATCTCTAGGCTGCAGATAGCTAAGGGGCAGCAGAAACCTAGGAAACAGCTCAGGTTCTGTATTGCCTTATGTACACCAAACAGACAAATAATTTGCCTAACATATGTTTTTAAACTGATCTTTGGGCATCAATGAATGCTCTAATAGTTAATATAATGAAGTTTTTGCTTTAAAGAGTGGCTGAACTTAGAGTAAACCTCGGTCAGATTTTCACACACACACACACACACACACACACACACACACACACACACAGAAAAACAGTAGAGGGTCTGGTAATTGGTTTGATGTTAAAAGAGTTTGCAGTCCTAGAAAAGTATGAAACCACTGCTCTTCACCTTGAATGTAATCTAGAATACAGCACACCAGGATCCCATTAGCTTATGCAAGACTGAAATGAAGATCATTTAAAGTGCATGGAAAACAAGTGTAGCTTTAAGCCCAAAAGTAGAATTCTGAACTACTTTTTGCACTTCAGCAGCAGAGAAATGAATTTAACTTCATGATGTTAATGCTTCTTTTTGTTGACTTTGCCCATAGTAACAAGAATGCAGTATGGCTAAGTCACTGGAAAAGGTCACATTTGAATGTTTACAAACACCCATGTGATGGCTGCAAAATCCAGGTGAAGACTGACTCTCACGGTTACAGGGACTAGGTTATTAAAATTGTGGAGCTAAGATTTACTGCTGGACTAGGAAACTGGAAAATAATCCCTTACTATATAATAAACGTTGAATTTAACAGTTACCAAGAAATTAACAGAGTGTAGGGGGAAGGAAAGGGAGGCATCAAAAAGGATATAGAACCAAATCAATTTGCATGCCCGTTTCAATAAATTGAATAATTAGGTTTGAGGTTTTACTAGCTACTGCAAAGGTTCTATCTGGGAGTTGAGTAACATAGAGGGTATGTTATTAGCAAATAAAATAAAATACTTTATTAATCACAACAAACTAACAAGAAAAAAAATCCTGCCATTTTGAAACTGTACTAGTTACAATCAGGACACAACTTCTGTTATCAAGGCTTAAATTTTGTTTTAAAGACTAAATTTTCTAGGTGTTTAGAGCAAGTTACAGAGATTGGTCTATGATTGCACAGGGCCCTATTCACATGTATACATGGTGCCTTTTAGTATTATTTTCTTTCAAAAGATTTTTTAAAATTTATTTATTTTAGAGAGAAAGAGAGAGACAGCGTGTGCAAGTGGGGAAGGGGCAGAACAAGAGGGAGAGAAGCAGACTCCCTACTGAGCAGGGAACCCGACTTGGGGCTCAATCCCACGACCCTGAGATAACGACCTGAGCCAAAACCAAGAGTTGGATGCTCAACCGACTGAGCCACCTAGGTGCCCCTCCTTTCAAAAGATTTTAGAGGCCCCACACATTGCCATCAGTCTGCACATGCTGTTGTTTATTCCATCAAAAATTACTCCTTTTCCATCCATCCCTTTTTATTCTTTCCAACTCCCACCACTATAGATCTCACCTCCTCACAGCATCTGTCCAGTAGTTTATTTACTGCTCTGGACTTCTGCCCTTTCTCTTTCCACAACCATTTTCACACAAATATCTTACCACTTTCATCTGGTTGAAAGTGCTTTAAAGGGAAAGACCAGTGCATAGCACACAAAAGATACTTTGAAGTTTTGACTGCATATATGGAATTAGATGGATAGATGGATGGGTGGATGGAGAGAGGGTGACATCCCCATTCCAGAAACATTTGAACCACCAGAAAAGACTGCTTTGTAGTCATCAGCATGGACCCCAAAAGTGCCACATTCGATCCCTAATTGTGAAAGGAAGTTGTATGAGTAGGATTAACTTCAAGCCAGGTGGCCAAGATGTAGGAGGTAACAAATAGAGGTAGTCAGCTGATCACGCTCCACATGGCTGAGCAGCATGTCCCACACCTTAAAGAGGCACTAAGAGGTGCACTAAACCCACTTTTTAAATATTATGATAAAAACACATAATTCCAATTTACCCTAAGCAATTTTCACATATACACTACAGTGTTTTTAACTTTGTGCATAATATTGTGTAATAGATCCATAGAATTTTCACATCTTGCATTACTTAAACTATATACGCATTGAACAACTCCCGTTTTCCCCCTCCACCATTCCCTGGCAATCACTATTCTATTTTCCGTTACTAGAAGTTTAATTATTTTCAGTATCTCATAGAAGTGGAATCATACAGTATTCGTCTTTTTGTACTTGGTTTATTCTATTTAGCATAATGTCCTCAAGGTTTGCCCATGACATAGAGTTTCTTCTTTTTTAAGGCTAAATAATATTCTATGTATATACCACATTTTCTTTATACATTCATCTATCAATGGACTCTTTTTAAACTTTTAATTCCAGTTACTTAACATACAGTGTTATATTAGTTTCAGGAGTATAATATAGTGATCCAACACTTTCATACATCACCCAATACTCATCACAAGGGCCCTCCTTAATCCCCATCACCTATTTAACCCATCTTCTCACCTACCTCCCCTCTGGTATCCATCAGTTTGCTTTCTATAACTAAGAGTCAGTTTCTTGATCTCTCTCTCTCTTATTTTTTTCCTTTTGTTTGTTTTGTTTCTTAAATTCCAAATGAGTGAAATCATATAGTATTTATCTTTCTCTGACTTTATTATTTTGGTTAGCATTGTACTCTCTAGCTCCATCCATATCACTGCAAACAGCAAGATTTCATTCTTTTTTATGGATGAATAATATTCTATCATGTATATATACCACATCTTTCCTGCTGAGCAGGGAACCTGACACGGGGCTCCATCCCAGAATCCTGGGATCATGACCTGAGCTGAAGGCAGACGCTTAACTGACTGAGCCACCCAGGCACCCCCAGTTTTGGTAGTTTATGTTTCTGGGAATTTATTGATTTCTTCTAGGTTGTCCAATTTTGTTGGCATATAGTTTTTCCTAATATTCTCTTACGATTGTATTTCTGTAGTGTTGGTTGTTATTTCTCTTCTCTCATTTGTGATTTTATTTATTTGAGTCCTTTCTCTTTTTTATCTTCATAAGTCTGGCTAGACATTTATCAATTTTATTGATTTTTTTCAAAGAAACAGCTTCTGGTTTCATTGATCTGTTCTATTATTTTTTTTAGTTTCTATATCATTTATTTTTCTCTGATCTTTATTATTTCCTTCCCTCTGCTGGTTTTAGGTTTTGTTTGTTTTTCTTTTTCTGGTTCTTTTAGGTGCAAGATTAGGTTGTTTATTCTAGATTTTCTCTTACCTCCTGAGGTAAGCCTGTATTGCTATATACTTCCCTCTTAGAACCACTTTTGCTGCATCCCAGAGGTTTTGAACAATTGTGTTCTTATTTTCATTTGTTTCCACGTACTTTTTAATTTCTTCTTTGATTTCCTGGTTGATCCATTCATTGTTTAGTAGCACATTATTTAACCCCCATGTATTTGTGGTCTTCCCAGGTTTTTTCTTGTGATTGACTTCTAGTTTCATACAGTTGTGGTCAGAAAATATGCATGTTATGATTTTGATCTTCTTGAATTTGTTGAAGTTTGTTTTGTGGGCTAATATGTGATCTATTCTGGAGAATGTTCCATGTGCACTTGAAAAGAATATGTATTCTGCTGTTTTAGGATGGAATGCTCTGTTAAATCCATTTGTTACAGTGTGTCATTCAGAGCCATTGTTTCCTTGCTGATATTCTGTTTAGATGATCTGTCCATTGATGTCAGTGGGGTGTTAAAGTCCCCTATTACTACTGTATTATTATCAATTAGTTCCTTTATGTTTGTTATTAATTGTTTTATATATTTGGGTGCTCCCATGTTGGGTCCATAAGTATTTATAATTGTTATAACTCCTTATTGGATTTTCCTCTTTATGATTATATAGTGTCCTTCTTTGTGTCCTGTTACAGTGTTTGTTTTAAAGTCTAGTTTGTCCAATATAAGTATTGCTACTCTGGCTTTCTTTTGACATCCATTTGCATGATTAATGTTTCTCTATCCTCTCACTTTCAATCTGCAAGTGTCTTTAGGTCTAAAATGGGTCTCTTGTAGGCAGCATATCATTTTTAGAGAAATGTCTATTCAACTCTTTTGCCAACTAGTTAGTTGTTTTTCATTTTTGTTGGGTTACAGAAGTTCTTTATATATTTCTGGATATTAACCCCTTATCTGATATATGGTGTGTGACTATTTTCTCCCATTTTAAAGTAATTTGTGATTTGTAGTAATCACTCTTGATTATTTCCTTTGCTGTGCAGAAGTTTTCAAGTTTGATGTAGTCACATTTGTCTACTTTTGCATCTACTATATGTGCTTTTAGAGTCATATCTCAAAAACTATTGCCCATGCCAATGCCTTGAAGCTTTTCTCCTGTTTTCTTCTAGGAGTTTTATAGTCTTCATTCTTACAGTCTTTAATCCATTTAGAGTTAATTTTTGTATAATGATGTAAAATAAGGGTCTCTCTTCATTTTTTTACATGTATACCCAGTGTTCCCAACATCATTTGTTGAAAAGACTATCCTTTCCTAATTTGGTAGTCATGGCACTATTTTCAAAGATCATTTGGTCATACATACAAGCTCTCCATTCTGTTCCATTGGTCTATTTATCTGTCCTTATACCAATACCATACTAGTTTGATTATGATAGCTTTCTAATATGTTTTGAAATCAGAAATGTTAGGCTTCCAGCTTTGTTCTTCTTGGCTATTCACGGTCCTTTCAGATTTCATATACATTTAAGGATTTTTTTTCTATTTCTGCACAAAATACCAATGAAATTTTTTTGAATAACAATTTTTTAAGTACTTCGTAGCTTCACAGCAAACTTTAAAAGGATCTTCAACCATAATAAAGAATGAAATCTTGCCATGAAACACCCTTGTTACTATTGAGAAAAATCTGATGGTTACCTGAGGGGAGCTGGGTACAGGGATGGGTGAAATAGGTGATGGGGATTAAGAAGGGCACTTGTGATGAGCACTGGTTGATGTACGGAATTGTTGAATCACTATATTGTACACCTGAAACTAATATAACACTGTATGTTAACTATACTGGAATTAAAATAAATAAATTAAATTAAATTAAAAAGTAGAAACTAAAAAAAAAATTAAGAAGAAGGTACAGAGATTTCTCATATATCCCCTACCTCCACACATATATAACCTCCCCCATTATCAATATTCCACACCAGAAAGTACATTTGTTGCACTTGATAAACCTATATTGACCACAATTACCCAAAGTCCATAGTTTATCTTAGGGTTCATTCTTGGTGTTACATATTGTATGAATTTGGACAACTATATGACAGGTACCTATCATTATGGTACCTTGGAACTCCAGGCCCTCCATAATTGTGTAAGCCAATTTCTTTCTCTGTGTGTGTGTGTGTATATATATATATATATATATATAACCACATCCTATTTTGTATACACACATCCTACTGGTTCTGTATCTCTGGAAAACCCTGATTAATACATCACCTCTTTTACACAAAATGCCCCAAATTACAGAAAACAATAGTTGAAAATAACCAATAACTACAGAATTTATAACATGCTTTGGTTGGGAAAGGATATACATCAGACCTCTGGAGTGCCAGTAGTGTTCTATTTCTTGACAAGAGCTGTAGATACAGGAGCATTTACTTGCCATAATTTGTTAAAATAAGCAAATAAGTTTTAAGTCATTTTCTCTATGTTGTTTCAAGGGAAAAAACTTTTAAAAATAAGCAAAATATTATTCAGTAAACTGACAATAAATCAAGATGCCCTTAATTCATACTCTGCTGTTGTAGAAAATTAAAATTGGTATGGCTTCCACTAAGTATAAATTTAGAACTGATTGGAAATTTCTTTGCAAATGTGTAATTATTGCTGGGGGTTCAGAATTTGGAAATTCTAGCATAAATATATCCCTACATTGTCCCCAAACCAAGATTATAATCAAAAGCTATAACGATTCCATTTACAGTAGCTCCAAAAACCGTAAGATACCTCAGAATAAACCTAACCAAAGAGGTAAAGGATCTATACTCTAGGAACTACAGAACACTCATGAAAGAAATTGAAGAAGACACAAAAAGATGGAAAAACATTCCATGCTCATGGATCAGAAGAAGAAACATTGCTAAAATGTCTATGTTACCCAGAGCAATCTATACCTTCAATGCCATCCCCATCAAAATTCCAATGACATTTTTCAAAGTGCTGGAACAAACAATCCTAAAATTTATATGGAATCAGAAAAGACCCCAAATCGCCAAGGAAATGTTAAAAAAGAAAAACAAAGCTGGGGGCATCACGTTGCCTGATTTCAAGCTATATTACAAAGCAGTGATCACCAAGACAGCATGGTACTGGCACAAAAACAGACATATAGACCAATGGAACAGAATAGAGAACCCAGATATGGACCCTCAACTCTATGGTCAAATAATCTTCAACAAAGCAGGTAAAATATGCAATGGAAAAAAAGACAGTCTTTTCAATAAATGATGCTGGGAAAATTGGACAGCCACATGAAGAAGAATGAAACTCAACCATTCTCTAACACCATACACAAAGATAAACTCAAAATGGATGAAAGACCTTAATGTGAGACAGGAATCCATCAAAATCCTAGAGGAGAACATAGGCAATAACCTCTTTGACATTGCCCACAGCAACTTCTTCCAAGATACATCTCCAAAAGCTAGTGAAACAAAAGCAAAAATGAACTTTTGGGACTTCATCAAGATAAAAAGCTTCTGCACAGCAAAGGAAACAGTCAACAAAACAAGGAGGCAACCCACAGAATGGGAGAAGATATTTGCAAATGACATATCAGATAAAGGGCTGGTATCCAAGATCTATAAAGAACTTCTCAAACTCAACACCCAAAAAACAAATAATCAAGTCAAAAAGTGGGCAGAAGACATGAACAGACACTTCTCTGAAGAAGACATACAAATGGCTAAAAGACACATGAAAAAATGTTCATCATCATTAGCCATCAGGGAAATTCAAATCAAAACCACATTGAGGTACCACCTTACACCAGTTAGAATGGCAAAAATGGACTGGGCAAGAAACAACAAATGTTGGAGAGGTTGTGGAGAAAGGGGAACCCTCTTACACTGCCGGTGAGAATGCAAGTTGGTACAGCCACTTTGGAAAACAGTGTGGAGGTGCCTCAGAAAATTAAAAATAGAGCTACCCTATGACCCAGCAATTGCACTTCTGGGTATTTACCCCAAAGACACAGATGTAGTGAAAAGAAGGGCCATATGCACCCCAATGTTCATAGCAGCAAAGTCTGCAATAGCCAAACTGTGGAAAGAGCCGAGATGCCCTTCAACAGATGAATGGATAAAGAAGATGTGGTCCATATATAAAATGGAATATTACTCAGCTATCAGAAAGGATGAATACCCAACTTTTACATCAACATGGATGGGACTGGAGGAGATTATGCTAGCTGAAATAAGTCAAGCAGAGAAAGTCAATTATCATATGGTTTCACTTAATTGTAGAACATAAGGAATAGCATGGTGGACATTAGGAGAAGGAAGGGAAAAATGAAGGGGGGAAATTGGAGGGAGAGATGAACCATGAGAGACTATGGACTCTGAGAAACAAACTGAGGGTTTTAGAGGGGAGGAGAGGTGGGGGGATGGGTTAGCCTGGTGATGGGTATTAAGGAGGGCACGTACTGCATGGAGCACTGGGTGTTACATGAAAACAATGAATCGTGGATCACCACATCAAAAACTAATGATGTATTGTATGGTGATTAACATAACATAATAAAATACAATTTAAAAAAAAGCTATATACAACATAAAGCTAATCTCACTAGTCAATGGAGAAAAACCCAATATGCCCTTCCTAAACTACCTGAACAAAACTATTTTTTTAATAATAGATCAACAATACCAGGGAATGTGTCTGGAGGAATTTGAAATTCAGAGTAGACAAACCTAGAAGCCAGCGTATGTTTAAAAGCAAATCTAAACATTCAACACATTCTTAGTTCACACTAAGTATGAAGTTTCCAAAAGATGAAAATGTCCTAGAGTGCTATTCTTCTTAATCCTTAAGGGAGCTTTGAGTACCTCAAAAGTTGCTTCTAGCTATATGGTATTGTTCCTTAGATATACTTAACTCACTTTATGTATTTTGAAAAATATATATTTAATGCATTCATCCAAGAAAAACACATAAGGACCAAATATTAATTTATCTACATTACAGTTACTATACTGTTGCCAACCTGAGTGCATTCCAAATGGTTTAACTCTGGGTCTGACTCATTTTTCTGCTTGTCTCCTCTATGTGATGCAGGTTCCTATCTCTTTCAAAAACAATGATAAGGTATCTAGAAGAGGCATGCTTAAAATTCTTTATAAATATTAGAATCCAACCCAACATGTGCAGATGCACCCTTCCCAAACACCACAGTATGCATTGAAAGTTTTTAAAAAGCATAATTTCCTTGGGGTGCCTGGGTGGCTCAGTTGGTTAAGTGTCTGCCTTCGGCTCAGGTCATGATCCCAGGGTCCCCAAGATCTTGGGATCGAGCCCCACATCGGGCTCCCTGCTCAGCAGGGGAGTCTGCTTCTCCCTCTCCCTCTGCCCCCCTGCTCATGCTCTCTCTCTCTCACTCTCTCTCTCAGATAAATAAATAAAATCTTAAAAATATATAAAAATAAATAAAAAGTGTAATTTCCATTTGAATGGCAATGTCTTGTTAATGAAATGAGCATAGGAAGGTTTATTATACATCTAAAAATTTTAGGATTCCATAACAAGTTTGACAAAATGTTACTGCCATATAAGAAAACAGTAAATATAATTAAGTTTTACATGCTCAGTTTTAATATCAGACTTATACATTTTAAAACATATTTCCCATCGGCATAATATTCCATACTTTCATGATAAAGACTCAGCATTGCTTCAGCTTTAAAGTTAGAGTAGAGGGGCACTTGGGTGGCACAGTCCATTGAGCACTGCCTTAGGCTCAGGTCATGGTCTCAGGGTCCTGGAATCAAGCACCACCTCTGGCTCCCTGCTCAGCAGGGAGTCTGCTTCTCCCTCTCCCTCTACCCAACCCCCTCACCCACCCCCCACCCCCGCTCCTGCACATGCTCTCTCTCTCCCTCTCTCCCTCTCTCAAATAAATAAATAAAATCTTGGAGGGGGGATGGCGTAACTGGGTGATGGACATTAAGGAGGGCTTGTGAGGTAATGAGCACTGGGTGTTATATAAGATTGATGAATCACTGAACTCTACCTCTGAAACTAATAATACACTATATGTTAATTAAATGAATTTAAATTAAAAAATAAAATAAATAAATAAAATCTTTAAAAAATTTAAAAAGTTAGAGTAGAATGCTTAATTATCATATTAACAAATGAGGTAAAAATTATAATTTTTCTTTAACCTCCCTATTAAGTTAACATATTAAAATATATGTGGAAGATCCCATTTATATGTGTTTTAAAGTCTGAAAAAACTTATATAACCTAGTACTTTAAACCCAGCAAACACCAAAATAAACAGGATTGTGCCCAATTATTTTTAAGAAAAGCCCAAGAATTCTGCTAAAACATATCTTGCCCATAATTAGAAAAGCACTAATTAATATTAGCTTAGAGTGGGTAACTAAATCAGACACAATGCAGGAGTTTGTGTGCCAAGAAATTCATAGAGGAGACATTTCAGCGACAGCTTTGTTGTAAATGTCACTGAAGCTTTTAAATACCAGCCAATCCCAAATGTGCAGGACCACTGCTCCTGATGTTATTAAAAATATAGTAACAATGTGTTTTGGAAACACCATCATGTTTCATATGGAAAAAGGGTGATGTTCAGAAGAATTAGCTTCCATTGCTAATGAATCCTACAATATAAAAGGAAACTACAGATAAATAGCACAGGCTCCTGAAGAATCCTGACTGTATCAGGCATTAACCTTTCAGTTACTAGGTCTTGAATAGGTTACGAGGTCCAGAGAGCATGGGTAGACAGCCCAGGCATCAGGTGTGGGCAGCGAAGACAGTGGCCAGTTACCATCTAGCAAAGAAGTACCTCAAGACTTTATCCACTGGCAAATATATGCCAACTGTGTGCGAGTGGAAAACCAGCCCTGAGTTTAATTCAAACTCATCTACCAAACATTCCCTGTGCTATTCTTACTGTGCATCTCTAATTGGCCCTCGTTTAGAACATAATATGTAGATTAACATTCACTAAAACATCAAAGTTTTGCTATGTAAGTAATGCATTTGTACAACTTAAAAATAATTTTATACAAGTTTCTTAGTAAGCTGAACATGTATTAGCAATAAAAACATGGTTGATAAGGTCGGTTCCCATGGTGTTGCAGGTTACCAATACCAAAAGCACTACACATGTAAACCAAATTTAACAATTTAATAGATGGAGGATGATGGATACAGGTCCCTCACTGTTGAATCAAGAGGTTACAGAAAAACAATGGGGAAAGGTTAGAATGATCCATGTGGTATTGGATTAGAATCGGAGATATCAGAAAGAACTCATGTTTTAGTTTAATATAGATATGGATGGATACATATAGAAACATTTATAGATATGTGTATGGGTAGGAGTTAGTACACAGACATATATTTCCTTGCTCTGTCAGCTGAGATGGATCAGAAGTATTGACATCCCAGTGGCAATGAGCACACTTGGCACTCATTTTCCAATACATGATACCATTCTCCAATAAAAGGCATCAGGACTTCTTAGAGAAATGGCCAATTCCAGGGTTGGGACAGGAATATATATAATGGCTGTAAAGCATCTTGTAGTGAGAGTATGCATATTCTAAAAAATAACCACAAAGATGAGGAAGTGTCAAAGGGACAAAGAAGCCAACAGAACAAGTTCCCAATAGCCAAAACTGGAAAAATGTGAGCACCAAAATACATAAAGTAGTTTAAGATTATAATCCAGTGTTTAAAATAAATACCCAAGAATCCCAAAATAATATAAATAAATGATTGAATAAATAAAAATAAACTGAAGAAAACAGACAAATCTCCTTTGAAGAACAATTCCAAGTAATTTATGTATGTGAATACTCAAGCTCCTCAAAGAGGTGGTGTATAACTCCCAGCTCCTTAAGTGGAGGCACAGCATAATGACTTCATTCCCAAGAGTACAGTATAGAAAAGGGGAAGAAAGTATAACTTCAGTGGAGAAATCTGACAGTTTATCTTAGGTAGATGACCAAGGTTAACATTAACAGTGATATGTCCTGGTGATAGCATGTTCCCTTGATAAAATGTGATGAGAATGGTGTTTTACCTCAGTGGTCTTCTGCCTCTACACCTATATAAGTCAAGTCTAATCATGAGAAACACATCAGACAAAACCAAAATGAGGAACACTGGACAAAATACCTGACAAGTACTCGAAATACAACTTGAGTCTGAGAAACTGTCACGGCCAAGTGGAACCTAAGGAGACAGGATAACTAGATGCAATGTGGTGTCCTAGATAGGCTCCTCAAAGAGCAAACACATTAGGGCAAATAAGGAAATGTGAAAAAGTGTAAACTTTAGTTAACAATAAGGTATCAGTATACATTTATGAGCTGTGACAAAGGTGCCATAATAATGTCAGATGCTAACAAGAAGGGAAACTGGGTGTGAGTGATATAGAAACTGTACTATTTCCAAAACTTTTGGAACTGTTAAAGTCCAAAAGTCACTTATTAACATAACAAAAGACACCACTGTCATTCTTATCACTTAGGAAATTCCAAGGGTTTTGGGAGCTTTGGGACAGAAACTGGATGAAGATCGGGTGTGTGTGTGTGTGTGTGTGTCTTACTATAAATGACAATATCATAGGATCTCTGAACAGCACGATGCAGTCCAATAAATACATTAACCACATATGAGGATGTGCAGCAGAACTTAGAAAAAAAGCTTGCAAACTGAACTTACGAAAGAGCATGAAGATTAGAAGAAGGGAAACTGGAACTGAGTAGGAATTAGCAGAATGCAAAGACTCTACATTCCTTTCATTGTTCACTTAATGTCATAGAAACTCAAACCCAGAAAAAGAAATTAAAAATTTAATGAAGAGGGGCCCCTGGGTGGCTCAATCGTTAAGCGTCTGCCTTTGGCTCAGGTCATGGTCCCAGGGTCCTGGGATCGAGCCCCATATTGGGCTCCCTGCTCGGCGGGAAGCCTGCTTCTCCCTCCCTCTCCCACTCCTCCTGCTTGTGTTCCCTCTCTCACTGACTGTGTCTCTCTCTGTCAAATAAATAAAATCTTTAAAAAAAAAAAATTTAATGAAGAAAGTGTATATTTGAAGAATAAATAGCTGATTCAAATAGTCTTAAGAAACTTAAGAATACAGTGACAATTTTGCCAAGAACATGAAGATCCACACCTAGATTGAAAAGACTAGAAAACCAGGACTGTGGGGTGCCTGACTGACTCAGTCCATAGAGCATCCAACT
This sequence comes from Phoca vitulina, assembly GCF_004348235.1. Lineage (NCBI taxonomy): Eukaryota > Metazoa > Chordata > Mammalia > Carnivora > Phocidae > Phoca > Phoca vitulina. The sequence continues at coordinate 9,262,770 of NW_022589738.1, read as the reverse complement.
CTTGATATCTGGGTCATTGAGTTCAAGTCCCATGTTGGGTGTGGAGATTACTTAAAATAATAATAATAATAATAAAACAAAATCTTAAAAAAAAAAACAGGACTGCAGCATGAGGCAGGAAAAGATTTTCATAAACAACTGGTTGAACCTTCCGACAACCCAAAATCCCAGACAAAACAAAACAAAACAAACCCACAAAGACCTCTCTCTCAGTAGCAAAAGCTGGCCCTGCAGGAATTCTCAGAGATAAGAGCATGCCCGGCTTACAGAAGCTAATTTCCAGAAAGCTTAATGACAAAGAAGACGTGGAAATGGACTTGCAGAAAAGTGACTCCATGAAACAGGAAATCTCTGAATCCAAGATGTTCAGGGAAGAACTAGCTTAGTGTGAGTATACTTTTGCCAAGGCTTCAAAGGAACACCGGCTTCATCAATGCAGACAGAACTTCTTTGAAACAAATAGGAAGTGAGCTTGAGGTGAGACAGAACTTCTTTGAAACAAATAGGAAGTGAGCTTGAGGTGAGACAGAACTTCTTTGAAACAAATAGGAAGTGAGCTTGAGGTGTTCATGATGAAGCAAGGAGGTTAAGGTCCAAGTGCCACTCTGGAAAATCAGCAAGAGATTTCTAAAATAAAATCTGAACTTGAAAAGAAGGTCTTGTTTAATGAAGAGAAATGTGTTGGATGTGAAGCCTCCAGTGTCTTAGAAGCAAAAAAGAAAAATGCAAAATATGAAGTGTGTGATTCAAAATCATCAGTTTATCCTGCAGAAAGAAATATTAAAGTTAAAAGAGAAATTATTAAAGTCAAAACAAGACCATCACGATAAAATGGAAAAGCCAGAAGACACAGCAAAAAGTACATATTTGAAAAAGAAAGTGAAATGAGGTGTGAAGAAAACAAGAAGTTAAAGGGTGAATATGAAAGGCTTTGATCTATTGTGGATAACCTAACAGCTCAAAATAAACAATATGAACATGAGTTTAAGGATTTGGCAGCTAAGAGAAGGTTGCCTGGAGGGAAGCTTAAATTGCAAAACCATGCATTGGATCATCAATGAGAAAGATGTTCAGGAGTATTTTCAAGCTCTTGTTTCCAAGATGACCAAAGAGGGCAAGACTGAAAAGTTCTAGTCTGAGATCAAGAACGCTGGATCTACTTTGTAAAGGTCAGGATAGTTAGAAGCTGGGCATGTATGCAGGGTTTGCCAGGCAACCCTTTTATTTGTGGCAGGCAACCAGGCCAGGCAACTTGTTCAAAATTAACAGAGAAAAGTCAAAGATACAAATCTCTCTATGGAAATGAGCTAAAGGATTCTGAAACAACAAGTAGAGATTAGATGATATGAGAAGACTTTAGAATACACACAGAGCTCAAAATTCCAGATTTTCAAGATTTTCTAAGTATTGAAACATTGCACCTCATGCAGATGACCTGAAATTTAGAACTGGCTCAGCTAGTAAGAAACATAAACTCCAAACCCAGAAGTGTCCCCATGAATTTTCATGCCCATAAGTTCAGAAGAGCAAGGCATGTCTCAGCTGCAGCGAAGACCAGCTGCTGTTTCATTGATACCACACAGGTTCTCTTGCCAGCTGGATCAAAGTCAAAAGCTCATTGATTTAACATCACATCATTTTCCAGTCCTACCCATTGCAGTCATTGCACCTCACTTATGGTTGGACTAATTCAACAAGGCTATGGCTTGGAGGTTTGCTCATTCACACGCTATGCATCCTGCAAAGACAGTGCTCCCAAGGTCTGTCCAACCTCTAGGCAGTCCCAGAGGCCTCTTGAAGTGGATATGCAGAAAGGCATAAGAACACCCTACAAAGTATACAACAAGGTCCAAAACATACCAGTGCAGAGAAAGGATGGCAAAGGTTCATGTATTGGTACAAAATTTTTGTATTATTTGCCCAAAGGCAAATCCACCCAGCCTGACTTTGTTGTGAACCAATCTTACACTTTAGAGATAAAGATTTTCTAATAAGCTCTGTCCTAGCTTTAGTTGTTACACATGCTCTGAAGTCAGATATTCCTTATAAATTCAGGGTGACAGCTTCTCTCTTAGGTACAACCTGAAGACCAGTTCCCTATCTATTCTAACAGAAAATGAGAAAGCAAAGAGGAAATTGGCTAGGGTTCTAGAAAAACTCCAATCTATCCTACATAAAAACAGACTGAAAAAAAAGTTGTGTATATTCTACAAAAGGCCTATGACAATATATTACCTTTTACTAAATTAATTCTGACAGCCATTACCAAAAATCATCTAAGATTGCAGTTGGTTTAAAAGACTGTATTTAGGGGTGCCTGGGTGGCTCAGTCATTAATTGTCTGCCTTCAGCTCAGGTCATGATCCCAGGGTCCTGGGATCGAGCCCCATGTCAGGCTCTCTGCTCAGAGGGAAGCCTGCTTCTCCTTCTCCCACTCCCCCTGCTTGTGTTCCCTCTCTCACTGTCTCTCTGTCAAATAAATAAATAAAGTCTTAAAAAAAAAAAAAGACTGTATTTAGGGATGCCTGGGTGGCTCAGTCGGTTAAGCATTTGCCTTCAGCTCAGGTCATGATCCCAGGATCCTGGGATCAAGTCCCGTATCGGGATCCCTGCTCATAGGGGAGTCTGCTTCTCCCTCTGCCTGCTGCTCGCCCTGCTTGTGCTCTCTCTCTCTGGCAAATAAATAAAATCTTTAAGAAAAATAAATAAATGACTGTATTTAAAAGAGATTGCCTGTGATGTGATCATTCAAGCTACTGTTTGTAAGAAAGTGTACCATACTGAACTTGTTCCCAAAGAGAAAATTAAAGCCCTTCTGTTATTGGAATAGTTGGATTGCTGGGACCATGCTCCATTTTTTTCCATATTCTTCCTTTGAGAGGGTAGAAGGGGGCTTTGATAACCAAGCTCCCAAAAATAAAAGACTGCCTATTCATTGTAACTTCAACACTTAGGAAGAGTTCTTCAACCTGTCTATTGAAGTGAAATGCCTGATCTTTTGCTATGAAATCCATAGAGCTAAAATTTCTCACAGAAAGTTCAATGAAACTATGGCTCCAGGAACTGTCCAGTGGATGGCAATGTTCAAAATTAAGCTCTGTGTTGCCTGCCCTTCTGGGTTCTCTTTGTTGAGCATCCATGAAGATGAGCAATCTCTAAGCCTAGTAAATTCCAGCTGCCCCTCAGTTATGTTCTTGTCACTGTAATCTTTTGATGCCCTTTTATTCTGTGGAGCTCAGTAAGGACACATACTTGCTTCGCTTCAGCCATATGGGATTACGCATGAACTCACAACAAAGTCATGCATGCAGAAACTAAAATGTACCACAATGATGTTAAGACTATGGAATGAGTTCAAATCACTGGGTTGAGAAGAATAAGACCACTAAACTCTTAATGCATCCTCAACCTCCTCAACTGTGAGCTCCCATCTTAATCTACTTTAAGAACAAGTTCTCTGGAACAGTTCTAAAGGTGCCACACACGCAAATGTGATTTGTCTTTAAGGTTCTAAAACAAGAGGGATTACAACATGGGGGAACAGTATTTGAACCATGTTTAAGAGACACCTGGGTGGCTCAGTTGGTTGAGCGTCCGACTCTTGATTTCGCCTCAGGTCATGATTTCAGGGTCATGGGATCGAGCCCTGTATTGGGCTCTGTACTGAGCAGGGAGTCTGCTTGGATTCTCTCTCTCCATCTCCCTCTGCCCCTCCCCCTGCACGCTCTCTCTCTCTTTCTAAAATAAATAAATAAATCTTAAAAAAAGAGAGAGAGAGAGACTCAAAATGAGTTTCCAAACTGTATTAACCTAAGCAATTTCAGCCTCATGACTCACACAGGGCCTGGTGATGGAATGCAAGTCCACATGGCTCTCAGTCTGAATGTTTTGCTTCCCTTACTGGAGGATAGGCTAGGTCCTGCATCAGCCAATCCTTTGTAGGCTCAGTCTAGAAAAAAGATGTACATTTCAAGGCCCTTGATGGATGGATCAGAGATGGGAGTAGCCATGCCTCTGAGAAGTATGTCTAGTCTTGACTAGGAATTTGACAAAAAGCCTCATTCATATTCCATTAAACACTCAACTCCAGCAAACAGCACCAACCCCAAGAGCCCACTGAGCTCCACCTTCTCTGAGAAGAGCCAGCTTCCACTAGAAGGCATCGAGCAGTTGTCCTGTGACACCTGAAGTTCCTTGTTGTGTCCTCTCATGATCAACTCCCATGTCAGTGCCAAGGCTGATGTTGAACTTTTACTGTTGTCTAAGGAAAAGTAGAATTGAATTATAAATATAAAAAGAAACTATTTATTATTGTGATGATGAGTTTTAGGTCACACTGTTCCATAATGGTAGGCAAAATCCAGTCTTTTGTACAGCTATGAGACAACAATGTTATGTTTGCCCTTAAAAGGCTGCTACGTATATCTTTTATTCAGAACACACTAAGATACCTAGTAAAGCTTATGCTCAACTGTGCCTATAGATGACCTACCTCTCATTTGGAGGAAACCCTTTTGGGTACCATCAATTCTTTGCCTGAGAATGTTCCACACCTGACAACTGCCTGCCCCATCCTGTTCTACTGGGCTTCTACGGAACTGCCACATGCTTAGGGTTCTAGTTTTTACTTTTTAAATGTAAACTGTATCTTTGTAATTATTGAATCATGAGATCATTTTCAAACAATTTACCTCTCAATAAAGCGAAGGCAATAGTTTAAGTTAAAGCAGTTAAAGTTAATTTTTTGAAAGTAACTACCTGTATATATTAATTGGTAGTCACTCCATTCTTTCATAAGCTCAGAACCATGCAATAGCTCCTAATTTCACTCAGGGGAAAAGCTTAAGTCCTTAAAACAACCTCAAAGTCCCTACAAGGTCCAATGTTCTGTTATCTTTCTAGCCCTTTCTCCTACCTTCCTCCCCCTTTGCTCATTCCACTTAAGCCACACAGGCCTCCTTGTAAAATCTGCCCTGATGATCTCACAGCAGCTATTTCCTCTTCCTGGAAGAGTCTTCCACCAGATTATCTAACTCCCTCCATTTCTTCAAATCTTTGCTCAGTTCTCATCCTAAGGTAATCTCTCCTTACCACTCTACATTATACTGTAAACTATGCTCACTCCCTGGTGCTCCCCATGACTTTACCCTGCTCCTTTTGTTTTCTCTGTGGCCTCTATCACTTATCACATACAAGAAAACTTATCTTTTATTATGTGTACTGTTTATTGTCTGTATCCCCCTGTTAGACTCTAAGCTCTACAGGGCAGGGATCTTTGTTTTGATCACTGATGTAAACTGATTGCTTAGAATGCAATCTGGCACACAGTAGGCACTCAATAAATATTTGTTGAATGAATGAATGAATGCCTCAAATCTCTATCCACAAGGTCAGATTACTAATTGAGAATTAAAGAGATTTGGATAACCCAATTGGAAATATGCTTTGAATGCTCAAGGCCACCCTTAACTTTGGGCTGTGCTAAATTGAACACCTGTACATTCTTATTATCCAGCTCCAATTTAAATGTTTATCAGTTATTTAAAGCACCAATCAGGGGTGCCTGGGTGGCTCAGTTGGTTAAGCATCTGCCTTCAGCTTAGGTCATGATCTCAGGGTCCTGGGATTGAGCCCTGCATCAGGCTCCCTGCTCAGTATGGAGTCTGCTTCTCCCTCTCCTCCCTGCTTGTGCTCTTGCTACCTCTCTCTCTCTCTCTCAAATAAATAAATAAAATCTTTAAAAAAGAGAGAGAGAAAGAAAATATCTGATGGGTAGATGTTAAGGAGCATAAGTTACAACTCAAGGAAGAAAGCATTTTCTCAATGATATTCATCAGTACAATGGTTTCCTCCCAAGACAATGATTTCTTCAACACTAAAAACAGAGCAGGGGACATTAAGCATCTCTCATCTCAATAAAGGATGATTCCATTGGTTATGTGAACAGATGTGTTTGTGTTATCCTTGATTAATTAAATAAAAATTTGGCTAAAGAAATAATCAAACTCAATCTCTTATTGGATCTTTCCCCAAATATAAAGTCTAAATAGATAATGCTCTCTTTTGTGTTTTGGAAGTAAAAGTTAAGGTAATTACCTTTTTATTTTACTCTATTTATTTGCAGTCTTTTATGCTCTTTAATACCTCAAAGTTGAAGAAGACTGGGGCACCTGGCTGGCTCAGTCAGTGGAGTGTGTGACTCTTAGTCTTGGGGCTGTGAATTGAGCCCATGTTGGGTGTAGAGATTACTTAAAAATAAAATCTAAAAAAAAATGTTGAAGAAAGGGGTGCCTGGGTGGCTCAGTGGGTTAAGCGTCTGCCTTTGGCTCAGGTCACAATCTCAGGGTCCTGGGATTGAGCCCCATGTCATCAGGCTCCCTGCAGGGAGCCTGCATCTCCCTCTCTCTGCCTGTGGCTCCCCCAGCCTGTTCTCCCTCTCTCTCTTTCTCTCTCTCTCTGTCAAATAAAATAAATAAAATCTTTTAAAAAAAAGTTGAAGAAGACTAAGTTTACTTTATATATAACAGAACTGAGCTCAGAAAATCTACATTCCTCAGATTCCAGAAATTCAAGCTACATTGACTCAGTCTCAAGAAGGTAAACTTTAAATAAAACAGATGATCAGTAACATGTGTACTGCATTATCTAACACTGTTCCAAATACTGCGAAGTGCTAAAAAAGAGAGCATCCTTACTAACAAGGCATTCATATTATAATTGAGTAGAGGTTCAGCTACATGTATACCAATTATTGAATGATATTTTACATTATAAATAAGCAAAATATTACATCACAGTAATCTAAATTATGTACTGAATTTGGGTGCTGAACACTGGTACTGAAATTTGCAGACCCGTCTTTGTTAAAGAGTAGTTATCTAATATAGACAATAAGTGCACTTTGAGAAAGGTGAGCTCTTGCTTTGACAGTGAACTTGGTTACAGAAGTTGAGGTGAAGTTGAGGCTCAGGCTGACTGTAAAGGAAAGGAGGGATATTGATGGCAAAACCATATCAGAGGAGAACAATATGTACTTTATGAGTAATTTATTTGTGATCTGGACTAGAGCCCGTATTGCTGAGTACTTAAGAGACTCCGGGTACCCCGTTGTTCTGTTTTTGTGATCAAGAAGAAATAAGCCAGATTTAATATAAATATTGATATACTTATATTATTAAATACAAGTGATAACATATAAACAATGTGGCTAATTATTCTGAACTATTCCAAATTACCTTTCTTTTTTCTTATAGTTCCTTCCAAACTGCTGCATAATAATAGGAATGTAATGTCTTCTTTAGGGTTATTCCTAGAATGTATAGTATAGAGAGTATATATGGATATATATGGATTCTAAGGGTTTGTCTTTTTTTTTTTTTGCTAAATTTGGTTTTGTTAAATTTTCATTGGTGATTTATGTTAACCAGAGTATAATTTTTTAAAAGATTTTATTTATTTATCTGAGAGAGACAGAGATAGCAACATAGATAGTGAGAGAGAGCACAAGCAGATAGTGAGAGAGAGCACAAGTGGAGGAGAGGGAGAAGCAGGCTCCCTGCTGAGCAGGAAGCCCAGTTCGGGGCCCGATGCAGGGCTCGATGTGGGGCTTGATGTGGGGCTTGATCCCAGGACCCTGGGATCATGACCTGAGCTGAAGGCAGACGCTGAACCCACTGAGCCACCCAGGCACCCCAATCATAGTATAATTTTTAAGTCTGAAAGAGCAAGGGCTACAAATTGTAAGTTACAGGGTACTCTGTTCACATGACCTTCCCAGAGAAGTGGGATCACAGATTCAAATGCTAAGTGGCCAAGTAGATAAGAAAGATGTTAGAAATAGGTCTAATATAAGCAAAAGGGATGATTTATGGGCAAATGGCAAATTAGAAAGTAGATGTCCAGACTGAATATTCAAATTGAACAAAAATTTCAAAGCTTGAGTCAGCCAAACAACTATGAGACAAATTTGGCTTACCAGCTGCCAGTTTGGGATCCCTCATCGTCAGCTGGTTTTTGTTTGTTATGTTTTGATCTTTGTTACCTGCAGCTTTTTAAATGTGCTATTAATTTTTTTTCTTTTTCTTTTTTAAGTTTTTATTTAAATTCTAGTTAGTTAACATACATGTAATATTAGTTTTAGGTATATAATATAGTGATTCAATGAGCACATATATCATTCAGTGCTCACCACAACAAGTTCACTTCTTAATTCCCATCACTAGTTTCACTCGTCACCCCACCCACCTCCCCTCTGGTAACCATCAATTTGTTCTCTATAGTTACAAGTCTGTTTCTTGGTTTGCTTCTCTTTTTTTTTTCCTCTTTGCTCATTTGTTTTGTTTCTTAAATTCCACATATGAATGAAATCATATGTTGTTTGTTTTTCTCTGACTGACTTATTTCACTTAGCATAATACTCTCTAGCTCCAGCCATGTCATTGCAAATGACAAGATTTTGTTCTTTTTTATGGTTGAGTAATATTATACACACACATCTTCTTTATCCATTCAATCAACATGATACATCACATTAACAAAAGAAAAGAACCATATGATTATTTCAATAGGTGCAGAAAAAGCATTTGACAAAGTACAACATTGATTCATGATAAAAACCATCAACAAAGTAGATGTAGAGGGAACATACCTCAACATAATAAAAGCCATATATTAAAAACCCACAGCTAATATCATCCTCAATAGAGAAAAACTAAGAGCTTTTCCTCTATGGTCAGGAACAAGACAGGGATGTACACTCTCACCACTTTTATTCAACATAGTACTAGAATTCCTAGCCACAGCAATCAAACAACAAAAAGAAATAAAAGGCATCCAAATGAATAAGGAAGAAGTAAAACTTTCACTATTTGCAGATGACATGATAGTATATATAGAAATCCTTAAAGACTCTACCAAAAAACTTCTAGAACTGATAAACAAATTCAAAGTCCCAGGATACAAAATCAAATACAGAATTTTGTTGCATTTCTATACACCAATAATGAAGCAGCAGGAAGAGAAATTAAGGAATCAATCCATTTACAATTGCACCAAAAACAGTAAGACTTAGGAATAAACCTAATCAAAGAGGTGAAAGACCTATACTCTGAAAACTATAAAACACTGGTGAAAGAAATTGAAGAAGACACAAAAAAATGGAAAGACATTCCATGCTCATGGATTGGAAGAAAAAATACTATTAAAATGTCTATACTTCCCAAAGCAATTTATACATTTAATGCAATCCTTATCAAAATACCACCGGCATTTTTCACAGAGCTAGAACAAACAATCATAAAACGTGTATGGAACCACAAAAGACCCCGAATAGCCAAAGCAATCTGGAAAAAGCAAAGCAAAGCTAGAGGCATCACAATTGCAGGCTTCAAGTTATATTACAAAGCTATAGTCATCAAAACAGTCTGGTACTGGCACAAAAATAGACACACAGATCAGTGGAACAGAATAGAAAACCCAGAAATGAACCCACAATTATATGGTCAACAAATCTTCAATAAAGCAGGAAAGAACATCCAGTGGAAAAAAAGACAGTCTCTTCAACAAAGGGTGTTGGGCAAACTGCACAGCAATGCGCAGAAGAAAGAAACTGGACCGTTCTCTCACCATACACAGAAATAAACACAATATGGATTAAGGACCTAAATGTAAGACCTGAAACCATAAATGTGCTATTAAAATTTTAAGTGAACTTTTTGGGGCAACTTTGTTTTTGTTTTTTTCTCTTTTAAAGACTATTTATTTGAGAGAAAGTGAGAGAGAGCACAAGCAGGGGGAGCAGAAGAAGGAGAGGGAGAAGTAGACCCCCCACTGAGCAGGGAACCCGATGACATGCAGCTTGATCCCAGGACCCTGGACCATGACCTGAGCCAAAGGCAGATACTTTACCTACTGAGTCACCCAGGCACCCCAGGACAACTTTGTAATCCCATTTGAAGTAAACGGAGAAATATTTGTGTATTTTAAACCCAGAGAATTGTCAGTCCAAACCATTCACTTATTCAACCATTCATTGAACAACATTATTGAACATCAATTCCCTTGGGTAAAAGATGAAATTGCAATAGTTTTCCCTTTGGTGGTCTCACAGGTAAGTAGCTCTTATAATACAATTGGATAAGTGCTATTGAGAGGGAGTCATTTATATAGAATGTGTTTATAAATAAAACTAAGAATTAATACAACTGATTATATAGAACAACTCAAATTTTAAAGAACTGCTATTTTGAGAATTTAAAATATTAATAAAAGGGTGCATGAGTGGCTCAGTCAGTTGAGCATCCAACTCTTGATTTTAGCTCAGGTCATGATCTGAGGGTCCTGGGATCAAACCCCGTGTGGGGCTCCCAGCTCAGCAGGAAGTCTTCTTGTCTCCCTCTCCCTCTGCTCCTCCCCCTGCTTGCGCATGCACATTCTCTCTCTAGAATGAATAAAATGTATTTAAAATGAGAGAGAGCACCCTAAGATACGCTTAAAGTTCAAAATGGCCCATCAATGAACATTTTTATTATAACAGTGTACCAAAAGGCTGAACATAAACCTTCCCAAATTCACTGTTCCGTAGTAGAAGTAGGCTTTTTGAGATGAGCTGCAAAGAGCCACCAACTTCTTAGGAGCACAGTATGGACGGATCAAGAGGGCATCAGAACCTCAGGCCTAAATGCTTTGGTGCCAAAACAAACTTAAAACTTTAGGACATCCTTAAAAAGGCATCACTAATTGTTGAGAAGGCTTTTTTCTCCCCTTCTGTGTTGACTCTAGCATTCCCACAAATACAAAAGAAATTATCGCAGTTTTGTTAAAATATATGTAAATTAAAGTTAACATTAAATAAGCAGGATGAAAAAATATTATTTATTCCTCCAAAGAACACAAATTTAGTGACTACCATTGGCACAGTACACTTTTCTGGGCACTGGTGGTGTAACAGTTAACCAAACAAATACCTTCTCACAAATCCCCTTGCTGGAGACAAAGAGTAAACAAATAAATATGTTACTTTCAGGTGGTAAATGGTATCTATAAAGAAAGTTGAAGAAAATTTAGGGTTTGAATGGTGGCTGATAGAAGTATGAGATGTAAAAAAAAAAAAAAAATTAAGTTGGTAAAGCAGAACCTCCTTGGTACCATTTTAGCAGACCTGAAGTAATTAAGGGAGACAGCCTTTAATACCTAGGGAAAAGCAACAAAGGAAGTGCACAGGCCATGGGGGTGTATGCCTGCCATATTTGCAAAAGAGCAAAGAGGCGTGTGCTGAAGGAGAGATGTGAGTGAACGGGCTTCAGTGGAGATGTTGGAAACCAGGGAAGGGGACGAGACTGACCAGGACGGTCATGAAGACCATCCTGAGAATGTTACTTTTTTTTTTTTAAAGATTTTATTTATTTATTTGACAGATAGAGAGAGACAGCGAGAGAGGGAACATAAGCAGGGGGGGTGGGAGAGGGAGAAGCAGGCTTCCCACTGGGCAGAGAGCCCGATGTGGGGCTCGATCCCAGGACCCTGGGATCATGACCTGAGCTGAAGGCAGACGCTTAACGACTGAGCCACCCAGGTGCCCCGAGAATGTTACTTTTTATCCTGACATGAGCTGGAAAGCCAGTAGAGGTGCAACACTAGCAGGTTTATATTTTAGAAGAATCACTTTGGTCGCTTTGTGGAAAGTAGACCATGCCTTATTTAAATTATAAAATAGAGGTCAAGTAATAGTGATAACAATAACAACGATGCCATACATACTGAGAGCACTTACTATATACCAACTCATATGCTCGCATTTTGCATAATTATTTCACTTAGTTTTCATTAATGCCCAGTGTCTTGTAAAACAAAGGTAAAAATTGAGGCTTCAGGTGTTTTAGGTAAACCAGCCATAGTCAGCCAGCGGAATAGTGTTAGAGTCTGGATTTTCAGCCTGGTAATCTGATCCCAGAGACAATCCTCTCTGGATGCGCAGTAGAATATACCAGGCAACTTTTAAAACATGTCCCCACCCACCCCCTTGCAGAGATTCATATTTAATTGTTTGAGGGCAGGGCCTGGACGTGCCATTATTTTAAGTTCTCCAGGGCACTCTATTGTGCAGCCAGAATTGAGGGCTGTTGTGAAATAATGGCTACCCTGCAATGCCTAAGATTACACAGCAGAACACTTTGTTTCAAATACATTATTAGGTGAGGTTAAAAAAAAACAACTGATCTATCTTTCTGGGGGGAAAAAGCCTTCAGTGCAAACCCCACCTTTTTCTATGACAAATATGGTACTGAGTAAGTAGTGACAGCTGTGTACACATTTCAAGAGAAAGTAATTTAAGCACATCATCTGTCCTCCATTCCCACCAGGACCTTGGTCACCCTCGGAAGGGCAATGGCCATTCTGACCCTGCTGCTCTCCACAGGCCTGTCATCAACCTTTGCTCATATTCTATATCCGACATCTGTTGCTATGCTGCAAATGCCAAAGTCTTTTCCTTGGCTCCATTAGTCAGTGGCAATTTGAGCTCCACATTCAGTATTTAAAGGAACTTGCATTCCAAATACAGAACTAGGTCTTCCTTACTAAACACTAGGGGAAGCCAAAACATTCATGACTGCCATGATCATTTATGTCCTTGTCCTTGTTATCCAGGATGGACATGGGAGACATGCAACATGAAACTGCAGTTATAAACTTCATTAAACAGGGTAAAATAAATGGGTAACATATTTCTGTTTCCTCTAATTCAGTGATTGAAGAAGAATTAAAGAAGAGGCATTTTACTGATAAAATCAAATACGTCTTCTGATCAAACGGTTCTCTCAAAGAAACATCAACACACTCAAAAACGTTAGTGACCATTATGTTTATGCATTAGAAGGCAAAGGAAATAGAAACAAATATACAGAAACATACCACATCAGAGAAACTAACAAGTGTCAAATAAAAATAAATCTGGACTTAGATAAGGAGAGACTTTATTCAAAAACAGTATTGAAACTGGGAGAATGCTCTGACCTTAGGATTTGAACGTATTTCAAAATCAAATTTAAAAACACTTTTCTCGGGGTGCCTGGGTTGCTCAGTGCGTCTGCCTTCAGCTTACTTCATGATCCTGGGGTCTTGGGATTGAGCCCTGTGTCAATGGGCTCCCTGCTCAGAGAGGAGCCTGCTTCTCCCTCTCCCTCTGCTCCTCCCCCCCCCCCGCCCCACCGCCCACCCCCCGCTTGTGCTCTCTCACTCTTGCTCTCTCTCAAATAAATAAATAAATAAATAAATCTTAAAAAAAAAAAATCACTTTTCTTTTAAAGGAAGAGATAAGGGCGCCCGGGTGGCTCAGTCGTTAAGCGTCCGCCTTCAGCTCAGGTCCACCTTCAGCTCAGGTCATGATCCCAGGGTCCTGGGATTGAGCTCCACATCGGGCTCCCTGCTCCGCAGGAAGCCTGCTTCTCCCTCTCCCACTCCCCCTGCTTGTGTTCCCTCTCTCGCTGTCTCTCTCTCTCTGTCAAATAAATAAACAAAATTTAAAAAAAAAAAAGGAAGAGATAAACAGGGCTAGCAGGAACTTTTGAAAGGAAACTGGGCAAATGAGAGGGAGTGAGCAGACTGCATGATCAGAGCTGTTTCTCACTGTGATCAGCTAATTGTCAGGATGACATGCTAAGGCAGGGGAGGATGTTCTGCATTTTAATGTTTAATCAAACTTGAGGGCAAGCCAAAATTGAGGAGTCTGTAGGGCAGAGAAAATCCTGACTAAAGGCTGGTTAAGCTAAGGGAAGTGTATGTAATGGGCAATAGTGAATGAACACTCGGTCACAACTTTACCACTCAATACTTTATTCTTTAGTGGTTATTGATCAAGAAAATAAAACACAGAATTCCAGGTCATATTGTAATATATAGATTATGAAAGTATAGTGGTTTCCAAATCATTTGAGAAATGGAAAGTTTTGCTGAGTAAATATTTTGCATACCAAATTTTGATATTAATCTCAAGATTGGAAGTTAAACTTTTAGAAGAGCACCATAATCAATATTTTTTAGTTGGTAATATGTTGCTCTGTTACATATATGCTAATATAATAAAGTTAAAGAGGTGCTTTCCAAAAACCAATTGTTTACTGGAAAAGTTTACTATGAGGATAGTTAGGTAACTATATAAAGAATAGCCCTATCCCTTAACATTATAAATGAAATATAATGTATATATACTCTAACTTATTCTTGAATACTGGTAAGTTAAGTGGATTTAAAGAATTGGAAGGTGGAAGGCAGGGGGATCATATTTGTTCTTTGCACAATGTATATTAATTCTGCAATATATAACGTAATGACAAAAATTTTTTTAAGTTCATAAAAATTGTGTTAAATCATAAAACAAAACTGTTTCCATATTAAAGGCAGAATGAAATGGTTGCCAAGGATGACTAAGCATACTACAATAACATCCATACATTGTACAACATAGGCCCAAAGTGGGTAGAAAAAGTAAGACATAAGTATAGACCTACCATAGTGTGGAGGAAACTTTGCATGTAGCCAGAACATGGGGAACATGGGGATAGGCTCAGAAAGTCCCAGGATGGCCCTGACAACAGTTGATACTTCTAGCTACATATAATCTTTGAAACAACGCCATCTTAAAATTAATGAACAATTAAGAAAGCAAGCAAAACAAATTGTTTCTCCTCATTTAGTAACTTATTGTTGGAGGGTAGTGACATCCTTTGGGGGTGTGTCTGACTCCTCAAGGGTCTAGAGTTTAAATTTTGGGCTTCCCAAGTGGACACACGTGAAGATGAAAAATCTTTTAGAATGAATGGGAAGGCAAGAGGTCAATGAGTTAAATGAGAGTGAAGAAATAAAACCGGACAAAGTAAGGGCAGTAACATGATACAGAGAACAATCAGTGGAAGTGGACAGGCCTAGTTTCAATTCTGGTACTGCCATTTACTAGCTACTTAGCTTCAAACAAATTTACTTAAATACTGAGCTCCAGTTTCCTCCTTTGTAAAGCACAGTAACAATTATATTCATTTAAAGGAACCTAGAGATTAAATGAGATTTAGGGAGAGTATTTAGTCTGGCACCCAATTCCAATGTATGTGTATGGTGGGGGTTTCTTCCCATGCCACCAACCAATGCTCAGGACACCAACTGGGTGTCCTACAATTTAACTCAATTCTGACATTATCTACCTAGAGATAGCATCAGATCCCCCAGGTCATCACCTGTACTTCTGACTGACCTGCTGTAGATCTGAGGTTCCAATAACCTGCCCCCCTGGGTTTGATTAATTTGCTAGAGCAGCTCACAGAACTCAGAGAAACATCTTACTTACTAGATCACCAGTTTATTATAAAAAGATAGAACTCAGGAACAGCCAGATGGAAGAGATGCACAGGGCAAAGTAGGGGGAAAGGGTGGGGAGCTTCCATGCCCTCTCCGGGAGTACCACTCTCCCCAAATCTCCATGTGTTCACCAACCCAGTTCTCCAAACCCCATTCTTTTGGGTTTTTATGGAGGTTACAGTACATAGGTGAGATTTTTCAACCTCCAGCCCCTCTTCCCTCCCCTGAGGTCGGGGGTGGGACTGAAAGTTCCAAACCTCTAATATGTGGTTGGTTCTCCTGGCAACCAGATCCCATCCTTAGGTACTTTTCTAAAATCACCTCATTTTTTTTTTTTTTTTTTACATATTAAGTCTGGTTCATTAAGAAGAGTTCTATGGTGGTGTGTTCTTTGCCTTGCTAGACTGTTTTTCAGTATGAACAAATAGAATCTCTGGCCTGGAAAAACACTGGGCCCATGTGGCATGGCCAAGGACAATATCTGAGAGTGGATTTATAAGCAGAAAGAGTTAGGGTCCCCAGAAAAAGAAAGACTTGGGACATAGCTTTCGTGACACAAGAGAAGTCATTTTAGGTCCCCAGATAGTTTCTGTGATCTATGCCCTATGGCTCTACTTGCCCTAGCAAGCTTTTTTTTTTTTTTAATTAACATATAATGTATTATTGGTTTCAGAGGTACAGGTCTGTGATTCTTCAGTCTTATATAATCTAAAGTCACCTCATTAACATAAACCCAGTCGTGCTGGAAAAGGGCTTGTTAAGAATAATAAGACACCCATTCACCTTTATGGCTCTGAAGTAATTTCAGGAACTGAAGACAAGGGACCAAATACTATGACAAAAGATGCTCTCACTGCTCTTACAGACCTGAGAGTTCCAAGGGTTTTGGGAGCTGTGATTCAGAAATGGTGGGCAAAGTCCAAATATATATGAGAAATATATTTTGATTATCCCAATGACTAAATATATATATTTCTTATGTTAAGAAAAAAGGAATGGGGCGCCCAGGTCGCTCAGTCATTAAGCGTCTGCCTTCGGCTCAGGTCATGATCCCCGGGTACTGGGATCGAGCCCCACATCGGGCTCCCTGCTCAGCGGGAAGCCTGCTTCTCCCTCTCCCAGTCCTCCTGCTTGTGTTCCCTCTCTCGCTGTCTCTCTCTCTGTCAAATAAATAAATGAAATCTTAAAAAAGAAAAAAGGAATAACAGGCCCAAGGCGGAGTCGCTTGTCTCCCAGGACAACAAAGCAAAACTTAATTGCAGTTTCAATCTCTCTCAGAAGTGAAATTTTAAACCAATCAGCCCTGGTCGGCAATACTGAGGTAATCTGCCTGATAAAACCCCCTGCCTCCCCCTTTGGGAAGGTAACCTTAACTGAAATAATCCTTTCTTCTACTAATAGCCTCCATGTCCCATCCTGCTTTTGCCTATGAAATCCTTCCATTTTGAACAGCTCTTCTGGGCACCTGTCTATTTACTAATGGGATGCTGCCCGATTCATGACTCATTAAATAAAGCCAATAAGATCTTTAAATTTACTCAGTTAAATTTTGTTTTTTACACGTACAAATCACAATATTATAGAGAGAGATAGTTGAAAGATGTATCATACAATCGTAACAGATCAACCTTATTTAGATGCTAATTGAAACAAAGGTACTTGGAAATGGCAGCAAACACACAATTAGGAGACAATTAGGGAAATATGAACACTGCCTGGATGTTTGATGATATTAAGGAATAATTTAAAAAATATTTTTAGTAGTAATGGCATTATGGTTGTGTCAAAAAAAAAAGAGTCTGCTTGTTTTAGACACTGAACTATTTAAGGATGTGATGATTGGGATTTGATTTGAAATAATCACAGAAATGTTTGGCTCTGCACTATTGAACCTGGGAGAAGGATACAGTGGGATTTATTGCTAGTTTTATCTCTGTAATTGTATATATTTTATATTTTCCATAATAATTTTTTTTTTTTAATTCTCCTATCTTAAGAAGCAGAATGAGAGTAAGGATGTGGTGTGGACTACATGAGGCAACACATATCAAAAACCTAACCCTTTGCCTGGCACTTACCAGTGAAGGGGTTCAGGACAGTCCTCCCCAGAATGTACCACTTTGGCATGCGGATTATTTTGAGCTGAAGGCAATCGAGACCCTGTAGGCTCAAGAGAAGGTTTTCCCCCTCCCTTAACTACACAGAAGAATCTAAATTGAGGGTCTTTCCCAGAAGAAGTGTTATTAGCAGAGTTAAATTTTATCTGAACAGCAGGGTAAACATCTAATTAGCAAACATCTGCTCTTCCTATCACCCTGTGAAGTATATTTTTTTCCTCTGAAATCCCAGACTCCTACACCTTTCTCTTTAGTTTAGGGTGATATATATATCTCATTTTGCCTGTCTTTGGAATTTCCATGTCTATGTGGATTTGAGGCCAGATGCTTGGTTCCTGGGCTTATTTTTTGTTTGTTTGTTTTTTAAGATTTTATTTATCTATTTGAGAGAGAGAGAGCCCAAGTGGGGAGGGTGGTGGGAGGGGCAGAGGGAGAAGCAGACTCCCCACTGAGCAGGGAACCCGACTGGGGTGAGGGTATGGGGCTCGATCCTAGGACCTGGAGATCATGACTTGGGCAGAAGGCAGACCCTCAACCGAATGAGCCACTCAGGTACCCCCTGGACCTGTTTTAAAAGCATATGCAGAACTATAGTTGTATTAGTTACATTATTAACTTAACTCCACGTTCTGTTTTGTTCCCTACTTAATTATGTTTTATGCACCGCTTAACCTTTTTGGGAAAAGGTCGTTTATTACGGTCTAATAAAACCTTAGTCATGAGACCCTTCAGATGTATATCGGTGGGCCATATGCTTGGGGGATGATTGCCCAACACGTATCTTGGAGGGTTTAGAGATAAGGAAGTTTCCAAAGGAATTCTTATATGTTAAAGTAGACTTACAGGATCCTGGTTGGGGGGGGGGCAGGGTGGAATCAGGCTGGGATTGCATTTTGCCCTTTGCAAAGTATTAACATTGAGGCAGCTGAGTCCCTAGAGGAATGTCACTCTGCCTGTTTCAAGGACGTGTCAGTGGGCTGTAGCTAGTAAGGAAATTTAATAATTTTTCTTCTGCCTTTGTTTCCCACATCAATGGGGACTGGATGGTAACATTTGTCTTGAGATATCTGATCATACCAGGTCCCAAACAGTGCCTCATTGTCTGGAAAAATGTTTACCTTCACATTGTTTCAAGCACTCCACCACTACCCCCCCCCCCCACCCCGGCCCTGTCTCAAGTTTTCAAGAAACACTTTACCCTCCTCTCATGTATATAAGCTGTCCCTAGGCTCAGCAGAGCAAGACAGCTTTGAGAATGATCCCCTGCCTTCTTGTTGGGCTGCCTTTCTGATAATAAAGTTTTCTTTGCTTTACAAGTGGTGTCTCAGGGGTCCTGGGTGGTACAGTCGGTTGAGCATCTGACTCTTGGTTCGGCCTGAGATCATGATCTCAGGGTGGAGACTGAGTCCCACATCAGGCTCCGTGTGCTCAGCACCGAGTCTGCTAAAGACTTTCCCTCTCCCTTTGCCCTCCCCCCACCCCATGCACTCTCGCACTCTCTCCCTCTCTCTAAAATAAATAAATAAATCTTTTAAAAAAATAAATAAAAGTGGTGTCTCAGACATTGGCTTACTGCACATCAGGTGCACAGACAGGTTTAAGTTTGGTAACAGATTCTCCATAGGTACGCTATTAAATTTGATTTTCTCTTATCAATCTGTCTCATGTCAATTTAATTCTTAGTCTGGCTAGAGGGACCTTTGAGGGGACAGGAATTCTTGCTCCTTGACACCGGGCACTTACAAGATCCATCTAAATGCAGTGGGACCATTCTTTCGGAGCAGGGCTTGTTATACTATCATGAGCATACACATCACCTGAGGATCTTGTGAGACTCAGCTTCTGACACAAAAGATCTAGAGGGATCAAGACTTGAGAGAATGAATGAAAACAAAGGCTGGAAAATTTGGGTTTGGCTCCACAGTGGAGAATCTTGCAACTGAATGGGCTTGTGACAGGCATGCTGATAACTACTAGAAAACTAAGGAGCATCAAATTCGGCTTTGAAGAAGAAATGTAACAGGTTTAAGTGCCCCACAACCCTAAAACAGATTAACAGATTAAGACAGATATCTTTAAGTAGGCAACCAATTTTTAAATGGATCATGTGTAAAATATTCCAAAGAATATAAATACCTTAGATAAGAAGTTAAATGGTAGAAATTGAAAATTAAATAGGAAAACAATGTAGAAATAAATAATTTGTTTGCAAGGTCATATTGTTCCTAGCTTCATTACCTTCTTCTCAAATTGATATTTGTTTATAATATAATTCATTTGGTGGTCTGCTTCCATAGGATGAAGTTTCCTAGAATTTTATTAATTAAGATACACAATTATCTTCAGCTCAGTTACTCCAGGAAACAAATAATATTTTTATATAATTTGCATATAGTATATTTCCTAAGCAGTCATGCATTTTGAGGGAACAAAAAAACATTTTTTTTAGTACAAATACAGCTGAGTGATCAACGCCAATGATGGAAAATTTTCAAAAGTAATTAGAGGACAAAATGCATCAGCTCAACAAAGCAGAGGCTTGAGAAAACAGGAAATCATTTTTTAGTTGTATTCAAATTGTCTTGGCATCCTTATTTTAGTTTAAAATTCTGTTATTTTCACTCCCAAATACAGTATTCATAAGCAATTAGACTCAGTGATTATAACATTATCACAATTTTCAGTGTCTTTGTGTGTGGCTGAAGGAAAACCTGAACTAAGTTTGAGTATTAAGCCATGAGAGTCTATTTAAAAGGAGAAAACTACTTGCCAAAATATCTGTCTCTAATATAAATTACAAACAGTACCCCCTCTATTGATTAGCCAATTTTTATTAAGATATCAATAAATGAGTCTCCATTCAATTCCATTTATTTCTACATCTTACACAGATGATGTTGTAGTGACCAAGGGCAGGCCACCCCAAGATGGGCCACTTTGGCATGAACATTATTTTGAGTTAAAAGCAATCCAAACCCAGCAGATTCAGAAAAAGCTCTTTACCTCCCCCTCAACTGCCTTCTTTTACCAGGAATTGAGCTATTAATAGAGATTCCTCTTTATCTAAGAAACTTATCTACCTAAGGCAGGGCAGACTGTTTTCCAAACATCTCCTTTCACCTTCTTGCTACAGATCTTTCTCCCCCTTGTCTCCTCAGACGCTATGCCTCTCCTTAGCTCATATCAGCTTCATGTTGCCTCAATGTCTTTGGAATTTCCATGTCCGTGTGGAGTCCCATCAGGATGTATGCTATTAACTTTGATTTTCTCTGTTAATCTGTCTCATATCAATTTAATTCTTAGTCCAGCTAGAAGGACCTTGAAGGACAGAGGAAATTATTCCTCCCTGACAGTGTATTACCATTTGCCTAAAAATTATTTTATCTAACTTTTTCACTTTGAATATGTTCTCTTATTTATTATATAACAATACTAAAAATAATTATTATTTTGCTTATGTTAGAGAATTTATTCAGGAGACTATAATCTGTAGTATAATATAGTCTAATATAATTATTTTTCTCTACTTTTCTTAAAATAAAATCAGACCAATAAAAGAATGCAAATGCAATAAGGAATGTTGTAAGTTATAAAATAAGTCCTGGAGAAGTGATGTACAGCATCCTGACTATAGTTAATACTGTGTTGTACATTTAAAAGTTGCTAAGAGGGTAGATCTTAAAAGTTCTCTACACACACATACACACAATTATAACTATGTAAGATGATAGTGGTAATCATTTTGCAATATATACATATATTAAATCACCACATTGTATACCTTAAACCTACACAATATTATGCCAATTATATGTCAGTAAAGCTGAAAAAAAAAAAAGAGAAATTCCTTAATTTTCAAGTCTAGAGGTTGTGACCAGAGAAATGAAATTCTCTGAATGATAGCAGACACTTGTCATTGTGAGGTGTTCTTAGAGTCACCTGAACAAGTTCCTTCCTGTTTTTAATTCCATGTTTTCAGTACACATGATTAATTGTAATTATATTTTCTGGGGAGAAACTAAGAACACCCACAAAAAACTATTTTCTTCATTCTCTGTATCTGAATAATTGTATTCCTCAAATAGCATGGTTGCATGCAACTTTGCAAAAAGACCAACTATTAATGACCCAGAAAGGAAGAACACAAAATTGAATGGGCAAGAAAGGTCTAATCCCAGCTCTGTAACTAATTAGCTGAGTAACCTTGGACAGGTTGTGGATGCCCTCTAGATACAAATAACCTCAATCTTATAAAAAGATGTTGACCTAGATAGATAATATCCGCATTATTGTCTTTTAGATCTTAAATTCTACTTATTCTCTTACTTTGAACCTAGATCCTGTCAGGTTTTGTAAATTATTTGTTTAAACTGTATAGGCAAATTATATGAGTTTGAAGGCTAGATAGGCCAAAAGAGAGCAAAACTGAAATTATAAAATGTTAAATTGTATAGCCTAGAAAGAGGTCATTCATTAATCATTCAAGATGATTACTTGACTTTTAAAAATTATACAATAACCTGACCAGGGCAGAATAACTGCTGTTATTTTGAAAAAAAAAATTTTTAGTTGAATAATTGATAATAATTAAGTCAGAGAGATATGCTAGAAGGCTTAGTGAGGGTTAAAGACTCAAAGATTTATATGCCTGCGCTGAAAATTTCAGTCATTTTAACATAATCTTATGTGCATGCCTGAGAGATTATTCCGTAGACATTTTGAAATGGTAATACATATATTTAAATAGAATAACATATAAATGGATTGCTTTTTTTGAAGATTTTATCTATTTATTTGAGAGAGAACATAAGCAAGAGATAGAATGTATGAATGCGTGAGCACAAGGCTGGAGGGGGGGGGGGGGGGGGGGGGAAGGGGGTGGTGAGCAGAGGGAGAGAGAGAAGCAGATACCCTGAGCAGGGAGCCCCGACACCTTGGGGCTGGATCCTGGGACTCCAGGATCAGGACCTGAGCTGAAGGCAGACCCTTAACCGACTGAGCCACCCAGGCGCCCCATAAATGGATTGCTTAATAAATATAATAAATATAATTTCCTGAGACATTATCTCAGGAAATACCAGGAAGCTGTGCCTAAACTCTAGAATGAAATGAATTTAACACTTTTCCTCCCCACCATTACTATGCTTATTGGAAAAATTTCTGTTCAAAAATTTGCCATCGATTTGCTCTGCAAGTAAATTGAAATTTGCTTTCCTTTAAGTGTGAATATCACCAAAACCATCATCATGATTGATCTTTACATCCAGATTCCTCATAACTGTTCTCCCCTCCCCCTTTCCTACTTCCTATTCCTTCCCTCAAGTGCAATATTGTCACCTCTTTTTTCACTATTGCTCCTCACATACTTCTTTCTGTTTCTATGCTAGCAATCAAATATTGGCCATAGGGTATCCCTTGCCAGAATCACATAAGCAAAACCAGAAAGCAGTAGAGATAAGTTGCCAGAGCTAATTAGCCACTATGCCTGACTCTGGTTTCTATCTCCAACTCTTAATGTACTCTCCAGAGACTCTCTCTAAAACAAAGATGAAATCAGATTTTACCAGTGATCAATACCTTCCTTTGAGTTCCTGCCTTCAATAAAATAAAACCTAAGTTATTCAACTTAAAAATTACTGGCCTCCTCAATATTATTTTATTTTATCCATGCAACTAATTTATTGTCACTTCTTACAAACCATTCTCAAAATTGGCCACTCAAGTATCCATGAAATTTCATGCTTAGCTGCTCTTTTTGCAGTGTTCTCCCAAGCATATCTGTCCCTTGCCATTCCATTATTTTACTGGCAAATTTGTACTCATCTTCCTTGATCGAGCTCTTTTGTTAACCAATTATTCCTGTCTCTGTCATCATATAAAAATGTATTCTTTACTCTAGAAATTGTTAGTGTGTGTCTAACTGTATTACAGAAATTAGTGACCATGTACTAGGACACCATGTATACTAGCAAAAATTGTGCTTTGCAAGGGGCACCTTGTTGAGGGCAAAGTTGTTCTAGCACAAGGCTGCACTCACTGAAGCAAGAGATGCATTCTCTAATTCTTACAAATGTGACATATGCTCAGCAAGCTTTTCTCATCCACTCATTCAGGCTTGAAAGTGGCAAACTTTAAAATTTGTTATAGTCTTTCTCCATATCCTACAGTTTACTTAAAGAGTAAGTGGGTTTGAAAAAAAAAAAAGTAAGTGGGTCCATACAATTAACATTGTTAAAGAACAAAAATTCAACTGAGTTAATTTTAAAGATCTAATTGGCTGTATCAATTAATTCATGAATTGGGCATCATCCCATCTAGCAAGTAGAGAGATGCTCCAATAGGTTACAAAAGGGAAAGGTTTCTAAAAGCAGGACAAGGAAGTCATAAAAAGAAAAAAAAAGGATTATTTAGGGTGAGGTCACCTTCTTTTGGGGACAAAAGGGTCTTATTAGGTGGATTACCTCATCTTCCCTTAGAGGATGGAGAGGGTCCATGTGACAGATTACCTAATTGGTGCTGATCAGAAAATTTCTGACTGATTGGCTAAAGCTGCATTTCTGGGAGAAGTCAAAACTACAAATAGGTTAGGGGCACCTGGGTGGCTCAGTCAGTTAAGCATCTGACTCTTGATCTCAGATCAGGTCTTGATCTCAGTGTTGTGAGTGCAAGCCCTGCACTGGGAATGGAGCCTACTTAAAAAACAAACAAACAAAAAACCTGCAATTAGGTTTGATAGTAAGCCCATGTTTGGTGACATGGACTAGGATAAGTGACTCCATTTTGGGCCTGTGGTTTTGTTTTGTATTTTTTTTTAAGATTTTTATTTATTTATTTGTCAGAGAGAGAGAGAGCACAAGGTGGGGGAGCAGCAGGCAGAGAGAGAAGCAGGCAGAGGGAGAAGCAGGCTCTCTTCTGAGCAAAGAGCTCGATGCGGGGCTCGATCCCAGAACCCTGGGATCATGACCTGAGCCAAAGGTAGACACTTAATGACTGAGCCACCCAGGCGCCCCCTGTTTTGTTTTTTAACATCATCAACATTGGAAAACAGGACTTTCTCTTTCTTCATCTGGTAAAAGGCATTTGAGGAGATGTCCCTTTGTGCTATAATATTAGTACCCTCAAAGCATGTGGCATCTTACAGACTAAATAATAGGTCCATTGATAGGAACTCAGACACAATCTCCAATAATAATTAAATGCCAATTGAGTACAAGTTTCTCATTTCCAGATTTTCTCCTCACATGTTCTTCAAAAGCATGCAGGTGCTTACTGTGGGATGACAAGTTATGGTCAAAGGGAAAGAAGGATGGCTGAAGTGGGAGAGGCTACCCCTTGGAGAGGGGATTTATATTATGTGTAATTTTATGAATATTTACTGCTTTGATTAACACTTTAGCTTTCATGTAGCCTCCTCCCAAATTCCAGCAGTCATGATGAAATCAATAATTGTTTTCAGGTGTTTGATAGCCAGATGCGATTTCATCTTTATTTTACCCAGGTAATTCACTGGTTTGGACATGTGGAGAGGAGTGTAGCTACAAAAAATGGGAGCAGTAATCATAAATTGAATCAATATCAAAGAGCATATAGATTGGGACTTATTAAAATTATGGAAAAAAAAGAGAAACCACCCTCAAATAATACTCGGTTCCTTTAGATATAAAAATGACTTTTATAGGGGCACCTGGGTGGCACAGTTGGTTAAGCATCCAACTCTTGATTTGGGCTCAGGTCATGAACTCAGGGTGATAGGATCAAGTGATCCCCCCACACTCAGTGCTCCCCACTGCTTGAGATTCTCTCTCCTTCTGTCTCTTCCCCTGCTCTTTCTCTGTCTAAAAAAATAAATCAATCTTAAAAAAAATAAATAAAATAAACAATAAAAATAAAAATAACTTTTATAAATAATCAAAAAGGGCAGAGTAGGAAACTTCAAAATTTTGTCCCTTCACAAAAGTAATGGATAGGCTGATTTAAACTCTCAGAATCAAGTTTTTTAAAATTCTGGAATCTAATAAAAAAACTTAAAAAAAAAAAAACCAGGGGCGCCTGGGTGGCTCAGCCGTTAAGCATCTGCCTTCGTCTCAGGTCATGGTCCCAGGGTCCTGGGATCAAGCCCCGCATCGGGCTCCCTGCTCAGCCGGAAGCCTGCTTCTCCCTCTCCCACTCTCCCTGCTTGTGTTCCCTCTCTCGCTGTGTCTCTCTCTGTCAAATAAATAAATAAAATCTTAAAAAACAACAACAACAACAAAAAAACAGGGAAACTCAATGGAAAAAGAAGCTGCTGAGTTTGGGTAAGAAAATGCTCTGGTGTTTTAACTGTTTACATAACCTACTCCCCAGCTTGGCAGCAGCCATGAAAACAAAAGCCCACATTTCTGGTAAAAGTTTCTGGTACCAGGGAGACCAATATAAACCTCATTCTCAAAGAAAAGTGGTTGTGTGTTTTCAACTGTGATGGATCCCTGAAAGTTCAACTCAAGTGCTTGCATTTGTTTCACCTGCATACAGTATTTCCAGGGCTGAGTTTGCTTTCTGAGCATTTGTTGAAAGCCAATCTGAAATGCAAATGTAATAAAAGAAGCCACCTGGGGTAAAGGACAAAAATCTGTACAAACAATAGACAGAATGAAAGCTGGTAAGGAAGAAGTTAGTGAAGAAGATATTTGGAGCAATTAAAACTGAAAAGTTCCCACATGTGCTGGGAAGCCTTCTAGATTTGGACATGTACGTGTCCAGGGCCAAAGGCATACTCAGAAAATACCTAAGAAGATCATGACCTTCCACTACAAGCTGATATTTTAGCTCCATGCAAGAAGGAATTGAATGCTATGGTAGAGTTGTTAAAAACATGGTTAAGCCCTGAATGAGTGTTCCAACACAGACCCCACCTGCAAAGAATGGAAGGTATAGATGATAGATAGAGGATGGATGGACAGATAGACAGGATTTTTTTCTTTCTTTTTTTTTTTTGGCTACTGCTGTTTCAGAAAAATAGCTGACTTCTAAGCTAGAGGAACAAATAATTGGTAGCCACACATGACAAAGAATATAAATTTTACAAAATTTACATCAGTGATTCTCAAACTCTCCTATAAACAGAAAAGGAGGGGCGCCTGGGTGGCTCAGTTGGTTAAGCAACCAACTCTTGATTTCAGCTCAGGTTATGATCTCAGGGTTCTGGGATGGAGCCCTGCGTGAGGCTAACTGCTCAGTGGAGAGTCCGTTTCTCTCTCCCTCTGCCCCTCTCCACACTCTCACTCTCTCTCTCCTTCTAAAATAAATAAATAAATCTTTAAAAAAAAAGATTAAAAAAAAACAGAAAAGGAGGGAACACTTCCTAACTCTTATATGAGACCAGTATTACTCTGATACCAAAGCCAGAAAAAGACATCGTATGAAAATAAAACTACAAATGGATGCACAACTCCTAAACAAAATACTAGCAACCAAATCCAGCAGTAAATTAAAAGAATTATGTATCATGACCAACTGGAATTTATCCCAGGAACTCAAGGGCTGTTCAACATAAGAAAATCAATGTAATATACCATATTAACAGGATGAAGGAAAAACTACATGATCATCTCAATTAATAAAAAAAAATGCAAAAGAGAAAATCCAACAGCCTTTCATGAAGACATTCAAACTACTAGGAATAGAATGAAACTTCCTGAACCTAATAAAGGCCATTTAAGAAAAAGCTGCATCTAACATTACAGTCAATAATGAAAGATTGAAAGCTTTCCCCATAAGATCAGGGACTTCTGCCACTTCTATTTAACATTGGATTTAGAGCATTAGAGCAAGTAGGCAAGAAAAATAAATAAAAGACATCCAAATTTGTAAGGAAGAAGTAAAACTAATTCTAAGCCTAGATTACATTATCTAATGTACAGTAAATCCTAAAGAATTCATAAGGAAATATTAGAGCTAATGATGAATTCAGCAAAGTTGCAGGAGACACGATTAACTCAAGTATCAGTTGTATTCTATCTACTAATAATGAACAATTGAGAAGGAAATTAAGAAAACAATTCCATTTACAATAACATGAAAAGAATAAAATATCTAGGAATAAATTTAACAAAAATGGTACACTGAGAACTGCAAACATTGCTGGAAGAAATTAAATAAGGTCTAAATAAAAGAAAGACATTCTGTGTTCATTAATTGGAAAAGCTAATATTCTTAAGATGACAATACTACTCAAAATAATCCATACATTCAATGCAATCTCTATTAAAAATCCCAATATGCAGAATCCCTATTATGCAAAAATGGAAAAGCTGATCCTAAAATTCATGTAAAATTTCAAGGGAGTTTGAGCAGCCAAAACAAAGACTTATCATGTGACCTAGCAATTCTACTCCCAGTTATATTCTCAAAAAAACTAAAAACAAGTGTTAAAATCTTGTACACAAATGTTTATAGCAGCACTAATCACAAAAATTTGGAAATAACCTGCGACCATCAACTTATGAATGGATAGCAAAATGTGGTATATTCATAAAATTGAATGTTATTCAGCCATAAAAAGAAATGAAGTACTGATACATGCTCTAACATGGATGAACATAAGAGAGAAGGCCAGGGTGACATTCAATATATTTAACAACTGGTACGGTATAGCCTAGACCAAATTGTTATAGGGCATAAATCAACAAGGCCTTCCAGGGTCTTCTACCTGGGAGTGGGCACCCATGCCCTGTCAACTTTTTGTTTGCAGTCGTGCAGCTAAAACTCTTTGGTATGTGGAACACTGATGTGGGACTGAACTAGTTTGCATAAATTGTCAGGAATGTGGATTCCCTTCCCAGCTTCCTTAACTCAGCAAACCCTGGACTTTGGTCTCTATTGTTTCTGACCAAGATGTATAGACAGAAAAAGACAAAAAAAGGGGCGCCTCAGTGGCTCAGTTGGTTAGGCAACCAACTCCTGATTTTGGCTCAGGTCATGATCTCAGGGTCATGAGATCAAGCCCCAGGTTGGCTCCATGCTCAGCGGAGAGTCTACTTGAGATTCTTTCTCTCCATCTCCTTTTGCCCCTCCCCACCCCACGCACACTCTCTCTCTCAAATAAATAAATAAATCAAAAAAAAAAAAAGGACAAAAAAGGCTTGGAAGATAAATCTATCCAGGGGAAAGAGGAGTCTAGATTAGCCTCAAAAAATGGCGTAAGGTTTGGTGGGAGAGGGATGATTATGACACAGTAAGTGGCTGAAATTGGAACCTTCTCTTAACCCAGCCCCAAGCTCAAGGATTCCCTGTCTTCCCCACCGCATACAGTTAATAATTGATGCCCACACTTGATCCTCTTTCCTCTCCCATACAGATAAGCCCAGCAACGCTAGGTGGTTTCCTACTTGGGAATCCAGGACTGTGCAGAGCAGATGTTCACATGCTGGGCACCACAGTGAAGACAGAGCCCCAGGGTTATGTCAAGACATTGCTTTGTACTTTGCATTGTTTGTGTGCTTTGTGTAGGGGTCTGTCAACTCCTCTTCCCAGAAGATGCATTTTCTGATGTACTCAGTTATGACTTAATCTGCCCCGTCTACACAAAAGCAGGAATTTCTTTGGATTTCTAGTATTTGACAGCATGAATTTTCAGGGCTTTTGTAGGATTTGCCCTAATCTTAGAATCTTTACAAATCTCAGTGGGAGTTTTGTAGAACTGTTTCTACTTTCATAGAGCTTTTACATAAATCATTTCATTTTTATTTAGAAGTTCAAATTGAATAACTAAAATGAAACAAATGGCCTTTCCTTGAGCAGTGTTAGTAGAAATGTTTTTATTGTACACATGTAAAGCCATCAAACAGAGGCCTAATTACTTCACAGGTTTCAACATGTGGTCCTTAATGGCTAAGAAGTTAATGCACATTTAATTAGAACAAGAGCCAACTAGTTGGGCTTAGAGATTGATTTGATTACATATTTAAGTGTATACGTCTATTTTTCAATATACTTAGCAATTTAATTGAATGCATGAATTAATAGATCCATTTCTACTTAAGTGTTTGTAATTCAATATAATCTATTAGATTGAGAGCAATATTTATTTGACAGCAATGTAATTTCATGATTGTAGTTTTTGCCTAATATTTTCTCTAAGAAGACAAAGTACATGCAATCAAAAGTGATATTTTAGTAAGCTGAGATGCCAAATTAAGTGCAATTATATTTTGATTAACTAATATAAAATTATGGAGTAAAATATTAATATTCCCATTGTCTAATTCAAAGAATAAAACTGTCTTTGTTATTATGCTATTATAAATTAATATTAGCATTTTTCTAAGGCTATGTTATGAATTAATACAAGGGGACTCAGAGAATTTCATTAAATCACTGATCACATTGCAGTTTATACTTTTCACAAATTTTTATATAGAAGAATTCAGTTAAATCAAATGTTCCCTTTTTGGAAAAGAGAAACAAGATTTACTATTACTATACAGCATCAACAGATGTGTCATTTTATGTGTAAAATTAAACTACATTTACATATTTAATATGCTTTATTATTGTTCATATATAAATGATTCTGTGTATACTAGGTAAGTCTGGCCCATGCTTTGATTGAAAATGTATGAGCCCCTAAGCACATGACCCATCCAAATCGTGTCTGGACTCCTGACCCAAGGAAACTGTGAGATAATAAATGTATATTGTTTTAAGCTCCTACATTTGTGTTAATTTCTTACACAGCTATAGATAACTAACACAGATAAGTTCAAGGTAAGATCAAGCATGCCTCCACTCTGCTCCCAAGGGACTTTCTATACAATCATTTAGAATTTACTCACAACTCTGCTTATCTGCCTTCCTCACTAGTCTGTATGCAACTCAAGGACTGAGATTGTTATGTATAATTCTAGAGCTTCATACAGTGCCTGACACATACTAAGCACTCAAAAATGTTTATTTGCAAATATTAATCACTATGGTGGGGTAAATTAGGAATATTAATGAGATCATCATGACAGTGAAGTGATAGGAAGGTGCTAGGAAAAACACTACCAAAAG
Source organism: Phoca vitulina (assembly GCF_004348235.1). Classification (NCBI taxonomy): domain Eukaryota; kingdom Metazoa; phylum Chordata; class Mammalia; order Carnivora; family Phocidae; genus Phoca; species Phoca vitulina. The sequence goes on along the minus strand of NW_022589738.1, from coordinate 9,232,276 downwards.
GATAAGATTTGGTTCTTGAAAGAATGGTTAAATCACCAGTTGCTATCTTTGAAATTTGGGATTCACAGGTTGAAAGAAACCAACATCACTAATATACTACTTGTGACTTCAAAACAATAAGAGTAACATGGGATTCCTGGGTGTCTCAGTCTGTTAAGCAGCTGCCTTCAGCTCAGGTCATGATCTCAGGGTCCTGGGATTGAGCTCCTCTGCTGAGCGGGGAGCCTGCTTCTCCCTCTCCTCCCCACTTGTGCTCTCTCTTGCTGCTGCTCTCTCTCTCAAATAAAGAAATAAATAATCTTTAAAAAAAAAAACAGTAAGAGTTAACTACATAACAACTGAAAATTAGCTTCATTGCTTTATAATCAAGTTTCCAGTATTCCTCTGAGGTGAGAATAGTGGAGGCAAATAAATATATGTATCTTCACAATATACTATGAGAACAATTGCATGGGACTACAGAACAATTTTTTCAGAAAACAGAGATAGAGATAACAGAGAGAGAGAGAAAAAGAGAGAGGATAAACTGCTTAATACCTACAGGCCTACATCTCACCTTAACAGAATTGGGTTCGGTGTTATTTAGGTTCACACAATGATGAGAGCAAGCAGGGATGATATATGTTGAGGACACACTGTTAACTGTTCACTGTTAACTGATTTGCTATTACTCCTCTGAAAGAAAAGTATACTGTGTAAAGGGCTTAAAAAGCTAGTAAGCTGTTTTCAAATCAAAAGGCATCTTTGTTTTCAGTACATAGAAAATGAATGTCGGGTACACAGTGAGAATCTTGTTATTAAAAACCATGGATGTTGGGCTCCTGGGTAGCTCAGTTCACTAAGTGTCTTCCTTTAGCTCAGGTCATGATCCCAGGGTCCTGGAATCGAGTCCCGCGTCGGGCTCCCTGCTGAGCAGGCTCCCTCTACCCCTCCCCCCTGCTTGTGATCTCTGTCTCTCTCTCTCTCTTTCTGACAAATAAATTAAAAAAAAAAAAAACCCATGGATGTTGATTGCACATTAAAAGAAACATACTTAGTTTATAGATATTAGGCCAAGAAGAAATAAGGATGTTAAAATCCATCTCTCATGGGGTGCCTGGGTGGCTCAGTTGGTTAAGGGTCTGCCTTCAGCTCAGGTCATGATCTCAGGGTCCTGGGATAGAGCCCCACGATGAGCTCCCTGCTCTATGGGGAGCCTGCTTCTCCCTCTCCCTCTGCCTGCTTCTCCCTCTGTGCGTGCTCTCTCTCTCTCTGTGTGTCAAATAAATAAATAAAATCTTTTTAAAAAAAATCCATCTCCTTGGTTGAATCGCATTTTAGACATAAAAAATATTAATAGGTTTCTAGCAGGAAAAATATTTTAAAAATACAGGAACTGTAGAGTTTCAACTAATTTTATATTAGCTACAAACTTCTAGTGATATTTTGATAGACTGATTTTGCAATGACATGTTATGAATATATTCAAGGGTGTGGCACCTCAGATGAAAAAGTACCAGGCACTATTTCTGTGAAGCATCTGAGACATTTGTGGTTCCCGAGAAATCTAAGTCTTTAAATTTCAGTTGTAAAACAATCCTGGTTTGTGAAGTGAATACACATGTAGGGGTTCTGATCACCCAATTTCCAATGTGTGGGGGATGCCTCCTCACACCAATAATTCTCAGACACCAGCTGGGTGTCTTATAATTCAATTCAATTTGACACTACCTACCTGAAGATAGTGTCAGGTCCTATGGGCTCCGGGTTCAGTCCCACAAGACTGCCCTCCACTTCAGATGACATGGCAAGCCCAGGCTGTTACTTGTGCTTCTGACCCACTGGCTACAAACTGGAATTTCCCACAATCCCCTACTCAGGTTTGATTAATTTGCTAGAGGGGCTCAGAGAACTTAGAGAAACCCATTTACCCAATAGATTATCAATTTGTTACAAAGGATATTAAAGGATACAAATCAACAGCCAGATAGAGCAGGGTGAGGTCCTGGATGAAGGAGTTCTGTTCTCGTGGAGTTGGGGACCCAGCACGGTTGCACATGGAAGCATTCTGTTTCCCCAGTCTGGAAGTTCTCTAAACCCTCTCCTTTTGGGTTTTAATGGAGGCTTCATTACATTGGTGTGGTTGATTAAATCATTGGCCATTCATTGGTGATTGATTAAACCTCCAGCCCATCTCCCCCTCCCCTGAGGTCAGGGAGGTAGAACTGAGTGTTCCCACCCTCTATTCATGGTCGGTTCCCCTAGCTACCAGCCACCAGCTGTAGGTGCTTTCCAAAAGTCACCTTGTTAACATAAACCCAGTTGTGGGGGAAAGGGGCTTCTTTTTTTTTTTTTTAAGATTTTATTTATTAATTTGACAGAGAGAGAGCAGTAGAGGGAGAGGGGAGAAGCAGACTCCCTGCTGAGCAGGGAGCCCAATGAGGGGCTCGATCCTAGGACCCCAGGATCATGACCTGAGCCAAAGGCAGACAGTCAATGCCCCGGAAAGGGGCTTCTTATGAATAATAAGACTCCCATTTCATCTTCATGGCTCTGAAGCATTTTCAGAAACCAAAGACAAGTGGTCAAATATTATAACAAAAATGCTCCCATTGCTCTTATTGCTCAGGAAATTCCAAGCTGTGAGCCAGGAACCTAACTGTGGACAAAGACCAAACATATATTTCTTATTATAAATCAAAATATCACAACATGGAATGGGTATATTCGGTCATTGTTTTCCCTCAAAGCAAATGGGATTCACAGGATTTGTGCTGATTTGTGAAGATCACCTATTTGTCTCCATCCCATTCATACAAGAAATCATCTCATCCCATTGAAAATCTAGGCTAATTTGGAAACTCTAATTACTGAGATGCCTCCATTCAACTCAGCAGTAATTTCCACTATTTAAATCACCTCCACCTCCCCCAAAATAAGATAATCTTTCAGATATTTATTTAGTATTCAGATGGTTTCACTTTTTGTTCCAATCTATGTAGTAATACTTTCTGTAATTGAGAATTCCTTTTATTATTCCTTCACCTTGCTTTGTCTTTTATAAGTCAAATAATTCTGTCTTCCTTAAGCCATAAAATTTTTCTTATTTAGGGGCACCTGAGTGGCTCAGTCGGTTAAGCGACTGTCTCTTGATTTTGGCTCAGGTCATGATCTCAGTGTCCTGGGATCAGCCCCATGTTGGGAGTCTGGTGTCTGGCTCAGCGGGGAGTCGGCTTCAGGATTCTCTCTCTCCCTCTGCCCTCCCCTTCTTCCCCCCTCACCCCCGCACTCGCTCTCGTTCATGCTCTCTCTCTCATTCTCTCTCTCAAATAAATGAATCTTAAGAAAATTATCTTATTTATTCCAAGCCTTCCATATACAGGCTCTACATGTGTGAAAATTTGCTCAACAGAGGGAAGTCAACACTGAAACTTTAAAGTTACAAGTAATCTGTCCTTTCTGAGAGTTCTTACTCATTTTGATGATTATTGATGAAACATTTGTACTCTATGGTACTTACCAGAAAGAAATTTTGAAATACTGGCTTTCCCTTCCACTGCCATATGATAGTGTACTGTTTAAAGTGGTTCAGATAAAAATAAAGGTTATTGCTTGGAGTTATAAAATCTTTCAGATATCTTTCATGATATTAAGCTTCTGTGATTTTACAGTTGCAGAAATTACACTGCATTTGTTCTATTCACAATTTATTATTTTCATATATGCACATGCATATGATATATAATTTCTTAATAGGATGCAAATTTTCTCTGTAATTATTTTTTAAATTTCTGAAAGATTGACGTTTAGAAAATAAAACCAATTCTTGTTTTATCTCACTTCTTTTTGGAATACGTGTATTCTCTATGAGATGTGGATAATAAATTTTGGCAAAGTCCTTTTTAAGGCCTAGCTTTTGTAGCACAGTTCACATGTTTGGTAAGAGCCATTTTTATACAGAATTGTTAAAGCAAATCACTTTATTATTGAAATTTGAAATAGTATTTCTATAAACTGATTCTTTTCAATTTATTAATTTTAATCAAATGTCAGATTTTGATTTGCTAACAATGCTTTATTTATGTTGCATTTTGCACTTAATATACTACCATGGCCTAAGTGTTAACATTTAAATACTTTTTTGTTAAACTACAAATAAAGCTAATGGAGCAACAATTTCCTTCTATTATGAAAGGATTCAATATTGTGTTTCCCAGACTTTCATTTTATAGATATATGCACAAGCTTGGATTGTCCTAAACAGTATCTGTGCAATTGCCTGATCCCTGTGAATGCCCAGTGTGAAATTTACTTTGACATAGATACATAGGTATATGTCTTTCTATCGTGCAGTCTATAAACTTGTTATGAGTATCCTCTGCTAATTTATTTCTTTGCAGTAATACATTGCACATAAATTGTAAAAGTCTGAATTGAAAAAGACTTCATAGGATGTTGCTACAGTGTAGATATTAAAATATGATTCCATAGAAATCTACTACATTATATATATTTGCATATGTAACCCAACTGTAAATAATAAGGAAGCCATTCTGTTGAAAGGTCCAAGTGTCATAAAACACATGAATGAAGTTTGAGTGCTTTATTAATATTACCAGAACTATTGAAACTACTTTTTCCTGAGGCCTTGCAAACTGAACGTGAATGATGTGACATAAGCTTCAGGGAAATCACCACAAAGCTTATATACAGACAATGTCTGAGCCTGTTGCTGCGTGGGTCACTCAAAGAGATCACCAAAGATTCTAAATGCAAACCAGAAAATCTCTCCAATTGCCACTGCTTGCCTTCACTCCATCTAAAGATGCTTCTACCCTGACTTTGGAAATCTCGACTGGCTACCTTCGCAATTCAGAAACTGGTTTATCGTTTTCTCCACTCATTAGCCATTGCTTTTCTTTTATTTCCATAGAAATGCCTCTTGTTTAATACCTGATAACTTGAACCATAGGCCTACCTTTGGAAACACACCTGCATCACCACCTCCTGAAATTAGTTTAACAGAACTGACCCATTGTCAGGACTAAGATTCCTTCTATGAGATAATTTACCACCTCAGCTCTTAGTATGTGAAACTTCCAGGGAAGTTTCAGAGAAGGGAACTGTAGGGGCTTAGGGCTATCCAACACAAAATGTTCCACAGTGTCGTACTGATTATTTTGAATTAAAGTTACTTAAGAAATGGCCAGTGCCAGAACACTAAGACTTTCCTTTGTTTCGGGAAAGGAGGAAATAAATTCTACATGTGAATGCTACCCCCTCACACACCAGAAGGCAGAGAGACCACCTCATTGTCCGTGACAGGGAATTCAGGGCCAAGAATTCTGTATAAACAAATCTTGTTACTTTCACTAATTTACTACCCAGTCCAAATCCTGTTTAAAACCCCTTACTAGGGGCACCTTGGTGGCTCAGTTGGTTAAGCGTCTGCCTTCGGCTCAGGTCATGATCCCAGGGTCCTGGGATCAAGCCCCGCATCGGGCTCCCTGCTCGGTGGGAAGCCTGCTTCTCCCTTTCCCACTCCCCCTGCTTGTGTTCCCTCTCTCGCTGTTTCTCTCTCTGTCAAATAAATAAATAAAATCTTTAAAAAAAAGAAAAAAGAAAAATAAAATCCCTTACTAATTACAGCTCCTGAACATAAGAACATAATTGTCCTGCACATTCTTTACAGATGTGTGCTTCTTTGTCCGAAATGTACAAAAGCTTCCTACCTTGGTCATTCTTTGCATCTCAATTTCATCATTAGTCCTCAGAGTGCATGTAATAAAACATTGGTTTTTCCTTTTGTTAAAAAAACAACAACACATTACCAGAACTCTATGAATGAATTTAAGCAGAATTGTATGCATACAGCTTTGTTTTATTTTGTTTTTAACATTTTCTAATTCAGTAGCAAAAATTAAAATATCATTTTTCTCACTTTTATTTTTAAGTAAGTTAAATGTGTGAAGATCTCTATAGTAATACTATATTTCATTTTATTTGGACCTATAATTCCATTTGGACTTTCACATCCAGTCCACAATTGCAACCATCTAAAATATTTTGTATACTTACTGTATTTTAAACCTTTTTTACAGTTTGGTTTAATGCTGTGATATAATAAGCTGTCCCTTGGAGGAATATAAAACTCATTGCAAGTATCATATAATGTGATTCACTTTTTCGCTTTTTTATAAAATTTCCACAGATATGTTGACTCAAGATACGCTTATTTTATTGCGTAGCCAAAACTTAAATTTGAAAGTTTGAGCATATTTTCAGTAAAAACATACAGATGTCTAAGATTTGCTGAATGGAGGAATATTTAACTTAGTGGATAATAATCAAGCTTCTACCAATTCCAATACCCTACTATTTTATCAGCCAAATTTATTGACCACATTACGTGGTAGAGAGAGTTAAATTTTAAAATGTCAACATTAAATTGATGTCTCCACTGGTAATTATTACTAATATTTAGCACTGTACCACAGTAATATACTGTGCAATACAGCATTGTGCTCATTTATTAATATTTAATTTGTTTTCTTATGTCCTCTTTGGCAAATGGAAGGGCAACTGGCTGAGTTGCTGTGCCAATGATAGGTCCTGTTGTAGAATACTGCCAGCAGGAATATATAGTTATTATATATTCTCCCTTTCATGTCATTTTTCCCCACGAAAATATTCTTTATTTCTTTTTTTTTTTTAAGATTTTATTCATTTATTTATTTGAGAGAGAGAGACAGCATGAGCAGTGGGGAGGAGCAGAGGGAGTGGGAGAAACAGGCTCCCCGACGAGCAGGTAGCCCGACATGAAGCTCCAACCCAGGACCCTGGGATCATGACCTGAGCCGGAGGCAGATGCTTAACCATGTGAGCCACCAGGCGCCTGGAGCATGTGACTCTTGTTCTCAGGGTTGTGAGTTCAAGCCCCATGTTGGGTGTAGAGCTTACTTAAAAAAACAAAAAACAAACAAAAAGCCTTTAAAAAAAAAAGATAAATTTTCAACTCACTTGAGTAGATACCAAAAAGCATGACTGCTGTATCATACAGTATAGTAAGAGTATGTTTAGTTTTGTAAGAAATTGACAAATTGTCTTCCAAAGTGGTTATAACTTTTTGCATTCCCATCGGCCATGTATGAAAGTTACTGTCATTCCACGTCCTCATCAGCATTTGATGTTGTCAGTGTTTAGGATTTTGGCCATTCTGACAGGTATGTGGTGGAATCTCACTGTTGTTTTAATTTGTATTTCTCTAATGACATAGGATATGGAGCATTTTTTCATATCCTTATCTTCTGTCTGCCTATCATTTTTGGTAAGGTGTCCATTCAGGTCTTTGGCCCATTTTTAGTGGAGTTTTTGTTTACTTGTTGAGCTTTAAGAGTTCTTTCTATATTTTAGATAATAGTCCTTTATCACATATGTCTTTTGCAAATATTTTTTTAATATTTTAATGAAGTCTAGCTTATCATTTCTTTCATGGATCATGCCATTCCTGTTATTTATATTTTATTGCCTACCCAAGATCATCTAGATTTTTATTTTATATTATCTTCTCAGAGTTTTATAGTTTTGTGTTCTACATTTATCCATTATGAGTTAAATTTTGTGACGGGTATAAGGTCTGTGTCTAGATTATTTTTTTGCATATGAATGTCCAGTTTTCTTCAGAACCATTTATTGAGAAGACCACCTTTGGTCCATTGTAGTACCTTTGCTCCTTTGTTAAAGGTCAGTTGGCTATATTTATGTGTACTTATTTCTGGGATTTCTATTTTTTTCCATTGGCCTGTCTATTCTTTCATCAGTACCATACTATCTTGATTACTGTAGCCTCATAGTAAGTCTTAAAGTCAAGTAGTGTCAGTCCTCTGACTTTGTCCTTCTCCTTCAATATTGTGTTGGCTAATCTCGATCTTTTGCCTCTCCATATAAATTTTAGAATGAGTTTGTTGATATCAAAAAATAAATTGCTGGGATTTTGATTGGGATTGCAATGACGCTACAGATTAAGTTGGGAAGAAGTGACATCTTGACAATATTGAGTCTTCCTATCCATGAACATGGAATGTCTCTCCACTTCTTTCTTTCTTTCATCACAGTTTTATAGCTTTCCTCATGTAGATATTGTATTTATTTTGCTAGATTTATAAATTTTATTTTTTTAAAGATTTTATTTGTTTATTTGAGAGAGAGAGAGCACTACAGAGAGAGAGCAAGCCCAAGTGGGGGCCAGAGGAAGGGGGAGAAGCAGGCTCCCCCCTGAGCAAGGAGCCCGACATGAAGCTCGATCCCAGGACCTCGAGATCATGATGTAAGCTGAAGGGAGATGCTTAACCAACTGAGCCACCCAGGCACCCCACATTTATAAATTTTAAAATTTTGTTAGATTTATTTATAAGTAAATAAATAAATCTTTTTTAAAAAATAAGATTTTGATTAATTTATTTATTTTAGAGAGAGATAGAGAGCATGAGCAGAGGGAGAGACAGAGGAGGAGGGACACAGAGAGAGAGAATCTCTTAAGAAGACTCCACACTGAGCACCAAGCCCACATGGGGCTCAATCTCACAACCCAGAGATCATGACCTGGGCCAAACCAAGAGTCAGGCACTTAAACAACTGAGCCACCCAGGTGCTCCTCACCCCCCCCAAAATAAATCAAATTAAATTAAATTAATAAACATTTATGTAGCTTTTACTATGCAGTATATACTGAGCACTGAAGGGACTTAAAGGTGAATAGATACTCTAACTTTGCTCTTATTATTTTTGTTTTTGTCACTTAGGACTTTTTAGCCACAAATAACAGAATACATGAATACAAGGGGTTTAAAGATAAGAAAATCCAGGGGTGCCTGGGGGCTCAGTCGATGAAGCATCTGACTCTTGATTTCAGCTCAGGTCATGATCTAAGGGTTGTGAGATTGAGCCCCACGTCAGGCTCTGTGCTCAGTAGGGAGTCTGCTGGAGATTCTCTCTCTTCTTCTCCCTCTCTTCCTGCCCCTCACCCTGCTTGCTCACTCTCTCACTCTCTCTCCTTCAAATAAATAAATCTTAAAAAAAAATAAAGATAAGAAAATTCAATATTTTATATTACATGAAATCAGGTGATGAAGATTATATGGGTAACTGTTCATTTCATCATCAAAATGATAAGAGATTCATGGGCACCTGGGTGGCTCAGTTGGTTAAGCATCTGCCTTTGGCTCAGGTCATGATCCCGAGGTCCTGGGTTCAAGCCCCACATTGGGCTCCTTGCTCAGCGGGGAGCCTGCTTCTCCCTCTCCCTCTGCCTGCCGCTCCCCCTGCTTGTGCTCTCTCTCTCTCTGTCAAATAAATAAATAAAATCTTTTAAAAAAATGTTAAGAGGGTGCCTGGGTGGCTCAGTTGGTTGAGCAACTGCCTTCAGCTCAGGTCATGATCCTGGAATCCTGGGATCGAGTCCTGCATGGGGCTCCCAGCTCAGCGGGGAGCCTGCGTCTCCCTCTGACCCTCTCCCCTCTCATGCTAGTTCTCTCTCTCTCTCTCAGATAAATAAATAAATAAAATCTTTAAAAAAAATGTTAAGAGATTCATTTTTGCTCAGCTATTCTCAGCCTGCTGGCTTCATTTTAGGTATGTACACTAATAAACCCCAAAAAGCTACTGAAGATCTTACATAACACCTTCATTCAGCTATTCCTGGTGGAAGACAAATGTCATCTCTCCTTGTGCTTCTATTTTCCTGGGAGGCAAATCTTTCCCAGTCCCATACAGCAGAGTTCCCCTTGCATCTCATTTTGAGAATTGTATACCATGCTTGTGGATAAACCAGTCTTTGGTAAAGGAAATGGTACATTCACAAAAAGTGGGATAAGTAGTGAAGAAGAAAGGAAAAGTGACTGTTAGGAAGGCAATCAACAGAGTGCTCTCTAGGGTTACAGTATATCAATGGTACTGCTAGTCTAGTGTGAAAGCTGGGGAAATTATGAAATCATAGCATATTAAATCCACCACTAAGTTCATGATCATCTCCCCTCTTCTAGTTACTAATGAGGAAAATGAGACCCAGGTAATCCAATTCAATACCATCCAATCTGAGGTCATAGTACTGTGTAGCAGCAGGACTTGCATCTAGTTTACTAGACATCTAGTTACTAGATGATTTCTGCTCCAGCATCCTTTCTATTAAGAGGTTTTCCCGCATTTGTTGGTTTAATTCTCTGTCTTTTGCTAGTCCAGTAGTGCAACATGATCCTCAGAAGAAAGAAATCAAAGATCTAAACAACTGAAGTTCTTTTTGGTTAGATAGATATAGAGGAATCATTATGTTTTGAAATATATTTTACATTTGAATCTTGTGTTAAATAAATTTGATTTATTTGAACAATTTTTAAATGTAAGAGTGGCAAAGCATAATTTCTTTTGCTTTTTTCATTGAAATGTATCATAAAGAAAGTTATGAAAATTCTTTCATTCAGAGTTTTATCTGGTTTCCCACTGTATTGTCTTAATTATGAAGTATATTTTTCCTTTGAGATAAATATTTTTTCATTTACCAAATAAATTATTACATGCTTATACTATTATATATGTTTTCAAAGAGTTTTTGAAATAACTTTTATACTGTTACCTACTTTAAGTCATGTATACTAAGAAAGGGTTCAAAAAATTTTATTAACCCCAGACTTGAGCCTAGAGCATTCTGCTACTAGTTTTCCCCATTCTCCAAAAAAACCCCCACATTTCCCATCACCCTAGACAGCACTTTTTGGATCAGACCCATAAGCTAGTCCATCACACATAGGGCCAAGTAGGGACATATTTTTCATTTTGAAATTTACCTCCTTAGGCTACAAAAGTGAACCTGAGAATCAAATTCTTTAATTTTGTTTTTATTCTGTTTATCTCTGAAATCATTTCCCTGTGTCTATTGTCTAATGTTTTCTCTATTGAAGAAATGTGAGATCATGGAATATTGGTGAGGAACTCTGGGGTCCTGATATATTTCTTAATTTTCCTCAAATAATAATCATAGGCAATTTTCCTGCAGAGGCAAACCAGCTATCCTTTTTTTTACTAACAATCCTCTTCCAAGGCACTTTTATTGGTAAACCTTACTGCTTATTGACAAAACAAAACAAAACAAAACAACCACAACAACAAAAAACCCTTTCCTTCTTCCCAAGGAGAGGAGTTTATAAGGAAGTGTGGACTTTGGATTATCTGAGAGGATAGTGTTATTCTCCAATAAATGCTACCAAATATCATCACCTATTTCTACATGACACTTTAAGTCTCTTCTAACATTTTACCACTTGCATTTCTAGGCCAGGCCCAGCTCATTTTCAGTTGCTAACTTGAGTATGTGCCATTAAGACACAGCAAATTTTCATTTCATGGAAGTGCAGAAAGATGATGACTCACTTGGTGTCAGTGTGTCTTTTAATCTCTGCCTCATACCAACCTCAATACTCCTTTGCTATGAATACTTCTCCCCCACTACCTCCATCCTTTTCTAGGATATCTTAGGCACTATATAAACTGACAGAAAGAACTCTTCCTTTTTCTGACCCTCGTCCTCCAATAGGTTGGAGCCTATTTTTGACTCCAACTTACATTTTGGCAACATTTATTGGCCTTGCTATTTGTTATTCCTCTGTAGTTTTGGATTTTATCTCGGATTTATTCCTACCCCCATCTTTAAGTTATCTTGTTAATCAATATAATTATCATTCCTACCTTATTATAATATGTCTTTCCTGAGAAAAGTACTTTTCCCAACCACTTCTGTTTGATCTACCTGATTGTTGCGTCATTTCTTGTTCACACACCAAGTCCTTTATTCCGATATCCAGTATCTCCACAATGTGGCCCTGACACGACTCAGTCTTTTCACCCACTACTTGTCCCCTCTTATCTCATGCATGATCCAAGTTGTACTTCTTCTTCTTTCTTGAATGTCATTGTGTTACTTATCTCCTTCCATAAAGTACTTTATATAGCTTGTACAGTTTCGTACATTTTTATATAGTGTCTTATACAGCTTTTCCTTTCTGATAGAATACACCATTTTCCTTGCCCCAAACACAATCTATTCAATATCATAGCACTCTTTAAGACCCATCTCAAATGCAACCTCCCCCAATGGGTTTTTCATTCAAAACCTCTTGCCATCCTTTTTTCATTTGTCTATTTGCCATTTGAATTTTCCTGGATTATATGATTCTGTAAGAGAGGGATAATGTCTTAGTCACTTTAGTCATTTCTAGACTCTAGTATTCTTCTGGGCTCTGACTGGTTATTACAGAATTTTGAAGCTGTGAGTTTAATGTTTTACTTAGAACACAACTCATTTATCTTTTAGTAATTCTAATTAATCTTTTAACACATAGGGCAAGCTCTTCTGATCTGCTTTCATTTTCCTGTTGGCTCTTTCTACACATCAGTGCTACTGACAATCAGTAACTTCTTAAAAAATAATGTAAACATTGCTGTACTGTTTTAACTCGTTTTCTATATTTTAATAATCTGTATGTCTTCTAATTTATATTTTTCTTCCTTGAAAGTGGGTCACTGACATTTGTGACCCAAATCCAATCCCCATGCTCATGCTTTCTGACTACATGTCTTTTCATTGTACTGTCTACGACACTGTGCTGAGACAGCCATGAATACCTTTGGGACCAAAATAAATGTGAGTGAAACACCTATCTTAAGTTTTTGATATTTCCTTTATAAGCCCCAAATAACAGCAATTATCGATATAATTTTATTAAAATTGAATGACTTAGCAAATGTGCCCCTTCTAGGCCCAGGATTTATGCACAAAAGAAACATTTTATATTTAATAATAATAACCACTTTCAATGAGTCATAGTCCTTTCTTATTTATGAAATTGAGTTTGAGGAGGTGGAAAATGAGAGTTAAGTACTTTTGAAAATCCTACCCCTTCAGGCTACTTGAGACTCATTTCATGCATGAAAGGACTGACACTTTAAGGGGAATCTAGTGATCTGAATATGTTCAGCTTTTCTTTAGTCATTTACACAATTAGATTTTTTTCAAATGAGAATACAAAAATAGGAGTAAAATTGAAAATTCTCCTGACCAGGGTCACCTAATTCCCAGTAAACGTTTTTATATACACTGGAATTGCTAAAAGGGTAATTGCATATTTATCAATTTGCAGAAGAAATTGAAAATGAAATTTGAGTGTGCTGCTGATAACATTTATATAGAATTACATCAATGTTTGCAACTATCATCTTTGGTGAGGAAATACTGTCTCTATTCTTATCTCTATCTTGTCAGGCTACATTAATCTCATTTTTCTTCAAATTATTTGTTCTTTATTAGCACTTAGATATTTTTTAGCATACAATTTTAAATTATTTATATTTATCTAAGATTATCCCTTCTACTGTTTTCATAAAGTCATTAACCAGATTTATCCGTCTCCCCATACCTTTTTTCTCGGCACACTATGGGCTGATATAACCTTATTTTGTATAAGTATTTTACAACTTTGATCTGATTCATGTTCATTCCTTTTCTTTGAACTGTTCTATGTATTCTTATTCATACTTTTATTAGGATAAAAAAAATTTATTCTTATGTTGAAAATTTGTCCATATTGATCTTCAAAATTGTGTTGTGGTGATCTTTAATTTATAACTGTAATCTCTTTGGAAAAATAACTGTGAAACCTGCAGAAGAGTGTGAGTGATGCTTGATAAAGATTCAGTTATAAATTGGAGAAAAAAAAAATTCTTGTCTCACCTAAATGTAAGACCTGAAACCATAAAAATCCTAGAAGAGAACACAGACAGTAACTTCTCTGACATCAGCTGCAGCAACTTTTTTCTAGATAGGTCCCCTGAGCCAAGGAAAACAAAAGCAAAAATAAACTATTGGGACTACATCAAAATAAAACCTTCTGCACAGTGAAGGAAACAATCAACAGAACTAAAAGGCAACCTATGGAATGGGAGAAGATATTTGCAAATGACATATCCAATAAAATGTTAGTATCCAAAATATATAAAGAACTTATACAACTCAACACTCAAAAAACAAATAATCCAATTATAAAATGGGCAGAAGAAAAAAATAAAAGTGAAAAATTCTCAGAACACATGAATAGACATTTCTCTAAAGAACACATCCATATAGCCAAGAGACACATGAAAAGATGCTCAACATCATTCATCATCAGGGAAATGCAAATCAAAACCACAATGAGATATCACCTCACACCTGTCAGAATGGCTGAAATCATGTGTTGGTGAGGATGTGGAGAAAGGGGAACCCTCTTGCACTGTTGGTGGGAATGCAAACTGGTGCAGCCACTGTGGAAAACAGTACAGAGGTTCCTCCAAAAGTTAAAAATAGAACTACCCTGTGTTCCAGCAATTGGGTATTTACTAGGTATTTACCTAAAGAATGCAAAAACACTAATTCAAAGGGATACATGCACCCCTATGATTAGAGCAGCATTATTTACCATAGCCAAGATATGGAAGTAGCCCAAATGTCCATTGATTGATGAACAGAATAAGAAGTGGTATACTTATACAATGGAATATTATTCAGCCATAAAAAAGAATGAAATCTTGCCATTTGCAATGACATGGATGGAGCTAGAGAATATAATACCAAGCAAAATAAGTCAGTCAGAGAAAGACAAATACCATTTCACTCATATGTGGAACTTAAGAAACAAAACAAATGAGCAAAGGGGAAAAAAAAAGAGAGAGAGAGAGAAGCTAAGAAACTGACTCTTAACTTTAGAGAACAAACTGATGGTTACCAGAGGGGAGGTGGGTGGGGGGATGGGTGATACAGGTGATGGGGATTAAGGAGTGCACTTGTCATTATAAGCACTGGGTGATTAAAATAAAAACTGAAGGGGCATCTGGGTGAGTTGGTTAAGCACCTGAGTCTTGATTTTGGCTCAGATCATGTTCTCAGGGTTGTGAGACCAAGCCCCACGTTGGGATCCACACTGGGCAGGGAGCGTGCTTAAGATTCTCTCTCTCCCTCTCCTTCTGCCCCTCCCCACCACTCTCCCTCTCTAAAAAAAAATAATAATAAATATAAATAAATAAAAACTTTAAAAAAAGAGGAGAGAATCTGATATTAGTTTTCAAGTGTCAAAATATTACAGGTGTATGAATGTGGGTGTGTGTGCGTAGGTATGCACATATGTGTGCAAAAGTGTAAAAAAAAAACCCCTCTAATTGCTCTGCCTGGGTGTCTCAGTCAGTTAAGCATCTGCCTTCAGCTCAGGTCATGATCCCAGGGTCCTGGGATTGAGTCCCACATCGGGCTCCTTGCTCAGCAGGGAGCCTGCTTCTCCCTCGGCCTGCTGCTCCCCCTGCTTGTGCTCTTTCTCTCTCTCTCTGACAAATAAATAAATAAAATATTTTTTAAAAAGTTAGAACAAAACTTTAATTAATCTTATTACTGACCTGTTTTTATTGATTAAATTTTTCTACATTCAGAAGTTGCCCTATATTTTTTATTCTAAATTTTTGCTAGTACAGCTATTAAAGAAGAATACTCAATCAAAATGTTGATATAAGGAATAAAGTATTTAAATTAAGCTTTGGCATAAAGATGATAAAAAAGAAGGTATATATAACACAGCAACATGTATATACATGTTATGGTTTCCCCCTCCTCCTCTTTTTTTTTCTTTTTCTTTGAATATTGGTTTGAGGAACACCAAAATGATTATGAAAAAGTTGGCTGGAAGAAACAATCTCTCCACTTACCCTAAGATCTTTTTGCTCATAGGAGTGGGCAAGGCAATATGAGGAGTGACTGACAGAGGCACAGAAGTGGCCTTTGGTAGATTATGGGCTTTCCCAAAATCTCCTCCTTAGGCTAGCTCATTTCTTCTCAACTTCTCTGATAAGGCTATCTTGGGATATTTATTTTAATACATCGATTTCTGGGTCCCATTCCACATCAACTGAATCAGACTCTCCACAAGAAGGGGCCTGGGAATCTGTGCTTTCTCTTCAAACATGTATGTTTTGAAAGGCAAAATGAGAAGCCTTAGACTTTTTAAATTGTATAATTCTGATTATAATGATTTTTCATGATGGAAAAAGGGAGAAGAATTTTTTGTGGTCATGTGGATTTTGGTGCATTAGAATTCTAAATAATTCTTGTTTCATTTATTTCAGTGTCATTTTGGTGGAATCCTGAACATTTATATCTTTACCGTAACAATGAACTGAATCTGGACAATTAGTTAACCACATGAACCACTGGTAAATATTTTTATTTTATAAACTGCTAATTATCAGAGGGAATTCAGTATAATTTGCACCAAATAAATTTAATCTAAATTTACAAATTTAATTTATTCAAATAATTTATATTATTCACACTTTTATTCAAATATATCTGTTTATGTGTTACTAGGTTCATGTGCATGGTAACCGAATAAATATGCAACTGATAACATTAATATTTAAACTTCTTCTATCTGATTTGTGAAGTCAGTGTTCATAGTTTAGAGTCATTGAATTCTGAATATGGAAGTAGAGTTTTTAAAACTTAAATTGCTTTATAATTCTAATATCTTTTATCTTTCATTTTTTTAAAAGATTTTATTTATTTGAGAAAAAGAGAAACAGTGTGAGTGAGCATGAGCAGGGGTGAAGGGGGCAGAGGGAGAAGCAGACCCCCAGGACCCTGGGATCATGACCGGAGCCAAAGGCAGTCACTTAACTGACTGAGCCACCCAGGCACTCCATAATTCTAATATCTTTTATTTATTTTTTTTATTAAAGATTTTTACGTATTAATTTGTCAGAGAGAGAGAGAGCACAAGCAGGGGGAGCAGCAGAGGGAGAGGGAGAAGCAGGCTCCTCACTGAGCAAGGAGCCAGATGTGGGACTTGATCCCAGGACCCTGGCATCATGACCTGAGCTGAAGGCAGACGGTTAATGACTGAGCCACCCAGGCATCCTTCTAATATCTTTTAAACTACAGAAAACTATCAAGGGTGAAACAGATTAAGAAGTATTGATATGACAATTATGGAATGGCAAGGCAAAAGAAAATAATGTAGATTTATATTAATGAAATCGATTGATATATTAGCCTTTATCACTATGCCATTAGTATATTTTACACCCTTTGTTTCTGTCTGTGTGATCTCTTTAGATGTAAAAATGGCTCAACAGGTAAAAGTTGGGGTAATTTTGATTACATGGGACTTCCCAACGTTAAAGTCATCTGAAATCATTACAATGCTTGGGCCAATCTTGCTAAGATTAAAATTAATGTATTTTAATTTCCAAAAGTGAATTGTACTTAAGCCAATATTTTTAAGAAATTCTAAAGATTGTATAAGATGTTTGATTTCCCTATTGGTTGTTCTGTGAGAAAAGTTGTTAAAGAAGATACCATTTGCTCTCAGTGCATTTGCTTTATTGAATGCTCATGTTATGCTTAACTAGGGCATTCAAAGCCTTGCTTTCTCTTTTCACTTTAGTAAACAATACAACATGAATTAATAAGTTGAGCTTTAATACTATACCATACCATACCACACTACATATCATACTATAACATATCATACCAGGAGATTTTAGATATCTTATGTTAACTTATTTGTAGATATCAAATATTATTATTGCCAAACACTCAATAAACAGTTCATCTAGAAATCTAACTTTTCAGTCCCTTGCATCTTCTTGACTAAATGGTTGTTTTATGATGTAGATTTCACCTGAGTTGTCTCAAAAGATTTTCTTTACTTGTACTTTTGAATAATTTACAGTATCACATATTAAACTAGAGTCAAACTTCAAAGCAGTGCTGTAGGTATCTTTGAGCATAAGAAACAAAATATTGACTCAGTTTAATGAACAGCAAAATTAAGTCTACTTTCACAATTTGGGATGCAATATAAGAATTCTGTCTCACAGACTTTACCATGTTTGTTTCTTTATATAAGGTTCTGGAATGTATTTGACTAGATCCAAAGTTCCAAAGTTACTGAAGCCATAGACACTAAAGTTATAGGTAAAGGTATTTTTCTTGTTATGGTATATTTGCCAAGCCAAAAATAAAATGGAAATCACGAGTTTAAAAATATTTATAATTTAATTTTGGCAGGAAAGGAAACCTTAGAAGTACTCATCTGAAATAATTACCAAGTCAGCATGAAGTAAAGCTTAAGAAGTGTGTCTACCATGGTCTCAAGATTTATTATTTTTTCTCATATAGTCTCTTCCATTTACATTTATATTACTGAACTTTCTCAGTTCTCTCAACCCTCCCTGTGATAAAAGAAACATAAAGTTGGTGAAACATTGAGTGAGGGAGTCATGATCCAGCATAAGTCAGGAAGAACATGAGCCAACATAGTGGAGTCAATCTCCTGGAGATTGACCTCCAAAGAATAAGACAGAGCCATTAGTTTAAAGGATTAAGGATTTACTCCATATACCTCTGCGAAGACTATCACCCAGATCAAAGGCAAAGGTGGGACTTACAAAGGCAAAGCCACAAAATTTCTCGAGGAAAAGGGACTGACCAGTTTATACAAGTCCTTGGTTTGTCATTTTATGACTGACATGGACGGCTGAGCCCCAAATCCTATGATGAATTAAGATAGAGTAATCACAAGTTCACTAAAAGGTTGATTTCTCTGAAATGCTAGAGTTTCTTCATTTTCTGGGATCGTGACTATTTGCTTTATGACACCTCCAGGCTCTGGGTCATGCAGCAGGAAAATCCCTATGCACTTACTGAAAATTTCCACAACTCCAACCATCATATCCACATCCTAGACAGCAGCAGAAAAAGAGGAAGGATGGTGGAAAGAGTGTGCCCTCTCCATTTTGAAAAGCTTTGCAAAAATTCAACACAGCACTTCTGCTTATAGTCCAGGGGCCAAATCTTAATCAGATGACTGAACCTAGCTAGAACGAAGACTGAGAAACCTCTCTCTCCTCCTCACATGACTAAATAAAATCAAAGTTTTGTCATTGAGGAGGAAAGGACAAATAGTTATTTGGGTAAGCAGTCAACAGTCTCCTTCACAAGGGCACACAAAAAGAGTTTTATTGCAAACAGCACAAAGTTATCTAATATTTCATCAATCTGCTTCCATTGGCATAATGAGTCCTTTTGATCTTTAAATATTTCTTAATAAAATAATACTTAGTAATGTTACAAGATCACAGTTTTCTTAAAGCTCTTATTATTATTTGCCTTTGAAGAAAATTCCAGGCACAAATAAGATGTAAGAATGCACATTTAAAATCATGACTAGGGGGCGCCTGGGTGGCTCAGTCGTTAAGCATCTGCCTTCAGCTCAGGTCATGATCTCAGGGTCCTGGGATCAGCCCCGCATCAGGCTCCCTGCTCCTCCCTCTCCCACTCCCCCTGCTTATGTTCTCTCTCTCGCTGTGTCTCTCTCTGTCAGATAAATAAATAAAATCTTTAAAAAAAAATAAAAAAATAAAATCATCACTAGAATGGAAGTCCTGTATAGTATCTCTATGGTTAACTTTTTATGTAATCTAAAATGTAATAACATTACATTGTCTCAACAAAAACCCCTGGTCTGGTCTCTAGGTTTTACCCAAAAGGTAACACTGGGAAATAAGAAAAGGTTAAAAATAAATCCCCATAAACTGATTGGATTAATATTAGAACTTTTAAAAAATATTCATGTTCTTTTCTTTTGAGGCACATGGTAATATTGCACTTCCTTACCAATGTTGAGGCTATATATGAACATATAACTTCTTTGGCCAAAAAAAGAAAAAGTGCTGTACGTTATTTCCAAATTAAGTATCATTGGGTGATTTTTCAGATCTCTTTCCCTGCCACATGTAAAAACTGATCCTCGCTCAGCAAGGGTGTACCTTCTGAATGTACCTCTGAGAATACTTTCTCCATCTATGATGAACATGTAGTATGAGCAAGAATTAAACTATTATGTGAACCCACTGATTTTGTATGTTATTGTTGCTGAAACATGATGTGTCCCAAAGGATATATTTTCTCTTCTCAAATGAACTTTATGGTACTGAAATTATCTTTCAGGTGTTGTTAAAAATATCATAGAAAATGTTATTAAAAAAATAAAACATCTCTATAAATTGTTCTTTATAAGTGATAGATAAATATTTAAAAAAAAATTTAAGGGCACCTGGCTAGCTCAATCAGAAGAGCATCTTAGTCTTGGGTTGAGAGTTCGAGCCCCACGTTGGGTGTAGAGATTACTAAAAAATAACTAAACTTTAAAAAATTTAAATAGTGTAGAAGGTAGGCTTTATATTCATCACACATTTTACTTTATGAGAATATGAAGCATTCACATAAGCAAGAACAGTTAACAAATTCTTATTCTAATTAATCCCAAAAGAATTGCTCGGCAAGGCCCAGTTTTAGGCACAAGTTAAAATTGATTGATGGATCAGCTATGCTCAGAAATGACCCCTTTGAAAATACTTTTCTACACTAATATGATTTGCTCTTCTTTCCAGCAATATTAACTTATGTACTCATTCAACAAATACATACTAGGTGGTATCTCAAGCACTCTTTCGTACTAAAGAATATAGTGATGAGTCAGTTATATCTGGTCCTCAAGGAGCCCACCATCAAGTAGAAAAAAATACACAAATATTTCAGTTGCACAAGGCAGGATGCTTTCAGTATTATATGTTATTTGAAAAAAAATGATCTATGAGTTGATAAAAAAAAGAATATCACTAGGTATTAAAGAGAACTTCGTGGAAGAGGAAAAGATATTTAAGGAGAATTATGAGGTACTAAACCCTTTTTTCATGTATATACTGTACTCTGTTGTTTTTATTTATCATATACAAATGGGGCTTTGAAAAATGAATAAGATCTTGATGGCCAGAGTCTAGAGAAGAAGGAAAGGGAGCACAGAAAGAATAACAGAAGCAATGGGGACACAACAAAGGGGTAGCACCAGCCATATGTCTGTGCATATGGACCACAGGGTTGGCATAGGAGAGCGTGAATGAAGGCTGAAAAGGTGTTGAAGTGTTTATCATTCTGCATTGTAATTATTTCTTGCAGGCCTGCATTTTGTGGAAGAAATGGTACATGAGCTTAGGGGCTTCATCATTCATCTTATGACCCAGAGTAGCTTGACCCAGAATAGTCAGCCAAATGAAAGAATGCTATAGTGGAGATTTTTATGTGGGTCCTGACCCTTACTAAAAGCCCACTAAAAGCTGGATTCTGGAGAGCCATGATTTTAAAATATTTCATTCTACTGCACTGAATTAGCAATTAGAATTAGGCAAGTCTCTAAGGAAACTAGAGCAGATCACAGGCCAAGTGCACATACTAAGTATAGGAGTCTCCTCTTATCCACCAAGACTCCCAGCGGATGCCTGGAACCAGGGATAGTACTGAAACCTATATATACTATGTTTTTTCTTTAATTGAAGAAGGGTTGACATATAATATTATATTAGTTTCAGGTGTAACACATCGTGGTTTGACAATTATGTACACTATAAAATGCTCACCATAGTAAGTGTTGTTAATATCTGTCACTATACAAGGTTATTACAATATTCCCTGTGCTTTTCATTCCTGTGACTTAATTATTCTATAGCTGGAAGTTTGTATTTCACCTAACCCTCCACCCCCCTTACTATGTTTTTTCCTATACACACAGACCCGTGATAAAGTTTAATTTATAAATTAGGCACAGTAAGAGATTAACAACCATAACTAATAATAAAATCAAACCAACCTAACAAAATGCTATAAATGCTATAATAAAACTAATGTGAATGTGAATGTGGTCTTTCTCTCTCAAAATATCTTATTATACGTACTCACCTTTCTAACAATGATGTGAGATGATAAGACGCCTATGTGATGAGGTGAAGTGAGGTGAATGACGCAGGCACTGTGACGTAGCAGTAGGCTACTATTGACTTCTGATGATTCGTCAGAAAGAGGATCATCTGCTCCCCATTGACTGCAGGTAACTGAAACCGCGGAAGCGAAACCGCGGAAGCGAAACCGCGGAAGCGAAACCGCGGAAGCGAAACCGCGGAAGCGAAACCGCGGAAGCGAAACCGCGGTAGCGAAACTGCATAAAGCGAAACTGCAGATAAGCGGGGATTGCAGCGGCACCTGGGTGGCTCAGCCTGTTGAGCCTCTGACTCTTGGTTTCTGCTGGGGTAGTGATCTCAGGGTCCTGATCTCAGGGTTTGTGGGGCTGGGCCCTGCGCTCAGCGCAGTCTCCTTGTCCCTCTTCCTCTGCTCCGCCCCGCCCCCACTTGTTCGCGCGCTCTCTCTCAAATAAATAAATAAAATCTTTATTTTTAAAAAAGAGGGGATTGTAATAATTTGCTTTGATCCTCTTGCTCTAGTTCTGAGTTTCTTAACTTTTTTTATGCCATCAGCCTCTTTGGCAGTTTGGTGAAGCCTATGCCTCTTCACAGAATAAGGTGTTCATACATAAATACTTAAAATAAGATGCAAGGATTATAGGGGTGCCTGGGTGGCTCAGTCAGTTAAGCGTCTGACTCTTGATCTCAGCTCAGGTCTTGATCTCAGGGTCATAAGTTCAAGCCCCGCATTGGGCTCCATGCTGGGAGTGGAGCCTACTTAAAAAAAAAAAAAAAAAAAGATGCAAGGATTATAGAAAAAACTAGTAATATCCCAGTAGGTTATCAAAAAGTAAAAAATAATATAATACATTAAAATATGTACTTCTTCATTAACACAATGCATAATAAGATCTTATGATGGGGTTAATATAACTGTCATACTTTAAAAGTAGAGATAGTAGTGATAAATATAGACAATATTTCAAGATATCTTTGACAACTGAAATGTGATATAAACATGTATGTAGTTTTGTGGTGACCAAGTTACAGGCACAACCAATATCACTGTGGTTTGGGAATGCTATATTGCAGCTAAAAGTCAATGAAAATAAAGATGGTATTTCGCATATCCACTCTGTTCTTGGACCCCAGGTTAGAGCCCCTTGCTTAAGATAACTCAATGTCGGGGCGCCTGGGTGGCTCAGTCGTTAAGCATCTGCCTTCAGCTCAGGTCATGATCCCAGGGTCCTAGGATCGAGCCCCGCATCGGGCTCCCTGCTCAGCGGGAAGCCTGCTTCTCCCTCTCCCACTCCCCCTGCCTGTGTTCCCTCTCTCACTGTGTCTCTCTCTGTCAAATAAATAAATAAAATCTTAAAAAAAAAAGAGAGAATTCAATGTCCCAGCGGCAAAGTGGTACCAAATGTAGCAAACATCCCATTTTTACTACCCTCTAGATAGCCTCCTGGGTATGTATATGAAAATATCTCTATTCTTTTTTTTGTTCTGTTCACTTTGTGTATGATCTTTCTTATAAATGTTAAAATATCCTATTATGTCTATGACAGCTTTAAAGTAAGGTGTACATCAAACCCTCAAAATACATATAAGTATGCGGGGGGGGGGATATATATAAATACCAGGTGTTGTTCTTTACTTTTAAAAAAAGGTATTATTTAAACTGCCAATCAAAATATCTGCAAGTAGAAGTAAGACACAGAATAATAGATGAGTTGGGATATGTAATCTCATTAAGAAGGTTGTGCAAAAAGATGGTATTATTCATAAAAATCAAATGGAGAAAATGAGAAGATGTTGTGAAAAGAACTTTTCTTGGAAATAGTCAATATATGTATACAACACCAAATTTAGGCAAAAGTAGATGTCTGGGTAAGCAAATCTTTTCTCTTTATTTTTCTTTTTAAAGGAAATAGATCAAGTAAACAGTGCCTGAGCAGCCAAATATTAATTGATAGCTTGTTGAGCAAAGAGATTAGAAATACTAAGAGAAGACTAATTGGACTAGAGTTGATGGGTTCTAAAACCAAAGAATCTTTTAAGGGAGATAGCTGTCATCTGCTAATTAATTTTCAGAAATGCAACCAGAGTTTACAGCTGCAGAATACTCCTTATGGCTTTATGAGGAAAAAAAAAAACAAAAAACAAATGTGGGAAACAAGAGCTGATAGAATTTTTCAAGAAAGCTGGCTCAGTCAGAAAAGCATATGACTCTTGATCCCGGAGTTGTGAGTTCAAGCCCCACATTGGCTTAGAGATTAAGAAAAAAAAAAAGAAAAGAAAGCATCATTTTTGGAGAGAGTATCTATTTAGTCCTAACTTTTGACCACCTATTTTTAGTCTTTTGATTAGATTTATTATTATTATTACCATCATTATTATATTATCAAATTTATTCTTCTCTTCCCTGTTTGAAAGTGAAGATGTATCATTTTACTGAAAAAGTGAGTGGTAGAAATATGAATGATTGTTAATTTCTGTTTTGGATTTTTCTCATGTTTTAAATCTTTAAAATAATATAAAAGATCAAATGATATATGAATTACATCTGTGGTCTTTGCATATCATGTAGGTAGCCATAATTTTTAAGAATCTATAAGATTGGGACGCCTGGGTGGCTCAGTTGGTTAAGCGACTGCCTTCGGCTCAGGTCATGATCCTGGAGTCCCGGGATCGAGTCCCACATCGGGCTCCCTGCTGTGCAGGGAGTCTGCTTCTCCCTCTGACCCTTCCCTCTCTCATGTTCGCACTCTCTCTCACTCATTCTCTCTCTCTCAAATTAAATAAAATCTAAAAAAAAAAAAAAAGAATCTATAAGATTTAGTGAAGATAAATAATTGTTTCTGAGTTTTGTGTCATCAATGTTATTTACCTTTTTACTTATGACAATGATGCTGGGAATAGCCCTGAACGTGATAATGCTGAGGGTTGTTGCCATTCCCCAAATGCCTTAAGAACCTGTGAGTACCTCAAGCAAAAGCTTTTATTTGCCTTCATGCCTCACATTTTTTTAAAGATTTTATTTATTTATTTATTTATTTATTTATTTATTTAGAGAGAGCAGGGTTGGGGAGGGACAAGGCAGAGGGAGCCCAACGCAGGGCCCAACATGAAATCATGGCCTGAGCCAAAATCAAGAGTCAGATGCTTAACTGACTGAGCCACCCAGGTGTCCCTTCATGTCTGACTTTTATGTGCATAGCATACCAGTAAATGAAATATTCAACAAAAGATGGTTATGACAATAGACAGAATGCCAAGCCCTGGGGATTGCTGGCGGAGTGGGAGGCCCAAGGGCTGGTCCTCAGCCTTTCCTGTTCATGACCCTTTGGAGGACTCTGCCCACATCTTTCTTTTCACTGCGAGTCCTATTTGCTTTACCTGTACAATAAATGTATTTAGATAAATGACTTTTAGGTGACAAGTATCACCATGATTAAAATTATAAGGAGAACACAGATTTATTTTGTTTTATGAAATAACTGAAGATTTAGAAAAGATGGATAGAATGATGGATAAGACAACGGATATAGGAATGTTCTGGTTATCTCTAGCTACAGAACAAACCACCCCAAATGTAGTGGCTTAAACAAAGAAAATCAATTATGATTATTATCTCTCACACTTCTGGGGTGACTGGGCTCAGCTTGGTGCCTCTTGCTCAGAGTCTTTCCTGTAGTTCCGGTCAGACAGAGGCTGGGGCTTGAATCATCCCCAAGGTTTTCTCACTCACATGTCTGGTGGTCAATGCTGCCTTTTGGAGGAGACTTCAACAGGGACTGTTGGCCTGGACACTTACAGATGACCTCTGCATGTGGCCCAGCCTATTTCACAGGATGGCAGTTTGGTTCTAAAGGAAAGTGAGTCAAAAAGAGAAATAGGCAAAAAGTTTTGTAAAATTTCCTTATCTAGTGTCAGAAATTACATCACTTCCCTTCTGCTGCATGTTAGCATACCACATTAGGATGAGGTCACCACATTAGGATGAGGTCACCTCATCCCGGCCCGCCATATCACCACATTCCGGGCAGTGCCAAAAGATTTGTGGCCATGTTTTCAAATCACCAGAAAGAGGAGTTTATAAGTACATAAAATAGTCCTTTATTTCCCAGTTCAAATTTTCCATTACACCCTGTATTGTGAACGGTTACATAGTCCATAAAAAAAATTGAAGATTCATGGGTGACTCCTTTGCTATGTATATACAGGTTAATTTTTAACAGTGGTGAAATTCCCTTTGTAATGAAATTCTTTAATAGAGGGTAGTATTTATGCATTTTTTTAATATCAAGGTTGAGCTGGGGTCACCCATACTTTCATTAACAAATGTATCATCTTCTAATTTTGTGTGCTAATTCTTTGAGCAGTTTTATTGATCCCAAAATGTTCATCACTAATTGAAACAGCTGCTTTATTTAAACAGCTTATGCAAATGATATGAAATGATATGCAAACAAGTTCTGCTTCATGTTTTGGCAGAAGTTAAGTCCAATTTGATCAGAGAGCTCATCTGTTCCGTATATACTCTTTACCTGGGACTGGAAGGGACCTCAAGCCCGGATCTCTACTTTCCTCCCTTCGACATCACATGTGCTCCTGTGGTCAGAGGAACAAAGAGGTGAGAACAGAATTGTGGTCTCTACTTTCAGCATGAACTGCAGCCTTACTCCAGCTGGAGTAACCAGTACAGGTGGCTTAAAGGCAGCGGGAGGTCCCGGGAAGTAAGGGATCATACCCTGTGACCAAGAGCATCCTTTTCTAGAAGCCCACAGATGAAAGCTGGAATTCAGACAATACACAGGCATTTCCATTTCCAGGAGTCACAAGAGTTGGTAGTCTAGCCTTGATCGTCCCTACCTGGCTCGGTTATATTTACAAGAGCTAACAACGGACATGAGGCTGACACTGAGACACCACTGATTGAAAACCTCTGTCTTCCCCATGCCTTATCCCAACTTCTGTTTCTTACGATACCCTCCTTTTCTTTTTTTTTTTATGTTTTTCCGGCTTTATTGAGATGTTATTGACATAATATATCTAAGTTTAAGGTGTACAGTGTGATGATTAGATGCCTGTATATATTGCAAAATGATTACCACAAGAAGTTTGGCTAACACCTCCATCCCCTCATGTAATTACCAATTTGTGTGTGTGTGTGTGTGTTGATAACATTTAAGATCTACTCTCATGGGACACCTGGGTGGCTCAGTCAGTTAAGTGTCTGCCTTCGGCTCAGGTCATGATCCCGGGGTTCCTGGGATCCAGCCCCACATTGGGCTCTCTGCTCAGCGGGAAGCCTGCTTCTCCCTCTCCCACTCCCCCTGCTTGTGTTCCCTCTCTCGCTGTGTCTCTCTCTGTCAAATAAATAAATAAAATCTTAAAAAAAAAAAAAACAGTAAGATCTACTCTCTTAACAATGTTCACCGTGCTGTATATTAGATCCCCAGATCTTATTCATCTTATAGTTGGGATTTGTACCCTTTGGTCAACATCTCCCTATGTTTCCCACCCCCCGTCCCTGGCAATCACTATTCTGCTATTTCTATAAGTTCAGCTTTTGTAGATTTCACATATAAGCGTGAACATACACTATTTGTCTTTCTCCTTCTGACTTGTGACTGCAAGCTCTAACCTGGGGCACATGCACGGCAGTGGAGGCTGGTGATGGCAGTCAGGCTGGTGAGGTGCGGACGCCCATTTGGAGGAGCTAGCTGCAGGTAGGCCCGGTGGGGTCCTTTGTGCGGCACTGGGAAGGCTGGGGAAGCTGGTCATTCACCCAGCTATCACTTTCTAGCTAGGAAATTCCCTCTAGGCACTGAGCAGTGTTGGGCTGGGGGCTGGGCTTAGGCAGGCAAAATGAAACCCTTGCCTTGGGATGCCTGGGTAGCTCAGTCAGTTAAGCATCTGCCTTCTGCTCAGGTCATGATCCCACGGTCCTGGGATCAAGTCTCACATCAGGCTCCTTGCTCCGCAGGGAGCCTGCTTCTCCCTCTCTCTCCCTCTGCTTGTGCTGTCTGTCGAATAAACAAAATCTTTAAAAAAAAAAAAAATGAAGCTCTTCCCTTTTTCCTTTTTTGTGCAGTTATTCTC
This sequence comes from Phoca vitulina, assembly GCF_004348235.1. NCBI lineage: Eukaryota > Metazoa > Chordata > Mammalia > Carnivora > Phocidae > Phoca > Phoca vitulina. The sequence goes on along the minus strand of NW_022589738.1, from coordinate 9,204,331 downwards.
AGGTTTTTTGTTCTACTATGTTGCTGAGGATTAAGTCGACTCCTGAGCTCTCCCAGAGCTGTTTCTGTTCGTGGCTAGCCACCTAATCTTCATCTTTGTTGGGGGACAGGGGCTGGGGTGTCTTACTTCACCATCTTGGTGACATTACTGCTTTTCTGGCTTTTCGAGTAGAATACTTCTTATCTATTTTTAGCCTTAGGTATATAAAAGTCTATAGATTTTCCTAAAAATACTGCTTTTGTTTTCTTTTACAAGTTTTAAAGTTCATATGAAAGGAAGTCAGAGAATAATCACACACACACACAAGGAAAGCATAATGAAGGAGTGGACAGATGCCACACCAGATTTTAAAATATTGTCATTAGACCCTAAGACCTGACTTTACTGCCCACCTGCTTGCACTCACCAACCTTTGTCCCACATTTTTCCTTAAGCTCTTCTTTCCAGCTTATCTCTGAACTCAGGCAAAAGACCTCATGGGCATAGCATCCCTTGATGGAAACTGAAACTACCCCTCAAGAAAGAGGAAAAGCTCCATTGGGCCCAGACCACCCAGACCAGTTTGAACTTAGACCCCAACTCACGCCTGTGCAGACAGACCATGGAGTGACCTCTGCAATGACCTACCGTTACCTTTACCTCATTCTCATACTAAAATCTCCACCCAAGGAGGAGCCTCAGCCTCATTTATATAACATACAATGTATGTCTAGGCATGTTTCCTTAAGGCACATGAGCGACCTTCTGCCTGCTTCTACATACAATGAGAAGTCTCCCCTTTCTAAATATTCATCCTAACCTTAAATAAAAGGAACCTATTCACCCTTGCCTGGGGAGTCAGTCTTCAGAAATTATTGCCCATGATCTCCTTATTTGCCACAAATAAAGTTTCCTTTGTACAATACCTCCACCTGGTGTACTTTCTATCCGCAAGTCACCAAGGAACAAACTCACATTGGTGTGGTTACAATATTACAAGGTTAATAGAAACCTTCCTCACATCGTCTTTAACAATAAATCCTATTGTGTTTTATTTATCTGAAAATTGAAACAAAATATATGTAGGCCTTATATTCCCTCTCTATAAAATGGAGAACATAATTATGTTAACTATCTTACAGGCTGTTATGAGGAAAGTAACGCTTGGAAGTGGTTCCACAATAGTGATCACAGTTGCTAACATTCTTAGAATATTTGAGGCACTGTTTGTAGTGCTCGAGAAATACAACATGTGTTGCTATAATGACAATGCATTATTCACGTGAAATAATTAAAATTGTCATTGTGGATATGTGATTGGATTTGAAACAAAATTTATAAAATAGAGATAAGAGAAGCAAGAGAAGCATGTGAAAGGCAGAGCAGAGATTCAGGAAAAGCTGCTGTTTGTCTTGGCAGTCAAACGGCTTACATCATGACCAGAGAGAACCTGAGATAAGGTCTTGGGTTTCATGTGAAAATGAAAGTTGTAACTGAAAACTCCATAAAATTGGAACTTCAAAATAGGTGTACCTTTGTTGAAATAAGTGATTAGATAAAATCCAACAATAGTTTACAAACCCTCTGTTTTGGGCGTCTTTATCTGGACTGCTAGATGAGAAAAAGCATTTCCCAAGAGGTAACCTGGGCGGTCTGTTCATCCAGTGCACTCTTGGTTTGTATTATTCCACTTGAATGGATCAGGAACCCCAAACCAAGGACTTTACATAGAAATTAGTCTAGGGACTGTTCTATCCCCTAGGATTACTGGTAAAAACAAACATAAAATAATTCAAGAGAGGCACTCATGCAATCCAGGCTGCACGGGAGCGGGGGGGCGGGGAATGAACACAAAAGCACATAAAGAAACAGTCTATCAAAAGAAAGAATCATGGATCCATTGGTCAGAAGGAGTAGAGCCCAAATAACACAAGCAAATAATACACAAATGTGAGATGAAATATAAGGATTTTTTAAAATGGTGAAGAGATTAAAAAAAACGAAATTGAAATGGTAACTAAAAAAAAGAAAGAGATAGTCATGAAAAATGACCTTATTAAAAATAACAAGAAGCAGGCACCTGGGTGGTTCAGTTGGTTGAGCATCTGACTCTCGGTTTCAGCTAAGGTCATGATCTCAGGGTCATAGGATGGAGCCCCGTGAAGGGCTCCCGTGCTCGGTGTTCTTTCTCCCTCTCCCTCTCCCTTCCCCTCTGCCCCTACCCTTGCTTACACGCATGTGCATGCTCTCTCTCTCTCTCTCAAAATAAAATAAATAAATAAAATCTTTAGAACAATCAGACTTTTAAAAAAATAACAGAATTGGAAATTTCTGAGTGAAAAATATAGGCACTGATTTTTTTTTAAGTATTCAATGGATGTAATAAGTTGCAAATATTTGCAGATGATGACAGAAATGGAGAATTGTAACAAAGTTTTGAGTAAACTATCCAGAATCCAGCATGAGAAGACATAAGTGAAAACTACAAAAGAGACATTCAGAGACATGAGGGATACTATGGAGTCTAACCCATTTTGTGGGGGACCTCGTGTTGAATTATATGGATACCTTAGCCAGCATGCTCTAACTCAGTTCACAGGTTCCCTCTAACAGGCACCCCTTCATTTGCTCTTGGGCCTAAGAATCTACCATCAGGAGGGAATGATTCCGAGAGGAGTCCTGTGCAAGTGCTGGAAACAGGATCAAGCTATTTAGTAAGGAATCTTTGTATTACAGGTGCCTGGAATGTGGGTGGGGATGGACATGTTCCATTGGATCCTTGGACTCCTTGCCCTGTGGGGAGTGGCAAAAACAGAAGAAGGGTAGAGTGAGGCCCTGGCAAGCATGAGGCCTAGGACAGGGACCTCACCTGATTGATTTGAAAGGATGTCTTAGGTTATATACCCCCAGAAGCAGATATTGAGACCATGCATTGAGAACAAATAGTTTATTTATTTATTTATTTAGTAAGAGTGTATTTATTTATTTGAGAGAGAGAGAGTGTAATCGGAGGGAGGGGGGCAGAGGGTGAGGGAAAAGGACAAGCAGACTCCCCATTAGCAGGGAGCCCAACGCAGGGCTCGATCCCAGGATCCCGAGATCATGACTTGAGCTGAAGTCAGATGCTTAACCGACTGAGCCACCCAGGGGCCCCCACAAATAGTTTATTTAACAGGTGACCTCAAGAAGCATAGACAGGAGAGTGGGAGACAGTGAAGAGAGGAGACAAATTCAGGGGATTTCAATGAAGGGGATTAAGAAGCGCAAACTTTCAGTTATGAAATAAATGTGTCACCAGGTTTAAAAAGTGCAGCATAGGGAATACAGTAAAAAATACTGTAATACCCTTACTGTGGTAAGCATTTTGTAGTGTGTATTATTGTTGAATCACTATATTGTACACCTGAAACTAATACTATATGTCAAACATCCTTCAATTAAAAATTTAAAATTTTTGAAGAAACATTTTTTTAAATGAGCAGGGTACCACTGTGGGCAATTGGGGCTTAATCCTGCCGAGGACCTCTGGAAGAATTCAGCTCAGACTTATTCTAACCAAAGGGCAAGGAAGCTGGGTTATTTCTCTACTAATTCCCATCCGTCATTAGTGGAGAACTGCTCCTGCAGGCTTTAAATTCCACTTCTGGCCTGATCCGTGCAAGGGCTAAGCACTCTCCTACGACCAGAGAAAGTCCTCAAGGAGAAAGTCAGTTTTCCATAAAGCCATTTGCCTGCAGGGTGGACTTAAATGCCCAGGGGATGTGGCAGGGCATGGATGGTATCTGCTCCAGTGCAGATTCGGAAAGGACTTTGAGAAAACCTGCCCCTAAAAACAATGATGGTATGATGGTATAATGTGGCCAGTAAAATTTCCAAGTTTCTAAAGATCAAAATGGTTTCTACAGCTGCTATTTTACATCTGAAGGGATGCAGAAACAGAAGTGGCTTCTTATTTATAATAGATGATAATACTCCTATTTATGTTTATTACTCAAATCGAATTATTTTGGATGTTTAAGAAACGATGCATATGATTTTATCAGTACATCTTCAAAAATAGAACTATCTGACCGTGAACTCCACTGTTATGATGTATTCCTTTCCGGACTGGCAAAGAAAGAGGTTAGTACCGTGCATTCCTTAGGGTCTTTACTCATGAACATTTCATGAGCTGGAAAATGTATACTGAAGAATGTCCTTGGCTTTCACTTTCAGACTCACTATCATTAGGAAGTGGATATTTTTAGGGAAAGGAAAATAGTGTAGAACATAAAGCCTCTGATAGAAGCTTTATACTGGGACTTGTGCATTTCAATTATTGTTTACTATTAAATGGCTAGTGATTCTTTACCTTTGATAACATTAATAATTACTATTGAGATGTTTAAATTTCCTATTCTAAACATTTCATTTTACTTAAATTTCCTATTCTAAAGGTTTCCATTTCAATCTATTTATGTGTGAGCAAAATCAGGCATATTTTTTCTGGATTTCTGTTAATAAAACAACACACTTTGATCAAACAATTCTTCCTCCTGATTTGCTCTAATGAGTTTGCCACAACCCAAATACTTCTCTCAGAATGAAAGTAATCAATGAATAAAGATGATAATATGCCTGGAGTCCTTTTTTGCCAAGAGAAAATTATATTCTAAAATTATATTTGTGGGACGCCTGGGTGCCTCAGTTGTTAAGCGTCTGCCTTCGGCTCAGGTCATGATCCCAGGGTCCTGGGATGGAGCCCCACATCTGGCTCCTTGCTCAGCGGGGAGCCTGCTTCTCCCTCTCCCATTCCCCCTGCTTGTGTTCCTGCTCTCGCTGTCTCTCTCTCTGTCAAACAAATAAATAAAATTTTTTAAAAAAATTGTATTTGTACTTGAGTAGGATGGAATAAAAATAGCAATATTTTGACAGTGTTTGAGAGTAACTGTTTGTTTCCCCCGTAGACCAGCTGAGAATGCTGGGGCTTTGGTTAGACATAGTATGGATTCCAACAGTGGTTCATTGCCAGTCTGTGTTAATATGTAATATTAAATTATAATATGGCATATGCACATAGCGGCATATAACATAACATATGCTATATAATATATAATTAATATGTATAGTATAATTAATTTGTGATTTAAAATTTAGTACATGCACATAACATAATCACATACAAAAGCTCTATTTGTTTTACAAAGGATTTGAAGCAGTTAATACTCTTGCAGGAGGAACTGATTTTCTTTTTTTTTTTTTAAAGATTTTATTTATTTATTTGACAGAGAGCGAGACAGCGAGAGAGGGAACACAAGCAGGGGGAGTGGGAGAGGGAGAAGCAGGCTTCCCGCTGAGCAGAGAGCCCGATGCGGGGCTCGATCCCAGGATCCTGGGATCATGACCTGAGCTGAAGGCAGATGTTTAACGACTGAGCCACCCAGGCACCCCTGATTTTCTTGACATATAGATTTCAGCGCATTTGAAAATGAAGTTGCCATCTTTAACATTTGATGTGTTAAATGTTTCTCATAGTGAATTAAAATTCTAGCCAATCAGTCTCATTGTCATGGATACTTGTCTGACTGATGTGCTTGAATTGTTTTCTAGTTTTCCAGAGAATTTCCTTATATGGAGTTAGGCCTTAGGACACTTTTTTATCATTTGTTGTTTATTGATTACTTACATATATTGGCAATAAATGGAAAGAAAAGTAAAATGGTTAAATTTGTATTATTATTTTTTAAAATTTATTATTTATTGACTTATAGTTGATATCCAATGCTTCAGGTATACAACATAGTAATTCGACAAATCCAAGCATTTGTATTATGTTTTTTTATACTGTATCCCACCTTAGGATTGAAAAGATATTTATAACAATGCTCTGATCTCATTAGGATTGTGAGAATGGTAACCTTCAAGAAAAAGTGACATTGCTCAAAAGGAAAACCAGCACAGATCAAAGGATAGCCTGCCCAGCCAGTGTGAGGCCTTGAAGAAAGAGCAAAGCTTTCCCTGGCTAAACAGTGAGGTAACAAGAGTCTTCGATAAAGCAAGGGTAGTTTTTTATGGTTATGTTGTCCAGCTGTTGCGCCTTTTACACTTTTTTTTTGAGAGAGAGAGAGTGTGTGCCAGCATGAGCTGGGGGAGGGGCAGAGAGAGAGAGAGAGAATCCCAAGCAGGCTCCACACCCAGTGTGAGCCCAGTGGGGGGCTTGATCCTGACCTGAGGTGAAATCTAGGGTTGGATGCTTAATAGACTGAGCCACCCAGGTGCTCGGTGCCTTCTGCCCTATTGAGCAACATGGCCTGCTCCCTGTAGTAACTCCCATGTTTAAAGGAATGGGATTGTTATTCAATAATCTCTGACAGGCAGATAGTCCACAATAGAGATTCTAGACTTGAATAAGACTGGAAAGTGAACAAGACACTTTTTATGACAAAATTTATATGCTTCATTCTCTTTTGTCCAACATTTTACATATTTCAGCTCAGAAGCTTAGCTGAGTTTAACAAATAGGCATGTTTCTGAATGCTTCAGGATATTAAATAACAGTTATTCGAATGGAGGAAGCTAATTGGCTTCTTGCCATAAACTTTTGAAAAGTTTCCTTGCTTATTGTGGAGTTAGATAATACAAAAAGCAAAAAGCTATTGAGGAAGAAATAACTTTATATGAGTATCTCTGGATATATACTGGATATAAATTATGCATTAGTGTAGATATATTTGTGGGAAAGAATACCTACACTTATTTCTGCAAAGATTGGCTATCCTGTGAGTGGTCTAGAAATGAGATTTAAAGATACAATTTCTCCTTAAAAAATTAATAACGCATTTCATATTTTTATTTATTTATTTTAGAGATAGAGAAACGAGGGAGGGGCAGAAGAGGAGGGAGCCAGAGAATCTTAAGCAGGCTCCATGCCCACCATGGAACCCCACATGGGGCTCGACCTCACAACCCTCAGATCATGCATGACCTGTGCTGAAATCAAGAGTTGGATGCTTAACCAACTGAGCCACCCAGGTCCCCCAATTAATAGCACATTTTAATAATTAAAAACAAAGATCATTAAATTGTTCTTGTCTCCTCCTCTCAGTTGGATAAACTGGCATCTTAAATTATTTATGTGCTATCCTCAAAAATATAATTTGCACAGATTTAAGAGGGAGAAAAAGAGTCTAGAGTGAAGGGAAAGTAAAATCTCCTAAGATATCATGGTGACGATAAAACAGGACAGTAAAGGGGGAAATCAGTGCTGAAGTCACTAGGAAATTATAAGAAGGTTTTATTTTATAGGTGCTGAAGGATGCTCTGGGCCAAAGTCCAAATTAGAAAACTGTATAATGAAAGAAAAAGAAAGGAGAAAATTGTATAGTGAAGATCAGACCAGAGGGCAGAAATCTCTGAATGTCATGCTAAAATACTGAAAATCAATTATTTATTCATTCATTCAATTAATGTTGGTGAGCCCTTATGTATTCCAGAGTCTGTGTTTGGCAGTAGATGTGACAAAATGAACAATGAGGACAAATAATGGGAGTCAGAAATCGTGTTAGGGAAAAAAATAATTTTCAGTAGATGGGAGATAAAAAAAAAAATTTAGACATGGGGCACCTGGGTGGCTCAGTCTATTAAGTTAAGTTGATTTCGGCTCAGGTCTTAATCTCAGCATTGTGAGATGAAGCTCCGTGCTCAGCAGGGACCCTGCTAGAGATTCTCTCCCTTTCCCTCTGCCCCTCCACCCCACCCCACCCTCTCTCTATCACGCTCTCTCTCTCTCTCTCAAATAAATAAATAAATAAATCTTGTTAAAAAAATTAGACATATTGAAATTCAGGCATTTTCAAGAAATTAATTATGTAATTTTGAGCTTAATCCAGGAACAGTAAAGGATGGGAAGTCATTCTCGATAGTATGAGAAGAGATATTCTCTTGAGGGAAAGGAGGAACTGAAGACTGAGGATGGCCAGGTGAGAGATGTGCATCCTGCATTTAAGTAGAAGAATACCAAGAAACTCAAGAGTGTGACTATGAAAAGGAAAGATCATATTTGGAGAGGAAGGAAATGTCATTTGGAGTTTTCAAAAACCCCTTTCATCGTACGTACTTAATAATATTTTCTATTTTTCCTCTTCTACAGAAACATGTTTTCTTATTTGACTACATTTAACTTTATGCTTATTTTTAAACGCAGGGCAATATCATCACATGGTGAATTTCATAATGTCATAAATTTATTCTTTAAAATAAATGCACATATTAAGGCAGAATTTGAGTATAGTGCTTATGTTCAGTGTTTCCTGTATTTCTCTAGTTGGATGAAATTGAATACAACCAAGTATACTGAAAATATACTCATGAATTTTGGTTAAAGGTAAATTGTTTAATTAAGATTAATTATATGAAAAAAAGACATACTTACAATAATATTCCCCAGTAGGTATAACATTTGGCTTGACAAAAAAGAAACAGAGAAAATAATAATTCTCAAATTAACAGGTCATTAATCTTGACCTTATGAAAGAACAAAGTAATTTATTTCAAAGGTAATTGAACCTAATATGTGAAACCTAATAAAGCTGCAATATTAGTAATGTAATTGTTCTCATTTTAAATTTGGGTCAAGCTTATAATGTAATGAGAAAGCAAACAAAGAGAATATTAACTTCATAAAAACAAACAGCAGGAAGTGTCCTTTTGCTTGAACAGACAGTAAAGTACAGCATAACTAGGCAAAGTTTCAAACCCTAGCAGCAGCTCTTACTATCACCAGGACAAGTCACCGAACTGCTCTATAACTCAGTGTTCTCATTTTGGGACAGAGATTGTTCAGTGAAGAACATATGATGATATATTTAATGCACTTAAGCCAGTGTCTGGAACATGATAGATGCTAATTAGGAGTAAAAATCAGAGTAAAAAGAACTGACCTAGAGGCACCTGGCTGGCTCAGTCGGTGGAGCATGCAACTCGTGATCTCCAGGTTGTGAGTTCGAGCCCCACATTGAGTAGAGATTACGTAAAAATAAAAATAAATCTTTTTTTAAAGAATTTATTTAGAGACAACGTGGGGGGCAGGAGCAGAGGCAGAGGGAGAGAGAAACTCAAGCCGACTCCACGCTGAGCACGAAGCCTGAGGCAGGGCTGGATCTCAGGAACCCTGAGACCATGATCTGAGCAGAAAACAAGGGTTGGAGGCTTAACCGACTGGGCCACCCAGGCGCCCCAAAATAAAAGATCTTGAAAGAAAGAAAGAAGAAAGAAAGAAAGAAAGAAAGAAAGAAGAAAGAAAGAAAGAAAGAACCCAAGCATACTATGCTGTATTTGATTCATCACAAAAATTGCAAAGCACCGACTTTGGAGTTGAATACGAATTATATAATTTGAAACAATCTACTTAACCTCTCTCAGGCTCAGTTTCACAGGTTGCTTTTTCCCCAGGCTTCAGTGGTTGAGTTGACTCAGAATATTTCAATAGTAAGTGTAAATTTTTATCATCTTATGTTAAATGAAGAAATATAACAAGTCTCTCAGGAATGTTAAAGCTCCAATAAATAGATATCACTAAATTTCTAAACAGAAAGTTCAAGTGCCAAACTTTACTGAGCTTTTTCCTGCCTGTCAACCTCAGTACAGCTGGCTTTAAGTAGCTAGCGGCTTAAATGATGGGACATCAGTGGTTCCAAAATGTCTTTGTACAAATCTATTTTTCCACCAGGCTTATATAGATTTTAAAGTGTTCATCTTTCCTTTGGATTTAAACCATTAATGTCTTCAGAGGAAAGCAAGTTGGTTAGCTGATCTGAGTGATGCAATAAATAAACAAACGTATAATCTAGAAAGAGCCTTAAGGATCAAAGGCTGGTAAGAGTTAATAGAGTCAAACTTGCCATGTGAGAAGCACACAGCTAGCAGCCGTTCTGGGATCCCGATGAGTGCTCTCTCTTCATTTCCACTTGCCTGAACATCTGTTGAAGTCCAAATATTGTTTTTATGCACCAGAATAAATGGCCAACAGTCCTTTGGAGCATTGTTTTCTCCAAGCTCAGGAAGCTGCTCCCTAGAAGGAAGCAAGTGCCATAGGACTGATAAATGTTAAGAATCCATAAAATGATGGATCTCTTTAAGCTAGGGTATTAAGAAAAGGCAATCTATAGGAGCTAGCATTGTAACTGAGGCTTGGAGAATGACTAATACATTTGTATGTAAACTGGAGGTGGTTATAAATCCAGGGAAAGTGGATGACAAGAGCAAATTCTCAGAATATGGAATTTTCCGAATTGACTCGGACACTGAGCCTCTGGGAAATTTGGGGACTTGAGGCTATAAAGGTATATTCATGTCGGTGATTTTTTTGTATCATTCACTGAGTAGTGGGGAGTCGTGGGAGATTTTTATGTGGAAGTATAACATAAAAATAGTTCTTTGGAAAATCACTATGGCAGTCTAAGATGAGAGAAAATATTTTAGGTTGATGAAATCAATTTGGTAGATATTTGCAGTATTCTAGCCATTAAGTGACAAATTTATGAATTAGAGTGGTGAGAATGGATATGGACAAATAGGGGCAGAGGGAAAAGAAAAATCAAAGTATATTTGGTAGGACTTATATGCCAGGCCAGCCTACAAACACCACGACTCCAATTACGAAGACTCTCAAAATGATTACTCAAACCCAGTTCATTTTGCTTTCACATGGGTTAAATAGTTCAAATGACATCGACTGGATTGAGGATATAAATATGAAGGCAAAAAGTTCCTCAGGGTTTCCATAGTTTCTCAGGGTTCCATCAGCTTAGAGGTCAATGCAACCCATTCTGAGTGAGAGCGGGTGTAGCCTGTGGAAATGTGTATGTATGTGTATGTTCTGCTCTTTAATCGTCCAGAGCTGGGGCCGAGTAAACATTCACATAGAAAATTTTGCGTATCTATAATCACCACAAAGAATAGGAAATGAGACCATCTGCTCAGCATAAGGAGAAGAGATGAGCCTTGGGAATTAAAGTAGTTCAGGGAAAGATCCAAAGAGTACTTTGGAAACTGCCATGTTAGGAAAATGTGAAATTGATGGAAATATGGCAAAGCAGGGATGAAAAAGACAGTGAGAGCACACAAAATTTTAGGGCTAATCCATATTTGTGCTTTCCTTACCCTTTTGTAGGAATTTTGAAAAATAGTTAATAGGGGTAAGGTTAACCTAGGATAGATAACTTCCGAAAGTTGGAAAGTCAAATAAGTAAGAGATTCAAGGGCACTTTTGAAATAGCTGGACATGAGCTCTATGCTAATTACCAAGGTGACTGTCAGACATTTTTAATACATCACCTAATTTCCAAGGATAATGGCAAGAGACAAGTAAAGGAAAAACCTTGATTCTGGGACTGGATATTGTATTTAAAAAAAAAGACGGTAGAGAAGTAAATAAATGATACAGAGAGACAAGTTCAGGTTATGAAGTTATGATGAATAACAGTAGAAGAATACTGGTCTGAAATTATCTCCGATGTTCTATCCGTGTCCTGTTTGCCTTCTTTTGAGTCTGGAGGAATAGACAACAGATCGTTTTTGGAGATGATTGAGGAAATGTTCAAGGAAATAGCAGTTCAAGCTTAGGTAGGAAGATATGGGTGAATTTGAAACCAATGAGGGGTAGAGTGGGTAGGATGGACAGGAAGACATCAGAGAATTAAGGAACTAAACTAGGTAAGAATGGTAGAACCAAAGATTGTTTGATGGGAGGGTCCATACCTGACACAGAAGATGTAGAGAACTAGAGCAAAGAAGGAAGAGCAAAGATAGTAGACTGAATTCAAATAATATCAGTGAGCAGGAGGGAAATTTTAAAAAGGCATAAATGTGGCATAAAGCTGGAGTTCTGCTTCACTCCATCATCCTCTGCCCCTGTAACGGAACATACTGTAATGTCCACTGGCTCACTCCTCAACTTCTGGTGTGCTTCCCATCAAATGTCACCACCACAGTAGTCATTAACATCGTCTGAAATCTTCCCATAACTGTTAAGAATTTTATTTTACACAGACCATTGAGAATTAATGAAAAAAAGGGGCGCCTGCGTGGCACAATCAGTAAAATGTCCAACTCTTGATTTCAGCTCAGGTCATGATCTCAGGGTCGTAGGATCGAGCCCCATAGTGGGCTCTGCTCTTGGCAGGGAGTCTGCTTGGATTCTCTCTCCCTCGTCCCTTGCCCCTCCTGCTCATGCTCTCTCTCAAATAAATAAAAAAATCTTTTAAAAAAATTCATGAAAAGAAACCTCTCCCACAACACCCCCCACCCCCGCCCAAACCCAGTTAGAATATTTGTCTTGGAAAACCCGAGTTAAGGTTTCATTCCCATTCTGGGGACAAGATGCTTAAAATTTTTCATCTCCAGTTTCCATATTCTAGAAGAGAATAGAAATATTCATCTCAAAACTTCGTAAATGGCTTCTATGAGTTAAAGTAACAACAGTGGCTGGCAAGAGTGTTTTATGAACACTACCTGAGTCTCACTTTAATGTGTCCTCATCTGGAATTCTGGCTTACCTGTTCCACTTGCAATCTATTGCTTTACTTTGCTTTTACTTTATAACATTAGTGGGAAAAATTCACAAGAGAGTATAGTAGACCTATTCTAAAACTTTCAGTCAAGTGGTATCTTTCACCATTTTTGCATGTAATCCGGGGATGAAAATTGAGTAAATAATTTCAATTTTATCAAATGAGGATCATCAAATCATCAAATTTTAATCATCAAATTTCAATCTTAATCATCAAAAAAGCTGTCATTTGATGATTAAAATAAAATTTGAAATTTTTTTCCAAAAAAAATTGAACTGTTCTTTTTGTGAAGAGCAACAAGTCCCAGAATTGGCATGATTATTTTTAGACAAAACATAATGAACCTCCGTGTGCTGCTGTATGTAAGGCAGCCAAGTCGGCTACTGATGAGAAGGAACACGAGAGGCACCGTGAACTGTGCATTGTTGAATTAGGAATGTTTATGACAACCTTGAAAGAAGTTCCTGGGCCAGTAGTTATTGAAATGAACAGGATAATTAAATAATTACACTTGATATGCTTTTCCTTTGTATAACCTTTTTTGTATTGGTCTCATTAGCATTTGTAAGGCCAGACATTTCAAGACATGCTTATAATAAGCAAATGTAAGCTCTTTTGACATATTTGTATAGAAAATTTCAGAAGGAATTTAGGGAAGTAAAGGCAAGTCACGGTGTAATGCAAAGTGAGGGTGGATTACCATAAATGTTGCTAGTTACGTAAGAGGGTTTGCCGGTCTCATTACTTTGAAAAATATTTGCGAAACCCAGAGTTTTCCCTTACAGTTGAATTAATGTTGTCATTATGCTTTGGAAAAATTGAGCTAGTCAAGGAAAGGCTAATTCCATTTTTATTGATATTACTATTGGAAGATTTGTACACGTTATTAAACACTAAGTATAATTGTTTATTGAACAGCTGTTAACTAATATGAAATAATATAAGAAAACTAGATGATAAATTTTTCACACATATATGAAAATCTCCCTATTTGTTCTGGTCAAAGGTGTGCATCAACAAGCGTGTGTATGTGTGTGTGTGTACCAACAGTCTTTAAAAAAAATGTTGTGGGGCACCTGGGTGGCTCAGTCGGTTAAGCGTCTGCCTTCAGCAGGTCACGATCCCAGGGTCCTGGGATCGAGCGCCATATCAGAATCCTTGCTCTGCAGGGAGCCTGCTTCTCCCTCTGCCTCTCCCCCTGCTTGTGCTCTCTCTCTCACTCTCTCTCTGTGTGTCAAATAAATAAATAAAATCTTAAATAATAATAATAATAAATAAACAAATAAAATGTTGTTCATTTTCAATTGTCCTTAAGTATAAAACAATTATTTACTGAGGTTCTGTAATTAAGAAAACCTTGATAAGCACAGTAGTTCTGAACAAGGCTGATCTTCAACCAGTTATGCTCTGCTTGTTAAATTATTGTAATCGTTGCTTTAACTGTAGTGTAACCCTTGCCACTCTAACCATACAGGCCCTCCCTCAGGACCCTCTGGATCTCCCAGCAATCTGATAACAACCAAGGAGTTAATACATAGTGTATTAGGGGGCCTCAGAACCTTGCTCAGGCATCCTTTCAGATTGATAAGAACTCTAATCTAAGGGCACCTGCGTGGCTCAGTCAGTTAAGCGTCTGCCTTTGGGTCGGGGTCGGATCATGATCCCGTGGTCCTGGGATGGAGTCCTGTTTCAGGCTCCCTGCTGGGCAGGAAGTCTGCTTCTCCCTCTACCCCTCCCCCCATGCTTGTGCTCTTTGTCTTGCTCTCATGCTCTCTCTCACACTGGCTCTCTCTCTCTCAAGTAAATAAATAAAATCTTTTTTTTTAAAAAAAGAACTCTAATCTATGCTTTTTAATTATATTTAATATTATTATTGGATAGAAAGATGGATATGATATGGCTCCTGCCTCCCAGAAATTCATATCTGGTGGTAGAAATAGATATCCATAAATCATCTCAGTACTAGGTACACTCTGATATATCGAAAATTTAAACAAAGTGCTGGGGAGCATGGTGGAAAGAGATTAGTCACAACAGTGTGGATCTGAGGGGTCTTCTTAGGAGATATAGGGTTTATCTGAACCTTGAAGGATGAGCTGGGATTTATCAGCCAATATGGGTGCAGGAGGGCATTCCAGCAGGTGAAACAACCTTAATTTAAGCACAGAGGAGACAATTTCTGTAAATAATGAATAGAGAGGTGTGTTTGGAGGGTGTGTGTAGTAGGAATGCAGAGTAACATACAGGCAGAATTAGTAGGGCAGAGGGTTTTTTTTGCTTCTTATTGCAGTGGGAGCCTTTGGAGATTCAAGAGGAGTCAAGAGACATGAGTCAATAAATTTAGAAATCTGGAGGTAATATGTAAAACAAATGGGCAGGGAGAGATACAGCAGCTAAATCTGGGAGATCATCTAGAGGTTTTTGGTAATAATTTAGATCATGTAACAAAAATCTTTCCTGTAAAGGTTCAGAGAGTAAATGTTTTATGCCTATAGGTCTGGTCTCTGTTGTAGCTACCTAACTCCACTGTTATAGCATGAAAGCAGCCATAGATAATACCTAAATGAATGTGAGTGACTGTGTTCCAATAAAACTTTATTTACAAAAACAGATGGCAAGCCAGATTTAGCACACAGCCCTGTTGACAATGTAAGTACCTTATTTTGAGTTTCCCATAAAGCAAACTCTGAAAGAGGGATTTGTGCGCATAATTTATTTGGAAGTTGGTCTTACGAAGCACTCTGAAGTGGGCAAGTAGGACCCTGAAGAGTGAAAGCCAATAAAAGGTAGAATTAGAAACAGATTACTACTGAAATCTGGAGTACCTCACTGGAGACCTTATCAGAGACTATGTAGAATACCCCTCAGAATTGTCATTCTATGGAGTCAAGAAGCTGGATATTCACTATATCTCATACTTCATTATCTGAGGGACACTCTTGAGATATTACCCCCTAGATATCTCTGACATAAACAGGCTACGTACGCTCCCATGACAAAGAATGCCTTTGGACAGAGAGATGCAGGAAAATATAAGTGCGTATGGGAACCATTGTGGAGAGCAGGTGGGCTAGGAACAGTATGTGCTTCAATGGGTATCACAGCATATAGGTGAGTAGGGAAAATTTTTAAGAGAAGGTAAAGTTGAAATATGTCCCTTCACTGACCTCCAATCAAGATCCGCATGCCTGTGGGAGGAACATTTATTTTAAAGCTGACTTGGTGTGGAATAAAAGTAGAATGGCCACTCGAAATGAAAGTTAATGGTAGATGAACTAGGTCCGTGAGGAACAGGAAGACAGTTTTAAGAGAAATAAAAGGTAAAATGGTCTGTCACAGGTTGGGTTGCAGAGGAAGCAGTTTTAAAGATGGAGTTTATCATGCAAGATGTTTATTAGGAAATGCTGTTGGTATTATCAAGTGTGGGGGCGGGCAAAGAGGGTATGAAAGAGAAGCAGGGAAAGGTACATGTTGAGCTGTTAAGCAATCCCAACGAAGGCCTCAGTCAGCCTCATGGGGAATGCTATAACTGAGCTCACCCTCCAGAATTGCCCCCAGTCGGGGAAAATGGGTCAGGTCTTTACAGCCCTGTGTTGGACATGATGAAAGTTAAGATTCTTTTTTGAATAACAATAAAGTGACCTTGCTGGTGTGGATATAAATTATAATTTGAAAGGCTAATTTTATTGTCCATTATTACAGAATCAATACGGAACAAATTGTAGAAATGTAGTACCATGGCTGTTATTTACTTGAAGTAGCGAAATATGCAAGTAGATTTCCATTTTTGTCAGGAAGAAGTTTGTTTTGCACAAGACAGAAATTTAAGTGAATGTGATTGGGCCTAAGTGGTTAACTTGTGCTTTAGTAACAGCAATCCTTAAATTTATTTTGATTGCAATGACATAATATGATTCATAAACGTAATTTAAAGATAGTTATAAAAGATGCATGTTCATAAGACAGAGAGGGCTCACTCCTAATTCAGTATTATGAAAATTAACTTGTACCAATTAGAGGTTGTATAATGTGGTATAACCTGCACATCATTTTTCTGATAATTTTCTCCAGTTGCTCTTTAATAATCTCATACGTCTGAGGTGTGTGTCTCTGGCATGACAGTTCTGAATTTCTTATGAGGATGTTACTCTTATCAGCTCGATGCCCTCCAGCTTGTGAATATCAGGGCAATAATATATGTTGAAAAGGAAAGCTTTTATAACAATAAGCAGGTAAGTGCTTAAACTTATAGGTCCACCTTCAGGACCACGTTTCTGTGTTATTAGTTCCCTACTTCCAGAACCTGCTGTGTACAGGGTAGCTGTTTTGAGCCTATTTTTGGACACAGACCCCTTTTGCAGTCTAAAAAATATAGACTCAGAATACTGTTAGTATATAAACACAAATATATAAATAACAAAGGAAAGCAATAATTTGGAAACAGTGCTGTCAAAATAAAAATGAAATGCATTTGTGATGTTGTATATGTGCTCCTTAACACAGTGAACAACACGATATAGGGAGCGGTCCCATAATTTTTTCATTTCAAGATGTGTGACACAACCATTACGTGATGTCAGAATACCTGGGATGTTTACTGGTGACCTAGTCATAGGTACTTCTTCTTCGTTAGGTTGCCCACATTCATACTTGAAGGAAATGATACATTTCAGTGGGATGTTAGTGAAAATATAAATGTTATTTTGTCCTCTGATTCTTCAGCCCTTTCCAATCCTCTGAATCCTACACATGGACATCTCAGGGGGACAGACAGTGGATGCTAGGTTGGAAAGATATGGCAAGCCCTGCTCTCTTGCCCTCTGCCAGGGCCACATCTTATGGTGAATTTGGTGTTGACAAGTCAGTCCGGGGGTCCCTCTGCACAGTCTACTTCAATGAAATCCTCCCCCAAAGGCATTCCTTTGATGTAAAGGAGGCCAGATGGTGAAAGAATGTAAATTCCAGAACAAGAAGTTTAAACTTTAATCCATAGACATTTTTCAGCCTTTGATACTCTTCTGATAGTATGCCAGTGTGATCCAAGCAGGGGTTTATCCTTATTACTCTGTTAGTGGTGAACAAGATGGCTTGCAACAGAGGCCGGGGTTGAGGAAAGCACAAGGAGGAAATACGAGTTGAGTTATCACCGGCTCTGCCCTGGTCTTAAGAATGAAGAATGAATTAAGAGGCACTGTGATGAATTACCAGGACTTGATGAATGGAATTTGGAAAAAGTGTCAAAGCTCTCACTGATAATATTTCCTGGCGAAGTGAATAGGAAAGTTCTTGCAATACAAACAAAAGCAGAGAAATGAGAAGTTAAAATATGCCTGGGGAAGACACGTTATTTCTTTGATTTAATGGTTGAGGCAATGTCCAACGGACACTTGTTCATCTTGAACTGAAGTTCTGAGTGGGAGATTGAGCTGGAGATCTAGGTTGGGAGTGATATGCAACAAGATGCTATATGGAGTTGTGAGTACGGTAAGATATCTGAGGAACGATGTACAGAATGAGAGAAGAGCAGAGAGGTAAAACAAACCTTTGGGGAATGCTACATGGAGGAGGAGCAGAGAATTTGTGAAAGAAGACCCCTGAACACAGAAGACAAAGTAATAGTATAGTGTTGCATAAGGTAAGAAGTTATAAGATGAACAAGTTCTGGGGCCGAATGTACAGCATGGTGACTATAGTTAACAACACTGTGTTATATATATGAAAGTTACTAGAGAGTAGATCTCAAAGATTCTTTTTTATAGATTTTATTTATTTATTTATTTGAGAGAGAGAGAGCATGAGAAAAAGAGAGAGAGTACGTGCCGGTGGGGGGGGGGGGAGCAGAGGGAGAGATCCCAGGACCCTGGTATCATTACCTGAGCCCAAGGCAGACGCTTAACCTACTCAAGCCACCCAGGTGCCCAATCTCAAAGATTCTTACCACAAAAATAAATAATAATAACTATGGGAGGTGATTAATGTGTTAACTAACCTTGTTGTGGTGATCATTTTGCAATATACACATATATCAAATCTTCAAGTTGTACACCTCAAACTTATACAATGTTATATGTCAATGATATCTCAATAAAGCTGGAAAAAAAGAGAAAGAATTTGCTAAACTGTCTTCCATAGTGACTGTAACATTTTGCTGTCCCACCAGCTATGAATGAGAGCTCCCATTCCTCCACATCCTTGCCAGTATTTTACTGTTGTCAGTGTTCTGAATTTGGGCCATTCTAATATGTGCGTAGTGATATCTCACTGTTGTTTCAATACGCATTTCCCTGATGTCATTTAATGTGGAACATCTTTTCATAGGCATATTTGCCATCTGTATATCTTCTTTAGTCGGGTGTCTATTATGGTCTTTGGTCCATTTTTTAATGTAGTTGTTTGTTTTGTTATTGTTGAGTTTTAAGAGTTATTTTTATACAACAATTCTTTATCTGATATGACTTTTGCAAATATTTTCTCCTAGTCTTTGGCTTGTTTTCTCATGTTCTTGACAATGTCTTTCACAAACCAGTTTTTCATTTTAATGAAGTCCAGTTTATCAATTATTTCTTTCATGGATCATGCCGTTGGTGCTATGTGAAAAAATTCACTGCTTTTCCGAAGATCATTTAGGGTTTCTTCTGTGTTATTTTCTAGAAGATTTATAGTTTTGGGTTTTACATTTTGGTCTGTGAACCATTTTGAGTTCATTTTTGTGAAGAGTATTAAGTTCTGTGTCTAAAATCATTTTTCCCATGTGGATGTCCAGTTTTCCCACACTATTTTTTGAAAAGTCTATCTTTGCTGCATTATATTTCCTTTGCTCCTTTGTCAGAGATTAGTTGATACTCATGTGGGTCTATTTCCGAGCTCTACATTCTGTCCCACCCACGTATTTGTCTTTTCTTTCACCAAAACCACACTGTCTTAATTACTATAGCTTGATAGTAAATTTTGAAGTTGGGTAGTGTCAGTTTTTCAGATTTGTTCTTCTCCTTCAATAGTGTATTGGCTATTCTGTATTTTTCGCTTTTTTTTCTTTTTTTTAAGTAAGCTCTAGGCCCAAGTTGAACTTGAACCCATGACCCTGAGAGATCAAGAGTTACATGCTCTACCCACTGAGCCAGCCAGGCATCCTTCTTTTGCTTTTCTGCATAAACTAGAATCAGTTTGTCGATATCCACAAAATAACTTGATCGGGCTTGATTGGGATTGTATTGAATCTATAGATTATTTGGAATGATTATGCTGTTAAAAATTTAATAAGTTGATCTTGGCTGATGGACCAAATTATTTCCAAACATTAAACAACAAGAGGGGCGCCTGGGTGGCTCAGTCGTTAAACATCTGCCTTCGGCTCAGGTCATGATCCCAGGGTCCTGGGATCGAGCCCCGCATCGGGCTCCCTGCTCTGCGGGGAGCCTACTTCTCCCTCTCCCAGTCCTCCTGTTTGTGTTCCCTCTCTTGCTGTGTCTCTGTCTGTCAAATAAATAAATAAATAAATCTTTAAAAAAAATAATAAAAGAATAAACAGTAAGAATATTTTCATATAGCATTTACTTACAGTGGCAAGTCTTTAAATGTTCTAGCACGCTACATGGACACAGTTCAGTGCTGTCCACAAGCTGCTTTAACTCTATTTACTCCATGTTACAAAGCTAGATCCTGAGAAGTCACAATTAAGGTGATTTCCAGTTATATTAGTATATCTCTACTCTGAACATTCTTCTCCTTTTTTTTTTTTTAAAGATTTTATTTATTTATTTGAGAGAGCACGAGCAGAGGGGAGGCAAAGAGAGGGGAGGCACAGAGGCAGAAGCAGACTTTCCACTAAGCAGGGAGCTCGATTCGAGGCTCGATCCCAGGACCCTGGGATCATGACCTGAGCTGAAGGCAGACGCTTAACCGACTGAGCCACCCAGGCGCCCCTACCCTGAACATTCTTAATACAGAAGTCTGAAAGTCAATCCTATTACTCATGACCTTTGATAGTAACAGTCAGTTAAGCTTGTAGCTCCAGAAAATAAGTAACAATGATCAATTTTAACATAATCAGCAAATACCTTCTATTTTTGTTCAATAGGAGCTTAATTGGTTTTTGACTTGCTGAAAAGTGATTCTATTCATTTAGTTCTTGCAAGTGTGAATTATAGCTAAAACACATTTCTAAAAATTTGCAATTCAGAAGTTAGCACACTGGAAAGAGATCTATTATGACATTGGCACAAGAAAGCCTCATCCAAACAATTGCAAACAAGCTTTTATTCAGCTTTGGTAAAGACTTGACATCAGAAAACTTCTGTTTAATGTCTAAATAAAATGTTTAATGTGAGCACAATAAAGTTGTTCTTATGTTAGGCCTACATTAAAGCAAGATAGAAATAGTTTTTATAGTCAACATTCTGCCACTCTCTGAAATGATACACTTTCCAGAAAGATATTTATTACCAGTTGCCATCTTTAAAATGACAAATTCAATTCAAAACTTGATTTCTAATATTATGTGTAATGAGAAACACTACTCGCCCTGTACATTTTTAAAAAGTGATGCCGAACAAAAGTATTACCATTGAATTTTGTATTTTCATTTAACTTTGGGAAGGATATTTATGTTATCCACCACATCATAATGGCAAAATGGCATGTCTCATACTTTGCAATTTCCTATTTAACTATTATTGCAAAAAGAACATGTTCAGAAGCCAAACAATTTGGTTTTCAATGCTTTCTTAAAATATCCCTTTGAAAACATTTCAGGGTAAAGCAAAGGTTATATAT
Organism: Phoca vitulina; assembly: GCF_004348235.1. NCBI lineage: Eukaryota > Metazoa > Chordata > Mammalia > Carnivora > Phocidae > Phoca > Phoca vitulina. The sequence goes on along the minus strand of NW_022589738.1, from coordinate 9,183,032 downwards.
TTCAATTGATTTTTAGCATTATCCTTGTTCTTAAGACAATATCCCATAATCATAACAGTTGATTGGAGAAAAACCTTTTTTTTTTTTAGATTTCATTTATTTATTTATTTATTTTAGAGAGAGAGCGCAAGAGGGAGGAGAAGCAGAGGGAGACGGACAAGCAGAGGGAGAAGGACAAGCAGACTCCCCGCTGAGCGGGGAACCAGAGACAAGGCTCAGTCCCACCACCCTGAGATCATGACCTGAGCCAAAATCAAGAGTCAGAAGCTCAACCGATTGAGCCACACAGGTGCCCCCTGAGAAAAACTTCTTTTAAAACACAAAGCATTTAAACAAGCTTATTCCATTTTACTTTTATAAAATATATATTAAATACTATTTTCTAAAATATCAATAAATGAAGAAATCCTTTCCTTTCTTTTTAAAGATTTATTTATTTATTTTAGAGAGAGAGAGAGAGCCGGGGTGGTGAGAGGCAGAGAGAGAGAGAGAATCCTGAAGCAGACTCCCAGCTGAGCATAGAGCCAGATGCAGGGCTTGATTCCAGGACCCTAAGATCATGACCTGAGCCAAAATCAAGAGCCTGCAGCTTAACCGACTGAGCCCCCAGGCATCCTCTTTTCTTACTTTTTAATGAGAGATCTTTGAGATTTCTCTTTCTTCTTGAATATACACCAAACTACATCTTAACATCCTGAGCAAGCCATCCTTTAATTTTTGTCAGTTAAATGATGTGCAGCTATTTCAGGGCTTCCAAAAATATTGTAATAACTAAGAATCACTTTACATAAACTCTAGTTTTAGTTTATTTTATGTATCATAGAATATGTAATATTTTCTCAAAAATGATTTTTTAAAAATCAAAGTTCATCATCAAAATATGATTGCTTCTTATAATCCCATGTTATGTGAGAAACAGAGTCTGAATCTCCTACCTACCACTTCTTGTCTCTGAGACCTGGGCCATGTTATTCAACCCCTCCCATCCTCAATTTCCTCATCCATGGAGTGATAACATAAATAGTTCCCACATAATCAGCTGTTAGGCCATCAATGGGTGATAGTGCTATGAAGCCCCTAACAGAACATGCAGAAGGCACTAAATAAATGTTAGGTCTCCCCATTATGTTATGCAATTGGATTAACATGACTTCAAGTCCCAATTATATTATTCTCTGGTTGTGTGACCTTGAGTTATTTAGTTAACCTCACTGAATATCAGGTTTCTTATCTGTAAAAGATAGATAATATTTAACCTCTTGGGATGGGTATGGGCGGTAAATGAGAATAAATGAAATATGCTAATTTAGTAGGGGCTCATTTAATATTTATCACTCTTATTTAAGATGCTAACTCCCATCTCCACCCTATCTCTGACCCTCACATTTTGGAAAACAGTTTTTGACACTGAAAAAATCACGTAGGCGATATCCTTTGCATGTTAGCACTGTGTTAATTGAAATTTACCTTTTTTTAAGATTTTTTAAAATTTATTTATTTGAGAGAGAGAGAGAACACAAGTGGGGGGAGGTGCAGAGGGAGAGGGAGAAGCAGGCTCCCCACTGAGCAGGGAGCCCCATGCAGGACCCTGGGATCATGACTTGAGCTGAAGGCAGACACTTAATGACTGAGTCACCCAGGCACCCCTGAAATTTACCTTTTAATCTTCAAATAAGGCATGGCCTAGAGAAAGTCTGTTTGAAAGCTGGCCTAGAAGATGCACAGTACAAATGTAACATCTCCCACTTACTTGTATCTCTCTGAAAAAACTTTGTGTAGTATGTGGAGTTCATGGAAATTCGGCTTATGGTGATCAGTTTCATTCTTCCATATCTTCTAATAACTACTGAACAACACATGGATCCTTTTTTAAAAGTAAGTACTGGGACGCCTGAGTGGCTCAGTCAGTTAAGCGTCTGCCTTCAGCTCGGGTCATGATCCCAGGGTCCTGGGATCGAGTCCTGCATCAGGCTCCCTGCTTGGCGGGGAGCCTGCTTCTCCCTCTCCCTCTGCCTGCACTTCCCCCTGCTTGTGCTTGTTCTCTCTCTCTTCTCTCTCTCTGACAAATAAATAAAGTCTTAAAAAAAGTAAAAAAAAAAAAAGTAAGTACTAACACCAGGGTGCCTGGCTGGCTCAGTCAGGTAAGCGTCTGACTTCTGCTCAGGTCATGATCTCAGGGTCCTGGGATGGAGTCCATCATCGGGGTCCCCGTTCAGTGGGAAGTCTGCTTCTCCCTCTCCCTCTGCCCCTCCCCCCACTCATGCTCTCTCTCTCTGTCTCTCTCTGTCTCTCTCAAATAAATAAAATCTTCAAAAAAAAAGAGTAAGTACTAATACCATATATATGTATACATATATATTCTTTTCTAATTCTCAAGAACATTTGATATAGGTACAGTTATTTCTACTGTTTTACAGAGGAAGAAACTGAGGCACAAAAGAGCTTAAGTGAGTTGTTGACATTCACATAACTTCTCAGTGGCAGAGATCAGATTTTAATTATGGCAATTTGTGTCTAGAATCTTCGCTTTCTATTTCTGTGCCATACTGTCTCTCTTTTATGTTGAAAGAAACCTAGTGACGCTCTTTTCTGGTTATTGTGGTGAGCAGCAAAGTCTCCCCTGACACCCCGTACTAGGCTGTGTGGGAGGTCCGGCACAGGAAACAGTGCAAGCGCTGGAAGGTTTTGGAGATGGTGGAGCTGCATATTGGCTTGAAGAACTATGACCCTCAGAAGGACCAACGCTTCTCAGGCACTGTCAGGCTTAAGTCCAGTCCCCGCCCCAAGTTCTCCATATGTGTTCCGGGGGACTAGCAGCACTGTGATGAGGTCAAGGCTGTGGATATTCCCCACATGGATATCGAAGTGCTGAAGAAACTCACCAAGAATAAAAAATTAGTCAAGAAGCTGGCCAAGAAGTATGATGCCTTTTTGGCTTCAGAATCTGATCAAGCAGATCCCACAAATCCTGGGCCCAGGCCTGAATAAGTCTGGCAAGTTCCCTTCCTTGCTGACCCACAATGAGAACATAGTGGCCAAAGTGGATGAAGTGAAGTCCATGAACAAATTCCAGATGAAGAAGGTGCTGTGTCTGGCACTGGCTATTGGCCACATAACGATGACAGATGATGAGCTTGTGTACAACACCCACTTAGCTGTCAATTTCCTGGTGTCATTGCTCAAAAGGAATTGGAAAAATGGCTGGGCTTTATACATCAAGAGCACCAAGGGCAAGCCCCAGTGCCTGTACTAAGACACAACTTGATAAATCCCAGTGCTGGGGCTCCTGGGTGGCTCAGATGGTTGGGTGTCTGCCTTCGCTTCAGGTCACAGTCTCCAGGTCCTGGGATCAGCCCCATGCCCAGCTCCCTGCTCAGCGGGGAGTCTGCTTCTCCCTCTCCCTCTGTCTCTCCCCCTGCTTGTGCTCTCTCTGTCTCTCTCTGTCTCAGATGAATAAATAAAATCTTAAAAAAAAATTAAAAAAAAATAAATCCTAGTGCTACCATTGAAGAAGAAAGAAAGAGAAAGAAAGAGAGAAAGAAAGAAAGAAAGAAAGAAAGAAAGAAAGAAAAAGAAAGAAAGAAAGAAACCTGATCATAGCACCACAGAAAATGCTAAGGTATTATCTAATGTAAGCTTTTGCTTTTTCTGTCTTCTCTTTCTTCTCACTATTCTCCTCTTAGTTTGGCAGGCAAATGCCTAAAAGCTATGGCCAGATGGCTGTACATCCCTTTTTTGAAAACTCTCTAACATGATACGTGTATATGGTGGATTTTGGACTCCATCTGTCTTCCACCTTCTCCTAGTTTGCCTCACTGAGGAAAGCCAGGAAGCATAATGTCAAAGTTGGTCTCAGATCGCATTTGTATTTTGCTGTCCTGTTCCCATCACCAGTGTGGTCTGTCGCATCGATGTAAAAGCATAAAAACCAATCAGGTGCCCCTGGATTTTCTTTTTCTTTCTTTTTTTTTAAGATTGTATTTATTTATTTGACAGAGAGAGAGCACAAGCAGGGGGAGCAGCAGGGAGAGGGAGAAGCAGACTCCCCGTGGAGCAGGGAGCCTGATGTGGGGCTCAATTCCAGGATCCTGGGATCATGACCCGAGCCGAAGGCAGACGCTTTACCGACTGAGCCACGCACGTGCCCCAGCCCCAGGTTTCTTAGGTGTTGGTTGCTACAAACCATTTCATTGCTCTTTTAGAGGACAGGAATGAAGTGCAATATCAGGGCTTTGAAATACTTCAGAGAAAGGAGAATAGATTTGCTTGGATCCTGTCATGATCCTTTGGACTCTCCTCTTTGCTTTTGTTTTTTCCATCTCTACTTCCCCCAGTGGCTCTGATGTTTCATGATAACTCCAGCCATCTTCACGGTGTTACCCTCCAGGGCTGGTGAGTGCTTTACCTTTTCTTCTTGCTCCCATCCTTCAAATCAAGATAAGTTCTTTAAAAAAAAAAAAAGATTTTATATTTTCATTTGAGAGAGGCAGGGGGAGAAGAAGAGGGAAAGGGAGAAGCAGATTATCCACTGAGCTGGGAGCCCAAAGCAGGGCTTGATCCCAGGACCCTGAGATCATGACCTGAGCCGAAGGCCAACACTTAACCATCTGAGCCACCCAGGTGCACCAAGATATGTTCTAATTGTAGCCCCAGATGATTGGCTAGAGATAAATTCATTCATGTTAGTGAATACTAACATGAATATCACAATGAGTGAATATCACAATGAGTGATAACGTATTCTGCATTTTCTGTTTTTACATAAGATGATCTGTCCTTTACCTACCAAGGCAGCATTGACCTCTAGACCAATACCTGGCATTCAGCAGCAGGATTCTTGTCAATAGTGAGTGGAAGAAGAAATACATTTCAAAAATAAAATTGTTTCTAAATATTAAAAGATGTATTCAGTAGTGCAATAAAAGGAGTGCAATTAAATACAAGAACACTATCAAGGAAGATATACAAACTGAAGGAAAGCGTATATTTGGCAACTGTATCTACCCTGTCAGGCCAAGGGAAAGGTGCTCTTGCAACTCCACTGTTTACCAGGAAGCCCACGTTTAATTGGCACAACATTAATTTGCATTCTTGATTATGTGTTAGAGACATAGTTCTTCCTGGGAGTGCAAGACAGGCTGTAGATGCCCTATTGAATATAAATTCAGGTTGCTTTAGGAAGAAGGCTCTAGTGGCTGATGAATCCACTCTTCACATTTTGTTTAAAGTCTTTATATCTACATTTTGAACAACCAGGATATATTTTGCATTTATATTGAGAAGATAAAACTCTGGGTGTGTGCATGCATGTGTGCATGTGCCTGCCTCTGTGTGTGTGTGTGTGTGTGTGTGTCCTATTTAGCCAATCCAAAAGAATTTGCATATGTTGTGAGTGGTTATTTATAGTCAAATGAAAAGGTGGCTTGACAAGTTTTTCTCACGTAAGGCATTTATGTAAGAATCTCAGATATAGGAGATTATTATAAGCTATTTTTTTTATACATCATGCATTTTTTTAGAAACTCTTTCAAATTCAAAGCACCCTTCAAAAATGCTTTCCTAATATATGAGTAATTAAACATAGCCTATTGGAATTAGTAGGATTAGAAGATTCTTGAGCAATTCTGAAACTTCAAAACTGAAGGCTTTACGTGGAAGCTTAGAAATCCATTACCTCAGTGCAGTGGATCCAAACAGATGAGCACAATTGCATTTGACACTTGTGAAACATACTTGACGTGTTAGTCAGGGTTCCCTAGAGAAACAGAATCAATAGGATATATGTAGATTTATAGAAAGAAACTTATTTATTATTGTTTTTTTAGAAGCTTTTATTTATTTATTTGACAGAGAGAGAGCACAAGCAGGGGGAGCTGCAGAGGGAGAGGGAGAAACAGGCTCTCCACTGAGCAGGGAGCCCAATGCGGGGCTCGATCCCAGGACCCTGGAATCATGACCTGAGCCAAAGGCAGACACTTAACCGACTGAGCCACCCAGGTGCCCCTAGAAAGGTATTTATTATGAAGAATTGGCTCATGCAATTATGGAAGCTCAGAAGTCCCATGGCCTGCCATTTGCAAGATGGAAACTCAGGAAAGCTGGTGATGAGTTTTAGTCCAAATCCGAATGCCTGAGAACCAGAGGAGTCAAAGGTGTAAGCCCGAGTTCAAGGAAGGCCAGAGAACCAGGCACACTGATATTGGGGAGCAGGAAAGAAAAACATCCCAGCTCAAGCACAGAGCAAATCCATTCTTCCTCTTCTTTTTTTTTTTGAGAGAGAGAAAGAAGAGAGAGAGAGCAGAGTGGGGGGGTGGTGCAGAGGGATAGGGAGAGAGAATCTTTTTTTTTTTTTTTTTTTGTGGTAGAGCGAATCTTAAGGAGGCTTCATGCTGAGCATGCCAGGCTCGAGCTCACAATCCTGAGATCATGACCCAGAGATCATGACCTGAGCTGAAATCAAGAGCCAGAGGCTTAACCGACTGAGCCACGCAAAGGCCCATTTCTTTCTCCACTTTTTAGTTCTCTTCAGGCCCTCAGTGGATTGGATCATGCTCACCCAGACTAGTGAAAGAGATCTCTTTCATTCAGTGTACTGATTCAAATATTAATCTTCTGGAAATACCTTTACAGACACATCCAGAAATAATGTTTCACCAGCTATCTGGGCATCCCTTAGTCCATCATAAAATTAACCATCATGAAGTGGATTATGTATAGAAAATGATACTATAAAATTCCTGCAACATGTAAAGGGAATAAAAAAGTACACAGACAAGAAATATCAGGGATAAAAATGTTTCACAGATGTCTCAAGCAATTAATTAAGTTATATATTTTTTCCTGGATTTTTTGGTGCTTACAGTATATACCAGCTTTCAAATTTGTAGTTCGTTGTTATTTCTTTTCCCATTTTCAACAAATAGTCCTTTTCTTTCATTTAATCTTTTTTTAAAAATAGGCTTTATGCCCAACGTGAGGCTGGAACTCACAACCCTGAGATCAAAAGTCGCATGTCCCACCGACTGAGCCAGCCAGCACCCCCAATAAATCGTCCTTTTCAAACCTAATTTTAAAATTTTATTACTTATTTATTCATTTACTTATTTTTAAAGATTTATTTATTTATTTTAGAGGGAGAGAGAGAGAGAGTGCATGTGCTCACGAGCAAAGTGGGGGGGGCTGCAGAGGGAGAGGGAGACAAGCAGAATCCCCCATCAGAGGGAGCCTGAAGCGGGGCTCAGTCCCAGGATCCTGAGATCATGACCTGAGCCAAAATCAAGAGTCAGACGCTCAACTGGTTGAGCCACCCAGGTGCCCCTTTAATTTTAATTTAATAATCTCTTCTCTTAAAGAGGCTGTATAAATCAGGCAACCTTCAAGACCCACATGCTCCAGAGAAAGTGCCTCCTATCACAAGTGGAAGAACAGTCTTGCCTTTGGTGTAACGTCTGCTGCCTGCTGAAGCCTCTTAAACAGACCTGACAACGTATCCAGACGCACACTGTGCTTTTTCATCTGGTAGCTATTTCGTCAACGCTGCTGGTACAGAGATGGACCTAGGCTGAAAGCCATGAGCGATGGTGCAGTGAAGTCTCCAATTCAAGTAAGTGACTTGTGAAGAATGTAAATATACTGTAGGAAAGCTTGTAAAAATACTGACCTTGCTCTTTTCTTTTCATCCATTTTGTAATATGTTTACAGTAGCATTGAATGACAATGTATACACTTTAAGCTGTGTATATTGTTTAGAACCGACAAGGAGAATCTATTATGCTGTCATCACTGCAGTGACAAACATGGTGTAGTTTAATACAGAGGATAGAATATTAACATTGCATCAGACAGATCTGGTTCAAACTTTGGTTCTTCCTCTTCCTTATTTGACTCTGAGCAAATTGTTTTACCTCTGAGCCTTTGTTTCCTTCTCTATAAAATCATGATTAAAAATAGCTATCTTGAAGAATGGTTGAGAATTTTAAAAGAGATTTTATAGATAATTCCAATATTTGGCTCTGAGCCATGATGGGCAGTGAAGTGGTGCATTCTGGGTGTTATTATTACCAGAGATCCTTTCCATTGAGGAGAATTACTGAGTCATTTTATGATTACTCTCTATCTGTAGAGCAGGGCTGTCTCTACTTCCAGGTAGAAGCAAAGATTTGCTTTCTGTAAGCTATCAAACCAAAATGTCATACTACCACTGAAGACATTTTGACAAGATCATCTAATTAGAATGGCTGGTACTGTGATAAGCAATTAAAATTGCTCCATTGTTTTCATGTTTAGCTTCTATGGTAAAAGATTTATAGCCCTACTGTCTTATTTTTGGCAGTCCAGTGCATGGCGCTCTTCACAAGAGCTTAACATCAATTCACATAATTAAGATTCAATGAATTAGCTATAACTGAGTAAAACGCAGTACACATTGACATATAAAAATACAGTTGCCATGTAAATATATTTATAAAATGTCTGTATGTCAAATTTCTGCCATTGGCTCAACTTTCATTCTTTTTTATAAGAGATTCTGCTTTGGGCCTAGGTGGCCATATTTGGGGCGGATGATTTCATTCCCTGGGGCTATGGCTGATTGGATCAAGAGTGGAAGCTTGCAACCAGAACACCTCTCTCAGGAATTTGGAATAAGGACATGTTAGGCTGTACTTGCAGATAGCTGGCCTGATACCTAATGTAGCAAACCAAAGTTATGGGTTAGTAACTCCTAAGTATCTTCAGAGGAAGTTAGTATTCAGAAAGGAAGCTGGGGTTGGTTTGCAGAATAAAAACAAATGTAGGGCGCCCTGTGAATGAGAGAGGGAAGGTGAGGAGAGCCTGAGAGCAAGAACAAGAGCCAGAGAGTAAAAGATTGAGATCGAGAGACCATACGCCTGATGGTTTTCTAGTTTCTGTAAGGTTCAGCTACACTTCCAAATACTGGGCCCTGTCAGATTCTCATCCTACTAGAGAATAAAATAAATTCTCTACTTATTTGAACTAGTTTGAGTGAGTCTCTGTTTCTTATAACCATGTGATTGCTACTTAGAATTATACCAATTCTATATTTCATATCTGCACAGGGTCTGAATTAAGCTCAGCAAGACATCTGTCGAAATATGCAAAAGTGCTACTATAACATGGGAGGTTTAATTTATCCATCTGTGTTAGTTTCATGTTGCTGCTGTAAGAAACGATCACACATTTTGTTACTTAAAACAATAGAAATTGATTCTTTTACTCAGGAAGTTAGAAGTCAAAATGGGTCTCATGGGGCTAAGATTAGGGTGGCAGCAGGATCGCATTGCTTGTGAAGACCCTAGGGGAGAATCCCTCCCTTGCCTCTCCCAGCTTCAAGAGACTGCCTGCATTCCTGGGTCTTGGCAATATCATTTCAATCTCTCCTCTCGTCATCACAGCCCTTTCTCCAACTCTGACTCTTCTGCTTCCCTCTTTAAGTAGGCGCCATGCCCAACATGGGGCTTGGACTCACAACTCTGAGATCATCAAAAGAGTGGCGTGTTCTATTGACTGAGCCAGCCAGGCACCCTCTGCTTCCCTCTCTTAAGGATTCTTATGATCACATTGGGGCCAGTTAGATAATCCAGGATAGTTTTCCCATCTCAAGATCCTTTGTTTAATCATATCTGAAAAGTCTGTTTGCCGTGTAAAGGAGCATATTCACAGGTTTGGGGAATTAGGCCATAGACATCTTTGTGGAGACGTTATTCTACTTGCCTCACCATCCATGATAATAGTATTTTAATGGTTTTATAATCCATCTTTTCACTCATTTTTATATGCTTAAAATTAATAAAATTATCAGAGTTTATGGTAAGAAAAGAGTAATCTAAACTTTATAGTGTTTATAAACTTTGCATAACTGTTGGAGGGTAATATAGCTTTAAAAAAGTTAGATGCTCTACCTGTAGCTATATTTTGTTTTGTTTTTTAAAGATCTTATTTATTTATTTGAGAGAGAGAGACAGAGCACAAGCCCGGAGAGAGGCAGAGGGAGAAGCAGACTCCATGTTGAGCTGGGAGCCCGACATGGGGCTTGATCCCAGCACCTGGAGATCATGACCTGAGCCGAAGGCAGATGCTCAACCATCTGAGCCACCCAGGCGCCCCTGTAGCTATATTTTGATGATGAATTTTTAAAAAATATTTTGATAGTGAGTCTTTATATAATATCTGATAATTTTTCAAAGGAAAAATTATTGACTGGGAGCAGCCAACATTGTGATCTTCATCATTAACATGTGTCTTGAAGATACTTTTAAAATATGACATTTGTTGTTTAAGAGAAATTGATATTTACTTTCCAGGAAAGTATTTACAATTTTGGTACTAACGTATTTCATTTCTCTGTAATACTTTGAAATGTATAATACAAACATTGAAATTAGACAAAGAAGACATTAGTCATCCATAATTCTCCTTCAGTTCACTTTAATCACCATCCAGGAATCTCTTGTTTTTATGAATACATGAAATAGTACCCCTACTTTTACTTAGATGTCCGTTAATAGTTTTAACCAATAACTGTATTTTATTTAGCAATTTTCCAAAGTTTAATTCTATCTATACTTACATCATGAGTTTTAAAACTTTTGAATATTTGTTTGAATATTTTTTTTATCATGCCTTTTAAATAAACTGCTGTGCGGGGCGCCTGGGTGGCTCAGTCAGTTAAGCATCTACCTTTGGCTCAGGTCATGATCTCAGGGTCCTGGGATCGAGTCTCCCATCAGTCTCCCTGCTCAGTGGGGAGTCTGCTTCTCCCTCTGCCCATCCCCCCCAAATGTGCTCTAGCTCTCTCGCTCTATCCCTCTCTCAAATAAATAAAATCTTTAAAAAAATTGTTGTGCTGTGAAAATATTAAAAGAAAGAACACATTCTACATCTTCCTGCTAAAGGTCCCACAGGTATTTATTTATTTAAAGAAAAAAAGTTGTGGGCTGGGAGTTTAAGGCAATGTATAAGAGCGACCCTAACACTCTATTTATTTTGAATGGGCTATTTTGAGAGGGGAAAAAAAGAATACAAAATCAAAGGATAGTCTCTTTTTTTTTTTCTTTTGATATAAGCAGAGTTACTTAGAGTCCCCTCGGGTTTTTTTTTCACCAAATAACCAGAACCATAGAAGATTATAGGTCAGTGAGGAATTTATTAAATCTCATTGGAAATTAAAATAGACTGTATTTGTCACATTCTCCAGAGAAACAGAACCAACTGTGTGTGTATGTGTGTGTATTTTTTCTTTTTTAAGGAATTGGCTAACTTGATTATGGAGGCTAAGAAGCCCGGCCCCTGGAGAGCTGATGGTGTAAGTTCCAATCTGAGTCCAAGTTTGAATGCCAAGGCAGGAGAAGATCCATGTCCCAGCTCAAAAACAGTCAGGCAGAGAGAGAGAATTCTTTTTTACTCAGCTTTTTATTCTATTCAGGCCTTCAGTGGATTGGATAAGGCTCATCCACATTGGAGAAGGCACTCTGCTATGTTCGGTCTACTGATTTAAATGTTAATCCCATCCCAGAACAACCCCTCACCCATCCCCCCAGAAATAATGTTTAACTCAATATCTGGGCACTTGACAGTTAGTTGACAGTTAAATTTAACCACCACATAGACTTTTAAAATATTCTGAAGGTTGGAGAAAATTAAATCATTTGCATTTAAAATTAATTGATATTACTTTCTTGTAGTTCACAGTGTGATATAAATCACGGTAGAGACAGAAAAGGTAGAAATTCAAATATCTCTACAGTGGAATATGATAAATATGACAACAGAGGAAAGCTAGATACATACATAACACAGAATGCCAATTTTAATAATGGTGGCCAGGGCAAGGCAGATGGTGGTGGATGGGGACTTGTTAAATTCTGCCTTCCACGGAGAAGGTGGAAGAATCTGTGTTGGGAAAATAAGGGAATTAAAGGATTACAGAGAGCTGACGAGAGAAACCTGGTCTTGCTCTGAAGAATGGAGTGAGTAAGCACTCTGTTGTAGCACAACCCAGCAAACAAAAAGGCAGTGATGGACCAGAGTGAATTATTACTCCCTATGTCATACCTCAAATTTACTTCCACTCACAAGGACAGAGGAAAACGCACTGTAGCAGAGAGCATTCCTGTCTATGCCACACCTCCTCTGTTCACCTCTGACCTCACGTATAGCTAACGTGAACGGTACCTTGCACACTCCCATGGTGCCAACTTAAGGGCATTATAGCTTTTCTATCTCAAGGCCTTCTCCTGCCTGCTGATAGGTCCAATCAGGGTTTTCATGTACTCGAGGAAAAACATCAACCAATGGGGGATGGCAGTCTGTAGTGAAATGCTCCAGCCTCCTGTCCCTGGGGGGGGGGGGGGGGGCAATTCCACAGGGAATTCTATACAATTCCTCATAGGGTTCATAGAGACTGAGCCTATTGGTCCAGAGGGAAAACCAGCTTCTTATTGGTTTTCCAGTCAGACACTCCCCCTCTCTCCTTTATCCTTCCATGGATAACCTGTCAAATAAATACCCCATTTCCAAACACTTGCCATGGCCTCTGCTGTCGGGGAAACCCAAACTAAGATACACACTCAGTTTTATCTATATAGCTCTACTGAATACAAAACCGTTTTATATTCCCAGTTGCCCCAGAGGGAAGTGGGATGCAGTGGCGGGGAGGGGGGGTGGGGGGACAGGTTCTGGAGTTGTTGTCAACTCCATTTTACTAATGAGGAAAAGTCTTTAGATAATCTGAGTGATTCTCTCAAAGTCACACAGTTAATAAGTGGCAAAGTCTTCTTTGATGTGCTAAATAGAACCTTGGCAACACATAAAAAAAGAATGAATCATTTCCCAAATGAGTTCTGTGTGCTTTAATTCCATGTATAATTTCAATTTAATGTGTCAGATCTTGCTGGCTTAAACCTTTCAGCTAAACCTCATTAATTTGGACTCAATTTATGCTTTGTGATAACTTGTAAATGTTGGAGTGAAATTTATTTTCTCTGTAAAAATATTATCTAATCTAAAATATACATTTTTAATAAGACCAAATCATTTCCTCAATCCCCACCTTGGGTTTTCTACAGCCATCATCCTTTAATGTTCTACGGTATCCAATAAAAGGCAAAGAACAGTAGGCACACTCAATTTTAGGATGCTTTATTGTTCTCACAATGCCTTTTGGCATCATGAAATCAAGCTCTGCCCCATTTCAAGTTACATTCAAAGAAGGAAAAGTTCGTGTATTTTTTCCATTTTTAAATTTTTATTTAATATGCACGTATACAGCATTAACTGTACGCCAATCTCTATTCTAAATGTTTCACCAAGAGTATTTCATTTAATTCTCACAATAATCCTCTGAGGTAAAACTGTTATCCTCATTTTACATATGAGAAAACTAAGGTACAGGGAGATGAGTGACTTGATCAGAGTCACACAGCTGGGAAATGGCTAAGCCTGGATTCCAATTTAGGAAACTTGGCTCTTAAGTCAGAAAGTGCTCTTATCTGCTAGTAGTGCCTTGAAAACCTTCAAATCCAATCTCATTCAGCCATACAACCCACATACCAGGAAAGTCATTAGGAATAAAGGTTGAAGGGGCGTCTGGGTGGCTCAGTTGGTTAAGCGTCTGCCTTCGGCTCAGGTCATGATCTCAGGGTCCTGGGATCGAGTCCCACGTCGGGCTCCCTGCTCAGTGAGGAGTCTGCTTCTCTCTCTCTCTTTCAAATAAATACATAAAATCTTAAAACAAAAAAGGGAATAAAGGCTGAAGATGAGAGTTATAAAATATGCTTTTCAGGGTTGCCTTTCATTCCTAATTCTACACGACTATTTAAGTATTTAGGTCCCAGTTGCCTCTAGATGCCTTCATACACCTTTTAAGTCTTTTTAAGTCCATGTCACAGCCCTTTCATGAGGAGACATTGTGACCAAGAAGGGCTTTTGTCAACAACAAAGAGAACCAATGAGAACTAAGGTGTTTTGGAGTACTGCTCTTCATCTGAAAGTTGAATCACAAAGAAAAGGAAGGTCAGCAGATAATAATTGTAGAGGCAGCAATGGAATGTGGAAAGGGCCCACAGTCACCCCTTGGCTGAATACAGACAGGCCCATCGGATGAATGACTCCCCCCCACCCCTCCAAAATAGCCTTAGGCACTAACTAACCAATGGACTACTTACCACCAGGCACAGTTACCAAAAAAGGGGAAAAATGCCATCCATCCCCATACCTCCTCACCTGCCCCCTTTAAGAACAGCCCCCTTCCGCTGCCTCGTGGCAGACAGCTTCTCTGCTGTCCTGCTCACAGGTCCTTTCCGGTGCACTCAGTAAACTTCTAGCTCCTTTGTTCTGCCTCAGGTGAAGTCTTTCACCGCCCGCGCCGCCGGCTTCCACCCAATGGTGCCCCATATTTCGGGGCCCCATCCAATTGGACAGCCACCACAATAATGACTACTAGTAGTCATTTGCCCATCCAAAGAATGTGTAAATATTAGGCCAATTCATAGTTTAGTCAAATTCTCCACCAGACTTAGGATTTGGTACAGCCAGTCTGGGAAGAATTCTGCATTTGTTTCTAGTGCAGAGCCCGCCTAATTGTCAAACTGTGAAAAGGAATTATTTTCCAGACTAACTTCCCTTGCCCCTAAATAATTTGAGGATTTTATAACGTTTGTTGAGGAGGAAAAGTTTTCCCGTCAGAGCTTCGAGGTTCTTTGGCTGGTCTAATAATTAAATTGACATAGGACATAAGACAGATTACCAGGAGAAAAAACAAACTCCAAATACAAGGAACCTGGCAAAGACATAAGACTCCAGGCAGTCAGGCAGCTTGTATACCATCCTGAGGTAAAAAGGAGGGGCCTACGAAGGGGTCTGGGCTTCAAAGGGGAGGAAGACAATTTACAGGAAGATGAGAAGAGCAGATGTTTGGTAAACCTGTGTTTGCTATGCCACGCCAAGTCTTTCTGATAGAAAAAGTTTTCTCTGCTAATAGCTCCGTTGCTGGTCAGGCTCCCCATCTAAATTCTTTCAGGCAGTTAGGGAGAGATAAAAAGCTCCCCCCCTCCCCAGTCTGCTGGGTCTTAATTGCCTTCAGCTCAAAACAATCCATATGTCAAAGTGACACATTATGGGGTGGTATATTCTGCTCCCTTTCACGTGTCAGTGTTCTTATTTGCACAAAATTCTTATCAAAGCATTTAGATTTTCTAAAATAAACTATCCAGCTATTTTATTGTTCTGTCAACAGCTTTTCTATATATTCTTTTAAGGAAAAAAAAATTGCTTTCCGCCTTAGATATTCTTTCTCTAACTGTTTTCCTAAGCCTCAGTGACACTTCTCCACATTTAGGCTAGATTAAAGAAATTTGATTGTACAAATTAAGGCCACTAGAATACCATTTATCCTTCTAGAACATTATTTTCCTTAATAAATGATTCTCTAGAGTTCTGAAAAAAGATTAACATACTGAACAGAACACTTAGCTTGTAAGGAAGTCATATTATTTACTTACTGGGATTTATTTCGGACATGCTACAAAGACTAAAATCCCCAAGATGGAACACCATTATTTCATGGTACAATAACACTTATTTTATTGAGTTGACTTTGATTTTATTTTCTCACCCTGCATTTTGTGGTTGCCTCATTTTCTTATTATTTTCTTTTAACATCATAATGTTGGAAGCTGTGACAAAAATAATAAAGCCCAACTTTCTCACTTCACATCTAATGAAACAGACACCCTAAGAGTTTAAGTTACTGTTTTTCCTTGCTTCCAATCCAGCACTCTGTTCAATAAACATCTTCTCTCATTGATCTTGACGTGTTTTTCTCTGCCAACATAAGCTCCTTGGTTAAAGGAAATGTTATGTTTTAAATATATATCCTTAAATAAAATATTCACAAATGTTAATCATGATGCTGATGTAGTTTTGGAATATAGGTGAGGTTTGGTGGGGTGAGGTCTGGAGCCAACGGCCAAGCAAGAATTCTTGAGACGTCTTTGATGCAAAATGGTGGTTTTATGAAAGCACGGGGACAGGACCCCTGGGCGGAAAGAGCTGCTGCCCCGGGGTTGTGAGGGGTGGCTGAGTATATACTATGGGGTTGGGGGAGGTAAGGAAAAGGGAGGTTTTCAAAAGAACTTTCATATGCTAAAGAGGACCTACAAGATTCTGGAGGCCTTGTCCTTGTCAAGTTAAGGTTGTTTTTCTCTGTATCAAGGCATTAACATTAAGACAGTTGGGAGCTTCCTGGAGGAATGTCCCACCCAGGAGCTGGGGGGCGGGGAGGGGGGTGGTTGCAGGGTGTCAGCTTGTGCTTTGTCCTCAGCTAGCCTTCTGCTCCCTCATCAAAGGTAATAGAGTAAACATCAGTAATGTAGTTTTATATTTGACTTATTAAGAAAACACAGGTTCATTTTAGTTTAAATTACCAGATCTCAAGGAAATTTTTTGGAAGTGTCTGTGTTATAATTTGATATTGATTCTATAAATTCAACTCTCATTTGAGTGTCATTTATACCTTTTTTAATTATAATTTTCTTTGTAGCATTTATTTGGATGTGTACTCAGAGCACAAGTGGGATCTTATAAGCAACCGCACATTTGTTTATTCTGAGAGGTAGCGTCAAGTCAACATATAATTAAAGCAAAATAGAGATAGAAAAAGTTCTGCACAAAGACGAAAAGGTGTTCCTGGTGAAAACCAAGGTAACAAAGTGCTCACATGCATACAGAAAAGACTATGTGGTTCAAAAGGCAGAGAACTCTGACAAGAGTCAGATGGTGCTAGTTTAAGCGTTCAGCACAACACAGGGAGATGGTGCCCTCACCTGCGAGTGGATACGGAATCCCAAGTGGTCTGGCTGAAGATGTGTACATTAGTCTATGAGTCTGATGTCATTAAACGTCTGTGGCAAGCTACTCGCTTCTCTTGCACTTGATCCTGTCCTGATCACAATTGCCTTCCATCTAAAGAAAGGGAATGTGCTGATTTGATCATTTAGTGAAAGTCTGTTTCACTAGATAAATTTTTCTCTCTCATAATGTTATTCTCTTGTGAGTGTTCTTAGCAAATGTAGTTTCATTAAAAAACAAAATTCAGCTGAGTAAACATAAAGATCTAACTGGCTTTATGCAATGATTCATGAATTGGGCAGCATCCCATCTAACAAATATGAGGGGGCCCTGAGGAGCTGTACAAAATGGAAGGTTTTTAGAGACAGAAAGGAGGTGGCGCCTGGGTAGCTCAGTCGGTTAAGTGTCTGCCTTCGGCTCAGGTCATGATCCTGGAGTCCTGGGATGGAGCCCCGAATTGGGCTCCCTGCTCAGCCCCTCACCCAGCTCATGTTCTCTCATGTTCGCTCATGTTCTCTCTCCCACTCTCTCTGTCTCTCTCTCAAATAAATAAGATCTTAAAAAAAAAATTTCCTTTAAAAAAACAAAAACAGAGAGGAGGTGGGACAAGTAAGTCATAAACCAAAGCAAGGTTTATTTCAGGCAAGGTAACCTTCCTTGCCGGGAGGGGCGGGGATCCGGCAGTTTACATCCCTAGTGCTCATCAGGCTAGTCCTGATCAACTGGTTAAAGGTCAAATTCCTGGGAGTGGCTGAAAACTGCAATTAAGTCTTAGTTTTGCTGTTGTGGGGGCCAGTGACTATTTTGGGCCTGTTGTTCCTTTTTAAATAATCTTCATGATTTTAAATATTTCTATAATGAATCTAAACATTTATATACTGTAAAAACAAGAGGCATAGATCATATTGTGGTTAATTCACCAAGCTAAAGACATTTCATGGGACATTTTGAAAACTGGCCATCCGGCTTTCTGCTTTGGGGATGGAATCTTTCCAACTATTTTACTTTCAGGCTTCTAGAATAAATATTTATTCTATTTTTGTTGTTGTTGTTCTCCAGATCCATATAACTAATTCACAAGTACACCACCAGTATATTTATCACTATGGTTTTGATGTCATTTTTGGAATGTAGGTGAGGTTGGTGGGGTCCAGAGCCAATGGCCAAGAAAGAATTCTTGAGACATCTTTGGTGCAAAATGGTGGTTTTATTAAGGTATGGGGATAAGACGCCGGGGGCAGAAAAGAGCTGCAGCACCGGGGTGGTGAGGGGTGGCTGATTATATACTTGGGAGTTGGGGTAAGGAAAAAGGGAGGTTTTCAAAGAACTTTCTTATGCTAAAGAGGATCTAACAAGATACTGGAAGCCTTTGCCATCGTCAAGTTTTTCTCTCTAGTAAGTCATTAATATTAAGACAGTTGGGAGTTTCTTTCTGGAAGTTAGGTTATTGATAAGAATGCTTTTTTCTTGTGAATCACTAAGACACTTGTAAAGTGAGGGAGACTCAGGTCTTGCAGGACTGTAATCTCTATCAGCTAACCATTTGTTTTCCCTTCCCTTAGCTTTAGGGCAACTGGGAGCACCTGAGGAATGTCACACGTATCCCACCTAGGAGGGGCGGCGGTTTGCAGGGTGTCAGCTTGTGCTTTGTCCTCAGCTTGCCTTCTGCTCCCTCACCAGTTTTATGGCTATAATTCTGCAAAATCATCCAAATTAATGTATGACACTAGGTTACTTTTAGCTGAAGCTTTGGACTATTGTGCTTTAGTAAAGCTTTTGCAAAATTCCAGATTTGAGATTTACTAGTATCTTGAAGGTTCTGCTCACCTGAGATGTTGTTGTCCTTGGTATGTAGATACAGGTCCTAAAAATGGATATAACTTTTTTTATAGATCACAACTAGTTTCCTAAACCTCTTATAGAGGTAAGATAAACTAAATATATTTATAAGAATGAATATATTTTATCCAGATTCCCAGAGTATTTATAATAAAATTTGATGAATAATTAGGGGCTTGTGTAAAACTTTACTTATAAAATTGAATTATACTTCCCAAGTAATGGAAATTTGTGTATTCTTTATTTTGCAATTGTGATACTGTGACTTATAAGAAATATATATTCGGTGTTTGTCCACAGTTTGGTTTTGGGCTCACAGCTCTCAAAACCTTGGAATTTCCTGAACAATCAAAGCAATGGGAGTATCTTTTGTCATTATATTTGGTCTCCTGTCCTCAGTTCTTGAAACCATTGCAGAGCCATAAAGGTGAAATATGTGTCTTGTTATTCATTAACAACCTCCTTTCCACCACAATTGGGTTTATGTTAATTAGGTGGCTGTTGGAAAGCACCTAAGATGGGGGCTGGTTGCCAAGGGAACCAACCCAGAATCAAGGGTTAGAATTTTCAGTCCCAACCCCAGACCTCAGATGAGGGGAGATGGGCTGGAGATTGAATCAACCACCAATGGCCAATCATTGAATCGATTGCATCAATGTAATGCAGCCTCCATAAAGACCCAAAAGGGTGGGGTTTGGAGAGCTTCAAGGGTGGTGAACACATGGAGATTTGTGGAGCCTGGCGCACCTGGAGAGGGCCAGGAAGCTCCCCACCCTTCCCCCCCTGCCTTGCCCTATGCATCTCTTCTATCTGGCTGTTCCTGAGTTATATCCTTTTATAATAATCTGGTGATCTAGTAAGTAAAATGTTTCTTTGAGTTCTGTAAGCCACTCTAGCAAGATTAATCAAATCCAAGGAGGGGATTTTGGGTACCTCTGGCTTAGAGCCAGTTTGTCAGAAGTACAAGTAACAATCTGAACTTGTAAGTTGCATCTGAAGGGGCGGGGTGGGGAGGGATGGGTGTTGGAGAACTGAACCCTTAAGCTGTAAAATCTGAGGCTATTTCCTGGTACTGATGGAGGATAGTTGGAAGGCAGGCAGGCAGGGACAAGGTGCCCCTGCACTAAGAGGAAACCACCCTTAGAAGGATTTTCCATCACTGTTAGGAGCCTTCCACCCTTTCCCATGTGATAGGTGACAAAAACCTGATTGGATGACAGGTGCAGGGAGGGTTCATCAGGTGAAAACAGCCTGCTAACAAGCCCATAAAAGCCCCTAGACTTAGAAACTCAGGTGGCAACCCTCTCGGGTCCTCTCCCTCCTTGGGAGCTTTGTACTATCAGTTTGCTGTCACTCAGTGAACCTTGCTTTGCTGCCCACTACTCTGCCTGGTCTACCTCTTCATTCTTCGAAGTGGTGTGGCCAAGAACCACGGGCACCGATGGAGAAAAAAATCCTGTAAGAGTACCTGTGTCAGAAGTGAATAGTCATATGGGACTAGGGGCTACTATATTAGCACAGGTCTATAGTAGTACAGAGAGCTTAAGAGTTTTTTCTTACAAATAGGCTGATTAATTTTTTTTTTTTTAAAGATTTTATTTATTTATTTGAGAGAGAGAGACACAGCGAGAGAGGGAACACAAGCAGGGGGAGTGGGAGAGGGAGAAGCAGGCTTCCCGCCGAGCAGGGAGCCCGATGTGGGACTTGATCCCAGGACCCTGGGATCATGACCTGAGCCGAAGGCAGACGCTTAACGACTGAGCCACCCAGGCGCCCTAGGCTGATTAATTTTAAGATAAAAATATGAGCAAATTAGAACTAACACGTTTGTAAACAACTGAGTGAAATACTTACATATGTCAAACCATATGCTTTTTTAATCTAATTGAAACTATCTTAGAGTTGAATACTGTAAATATCTTACTTTTGTATTTTATTTTGAAAAGAGCATTGAAAGGAAGGAAAAATTCCTTTTTACCTTTCAAGGTCTCCCAGGTGGACTAAGAATTAAATTTACATGAGACAGATTAACAGGAGAAAAAAATAAAGTTTTACAACATGTACACAGAGGCCCAATTATGAAATTGAGACCCAAAGAAAGGACCAAGGGAGGAAGTTTTTATACTTTTTAAACAAAGACAATCTGTGAGGGATCATCAGGACAAAGATAACTTTGGGAGCTTCATTTAGTAAGGAATTCTAAACAGAATTTGGGCTGAGTTAGTAGATTAGAAAAATAACAAGGTTTGTTTCTACAGCTTTCTCAGCTTTCACGTTCCTATCTCCGGTGATAAGGATGTCTTTTTCCTCTTGTACAGGGAGGGTACCTTTCAAATGGGAGATTTATTTCCTGCTTTCAGGGGGACAAGAGGATCTGAGTGTCCTTATACAGGATGTCTTTTAAGTAACTTATTTAATCAGTATGCCAAAGGTGCCCATTTTGGGGCAGCCTGCCCTTGGCCCCTACAGTTATTACCAGCTATAGTAAGTGAAAGGGGGGCGCCTGGGTGGCTCAGCCGTTTAAGCTACTGCCTTGGGCTCAGGTCATGATGGGATTGAGCCCTGCATTGGGCTCCCTGTTGGGGGGGGGCTGCTTCTCCCTCTCCCTCTGCTCCTCCCCCGCCTGTGCTCTCCTGCTCTGTCAAATAAATTAAAAAAAAATTTTTTTATACTAAGTGAAAGGGATTCATTCCAGTTGTCCAACATAACTTAATAAGGAACAGTCTCTCCTCTATTATACCATATATGGTACAAGTAAGATGATTATTTACCATTTTAAGTAAGCTCTATATCCAACGTGGGGCTTGAACTCATGACCCCAAGATTAAGAGTCACGTGTTCTACCAACTGAGCCCGCCAGGTGCCCCAATTCTTCGTAAAATCTTTGGCTTTCTTATTCAAATGTACTCATTGTATCATGTGTTCAGTTTTCAGTTATGAGCATTTAATAATGAAATCTTCTAACTATATCCATGTCATTAGATTAGAATGTTTTCCTACCTAGTAGTTCAAAATATTTTACATACTTTCATAGTGTTAAATGGCCATTTATTTAAACGGATTTACAGTACAGCGTCCATCTCCTAGAACCTAATTCTATCATGTTAACTAGAAAAAGAATATGGGCATGCTAGGCTGGAACCGAGCTGTTCTTTGGAGAGTCTTTTTATTTTATCAGGGTTTTCCTTAGCTGAAGTTACCTTAAAAGTATTTTTTCTAGTATCAGGAGATTAAAGCAAAGTCCCCCATTCGATGTAGGGTGGGAGAGGTGGGGCCTTGGCCTTGCATAGCACTTGGTTAACCGGTTTTCTTAACGTGGCAATTTTTTTTTTGTTCCTAGATGGCAGATTTGTAGCAGAGCAGCATCCAGAAATCACGGTAATCGTGGCAGTATTTCATGCAATCGTCGAAGAGTATTCCCCGTTCAAGGATTTCAAAACACTTCTCTAATGGTAAATTATCTTCATAATATTCCTTTCTGTAAAATTGCAAAAAAAAAAAAAAAAAAATTGAAGAGCAGGAAGCAATAGTTTGCCAAGGTCTGGTGCTGATTTTCTTAACATATTTGCTGGAGATCTACTAAATGCTGACCTCTTGGCTAGATGCAGTGAAGAGTTTCAAGGGAAATAAAAGACAAGTCAGTTGTTTGATTTAATGAGAGAGAAAAGAACTAAAGAAAATTACGCATATGTAGAAAACAGTTATAAAGCCAATTATAGATGTTCCCATTAAGCGCCTAAGTGTTTAGACTGGGAAAAAGACTAGATAAAGAGGTTGCATTGTGTAATTAGGATCATTGGCCTTGGGAAGGTTTTTAATGAGTGAGGCAGAAGATTTGACATCACAGAGTGGGGATGACATTCTGGGCAGATTAAATGGCATATTTAATGATACAGAGGGCAGAGATAGCACAATTTATGTGAGGGTTGCACTGTGGCTTGCCAAATACAGTCAAGAGCTGGATAGTCCAAAATCAAGTAGGAAAAAGGGCCCTTTGGTTAAGGGCATGGTTTCTGGCAACAAGAATAGCTGGAATAGTTTTAAGGGAAATGACCAAAAGGACACCACGGTAAAGTCCTTACTACACCAGGTGGCAAAAATTGAATGATAGAAGGGGATGGAGAAACACAGAGGAAGAGACCTCCGTGGGAATTCTTTGGTGACACTTTGTGCATTGGGCGGCAGTGGGAATGGAGAATCAAATCTTTAGAGAAGAATCTTAGAATCGTAGTCATAAAAGATACCTTGTTGATTATTCAGTTCACTCTCACTCTTCATCAAACTGTAACTGTGGAAATGAAATACACACTTAGCAGGTTGTATTAATTACGAGATATTTCTGAGTAATAAAGTGCTTATTATATAGGTTCTGCAGATTGTATTTTAATAGAACTATGTAGAGAGCTTTAAGAAATGTTACTGTGACATAATTCCTTTTACCTGCATTCAGTTCACCAAGTCTCTCTCTTGTCTCATAGTCATGGAGCATTTGACTGACTTGAGAACATTGGTTGGAAGCACAAATCCTTAGAATTCCGACAAAAACAGGAATTTCCATGACAAGTTTATTTTTTAATTTTTTTCATAGTATATATATATTTTTTAAGATTTTATTTATTTATTTGACAGAGAGACACAGCGAGAGAGGGAACACAAGCAGGGGGAGTGGGAGAGGGAGAAGCAGGCTTCCCGCTGAGCAGGGAGCCCCATACAGGGCTCGATCCCAGGACCCTGGGATCATGACCTGAGCTGAAGGCAGACGCCCAATGACTGAGCCACCCAGGCGCCCCGACAAGTTATTTTTATACTTAATCATTACTATAGTATGATCTTACTAAAAAATTGTTCACCTGTTTTTTAACTCAAGCAATTCTCAACATACCCAGTATTCTATCATATTATTCCATTTGTACAAGCATTAATTTAGCTATTATTTGGATTCTCTATAAAAATCAAAAGCACCTTCTAATCAAAGTACATATAAGAAAGTGATAAAACAAAACCTACTATAAGAAAAAGGAAAATCTAATGATACTGTGATAAATAATCCCTAAAGGTGGTCCACAATAAATCACACCTCCTGGTACTCATGTGCTCTTGTCTTCCCCTTTCCTGGAATTGGGGCTGAATCAGCAAATTGCTTTGGACCAGGAAAGTGCAGTGGAAATGATGCTGCCTAAGTTGTGAGGCTAAGCCAGAAAAACCTTGGGGCTACCCCCGGTTTCCTTGGGATATTTGCTCTTGGTGAAGCCAGCAGTCCTGTAGGAAGTTCCGCCATATTGTGAGGAAACCATGTGGAGAGGCTACAAGGGGCAGGGGCTTAGAGAGGGGAGAGAGCTGCACTTGACTTGCCCAAAGTTGGGCTAGCCATCCCAGCTAAGTTGACAGATGTGTCCGTAAAGAAGCCATCTTTGATATCTAGCCAAATTGAGCCTTCTGAATGCTCCAGCCCAGCCTTTTGACTGCAAGTGCATGAACAATCCTAAATTAACCCATAGAATGTTGAAAAATAATGTTTAAGCCACTAAGTTTTTGGGTGCTTTGTTTAGCAGCAATAGGTACTTGGAACATATACCAAACCTAAGACTAAACTTAGTTATAAATATCAAATTCATACTGATGTTTCTAACAAAGAAAACAGAATCAATTATATAGCTATTAGAAATAATGAATCACCAAACTCTTCATTATTAGAAGAAAGTTTATCATTGTTAGAAAGAAAAAATGTTTTAGTTCCTACTGATCTTTCCTACCTTGATATATTTTGGCATATTAGCAATAAACTTCAGTAGTAGATATGAGTAAAACAGTAAAACTACAGGCTGTGAATTTGGTTAAAAACTTCCTGGGGAACGACATTATTTTTTGTTTAATAATTCCAGCAATAGATATCAAAAGTATTAAGGCATGCTATTATCAATGAATTTCTGTTTTCTTCATAAAATATATGCAGTTGAAAAGTAGTGCTTATTTAGATAAAGTTCTCAAAGTTTTACCTTCTGTCAAGCTTTAGATGGGAGCTGAGTAGCAGAGAATTTGAGATGGTACTTTCTGATAGGGACTTCTCTGTCTTATTGAAGGATTTTATGCCAGATGTAGGGTTGACATTCCATTATGAAAACTGAGATACCCAGATAACATTACCTGCATGGAAAGTCTCCTGATTTCTGCATGGGGGGCGGCCACGTATAGCCGAGGTAAAGACAGTGACTCAGCTCAATAACAGAAATGTGTCAGGTAAGTCAAATAAATTGACCAAGATCACATTATTAATATGTGGTAGAATCCTAGCTCTGTCAAAGTTCTGACTCCAGGATCAGACTCTCTTCTCTCCCATCACAGCAACATTGATAAAGATATGATATATTTATATAAAAAAAGATCTATAACTGGAATATGTCCACATGCATATAATCCTATGCATATCATTTATATACGTGTATATAGTATTAAGAAAAACTTATTTGCCGTCTCTTTTGTTTAAAATGTTATTGTCTTCCAACAGGTTTTAAGATCTTAAAATTCCTAAATCCCTTTGAACCAGTGAACTTGATGGGAGAAAATAATCAGAGAAGTGCACAGAGATTGTTATATAAAGCTGTTCCTCACTATGTAATCTAGAACTGAGATTTCTCTGTTTCTAGGAGTTTGACCTTCTTTTTTAAGATTTTGCATATAAGTGAGATCATGTATTTGCTGTTCTGTGTCTGGCTTATTTCACTTAGCATAATGCCCTCCAGGTTCATCCATGAATGGTAGTGAATGGTCAGATCTCCCTCTTTTTGAAGGCTGAATAGTATTCATGTGTGTATCACATTTTTTTAAATTCATTCATCTGTTGACAGACAATAAGGTTGTTTCTAGGTCTTATCTACTGCGAACAATGCTTCAGTGAACATGGGATAAAGATAGCACTTCAAAATAGTGATTTCATCCTTTGAATATGTACCCAGAACTGAGATTGCTGAATCATATGGTACTTCCATTTTTAATTTTTTGAAGAAACTACACAGTGTTTTCCATGACTGTACCAATTTATTGTACCACCAATAGTGCACAAGGGTTCCCTTTTCTGCACAGCCTGGTCAGTACTTATTTTTGACTTTTTGATAATAGCCATGCTATCAGGTGTGAGGTGATTTTGTGTTTTTGATTTCTGTTTTCACGATGATTAGTGATGTCAAGTATCTTCATATACCTGTTGGGCATTTGTAGGTCTTTGGGAAAATGTCTATTTAAGTCCCTTGCCCATTTTTAATCAGATTGTTGCTATTGAATTGCATAAATTCCTTTTATATTTTGGATATTAACCCCTCATATGTATATGGTTTGCAAATATTTTCTCCCATTCCCTAGACTGCCTATTCATTGTGTTGATGGTTTTCTTTGCTGTGTAGCTTTAGTTTGATGTAGCCCCACTTGTTTTTGCATTTGCTGCTTTGCTTTTGGTGTTAGATTAAAAAATTGTTAAGACCCATCTCAAGGAGTTTACCGCCTGTCTTTTCTTCTAGAAATTTTATGGTTTGAGGTCTAATGTTCCAAGTCTTTAATCCATTTTGAGTTAATTTTTGTCTGTGGTGTAAGATAGTTCATTTTCATTCTTTTCCATGTGGCTGTTCAACTTTCCCAGCACCATTTACTGGAGATTCTCTTCCTTTCCCTCTTTTCAGCAGGTCTGATATTTGAATATAGTTGCAATTCTGAATTAGTGGAGCAGATTGTCCTTTAAAAAACAACAACAAAACCCCACAAAGGATAAGCATTCCAATCAGGCTTCTGGGTGGAGAATAATAGAAACAAACTGGTTAAGTTAAGGCAACAAGGATTTACTGGAAATTCACAGAGTTGGTCTGAAGGCTGGTAATCCTGGTGGGGGAAACATTCTTCAAATGGTCCACAGCTAATATCTTTCAATGGAGAAATGTACTTGGAGAAAACAATTTGAGAAGTCTGAGTCTATAGTCACCATTGTCTGCAGATTGTCCAGATGATCCCTATCCCCACAGCTTTCCTTGTTTTCCTATTGCTTTCCATAATAGAGCTACTCACTAAGGTTACTACAAAAACTCTTTGGTTTTCAGGTTGAAAAACCTTTTTATCAGGCTACTGTTGGGCACATGCATATACTGTGGTCATCAGTCTCCTAACCCCCATGATTCTACCCTTCCACTCCTCCTGTCCCCCCTTATCACGGCCTATCTCAGCCATCCTTTCTTGCTAAGAGAAACTTGATTTATGTCTGGTATCATTGCTATGTGCTTCAGACAGACAGGGGTGAATTTAGGTTATTATAACATCAAATGACAATTTTATTCCCCTTGCAACTAATTTTCCTAGTAATGGGCACGTGGTATAGCCCTGAAAGATGGCTCTGTCTTCTGGCCTGTGGATGATAGGGGAGACCCTGGTGTCTGGAGCTGCTACAGCCCTTTTGAGGCCACAGCAAGTAGCCAACATGCTGAGGATGTAAGGACAGAAAATTGGAAAGAAACTGTCTTTGATGCTGTCAATTCGCCATGGTATTGGAGTAGTAGGTTATCTTCCCTTCTGTTTCACATCATTAGACAGTCCCTAAAGTTCTAGAATATGCGATTCCCTTTGTATTGCAGATAATTTTGCTTTGTCAGTGCAATGTGTCTATCATGTTTTTTTCTTTACATGTCCTCATCCCTCTCTATTGATTTAGTTTTAGTGGTGGGTATGGAACCAATGCTAAGTCAATAAGCATCCTTTCCTGGCATTTGCGATACTGAATACTGAGAAAGAAAATTGGTTCCTCTTTGGCCATGGATGTAAAATGTTAGATCAGTTGACTGTCGTGTTCTCTACCCTATTATGGAAGCTGAGCTGATTTTTTTTCTTTTCCTTTCTTTTTTCTTTTCTCTTGTTTTCTTTCTTTCTTTCTTTCTTTCTTTCTTTCTTTCTTTCTTTCTTTCTTTTTTTTAAGAGAGGGAGAGAAGGGTGTAAGGGGCAGAGGGAGTGGGAGAGAGAGAATCTTAAGTAGGTTCCATGCCCAGTGTGAAGCCCGATGCGGGACTCGATCCCACAGCCCTGAGATCATGACCTGAGCCGAACTCAAGAGTCAAACGCTTACCAACAGCCACCCAGGGGCCCCAAAGGTGAGCTGATTTTAGAAAGAATAGAGTTAAAGGAGGATTAGAGAGGGAGGAGGAATATAGAGAAGAAAACAGATGTAAAGGAACAAAACTATGAGCCAGTGTCCTATTGGCCTTTGGTTCTCTGATCCCAAGTGTTCGTGGAGTCCAAATGGCACACTGTACTTCGCTCAGCATAGTTATTCAACACTTTCTTCTATCAGAGAATGGCCTGGGCTCTCCTCATTGATTTCCTATGGTTCTACAGAGGCTCCAGAGAGCATCCCCAAAGCTTCTCAAACGCCTCTGAAAAAGTCACTGAAGTAGCAGAGATGGGTTTTTTCTTCATGAGGCATTTGAAGTCTCAGAAAAAGTATCTTCTCTTTTTCACTATCCCCAGCTGAGGAAAACTTAATTTCTTCTGTATTAAGTATAAGGTCTTCTAAAACCAAAGTTTATCTCAGAACATTAGAATCAATGCAAAATAAAACATATAAACAAAAGGTATGTCGGAACAGTTCTCTTCAATTCGGGCTGTTGCAAACCTGCCCAGGACAATGGGCTTAGAAAACTTTGGCTGCAATTTGAAATTGGTGTGTGTGTGTGTGTGTGTGTGTGTGTGTCAATAAGGGGGAGAGGGAGAATTTCAGATGGCAGCAGAGGGGACTGGACAATAGGAGGAGGGGGGCCTGGGTTAATATGACAAATTATTATGCTGTCACACTTGAGGGAAACTAGACATGGCTATTTACACAGTGAATAAAGGAGGCTTTTTATTTATTTTTAAAATTTTTTTTTAAAGGAAGCTTTTTAAAACCCACGCTCTGCTATGGGAATTTTGTAAGAGAGGAGTTTTGACTATTTTGAGTTATTTCTGTCTCAATGGTCCCTGTCAGCAACAGCTAAGCAGGAAGGTACTTCCTAGGGATAAGTCCCTGCAATTAGATGTATTTCTTTTGTCACTGCTTTTCCTTACCGCCCAACCCCCCACCCCCAAGGTTATGGGAAATGGCTGAATATGCATGAGCAAATCTGTAGACGCTACAGGAGTTCTAGCTCTTTCACAGCTCCTTAGTGCCTATCAATGCATCATCTCCCCCCACATCAGCCCAGTCTAGTGTTAGCAGCCCACCTTGATTGCACCTCTGCGTTCTGTATGTCTCAGGTTGGATGGCAGAGGAATGGAGACGGGGGTGGTGTGAGGCATGACTTCTGTGGGTGCAGATGGCAGTGACATGCAGATGGCAGTAGTGGAGAGGTGACAGTGGTGTTTCTAATTTACAGTTATAAACCTGGTTCCTCTGGGTTCTGCACTGCTGGCACTGACAGTGAGACAGATTAGAGTTATTTCTTCCAAATTACATGATCCTTGACAAAACACCCTTTGCTACTGTTTGCTTATTGACTTGGTGATGTTTTTAAACTGAATAAAATTAAAATAGAAGATTTCCACAGTTATGGGTCTTAACTTAAATTAATATTACTGTGTGCTTGGGATCTCAGAAATAATCCTTTTGGAGTGAACTCATGATGATCTTCTGAGAGAGGATACAGTGAAAAATATTTCCTGCTAGTGTATATTGAATTGCCATTGACTAAATTAAGCTCTGTATAGACAAAACCATAATCTTTATTTACTCTGATCCTGGGAGAGCAGGAAGTGATGAGGTTTTCAGCTCAAATATTTAATGAATTAAATTGTTCCTGCTTGCAGAAGGTGTGAGCTGGCCACCAAGTCATAAAGTTAACCCACTGTCTTGTTCTGCCTGAAGCAGCTGTCCTTACTCAAAAAATTTCAAGCAGGAGGGAACCTGGGTTGACATTTTTAAATTCCTCCTGACTCCGATTTCTATCTACATGCTTGCTTTATTATCTAGTTAAAAGTTATAATTATCCAGAATATCAAGCCCATCAGGGGCGCCTGGGTGGCTCAGTTGGTTAAGCGTCTGCCTTCTGCGCGGGTCATGACCTCAGGGTCCTGGGATCGAGTCCCACATCGGGCTCCCTGCTCGGTGGGGAGCCTGCTTCTCCCTCTCCCTGCCATGCCCCCGCTTGTGCTCTCTCGCTCTCTCTTTCTGTGTCATATAAATAAATAAGATGTTTAAAAAAAAAAAAGCCTATTGATAGATTTTTTAACCTTTTATTTTTTATTTATTTTTTAAAGATTTTATTTATTTATTTGACAGAGAGCACAAGTAGGCAGAGCGGCAGGCAGAGGGAGAGGGAGAAGCAGGCTCCCCACTGAGCAGGGAGCCCGATGTGGAACTCGATCCCAGGACCCTGGGATCATGACCTGAGCCGAAGGCAGACGCTTAACCTACAGAGCCACCCAGGTGCCCCATGTTTTTTAAATTTTTAAAAAAGATTTATTTATTTTAGGAGACAGAATCTCAAGCAGACTCCCAGCTGAGCTCAGAGCCCTACGTGGGGCTCGATCCCACAACCTCGAGATCATGCCCTGAGCTGAAATTGAGTCGGACGCTTAACCAACTGAGCCACCCAGGCGTCCCTCAATAGTTAGATTTATGTACAAACTCTAAAGCCTCATAAATTGCACATATTATTCTTTTAACAAATATTATTGAGGATCTCTGATAGGCCTGGTAGGGTTCTAGATGCTGAGGAACAGTAATAAACAATATAAATAAGACCGCTCTTTGCATGGAGATAGCATTCTAGCAGAGTTCAAAGACAAATGATTGAAATGAGCTGCTTCATGGGAACTTGTTCTGGTGTCCTGGATTTCCCCATAAGTCACAAACCTGACCACTATAAATAATTCTGTCTGTTATGAAAGGCATTGCTATGCCATTTATTTAGGACTCATTAAATATATTTAGGGTATTTATAGCTGCTATAACATCAGATTTTCAGTGGCTTAACACAATAAAAGTATGTGATAATTTTAGCAGTCTAGTGCATTGTTTCTGGTTGATGGAGAGTGTCTTCCATGTTGGGATCCAGGGAACTAGGCTCTTTCCGTCTTGCTCATCTCTTTCCATCTAACTAGAACCACATCACTGGCAACTGTACTGCCTGATTTGGAGAGCAATAGTAGGAGAGAGAAAATGTTTTCAGATTGTTGTCCACTAAGTGTAGTCCATGCACGGTACCCATTCCTTTGACAATAAATGACCGATAAATTGACAATTCTGCAGACAAAGCTAGTCCACAGTTTTGTCAACTGGCATGAAGACTGGGGAAATACATCCAGGTGGAGCAACTAACAAATGCATCAGCTTTTGGATCAAAATGAGCATGGTGGGAAGAGAGGTGTAGTAGGAAGGAGCCCAGGCATTCCAAGAACAGAAAAGAAAATGGTGGGGGGGGTACTTAAAATCAGAGGTACTGGCAGGGCCATGTCTTGTAGGACCTCAGAGGGCAAGACAAGATTTTATTCCACATGCAATTAGAAGCCTCTAGAGGATGCAAAGGGGAATGACCTGATCTAGTTTATGTTTTTGAAACATGTTTCTAGCTGTTGGGTGGAGAATAAATTGGAGGGGGCATGAGTAGAAAAATGGTGACCGGGTAGAGACAGTCACCAGGATGAGAGTTGATAGTGGTTTGGCCTGGGCTGTTTGGGTGGCAACAGAGAAGAGGACAGTCTCAAGATTGAATGGCTAAAATCAACAGTAACTTCTGAGAGACATGAAGTCATGGGAAATTGGAGCAATGATTTTTATGGAGGTGATGCTGGTGGGTGGACTCTACCCCTCAATAATATCCTTCAGTAACACCCCACTCCTTTAGTGAGCCGCTTGTTAGGAGAAAATAACATGTAATTAGTAAACACTGGGCTAGTCCCTATGGATATTCCAGTTAACAAAACCAGTACGGATTTTTATCTTTTTCAAAATATGTATGTCTGCTATAAAATAAATATAAATAAGATTTCAGATAGGTTTCTACTACCACATTTTTTTTTTTTTTTAAAGATCTTATTTGACAGAGAGATAGACAGAGCCAGAGAGCACAAGCAGAGGGAATGGCAGAGGGAGAGGGAGAAGCAGGCTCCACACTGAGCAGGGAGCCTGATGCGGGACTCGATCCCAGGACCCTGAGATCATGACCTGAGCCGAAGGCAGACGCTTCACCATCTGAGCCACCCAGGCACCCCATCTACTACCACATTTTTCGCTCAAGTATTTACTTACCCAAGAGTCAGAAATAAAAGTAAATGAAGTCTTCACTGGAAAAGCTATAACAAAGGCTCCTAATTAGAATATGCATGCAAACAATTTATTAACTAAAATATGCATTTTCTTCTGTTTCCTTCATATTCCAGAATTCTTGGTCCTATTCTTTCTGGTTATCTTGAATTGTTAATATTTAAAACTTTGACATGTAAATAGAAAGTAGGCTTGGGTCCCCTGAGTGGCTCGGTTGGTTAAGCGTCCCACTCTTAGTTTCAGCTCATGTCATGATCTCAGAGTCATGAGACTGAGCTCCACGTTAGGCTCCACACTCAGTGCAGAGTGGGCTTGAGATTCTGTCTCGGTCTCTGTCCCTCTCTCTGCCCCTCCCCCACTCTAAAATAAATCTTTTTTTTTTTTTTTTAAGATTTTATTTATTCATTTGAGACACAGAGATAGAGCATGAGGAGGGGGAGAGGCAGAGGGAGAGGGAGAAGCAGGCTTCCCGCCAAGCCAGGAGCCCGATGCGGGGCTCAATCCCAGGACCCTGGGATTATGACCTGAGCCGAAGGCAGATGCTTAACCATCTGAGCCACCCAGGTGCCCCTAAAATAAATCTTTAAAAAAAAAAAAAAGTAGGCTTGACATTGTTAATCAGGATTAAAACATAAATTTGAAGAGACCATTTTTATAAAAAATGTCTCTAGGTATTAACATAATTCATGTAAGCATTTATTGTGCTTCTAAGAGTGTTAGAATATATGAATATAAACTCCCTAAGAGTATTAGGGCAAACATCGATTTGGGCACAACATGTAAGACACAGCTTGAAGTAAAGTATGGGCCTCATTTTGTTCTTGGTGTCCTCTAGAAGAGTATTCAAGAAAAATACAATGGCAGCCACATCTGTAATTTTGAATTTTCTAGTAGCTACATTTTAAAAGTAAAAATTAACCAGTGAAATTGAATTCAAGAACATTTTATTTAACCCAGCATAAAAAGACATTTCTGTGTATAACCGATTATAAAAATTATTCTTGAGATGTTTTATATTCCTATTTCACATTAAGTCTGGAATTCAGTGTGTATTTGGACTTACATCTCAATTTAGACTGTAAATATTTCAAGTGCTAAGAACTGCTATGAGATAAATTGAGGCATATTCAAATTTTTAAGTTTATTTGAGCAAAAATTGATTTGAATCAGGTAGCAGCCAATCTAGCAGATAGAAAACTCCGGCGAGTTGTCCAAAATGAGACTTAGAGGCAGAAGGGAACCAAGGAAGTTAGACTAGGGAAAAAAATCAGGTTGGTTACTGCAAGGCTACTTTCTTTCCTTTAGGGGATGGCAGGGGTCTATCAGGCAGATGACCTGACTAAGTGCTGATCAGGCAGTTCATGATTGATTGGTGTAAGATTCCATTTCTGTAAGAGCCAAAACCATAAATGAGTTTCGGTTTGGTGACGTGGGTCTTTCATATAAGCGATTTCAGTTTGGGCCTGTTGTCTTGCTTTCAGCAGAGCACGTGGCTACCGTGTTGGACAGCACATCCTTAGTACAGATCTTTATCAATTAAAAAAGACAAAACAGTTTCTGAATGTAGATTTTCTGTTAATTTTTTTAAAGTCACAGCTTATTGGCTCAACGTTCTGTACCAAGGCCCACATGCAAAAATCAAAGGGATTTTCCTGCCATTGTTCCAACTTGAACCTCTAACTACTTTTCTTTTTTTTTTTTTTTTAAGATTTTATTTATTTGCGAGAGAGAGAATGAGAGACAGAGAGCATGAGAGGGAGGAAGGTCAGAGGGAGAAGCAGACTCCCTGCTGAGCAGGGAGCCCGATGTGGGACTCGATCCCGGGACTCCAGGATCATGACCTGAGCCGAAGGCAGTCGCTTAACCAACTGAGCCACCCAGGCGCCCTCTAACTACTTTTCTTGATGGCTACCAAAGTTGCTAATAATAATTTAGAGTGCAAATAACGGCTCTTTGTTTAGTACTAATGCCAGTAAAGTGAGTACAATTCCTTTCAATCATCGGGATGGATAATACAATTTAATATTTTGTAAAGATCTGTACATTTTAATATCCCTGAAAGATAGGTGTTCTGTTCAAATCCGGAAACTGGTTCATGCAGGCTTTCTCACTGAGTTCTATGTTGCTGTTTTATTAGGAGAAAAAACCAAGTGTGAAAACACATTTGATTTATTTATCCAATATTTATAGGGTACTACTTGGCTATTTTGGGGAAAACATACATTTATTTGAATATACACTAGAATTTTTAAGGAAAATAAATGTTTAGAAAGGGAAGAAAATTTTATGGAACTCTTAAGTGATAAAATATTGGGATATTCATCTTTTAAATAAAAATATTTTGAGAAGTTACTGTAATTTTTCTTTGTGTCCTTTTTTTAAACATGTAATTTTTAATTAGAAATGACTTTTCTAGTGACCTCTAAAGTCATTGTTAAATTATCAGTGGTTAATAGGGTTTCATATAGCTTTGTTTAATTCATAACAATAATAGACATAATATTTTTAGTGCAAAAATGATTAGGTTCCTTTTTAGAAAAAAAAATCCCCTCTTAGTTTAATTAGTTGAAGTGAATATTAAGCAAGCAGAAATTTTCAAAAGAAAGATTCTCCTTTTAAAAATAAGACTATCATGGAACATAGTTTATTCAGCCTTATAATATGTTTCTTGATTGGAATTTTCATAGCAAAATGAATAAAGGGAAATTGGTTATATCTTTAATTTGTCTCTGTAGCTTGCTTTTAAAACAGTCATTATTTTATAAGCTTTTACTTGTTTTCCCAAAATCGTTCTCAGTATTACATATCTCCGTGAGAGATGGAACAATCTCTGACATTTGCCAAGCGGGTCTAATATTCAGGTTGTCCATGCTGGTAACTGCCGTTATCTATTGTTGTTTATTGGTGGCATCTGTTTTCTTTGGCAGTGTCCAGAGACCAGTCATTATTTTGAATACAACTCTTGTCCTGGCCATCTATATCCAATCGAATCGCCATCTCTGGAATTCATCTACTTCTGTCTATGCTGCCATTACCTGATTTCAAGTCCTCGTTGTCAGGGTCTTGTACTCTTTAGTAACCTTAGTGACTCTCCCCAATCAGTCTGGCCTCCCTTCAACTCCTCTTCCATTCAGCATTCATTATATTCTTTCAAAATAATCCATCTGATGTTGAGGGTCTCCTTAAAATATTGTAAAATACTGCAATGGTTTTGCATCGCTCTTGGGGTAAACATCAAACTCTTTCATATATCCTAGAGGGTCCTGAACATAAAATCTTGTGATTGTTCTCTTTAGTTTCTACACTTCAGCCACATGGGCAATTTCTGAGTTCCTGTTAGGGATGAATGTTCTGTCTATCTCTGTTCTACCTTTCCCTGCTCCCTGCTACTTTTTTTGTCTACTATTTTTTAGAAGTCCATTCCCCAAGGGTAGGTCATTTTTAAGTAATTCCCAGTTTTTTGTTTTTTAAAGATTTTCTATTTATATATTTGACAGAGAGAGAGACAGCGAGAGAGGGAACACAAGCAGGGGGAGTGGGAGAGGGAGAAGCAGGCTTCCCGCTGAGCAGGGAGCCCGATGTGGGGCTCCATCCCAGGACCCTGGGACCATGACCCGAGCTGAAGGCAGACGCTTAACGACTGAGCCACCCAGGCGCCCCTAATTCCCAGCTTCTTATGTCAAGTGTTCCCTGTTCTATGTTCTCATGCCAGCAGGCACTTTGTAATTTAGCACTGCTACAGTTAAGTAATTACAATTATAATTAAGTTAGTTATTATGTTTCTTTTGGTTGTATGCAAGCTTCACTAATGCGGGGTCATGCCTGTGCAGTTGATTTGCCGTATTCTGCCGTATTCTGAATGTTTATCACACCACCTTGCACAGTTACACATTCAATAAATATTTACTAAAGAAACAAATGAAATATATCTAAGATAACAATTATAATTTATTACATGTCCACAGCATGGTTATATAACATGTATCATCGCATCAGAGTGCAATTTACATGTAATTACTAAAGTGGGTAAACTAGGAGGAAATACATGTGAAACACCAAAAGCAGTTTTGCCACAGGTGAAAATTCCAATCTGCTCTTCTAACAATTTAGAAATCTTTGTGAAAAAGTTTTAAACGAGGCGGAGTAACATAAAGATCCCTGGCCGGGGAAGGAAGGGACTTGGGTTTTAATCTGGCAGCGGCACAAGCAACCTGTGTGGTCATGAAGTCACATTCATTGTCTGGAATTCGCCTCATTTAACAAGGACAGGGGTTAAAGGAGGTTGCAAATGCTCAGCCAACAGGCAGTGTAAGTGTGCCTTCGAGCTGGGAGTAAACCAAGCCGTGGTGGTGACTTCGGGGACCTCTAGAGCACCAAGTTGGTCCAGTGTCATTCCAAATCCACCCACTAGCAAAAAAAAAACAAAAACAAAAACAGCATAATTAAAACCCATTTGAGGGCCAGTTTGGAACTTCTAGCTGCCAGTTTATCACTGAAATGGTTCCTTTAGTCACTGTGAGCATACAACTTTTTCATACATGACAGTTTTAAGAATAGGACTCATCAGAGCTTGCCCAAGTAGATATTGCCCCATTTCCAGGTGACATGAAGTAGTGGAAAGGGAGAAACAGGCCCACAAGGCCTGGCATCCTGTCCTGAGGTGACTGCGTTATTACTTGACTCTAACTTTGACATGGCACTTATGACTTCTGGACTTTGGTCTTCTCATCTGCAAACTGAGAAAACAGTACAGGTACCACGTCATCCATTCTGTCTTCTTCCAAGAGACTTGCTTGTATCGATTTGGCTCACTTCGGTAAATATTTCTTGCATTTAACTCTTGGCAAGGAGAGAAACAAGAGACCCAGGCCCCTTTCACTAGTGCTCAAGATACTTGGGGGAAAACAGAAATGTAAAATAGTAAGATCAAATCATAGCAAAAACTTGTACAACTGGAGTGTAATAGAAGTGTTAAAGAGGAAGAGTCAAATTTGTCTGACTAGGAAAATCCTAGACTTTTTTTTTTTTCTTCAAAATAAAGATAAGCTAATATACAAAAAACATACATAAAACTTAAATGTATAATTTAACCATGACCCTAAGAAATAGGGCATTACCCAGGTGTCTTTTCCCATGCATAAACCCCTATAGCCTTGATTCTGCCTTTTATGTTAACCATATACTTACTTTTAAAATAATTTCAGGACCAAATGATATATGTCTAAATCATACAGTATACTTTTGTATGTTTTCTTAATTCATATAATTGGAATCTTTATATCAACACTATGTTGGCAAGACTCATCCATGTTATTATATGTAGCTGTAGTTTTTTGATTTTCAGTACAGTATAATAATCACTTTTAAGAATATGATGTTTAGGGGCGGCTGGGTGGCTCAGTCGTTAAGCGTCTGCCTTCGGCTCAGGTCATGATCCCAGAGTCCTGGGATCGAGCCCCGCATCGGGCTCCTTGCTCCACGGGCAGCCTGCTCCTCCCTCTCCCACTCCCCCTGCTTGTGTTCCCTCTCTCACTGTGTCTCTCTCTGTCAAATAAATAAAATCTTTAAAAAAAAATAAAAAGAATATGATGTTTATCCACTCTACTGTTGCTGCCCATTTGGATTGTTTCCAGTTTCTGGCTATTATTATTCTTTAGGAGTTTTTCTAAGTCTACACATTGCAGTGGAAATGTTGGGCCCAGATACTTTCTTATCTTGAGCCTAACAAAGACAAAAACTTCCCTTGTGAATTTCTAGTGAGAAATGACAGCGATACATCCTTTCTTTTTGTAATCTGCATGTTTATTGTTGCAAATTGCATAAATTGTGAATGCTTTCTCACATGTTGTGCATGTACTTTTGTTTTCTTAGCATCTGACTCTTTTTTTTTTTTTTTTAAGATTTTATTTATTTATTTGACAGAGAGAGACACAGCGAGAGAGGGAGCACAAGCAGGGGGAGTGGGAGAGGGATAAGCAGGCTTCCCGCGGAGCAGGGAGCCCGATGCAGGGCTCGATCCCAGGACTCTGGGATCATGACCTGAGCCGAAGGCAAACGCTTAACAACTGAGCCACCCAGGCGCCCTTACTTTTGTTTTCTTAATTATGCTTCTCAGAAAGTTATTTTTTAAGGTTAATAAAGTCCATTTTAGCAATTTTGATGGCCAGTTCTTAATATTTTTATTTTATTGTTAATGCTTTTGGTGTCCTATCAAAGAAATCTGTGCCAGCTGAAAGGCCATGAAAATATTCTCGTTTTTTCATTTAGGTATTTTATAGTTTTAGCCTTTACATTTATTATCTGATCCATGTGG
This sequence comes from Phoca vitulina, assembly GCF_004348235.1. Classification (NCBI taxonomy): domain Eukaryota; kingdom Metazoa; phylum Chordata; class Mammalia; order Carnivora; family Phocidae; genus Phoca; species Phoca vitulina. The sequence continues at coordinate 9,144,747 of NW_022589738.1, read as the reverse complement.
GCTTTGTGTGTGTGTGATTTAAGTTAGTTACTGAGTTTTTGTTGTTGTTTTTGCATGTTTGTTTACATAACAGCTGTTCTAATATGTGTCAAAAAAGACTACCTTTCCTCTGTTATATTATGTTTGATCTTTGTCAAAAATCAATTGGCTCTAAATATGTCTGATTCAATAGCTTCTGGTGTTCCATTGATTTGTACATGTAACCACACTTTCTCGATTAATACAGCATATTCAGATATTTTAACTTCTCCAGCTGCTTAGTTTTTAAAAAGTTGTTTGGATCTTTTTCATTTTTATATAAGTTTTAGTTTCAGCTTATCAATTTCCACAAAATAATGTTTGTTGATGTTGTGACTGGGATACATTGAATATATAGCTCAAATGGGGAGAATAAGCATTTTAGGAATATTATTTCCCGCTCTCAGAACATGGTGTATTTCTCAATCTCCCTACATCTTAGATTTCTCTCAGCAATGTGTTGTACTTTCCAGTTTAGAGACATTGCATATTTTTCATAATTTTTTAGAAGTGTTTTAGAATTTGGAGGCTATTATGAAGAGCATTTTTAATTTAATTTTAAGCTCTTTGTTGCTAAAATACAGAAATGGAATGGATTTTTATACATTGACCTTCTATTTAGTGACTTTGGTAAATTCACTTATATTTTCTACCATTTCTCTTGTAGATTTCTTAGGATCTTCTTTAAGGCAATCATGTCATTAATGTGTAAGAAAAGTTTTTGTTCTTTTTTCAGTCCTTAAGCCTTTTCTTCCTTCCTCCCTTTCTTCCTTCCTCTCTCTCTCTCTCCCTCCTTCTCTGTCTCTCTTTTTTTTTAAGATTTATTTATTTGTGGGGGGGGCAGAGGGAGAGAATCTTGAAGCAGGCTTGAGGAGCCTGACCCTGGGCTCGATCTCATGACTCATGAGATCATGACTTGAGCTCATGACCTGAGCCAAAACCGAGTTGGATACTTAACTGACTGAGCCACCTAGACACCCTCTGTCTTTCTTTTTTGTCTTACTGATGAGGATCTCAGCTATAAAATTGAATAGAAATGTTGAGTTTGAATATCCTTATTTCTAATCTTAGGGGAAACCTTCAATTTTTCACTATTAATTAGTCATTACTGTATCTCTTCCCAATTCCCACTTCACAATTGTCATTTGACAAATTACTTCATAAATTTAAAGTGTAATTTCCTTTCCCTGTCCCAACCTTTATAAAATTTCTGTCCTATTAGTTCATCGTGTTTACAAAAATACTTTTTCTTTCAATTCTAATATCTGTACCATTTGGGGTTTGGATTCTACTTACTGTTTTTATCTTAATTGTAGAGAACAATTTTCTTGATAACATTTATGTATTTCTGTGCATCTGGTCCATTTATAATATCTAATAGAGAACTCATTCCATTGTCTTCAGCTGAAATATATTGGCTCTTGTTCCAGTAGGCAGTCTAGTAGGCTGCTCCCTATGAACCTGTGTGCAAATGGTTTTCTGCTTACTTACTGTGCATCTCTGGAAAGCCAAAGGTGTTTACCAAGATGCTCTAACATCTGGGGACTTAAAGTTCCATGTTCAGTTTACTCTGAAGATCTTGTCACAGCTTGGATTATAAGACAAAGATAAACATTAATAAATGATTATACAAATGTGCTCAACTGATTTTTGACAAAAGGTGCAAAACCAGTCTAATGGAGGAAAGATGCCTTTTTCAAAAAATGATGCTTGGAGCAATTGGAATTTCATAAACGAAAAAGAAAAGGAGAGAATCTCTACCTAGATGTTAAAATTTACACAAAAATCAATAGATCACCAACTTTAATGTTAAATCCCAAATTATAAAACCGTTGATTAAAAAAAAAAACACATAGGAGAAAATCATTGGGATCTGTGCATAGGCAGAGTTCTAGACCTGAGACAAAAAGCATGGTTTGATAAATTGCACCTCAGGAGAGAATCTCTACCTAGATGTTAAAATTTACACAAAAATCAATAGATCACCAACTTTAATGTTAAATCCCAAATTATAAAACCGTTGATTAAAAAAAAAAACACATAGGAGAAAATCATTGGAATCTGTGCATAGGCAGAGTTCTAGACCTGAGACAAAAAGCATGGTTTGATAAATTGCACCTCATCAAAATTTTAAAGTTGTGTTCTGAGAGACACCCTGTTGAGAGTATAAAAAGACTGGGAGAAAATAATAATTACAAACCACATATCTGGAATATATAAAGAACTCTTGAAACTTAACAGTGAAAAATCTGACAATGCAATTAAAAAACAGTCAAATCTGAACAGATATTTCACTGAATGAGATCTATAAATGGCAAATAAGCACATAGAAATATATTTTCACATGTTATCCATTAGGGAAGTGCAAATTAAAGCCATAATGAGATCTCACTATACACCTACAAGAACTAAAATCACTAAAATAAAATTGTGTCAGCACCTAATGCTGGTGATGAAGTGAAAAAAACCAGACCACTCATGCATTGCTAGTAGAAATGCAAAATAGTACAACCTCTCTGAAAAACAGTTTGGTAGTTTCTTAAAAACTAAAAATGCAATTACCATAGAGTCCAGTAATTGCACCCTTGGGCACTTATCCTCGATAACTGAAATGTATGTTCACACAAATACCTGTACAAGAATGTTCCATAGCAGCTTTATTTGTAGTAGCTGAAAGGTAGAAACAATCCAGTGTCCTTGGCAGGCGAATGGGTAAACAAATTATGACAAATCCACACCATGTTATTACTACTCAGGAATAAAAAGAATGAGCTATTAATACATGCAACAATATGGGTGAATATCAAGGGAATTATGCTGAGTGTAAAAATCCAATTCCAAAAGATTACCAACTGTATAATTTCACTTACCTAACATTTTTGAAAATAAAGAATTTTATTTTTTTTAAGATTTTATTTATATTTGACAGAGAGAGAGTACAAGTAGGAGGAGCAGGGAGCCTAATGTGGGGCTCGATCCCAGGACCCTGAGATCATGACCTGAGCCGAAGGCAGATATTTCACTGACTGAGAGCTACCCAGGCACCCCAGAAAATAAAGAGTTTTAGAAATGAACTGATTAGGGCGCCTGGGTGGCTCAGTCGTTAAGCGTCTGCCTTCGGCTCAGGTCATGATCCCAGGGTCCTGGGATCGAGTCCCACATCGGGCTCCCTGCTCGGCGGGAAGCCTGCTTCTCCCTCTCCCACTCCCCCTGCTTGTGTTCCTGCTCTCGCTATCTCTCTCTCTCTGTCAAATAAATAAATAAAATCTTTAAAAAATAAAAAAAAAAAAAAAAAAAAAGAAATGAACTGATTAGCTGTCAGGGGTCAGGAATTGTGGGGTTGGGGGTGGGAAGGACATGGATGTAGTTATGAAAGGGCAACACAAACCTGCAAGTGAAACAGGAAATCTGAATAATAAGCTTGTTGAATTATATCAATGTAAATGCCTGGTTATAATAATGCACTGTAGTTTTGTAAGATGTTACTATTGAGAAAAAACTGGTAAAGGATTATCTAGCTCTACTTCTACAACTGCATGCCAATCTATAATTTCTCAAAAGTTCAATTAAAAAGTATTCTAGTGTTGACAAATTGTGTAGTGAAGGAAAGAGGAAGTGTATATTAGCTTTTATCATTGCTCATGGTATGGAACTAAAAGCACACTGTAAGAAAGGGGATTAAGAGTACTTTGTTGAGGTATGAATTTTGTTTTTTGGCATGGAGAAGATAGTAACTAAAAACAAGCAAAAAATAAAGTGAGTTTCCATGATAAAAGTAATGTGTATGATATGATCTCAGGGATGTGAAGTGCAAATGTTTGTATGTACTCACAAATGAAAAGTATATGAGACAATGGTTACACATACATAGACACAGAATTCTCAAAAAGATCACAATAAGCAAATTCATTCAAAAAAAATAATACCTAAGGTTAACTAAAGTATTTAGAATGTCTACAGTCAAGTAGAACTAGGAAAGAATTTACCGAATTTCACACAATGGATTATTATGATCAGTGTCCTAAAGGACATAAAGGATATTTTCCCCTGGAGAATGAACTTGAGGAATGGAAGATTGGTTAAATTGCACATAGGCTACGTAAGAATTGGAGAGAGGAATAGTTTAAGAAGTGAAATTATGTAGTTATTATATGAAATTCTATACATGTCTATCAGTCCTCTAAGCTGAAGGCTAAAGAGACTCACTTATTTTAAATATAACTAATGTTTATGTCTAGTATATGAAGAGATTCCCATGCAGATTTCTTTTGTCTCCGAACTTTTGCTTTAGTTTTTAGAACTCCTGATGATTCATTTTCTGTATTGTTCCTGATTTGCGTGGCATATACTCTTGGCCAACTTTTAAAAGGAAGACTTCGGGGGCTCCCAGGAGTCACAGTCGGTTGAGTGACTGACTCTTGGTTTTGGCTCAGGTTGTGATCTTGGGGTTGTGGGATCCAGCTCTGTGTTGGGCTCCTCACTCAGCAGGGAGTCCCTTGAGACTTTCCCTCTCCCTCGGACCCTCCGCCCCGTGGTTGCTCTCTCTCTCTCTCAAATAAATAAATAAATAAATCTTTTTAAAAAAATTAAAAGGAAGACTTTATTATCTGAACAGAGGCAACATGAAGCTCAGTTAAAGCGTGTCCTAATTCTACTGTTCCAGGGGAAGTAAAATTTTACTTCTAATTGGTAAAAGTTGTTCTAGAGAAAGGAGGAATAAAACATCTAGCCCTATAAGCCCAGAAACCCATGTTACTGGTATTTGGAAAACATAAAATCATTAACTAGTTGAAGTTGTGTGTCATAATCACAATGTGAAAGAACTAGTGTTATGTCATTTTCTTGAAAGTTCTCTCCATTAAAATGAATTCAACTTTTTTTTTTTTTTTTCTAAAAAGTATACTAGGACACTATTTCCTAAACTGTTCCCTGGAATTGTAGCTGAGTAATTTAATTCAATATGTGTCTGGAGTCTGAGTCTGCTACCTGACAAATGTTTCTCCTATTGTAAGAAGGTAATGAACATAAAAATTATATATTTAATTGTCGCAAATACTTATATTTGTTTGAAAATACATAGGTCTCCAAATTTCTCCTGAAAAGGTTTAAGCTTGTAAAATTCAATACATCTGTTTGTTCATATTTTAAAATAATATCTCAGTCTTTTGATTACTTCAATTTTTTTCAATATTCTAAATTTCAGCGTCTTTTCAATATCCTTGTTTTAAAAATATCCTTATTTTAAAATCTGTACTCATATTCCACAAGATTAAATATACATGGTACAGTCCTTTTACAAAATATTATGAGAGATGGAAGCAATTTCTTTAAACAGGCAGAAATTCTTTCACATAGAATGTTGGAATATTTTGCTGGGTAAGCTATTCTTTCGTACAAGCAGGAGAAAAATATTGGACACCTTATAAAGGAATGTTCTGTACCATTGAACCAAAAAGACTCCATGTGAAGATGAAAGACACTTTGTGGAGTCACTGTGTGCACTCATTATGTTACTTGTGTTTCAGGAAAACGTTGACATAGGTAACAATAAACATGACTTAACAATAAAAGTCCATCCATGAAAGCAGAGGAATGAGCCATAGGTGAGCCAGATACTAGCCAAATACTCAAACATATTATATATAAACTATTCACAGAAATTCCAAAGGCCCTATACTTGTACTTCCTGTGTTAGAGCCATTTATCATAAAATGGAATTGGGGCAGGATACCTTAGACAACAAGATAAACTTTTCACACACAATTTTTGTTTGTAAATTTTATTTTGCACATTATTTGCTCAAGATACTTAGGCATTTCTGGAATGGTATAGTTAACATAAGCGAGATGCTCTGAGAATAAACTTACCTATTTTTGGCCATCTCATAAAACAGTAACAGTGTTTATTAGTCTAATATTTTAAAAAGAATCCATTTTATTAGGCTTAAAAATATCTGTTAGGAAACTGTGTAAATTAGCTTTGAAGTGAGAATATTTTGGCAGATGGGTATTTATTATAAAAGTTATTAATATAAAAACAGTATAAATATATGATTTAGAGGGGCGCCTGGGTGGCTTAGTCAGGTAGGTGTCTGACTCTTGATTTCTGCTCAGGTCATGATCTCAGGGTCATAAGATCGAGACCTGCGTCGGGCTCTGTGGGGGCGGGGGGGGTGGGGATGGAGAAGAGATACGATTTAGATACTCATATTTAAACTTGGAAGAAAGTAATATTCAAACTATATAATTTAGAAATTATTCTTATAGGTATGTTTGACATTATTTATTTACTTATTTAATTTTCAAGCTTTAAAAAAAATAAAAACGTTTTATTTATTTAAGTAATCTCGACACCCAACGTGGGGCTTGAACTCACGACCGACCCCAAGATCAAGTTTCACATGCTTTTCCGGCTGAGCCAGCCAGGTGCCCCTGTTTGACATTTTTTTTTAACTTTGTAAAGATTCATTTTGCTTAATTAGAAGTTCAAAGTGGGTTTTGTTTTGTGTGTGTGGTAAAAAACACAACATTATAATTATGATTGTTGAGCATTTAGCTAAGTTACTCCATGGTATTGCTGCCTCAGCATCCATTCTCTTTGGCCAAGCGGCCTTCGGGAACCTTAAACTGACCCTAGCCCCTCTTGCAGGTGCATGCCCTAGGTAGCTGCTGGCTGAGTCAAAGGAAATGGAAGTTCTTAATACGACTTTCCCAACAGTCCTTGTGAGCAATAGTGTCCCCTGCCTCCAGGTGTCTTCCTCTTATGTGGCCCATGTACAAGATTCCTGTGGGGCTTACCAAAACCCTGCTCCTTTGGTTTGAGTTGGCCAATCCAGCCTTAGCTGGGAATCCTCCAAGCTCTTCACCCATGAACCCATACTTAGGCCTGTGCCCCATTCACGTCCAGTGTATCTCTGTCTACAGTCTGCCTGGACCACCTTGTGTGGCCTTTGGAGTGTGCCAGTTCCTTCCTGCAGGACCTGTGAGGACTAAGGGTCTCTTTCAATTCTTGTAGTCTCTTGTTGAACCACAGCTCACCATCTGGCACCCTGTGCTCCACATAATAATTGTAAATTTGACAAATCCATAACATCCATCTTAACCATTTTCAAGTATACAGTTCAGTAGTGTTAAGTATATTTACATTGTTGTGCAACAGATCTCTAGAATTTTTCATCTTATAAAACTGAAACTCTACATCCATTAAACATTAATTCTCTTCCTCTAGTCCTTGGCATAGACCTTTCCACTTTCTGTTTCTATGATTTGACTACTTTAGATACTTCATATGAGTGGATTCATATAGTATATGTCCTTTTGTGACTGGCTTATTTCACTTAGCATAATGTCCTTGTGGTTCACTCATGTAGCATAGGACAGGATTTTCCTCTTTTTTGAGGCTACATAAGATTCCATTGTATGCATATACCGCATTATCTTTATTCATTCATCCCTTGGTGGACATGTGGGTTGCTTCTACCTCTTTGCCATTGTGAATCATGGTGCAATGAAATGGGTGTATAAATATCCCTTTGAAATCCTCCTTCAAATTCTTTTGGATATATACCCAGAAGTAGGATTGTTGGTTTATATGGTAATTCTAGTTTTAATTTTCTGAGGGGCCTCAGTTTTTTTCATAAAGGCTGCATCATTTTACATTCTTAGTATTAGTGCACAAGAGTCCCAGTTTTTCTACATCTTTGCCAACATTTGTTATTGTGTCTTTCGATAGTGGCCATCCTCATGGGTGTGAGGTGATAGCTCACTGCGCTTTTGATTTTCATTGCTCATAGGATTAGTCATTTTGAACATCTTTTCATATGCTCTTTGGCCATGTATGCATCATCTTTGGAGAAATGCCTTAATCAAGTTTTTTGTCCATTGTTTAATCAGGTTATTTAATTTTTGGTTATTGAGTTGTAGGAGTTCCTTATACACTGTGGTTCTTAACACCTTATCAGATAAATGATTTGGAAATATTTTCTTCCATCCTGTGGGGTGCCTTTTCATTTTGTTGCTTCTTTTCTTCTATGTACAGAAGTTTTTAAGTTCGATGTCTCATTTTTTCTATTTTTACCTCTGTTTTCTGTGCTTTTGGTATCATAGCCAAGAAATCTTCACTATCTTCAATGTTGTGAAGTGTTGGGTCTTATGTTTAGGCCTTAAATCCATTGGAGTTAATTTTTGTATATGGTGTGAGATAAGGGTCTACCTTGTTTTTGCATGTGGATATCCAGTTTTCCTAGCACCATTTGCTCTTCTCCATTGTGTAGTCTCAGCACCCTTGTTAAAGATCATTTGACCATATGCACAAGGTCTCTCGATTCTGAACTCAATTCTGTTCCAGTTGTCTAGATGTCTCTTCATGCCAGTAGCACACCATCTTGGTTCCTGTTCCTTTGTTTTGAAAACAGGAAGTGTGAGGCCTCAATCTTCCTTTTTTTTTTTTTTTTAAGTCCATCTGTGGAACTGCAGATTCTGGTGCTAGTGGGCTGATTTCCTTTCTTAGAGGTCCCCAACCTGTTTCACATTCCTGTCAGCATTTAGATTCAGGCAAGACAAACTAGTCCTTTAGGCAGCCCCTGGGGAAGTCAGAAGAGTGAATGTTGGCTATATGTTTTACTCTTCTCTTTTCTTCCCCAGTGAGAAGTTGGGGACTGAATTTTTTCCCAATCATACTGTGCTGTCCTGTGGAGAGGGCTTATGGAGAGTTAATGCCACAAATTTTTCATAGTGGACTCAATATGGTTCCTCTGGTCTATGTCTCACCTGAGATACAGGAACCTCTGAACCGGTTTCTAGGTTTCTCCTGAAGGCAACTGGTATTAAGTTGTTTCTGTGGGGGAAAAAAGTCTGGGGCTTCCTATTTCGCTACCTTGCTGACATCATCTGATTAGAAGACTAAACTTTTAACTGTAGTGAAAAATTCCTTTCTAGGATTCTAATGAGTATCTTGCATATTTTAGAGACCCCAAAGAATTAGATTTCAGGGATTTCCAAGTGATTGCAGTGCTGGCAACTTTTATTAATCAACACTGGCTGTCTGGAAGGGCTATTCTGTGAAGGATTTTGAAGGGCTGTCCAGTCCTACTGATAAGAGTGAAGCGATCACTAAGTGATATTTCCCATGCACGTGGCAAGAATGCTAAGGAGGTGGCGCACCTGGCTGGTGCAGTTGGTAGAGCATGTGACTCTTGATCTGGAGGTTGTGAGTTCAAGCCCCACGTTGGGCAAAGAGCCTACTTAAAAAAAAAAAAAATGCTAACGAGGAGCTGTGACATAAGTGCCCCAGGGCTGCTGTCCCCACTTCCTTCTCTTACCATTCGGCCCACCATAGCATGTTATAACACCTTTGTAACATAAAGCATGCCTTTTAGATAGGTTGTAGTTCACAGAGAAAACTGTTGGTTTAAAGTGGTTTTTATTTTGTGTTCAAGGCTTACAACTGATAAGACCTAAATCAATTCTATATTCCAGTATTTAATTCCTCTTTTTAAACCAGGATGTTTCAAAATGCAGGTGTCAACCCATGCGTCAATCAAAACTACCATTATTTTCAAAGAAAGACTAAATAAGAGAGAGTAAAAAATATCAGAGAACATCACATGTAGTAAGGTTAGGAATTGTTCAGTGATACTTTTTTTCAAAGGTATGTGTATATGAACTGGATCATGATGTAGAATGAATTACTGATTTGTGGTGAAAGTATTAGACTAGAACTAATGTCTAGGGCAGTAAATGATTGATGATGTTTGTCATCCTAGCATATTGCTTTGTTTTTTAGTAACACCTAAATTGTTTGTTTGACCATTGGCAACTTCCTTGGAGGCTGACTCCCACACTAGTTTTATAAAGTATGCTAGGTTGACTCGGAAATTAGTCATTGTGCAGTGTTTCAAATCTTACATTTTTATTTTTCTTTCTTTATGAGCATTGAATATTTTACTATAGTTCTTTAAATGTCCATTTATCTTATGAATCCATGCTTCTAATATCTCCTGTAACTACCGTAGTCATTTTTTATTGTTTTTTTTTTTTTCCTGAGGTAAAACTTAATCGTAATAAATTACATTTGCTCAAGTTGAATTGTAAACTTGTGTATATTATCCTTGACTTCCATCTTGTCCCACCAGATGCTATTCATTGCCCTAAATGTTGTCTCTATTTGAAAATGGACCATTTGCTTATTTATTCATGTACAGAGTGTTCATATTTTCTGGAGATAGGTCCTCTAAAACAACCATGGACCAAGCTGTAATGGCCAGTTTGAAGGTATGTTTTCTGAATATCTCTCCCGTCACCTCCTTATTGTGAAAGTTTGTGAAAGTTGTCCTGTTACCTCTGTAATGTGATTTGATAATTACCCAAGTATCTCCTTGTTCTAAATTGCATCCATTTTTCTTTTTTAAGATTTTATTTGAGAGAAAGCACGAGAGAGAGGAGAGAGAGAGAGAGAGAGGATGAGCAGGCAGAGGGGGAGGGACAAGCAGACTCCCTGCTGAGCAGGGAGCCAGACAGGGGCTCAATCCCAGGACCCCAAGATCATGACCTAAGCTGAAAGCAGCCACTTAACTGACTGAGCCACCCAGGCGCCCCGTCCATTACCACTTCTGATTTATACCTGAAATGGCCATTCTTCATTTCTTATGTTAATGTGTTAATTTACATCTGGTCCTTGTTAAAAATTAAAATGATTCCTGCCTAATAATAGCCTTATTGAATATTGAATTAAATAATTCCTAAATATTTGTTTTTGCCCTCACCTTTTTTTCTTTTCATTTCACTTTCTGAGAACAAAAAATAGGACCAAATGAGATTATACCAAGAGGTTTGAACTTTTCAATTCCCTTAATGAAAATTAATTGTCACTTAAATTTTCCAAAGATCACATAGCACCCATTTGTAGAACAAGAAGGAATTTAAGTTAAAAATGCTGACAGGTGCTCTTTTAGCATTTACTTTTGAAAAATTTATTTTTGAAAAGATACAGACATATGTATGTAAATGTGTGTATATACACATGAGTAATTCAATTACTGTAGTAAAATAATCAACTTGATGAGTTTTGAAATTAATTTCCCAATTATTTATTGCTACTTCAAAGTCTACAAGTGGCTTAGGTATAGTTTGTATATTGCATTTAATTTTATTCCATGAAAATGCCCTTTGCTAGTTTATAAGCTCTTTCAGGATAATAATAATTCATATCTGTTCCCCTAGCACAGATCTGTCATATAATCAGAACCAAGTAATTACCATCTAAATGCATGAATAAATGACTTAATTTGTGAAATTTTAAAGGGTAAAACTATTTTGCAATTTGCAGCAGGAAAATAAGGATATAACTTATTATAATGGGTATTCTTTGATAAATTGCTACTAGGAACGTAGCCTTCTCTCCTCTCCTATATTAGTTTCCTAGAGCTGCCATAACAAATTACCACAAACTGGGTGACTCAAAACAACTGAAATTTATTGTCTCGCTGTTCTAGAGGCCAACAGTCTGAATTCAAGGTGTCAACAGGGTCACAGTCCTTCTGGAGGCTCTGTGGGAGAATTTCTTGCCACTTCCAGCTTCTGTGAGCTGCAGGCATTTCTTGCCTTGTGTCTCCATTGCCCCAATCTCTGTCTCACGATCACCCTGCCTCTATCACTTCTCTGCGTGTTTTCTCCTCTCTCTCAAATGTCCCTCTGCCGTTTTTTTTTTAATATTTTATTTATTTATTTGATAGAGAGAGAGACAGCGAGAGAGGGAACACAAGCAGGGGGAGTGAGAGAGGGAGAAGCAGGCCTCCCACTGAGCAGGGAGACCGATGCTGGGCTCCATCCCAGGACCCCGGGATCATGACCTGAGCAGACCCTTAACGACTGAGCCACCCAGGCGCCCCCTCTGCCTTTTTTTAATAAGAACTCTCATAGTATTAAAGGCCCAAGGGGATAACCCAGAATGACCTCCTTATCTCAAACCTTAAATTAATTGCATCTTCAAATTACCTTTTTTCCAAATAAGGTAAAATGCACAGGTTCCTGGAATTTGACGTGGATATACCTTTGGCGGGGGTTGGGGGGGTCACCTTTCAACCCATTGTATCTTCCCAGTGTGACTGTATGAACTATGTGAGCAGAGACCAAATCTTTATTTTCTTCATTGGCATACGTTAATCTTGGCTAATACTTATTGTCTATTCTGTTATCTTCATTGTGGCAGTTATTTTACACATATACATGCAAAAAATTCCCCCAGCACTTGTAAGAGGTAGGAATACAACTTACCGTTTTATAGAAGATGGAACTGAGGCCTGTAGATTTTCTTAAAAGATTGATTGATTGATTGATTGATTGATTTTGGGGAGAGAGAGAGAGCATTTGGGGGGGGAGCAGGGGGAGAGAGACAGTCAGACCCCGTTCTAAGTGCAGAGCCTGAGACGGGGCTCAATCCCACGACCCTGAGATCATGACCTGAGCTGAAATCAAGAGTTGGATGCTTACCCGACGGAGCCACCCAGGTGCCCCCTGAGGCTTGTAGATCTTTTTTTCTTTTTTAAAGATTTTATTTATTTATTTGACAGAGAGACACAGCGAGAGGGAACACAAACAGGGGGAGTGGGAGAGGGAGAAGCAGGCTTCCCGCTGAGCAGGGGGCCCGATGTGGGGCTTGATCCCAGGACCCTGGGACCATGACCTGAGCCAAAGGCAGACGCTTAACGACTGAGCCACCCAGGCGCCCCTGAGGCTTGTAAATCTTAATTTACTTGTTCAAATTTGCACAAATAAATGGTGACAGAGCTAGGAAATGAATACAGTTATGCTTTTAGAGTGCCACAAGCTCTCTCCATTGGAGCTGAACACATGTTGCTTATAAATGGAGCCCTCCAGAGATGCATGTCACTGGGTAACATTTATGTGAAAATACACATGCATTCAATTCAACAAGCCAAATTTGACTTAATTACATTTTCTGTGTCAGCTCAGGAAGTAGATTTAAATTCATTAAGTTGAAGGGCGCCTGGGTGGCCTACTTGATTGAGCGTCCAACTCTTGATTTTGGCTCGGGGTTGAGGGATCCAGCCCCTTGTCATGCTCCTCGCTCAGCAGGGAGTCTGCTAGAGATTCTTTCCCTCTGCCCCGGCACCCTGCTCTCTTTCTCTCTCAAATAAATTAATTTAAAAAAAAAAACAAACATAAAAATAAATTCACTAAGTTGAATAAGTATTAATGCTAAATTTTCCTTAAATAAGAAAGATGAAATTATCTCACCATAAAATAAAAAAATGTCAAAACAAAATACACCACAGTAAGCACTGAATGTGTCACAGTGTAATTATCAACAGTACACTTTAAATCATGGAATTCTAACAATTTTGTGCATTTTTATATCAAATCTATTAGAAAACTAAATCTAACGACAAGATTGTACATATGTCCCCTTTAGTTTTTGTTTTCAGTCTAATAATAGGGTTAAGAGTTGAGATATTTCCTGAAATTGGCTATTGAAATACACAACCAACCATAACACCAGAAGTAACTCGTGACCTTGGAAATAGTTTTTATGCCAGGAAAAAAATAATGCATTAGAGCAGCCAGCTTAGAGAAGTGAGCCCGCAGTTCAAATCACATTAATCCAACCAGGAATTGAGAAGCTTTGAGGCGTATACCCTTAATCTCAGAGTGGATTACTTCCTGGTTCCAGTGGAAAGTCTAGGGTCTGTTCCAGGACTCATCCTCCGTGGTTGACCCTGAAATCCATTCCCACGCCCCCTTTCTTCTCCAGATTGATGAATCACACTGAACTTTAGCCCTCTAGTTGGTACTTTCAGGATCAATAAAAACCTAAACTGAAAAAGTGGCTTAAATAATTGCTGTCATTTCTTTAGTCACATTTCTTTTTAAGTTTTTAAGTAATCTCTACACCCAATGTAGGGCTTGAACTCACAACCCTGAAATCAAGAGCTGCATGCCCTTCTGACTTAGCCAGCCAGGTGCCCCTACCCTCTTAGCAATTTTTTTTTTTAAAGATTTATTTAGAGAGAGAGAGTGCCCATGTGAGTCAGGGGGAGGGGCAGAGGGAGAGAATCTTCAAGCAGATTCCCTGATGAGCGCCAAGAGGGACTCAGGGCTCTATCTCAAAACCCATGAGATCATGTACTGAGTCAAAACCAAAAGTCAGTCCCTCAACCGACTGAGCCACCTAACCCCCCACCCCCTTAGCAAATTTTTAAGTGCACATACATTATTGCTAAGTGCAGGCACAGTGTTGTACACAAGATTTCTAGAATTTACTCATCTTATATAAGTGAAACTTTATATACTTTGAACAGCACCTTCCCATTTCCCCCTCTTCCCAGCCCTGAGCAAACACCATTCTACTCTCAGCTTCTACAATTTGACTATTTTAGATACCTCATATAAATGGAATCACGCAGTATTTGTTTTTCTGTCACTGGCTTATTTCAGTGAGCGTAATGATTCAACAATCCCACTTCTTGGTATATACCCACAAAAGCTGGGGCACCAGATGTGTGTATAAGCTCCTTCCGGGGAGATGCTGGTGACTTGGAATGGGCTAGATGGAGAGGGCAGGGGATGTGTCCACAGGCTTCCCTGGTCTCTGGGGGGTATCACACTCAGCCTTGAGGTATCTGCTATATGAGAAGCCTGACCCTCAGGCAGCACTTTTTAAGGGATGCAAATAAGCTTTGTTCAGGGAAACACTGGGGAGTGGTTGGTTTTTGCCTGCTCCCTCTGAGCCTTGGGGCGACAGCCACAGAGAACCCTTTAAGAACTGTCAATTTGTGGGGCGCCTGGGTGGCTCAGTCGGTGAAGCATCTGCCTTTGGCTCAGGTCATGATCCCAGGGTCCTGGGATCGAGCCTCGCTTCTCCCTGTCCACCCTCACCCCCTTGCTCGTGTTCTATCTCTCTCTCTCAAATAAAATCATAAAAAAAAAAAAAAAAGAACTTAATTTGTTTGCTATAATATTGGGGGTCTCCTGGATGCAAGACCAGCTGGCATTCAGAGCTCGGTGTTTTGGGGTCCTGTTCCTCAGATGGGTTTTTTTTTAAGCTTGGGGCACTAGCTGTGAGGTCCAAACTCCTCAGGGAGAGGCTTGGAGTTGGGAGTTCACTTTCAATTGTAGGGCATGTGCTGGGAGTGGGGTTTAATGGTGAGCATCTCAGTTTTCCCTACCCATTTCGATGTGGGTATTTTCTCATTCACTAGATGTGTAGTTGTTGCTTAAGGTAGTTTCTGGATTTCTTTCAGAGGGAATTGCTCCATGACTAGATTCTGTATGTTCGTGGCAGGAGGTGATTTTAGGATACTCTTATTGCCATCTTGGACTAGAACTGGTGTGAGGTGATCTCTCACTGTGGTTTTGATTTGCATTTTCCTGATAAGTGATGTTGAACACCTTTCATGTGTCTCTTGGCCATCTTTATGTCTTCTTTGGAAAAATGCCAAGATTCCTGTAACTCTGCTTCATTAGGGTTGGTTTCTGCAGATTTATCTTGTTCCTTTGTTTGTAAAATCTTTACCTGACTCTTCAATTTCCTTGACTTTCTGCGTTGGTGTCTGCACATTAGACCAAGCAGGCACCTCTCTCAGCAATCATGGCCTGGCCTGTATAGAAGATCTCCACCAAGCAGCCCTGACAGAGATTCTGGGGGCTTCTTTGAGCTCTTTCCCTCTCAAGGAAGAAGCAGGTAGCTGTGGTTTTATCTGTTCACTCTTGTGCTCATCCACAGGTTGGGAGCCTACGGCATCTACCTGTCCAAAGCACCATCTGTGTTTTCCCCAAGACCCCATCGGTGTTCTCCCCAAGTGGTTAGAGTTCGCCATGCCTAACAGCTTGTAGATGCCGCTTCAGATGCCACATCTAAGATGCAAGTCTGATGCTAGTTCTTTGCACAGCCCTGGAGATATTGGGTCCCAGGACACCTAGATCAACTCTTTCCATCATCAGCGGGAAGCTGAAAGCTGGGTTTTTTGTCTGCTTACTCTTTGCTGAGAAGAAGGGATAATCTATGGCATCTACCAGCCCCAGCCACCCCAGGTGGCTAAAATGCTGGGTCCATCAGAGCTCCGAGTGGCAAGACAGAAGCCAGTCCTGTGTGGAGTCTTCTGGGAAATGTTGGGGTGTTGGACATGTGAGCCAGCCCCTTTCTTCCCCTGAGCGAAGCTGGGAGACAGGAGTCTCTGCCTGATTGGCGCTGCACCTGGGGAAGGGACTCTCCCTACCGGCTTTTGAGAGTCTGGTTTTACATTCACCTGGGATGCAGGAGCCTTTCAAATAGCTTCTGGTTTCTCGCAAAGGAATTTTTCCCATGAATCGTTGCTGAACTGGTGTTTGTGGCAGGAAGTAGGGTCTAGGACTTCCTACTCTACCATCTTGTTGACATCACTTTTTTTTTTTTTTTTAATGTTATGTTAGTCACCATACAACATTAGTTTTTGATGTAGTGTTCCATGATTCATTGTTTTCGTATAACACCCGGTGCTCCATGCAATACGTGGCCTCCTTAATACCCATCACTGGGCTAACCCATCCCCCTACCCCCCACCCCTCTAAAACCCTCAGTTTGTTTCCCGGAGTCCATAGTCTCTCATGGTTCGTCTCCCCCTCTGATTCCCCCCCCTTCATTTTTCCTTTCCTTCTCCTAATGTCCTCCATGCTATTCCTTATGTTCCACAAGTAAGTGAAACCATATGACTTTCTCTGCTAGATGTATTTCACTCAGCATAATCTCTTCAGTTCCATCCATGTCGATGACATCACTTCTTGACACTTGTTTTGAATGAAAAGTTTTTAAAGGTTCACACTTCCTAAATTCAACATCTTAAATATATCCCATTTCACTAATCTAGTAGTTTGCTGCATTTAAATTCTTCCCAATGTTGTCTTTCTTCAAAACCATGAAAGATATATTTTCAGTGAATTTCAATTAACTTTTGGCAAAAACAAGGGATTTTTGATTGGATTACTGATTGGTTATATATATGCTACTTCAGTTAATCATCACCATAGACCTCTCACTTATGGCTATAGAAGAGGACTTTGAGGCAAGGAGGCCAAAATACTTAAACCACATGGTTGATAAGTGGTAGAACTAGAATAAAATATGATTTTATGTAATAATTTATCTTCTTTCCAATGAAGTAGATGGGTCTCTGTTGTAAGGATAGAGAAACTAAGAGAGAGAGGGTCAGAGAAATACACACACACACCCCAATAATTTTTTTCATATTGGGGCACCTGGGTGGCTCAGTTGGTTAAACATCTGCCTTCGGTTCAGGTCATGATCCCAGGGTCCTGGGATCTAGCCCCATGTAGGGCTCCCTGCTCAGCAGGGAGTCAGCTTCTCCCTCTGCCTCTCCCCTGCTTGTGCTCTCTCTCTCTCAAATAAATAAATAAAATCTTTTTTTAAAAAGAATTTTTTTCATATTTACTAAGTTGCAAGAATATATAGGATGCAATTTTTTGTATTTACCTTTTAAAATTTTTTTGCTAAAGCTAGTGAAATTAATTTACACCCAAGAAGAGTATACTGTAACTTTGAGGTGTCCGATGGGGAGGGAGCCTGTGTGAAATGAAAATATTTGCTGTAGATCAACCACTCATATATATAACAAGGAGGTGACCCTTCTATTAATGTAAGATTTAGTTTTTCTTCGTATTTCGTGATAATTATCAAAGTTTTTTTGGTATGAAATGCTATATTTTACAAAGATTAAATTACACTGATAAATTGTAATTTTATTTTCTGAAATGTTATCTGGAAGAATACATTAGTGAAAAATAATTGACTTACTTTTCAAATAATTGACTTACTATCACTCATTCTGTAAATATTAAATATTGTTTTAATCCCTGTGCAGCATTCTGATGACAAAAGATACTCTAGCTCTCCTCATGTTGTGATGGAGTTGCTGGCTCCACTCACAATTTCGAAAGTGGAAACTTAATCTAAAACTATACAGTGTCAAATTATTCCAGCTGATCATATTAGCACCCTGCATGGTATGTGATAGGAAGATAAGGAAAACTTCATTGCATCTATGTTTAGAATCCATTCATTTCTTTTGACTTCATCAGGCCCACAATTTAGGTTCCTGATACTTTGATAGGTACCATGGGATGGACACTACATTATGGGCTTCAAAATACAAGGCATATTATTAGTAGGGGAGGTTGTAAATCAGCTTAAAACATTAATCCTGATTTCCTTTTATACATCCAGTGATTCCGTGTGGTCAGTGTGCTGTGAGCACCACTAAACACTGTTTACCAGGGGCTGCTTTACCAGTAGTCATCAAGTAGACATGCTGAGAATGAAGGATATCCACAAGGCAAGACATCTGTCACATGAACATCAACTTTGCCTAGACCCAGTACACAAAGATGCTGACTCAAACAAAAGTACTGATTGTTGTTTCTCTTTTGCTTCTTTCCATATTTGCACAGCTGATCATATCTCTTCACTTCACCACTGGGGTATTTTTTCACTTTCATACTTGGGCACTTACAAAGGTTGTTCATCAAGCTTCAGTCAACTTCCACTATGTTAAGATATGACAGTATATTCTTAGAACAAGTCAACTTAATTAAATTTCCCAAAACCACTAATTATTTGAATCACTAGATTGCTTGAATCAAGCAGAAGCTATACCCAGATGTCAAAGATAGGTATTATAATGTAAATGTCAAATTACTGGCATTTATATTAATTTTCTGGCTTGGGTTTTACCACTCCTTTTCACGAATGTAATTATAAAAATGTAGAGCGTGTGATTTTGCGCATACTGTTGTTATTTTTCACTCCCACTGCATCTGCACAGTATGCCTGAATAATAATTTTAAAACACAACAATGGTTAATCATTTCCTGAGTATCTAGATGTGCTGCCCACCAGCCTGAGGACTGTCTCAATGCCTTCTCACTGCAATCCTATAGTCGAAGTGTTGCTTCCAACCCCATTTTGTGGATTGGGAAACTGAGACACACAGACATAGTAAGAGTTTGAGCTGACACCTGAACCCAGGATATCTGCCTTCAGCTTGTCTTCATGACTATTTTTACAAGTACCTACAGTTCGCCAAGCAATTGTAACACTGATAATGCCCATGAAAATTTTAGATCACATTTTAATGTTATTGTTACTTATTTGCACGTCTTTTTTTTTTTAAGATTTTATTTATTTATTTGACAGAGAGAGAGAGAGCTAGAGAGGGAACACAAACAGGGGGAGTGGGAGAGGGAGAAGCAGGCTTCCTGCTGAGCAGGGAGCCCGATGCGGGGCTCGATCCCAGGACCCTGAGACAATGACCTGAGCCGAAGGCAGACGCTTAATGACTGAGCCACCCAGGCGCCCCACTTATTTTCACTTCTAAGTCTTGATTGGGAAGAAAGGCAATGGAGGAATATAATTTGTATCTTGGAGAACACCAAAGAGTTCTAAAAATTGCCATCCTAGAGGCAGTGGAATCCAATGTAACAACAGGAGTCCTGAAATCAGAGCAGGGCTTGTGGGTGACTGTAGTGTGTTCTTTTCCAAAAATGAGTAATTTTCTTTTAGAAGAATTGTTTTGAGAGTAACAGACCTCTGACTTATACATGGCCTGAACCAAATATTTTGGAAATATTCTTGATTGTCCAAAAATGAAAAAAACAAAAACAAAACCCAAGCCCCAGGAATCCTCATACAGAAGGGAAAATATAGAAGAGATTTATTTCTTTTATACAAATGGATCAGCATGGTGATGATCAGTTCCGAATCTTAATAACTTTCAAAAATCCTAGTCTGGAAGTTGAAAGTGAAATTCTTTACCAAACAGAAGAGAAATGAAACAAATAAATAATTAACTCCAGTCTTCTGTGGGCCACTTGAGTATTGGTGCTTGATTTCATTCTGAGCATCTTCTTCGAAGTTGTAACAAATCTCCAAGGATTCATCTGAAGCTGGACTTGAATCAATAACTCATCCTTTCAGCTGCTGGTTCCAGACTCTTTCAACCTTTTCAATATATTGCTCTAACCTTTGCAATTTTTCCTGCCCTTTTCATCCTTGAATCATTTGGGTCTTCTTAATTTATTAAGTTCATCCTGTTGGCAGCCTTTTTGAACAAAAATAGTTCATTGCAGTGTTAATTGAATGAGCTTGTGAATATATCATGTAAGTACAGGTATCTCAAGGAGTCTTGTTTTTTTGTTTTTGTTTTTTTTAGATTTTATTTATTTGACAGAGAGAGACACAGCGAGAGAGGGAACACAGGGCGGGGGTGGGGTGGGGGTGGGAAGGCCGAGCAGGGAGCCTGATGCAGGCCTCCATCCCAGGACCCTGAGATCATGACCTGAGCCGAAGGCAGACGCTTAACGACTGAGCCACCCAGGCGCCCCTCAAGGAGTTTTTTAAAATAAAACTTCAGGGTTTATTTTTCTAGGTCTAAGAGTTTGAAATAATTTTTAACCATTATGAAAAAAACTCATAGATTTTATTTCTTCTCTTCATTTCACTGATTAAATGTATCTGGACTGACGCACACAACTGAGTCACTGACGAACAGAAAATCATCTAAGGCAGTGTTTATAATAAAGTTTTAACTACTTCTGATCATGCCTCTTTCCTGAACTGTGGGAAATGGCTATGGGTTATCCGTTTCATTTGTTTCTAGTTTGCTTTCATTTCAAGAATGAAATGCATTGCAAAAATCTTCAGGCTAGGGTTGTTTTGTGCAGATTTTGAATCTTGAAATTAATTTGGTTAAGACCTCACAAGTGCAAATATCATGAACTCATATCCCGCTACCAGAGGCTCTAAATGAGGTTGCCTTGCCTGCTGCATAAGAGAATAAAAGGAACAGTAGTAAATAGCAAATGTGGGAATGGGTAGTTCCCTTTGGTCTCAAACATTATATCCTGATATTTTCTTTTTCGGGTTTTCAGGTTTTCCGTTTTTAATTTTGAAAAGAGTTGGCCTTATTTATTTGATTCTTGATTGACTCTCTTCACCTAAAGGTCAGAATATGGCAAAAATGAAGAAAGATATAAAATCAGAGTATTCTAATAACCCAGCGTGAGTCTAAGATCCTTGCAGCCTGTGCCTATAGAAAGCCCTGTTGATTTTCAGTAAGTTTTGACACCTGGAGCTCTGCTCAATGTGCAAGCCGGATTTGCTCTTCCTTCCTCTACTTTTTTTTTTTAATCTTCTAGAAACATTGGCATTGGAGCTTTAAAGATTTTACTGCCTCCCCTTTAGAAGAACTCTGCAATTAAGATGGGCTAAAAATGTTACTTGTATTTTAAAAATGCACAAGCTCACTGGGTTACTTTTTAATTTTCCTCCCTGTACCCAAGTGGATAATTTAAGCAATGTCTAGGGTATTAGTAGATATTAGTGTTCTACTGCTTATTGTGTTCAATAATAAAGGAATGTATCTTAGCAGAGAAGCACAGAAAAACTCCATTATTTTAGGACACTTGTGGAAACAAGAAAACATGATTTTCTTCTTTTAGTAGCTTGTCTTACCGTAATGGTTTCAAGTTACCGGATTTCTGTCATCCAGGATTTATTCTATAAAAGAGCCAAAAAGTAAACAACCATTTGTTAACTAATTAAACCAAAGCCTTTACATAATTATGGGGATACTCAGTGTGCTTCTAAAAATATCTTAACATATTTATAATTTAAGTCCCTTCACAAATAGAGGCTTTAGGGACAGACTGTTGCTATTACAAAAAATAAAAATATGCCAAATATCTGTATTGACTGACTCCCCGTGCCAGGGCTCAATGAACTTTATCTGTAAAGGCGCAGGTAGTAAATATTTTGGGCTTTGCAGCCCATATGGTCTCTGTTGCAACGACTCAACTTCGCCTGGTGTAGTGCAAAAGGAGTCATAGACAATATTTAAAAAAATGATCATGGCTGCATTCCAGTAAGATTGTATTCATAAAAAACAAGCAGTGGGCCAGATTTGACCTACGGGCACTAGTGGGCCAGCTCCTTCCTTATCCTCTTGATGGTAGACCTTTCATTTTTATATAGTACTCTATAAATGCATGTTTAGCCCATTTATACATAAACTATCTGATAGTAAACAAAAATGATTTTCTATATTAAATGTTTTAGATGTTCTCATGAAACTTTTAACAGAGATCAAATAATTGATAAAGCATTAGACAGATATGAAAGTGTTATACAGTTGGATCAATATTTTAACATTAAGAAGACATTGTGAAATAATTTAAGTCTTCTTAATTTGCCACAAGTGGTTGAAACCTTCTGCTACCTAGCTAGAAAAAAACTGTAAACTTGCCCATCAAAGGTCTACCAATCTCTTTCTAGTTCTAACAGTCTCTTTCAAGTAAACTCACTCTCTCTTGGGTGAATGAGACTCTTAGAGTTTCTCCCCTCTTTTCCTTCACATAGTGGTGTGGGTGGGAATGAACAGTAGATACCTGGATTGTTCTCTTGTCATAGATGAGCTGTAAGGGCTGGCCAGGCTTTATCGCAGCATGAAGATTCCCACGAGGTTGACTATAACTCCACCGGAACCACAGAACAGGGATGACCTGGCCCAGTAGCTTTCAACCAGATGGGCTCTCTGACCCTCCTTACCCATCCCCTTACAACATCCCCAACCTACACCATCAGCTGTTTTATATGACCTCACTATGTGGCAATTAGGAAATCATGGATCAATCTTCTCACACAGTTGCTGCAGGGGACCCTATGGTTCTAATTCCTTCTGCCTGAACTTCTAATCTTCACGCTTCTAATTTTATACTCTGATTTGGGTGTGATGTGTTCACACGCTGCTCACTGAGGTGCTTCTCACCCAGATTCCCAAACTCAGTGCAGTACAAGATTTCATTGAGGTTGGTTAGTTTGTTTGGCAACAGTGATCTTGTTTTACTAATCTCATTCCCCCTCCCCTCTGAAATTCAATATAAGGATCAGGGGCAAAGAAAGACCCCAACCTCTGATATCTTCTCCACTGCCCTATCTGTGTTCTTGAGATCACTTCCCAACAATGGCTTCTGAGGAACTCTGACAAAGACAGGAATCCTCTGAAATAGGCATCATCTCCATTTTTAAAGATGAGAAAACTGAGGTACGCAGAGGCTTAGCAATTTGCTCAAGATCACAGAGCTATTAAGTGATGTTGCTAGGATAAAAATCCAAGACTGCAGAGCTGGGTTTCTGAATCACTCTGCATATGGCCTCTCAGTAAACAGGCAGAACACTACCTCACTAACTGCTCACTTAGGTATACACAAGACTTAAAATCTCTACTGAATAAATAATACTAGTATATGATTAGAGGAAAATCTGGCAATCTATTCCTTTAGGGGCTCTAAAATCTACTCTGATTAAACTGAATAATCCCAAAGCCCTGTACCTGAAATCTACTACATCTTCTCCCAGCCATGCTAAGACTGCATTCAGTGAATTTCTGTGTTGCGATGTCATCTCTCCACAACATCAGATGACACAAATATTCTAAGGGATTCATCATGTGTAGGTAGTAATGTTATCAAAGGTTTCCTTGATCCATTCCAGTCTTTTTTTTTTTTTTTTTGAAATATTTGGGAGAAATGGCTTTCAGAGTTTAGCAGCAGGGATAGCGGTTGACGCAAGCAATTGGTTGGTTTTTGACCTATGGAGCATGACTGTGTCACTCTTAATTTTTCCTCCATACACTAGCAACTAGAAAGACATTTTGGCTTATCCAGAGCAAATGACAGGACTATACTGTATCTCCTCCCTGACAGCAGGTGATGTCCTAATGTTGTTCCAACCTCCTAAAAAATTTACTTGTAATTCATCTTTTCTTGTATTTAATATCTTTGTGACAACCTCTAAAAGTTTTTGTAACAAATGAGGGACATACATAAATGCACTTCTGAGCCACTAGCACCAGAGTTTATTTCAAAGCTTTTGATTGCTGCAGAAATTACCTACTCATGACATGATACACCAATAGGAGTAGACTGTAGCTCTCAACTTCTTTTAGATTTCTCCTGTCTTACCCAGCTTAGGGACCCAGTTTAGGAGCAGAAGACTAGGCAAGGACATGTATAAACTATAACAATAGAACACAGCAAGACCTTGAAAGAACTTTCAGTTGAGTATTATGTAAGGCAATGTATAGTAAAGATTATGTTTCAGGGGTCCATACATCTCTTATTGCCTATGAACTTCAAAAGGGGGATGGGATGGGATGGCTGGATGGAGACTCAAGGATGCATCAAGAAAGCCATAACTAAATGCATACTTCCCTGATTATTTATTTGGGCAATTTCACTTGTATGCTGGGTTTAGCAGTGAAGCATGACAGAATGCACTCAGTTTCTTGTTTATGGGATTAGTAGCTGTAATCACTTAAGTGTATGAACCACATTTGGGGGCAGGTGGATACATCAAGTTATAAGTGTGTGCTTATTTGCAGGCCTGGAAATAGACTGAGTAGACTGCATAGAATTTTGTTTGTAATAAGTACAATACTTTTTTTTTCAAGATTTATTTGAGAGAGAGAGAGAGAGAGAGAGAGCGCATGGATGGGGGAGGGGTAGAGGGAGAGGGAGCAAGGAGCCTAATGTGGGGCTCAATCCCAGGACTCTGGGATCATGTCCTGGGCCAAAGGGAGGTGCTTAACTGACTGAGCCACCCAGGCGCCCTGGTAAGTAAGTACAGTAATTTTTAACAACCTAGCAGTAAGTCCTCAAAATGCATTCTAGTTATACTATTTCTGTTAATCATTGATGTATTTTATTAACCTCAGCAATCAGCCAAATGCCAGGAAGTTACACACTGGGTCATCTGTGTAATAGGTGAGCATTTGGCTATGCCGTCAAACCCGTTTTCTTAAATTCGAATTGCCAGTCTGGTTTTAACAGATGTAATGCACAGGATGCAAATCAGAGTATAGGATATTACTTTTGAACTGGCTAATACTTCCAACATAACTTTATCACTTAATGTTTCTCTGTAATTGCCTTACTGTTATTTTTTAAAATTGTACCTCCAGTTATGAGGTCAGGAATATGCAGGAAAATAATTTCTTGTAAAGATGAATGACAGTTGTCATATTTTGTGCTTAATTATGGCATGCCAATCATGCTGATTCACAGTGACATAGGCCTTAGGGCCCATAGAAATAATCTGACACTGAAAAAATCATGATTGGAACATCAATTAAAAGCATAAGATAGCATTATTAGTTCTGTGCAACTTCAGAATTCCAATAGCATTGGTAACTAAAGTTCTGTCATTGCATCTGCTGAATTATTTTTGAAATTTGCATGAGGCACAGTAGAAAAAGTGATAATTGGACTTCATTAAAATTAAAAGCTTTTGTCCCTCAAAAGACATTATCAAGGAAGTGAAAATATCACCCACAAAATTAGAGAAAATTTTTGTAAATCATGTATTGGATAAAGTTTTAATATCTAGAATATATATATATGTGTATAGTATTTGCATGTGTATATATACATATAAAATGGTACAACTCCATAACAAAATGACAACCCAATTAAATGTGTAAAGGACTTGAATACTTAAAAGTTAAACATAGTATTACTATTATCCATAAATTACACTTTTAGGTATATACGCAACATAACTAAAAAAAACTCAGATACTGTGCACCATTGTTCATTGCATCATTCCTCAAAATAGCCAAAGGTGGAAAAACCTCAGGTGTCCATCCACAGATTGCAGGATAAACAAATGTACATACATAGAATGGACTATTATTCAGCCCTAAAAGAAATGACGTGCTGATACTAAACATGGATAAATATAAAAAATACGCTAAGTCAAATAAGCTGGACACAAAAGGATACATATTATGATTCCACTTGTGAAATATCTGGAAAATAAAATTATATAATCCGAAGGTAGACAGAGGTTACCAGGGGTTGGGGTGGGGGGGAGGGAGAGGAGGGGATCAGAATTATTAATGGCTACATGATTTATATTTGAGGTAAAGAAAAAGATTTGGAGATAGTGATGAGTGATGATAGATCTACAACACTGTGAATGTTATTAATGCCGCTGAATTGTACCTTAAATAATGGGTAGAATTTCAAATTTTATGTTATATATACTTTATGACAGAAAAAATAAAATGTACAAAATCTATACACGTTAATATAACAGGGCACAAGCCCTTTCCCATCAAGACTACCTTCATTTCTTTTTTTAAAGATTTTATTTATTTATTTGACAAAGAGAGGCAGACATTGAAAGAGGGAACACAAGCGGTTGGGGGGGGGGTGGAAGAGGGAGAAGCAGGGAGTGGGGCTCGATCCCAGGACCCTGGGATCATGACCTGAGCGGAAGGCAGATGCTCAATGACTGAGCCACCCAGGCGCCCCCAGACTACCTTCATTTTGAATTTTCCTCCCACTGTCCTGGTGTGAAAGAGCTGGCTTTCAAATGAGTTGTGTTGATTAAGTAACAATTAATCATTCACATTTTTTCCCCTCACATTTTCTAATTAAGATTTAAAATTGCTCAACACAGTTTCTGTAGAGGGAAGGGAGCAGTTATTTTTCTCGCTGAGTTTCTGTAATTTCAGCTAATACACTTCACCTTTTCATTTACCTGATGGCCTTTTACAGGGAAATGGGTGATTGATTTTTATTCGAGCTTTAAATATAATGCCCTTATTTCTTCCTTCAAGTATTCCTAGGGGTCTAAGGTTCTAAGTATCCAGGGATGGAAACTTCTAGTACAAGAAGGACTTGACTAGGAGTCAAAAATGGTAAGTTCAGATTCTAGCTCTGTCACAAACAAAATGGGCTTAACACATCTATTAAATATAATATCCAATTTGACTTAAAATTCAAGATGAAAGCATAAACCTGTATTAAACATTTTGCTTCATAAAGGCTAAAATAAAGGGAAGTGTCAAGGTGTATCAGGCAAAAGGAAACGGTAAGAAATCAAGAATTTAATACCCATTATCAAAGTGTAACTTGAGCCTAAAAGCGTTATACATAGGAAAGAATGGCACTTTTTAATGCTAAAGTCAGAATTAAAATGCACATATAGTAGTTAAAAGAATGCATTAAAAAACATGGCAACTACAGGAAATGCAAGAGAAAATAATAGATAAAAATACTGTAATATTAGAGTACTTTAATACTTCACTAAGGCTGTAGTAGATGAAAACACAGAATGAATAAGGTACATTATATTGATGTATAGCAAAATTGACACGCCAATAATAAAGAATAGAACTTAAGTCACATGGAATATTTACTTGTTTTTAGTTTGGCAGCATTTGAAGGTTTTAAAAAATATGATGTCACTATATTGGTCATATTTTCATATTAAATTTAAAAATATGGGAGTTGTATGCCATTAAAATGAACACTGTATATATGGTTGGTCTTGGTATATAGGCTTTAGTACCTGGACAACAGCTCTATAGCAGGTGATACATAAACGAGCCGAAGATGGCCCATGAACCTTGGCTGTATGTTGTTTACTTCTTCACAGTAGGCAAAGATCATTAGCCCAAAAGCCCATAGGCACCAAACTTAAATGTTTATACATCTGGTTGTTTAAATATAGCACAAATAAGCAGATTTTTAGCCATTTAGAGCTCTCCTGTTTTGCATACCTCCACAAAACCACACTCAACATCTGCTATATATTGATGAGATAAACTGTAGCCATTAAAGACTCCCAAGTCATGGCAACCCTTCAGAATTCTCTGAGAGGTGCCCATACTGTGCTACTGAGCAATATCACCCAGACACACCAACCTCCTGTCTGATTCCTCGCTTCCCTTCAGGAGTTCCTTTCCCTTTTCCTCCTGAAGGTAGCTCCGTGCCGTTCCTTCAGGAAGTTGTCTTGCTGTGAGGGACTTCGTCCTTGAACGCAACCTATCTCACTGCTGCTCAAATAAACCCCATTGGGCGCTACTGCCCCCTAGTGGTCATATCTTTTTCCTTGCCGAGCCTTGAAATCTCAAGCTCACTGCCAGGTGTAAAAAGGGCTGTTAAAAAATACAGATTGCGCTTACTAGCCATGGCGCTGGCCAGCGTGTTGGAGAGGCCGCTACCGGTGAACGGGCTCGGGTTTTTCGGACTCGGGGGTCGTGCGGATCTGCTGGACCTGGGTCCAGGGAGTCCCAGCGATGGGCTGAGCCTGGCCGCGCCCAACTGGCGTGTCGCGGAGGAGCCGAGAATCGAAATGCTTCATGGAACCACTACCCTGGCCTTCAAGTTTCAACATGGAGTCACTGTTGCAGCGGACTCTCGGGCCACAGCTGGTGCCTATATGGCCTCCCAGACAGTAAAGAAGGTGATAGAGATCAGTCCCTGCCTGCTGGGCACCATGGCTGGGGGCGCAGCGGACTGCAGCTTCTGGGAGAGGCTGTTGGCTCGGCAATGTCGCATCTATGAGCTTTGAAACAAGGAACGCATCTCGGTAGCAGCTGCCTCCAAGCTGCTTGCCAACATGGTGTATCGGTATTAAAGCATGGGGCTGTCCATGGGCAACATGATCTGTGGCTGGGATAAGAGAGGCCCTGGCCTCTACTATGTGGACAGTGAAGGAAACCGGATCTCGGGGGCCACCTTCTCTGTAGGTTCTGGCTCTGTGTATGCTTATGGGGTCATGGATCGGGGTTACTCCTATGACCTAGAGGTGGAACAGGCCTATGATCTGGCCCATCGAGCCATCTACCAAGCCACCTATAGAGATGCCTACTCAGGAGGTGCAGTCAACCTCTACCATGTCCGGGAGGATGGCTGGATCCGAGTCTCCAGTGACAATGTAGCTGATCTACATGAGAAATACAGTGGTTCTACCCCTTGAAGGAGGGTGGATGTGGCTGCTTGCATTTGATGGGGGGACCATTGCTGGTAATGTGGATATAGCTCCCTATCCTCTAGTGGAAGGGTCCTCAATTGTATTGATAATTTTTTTAAGCTCTGGTGCCGTTGACCTCTATGTGTTACTAGTTGTTAATGACCTGCTGCAGAGGTGATTTTACTTTCTTGGATGTTAACATTACACTACTCGACCTCAAAAAAAAAAAAAATACGGATTGCTCGGGACCTTCTGCGATATGAAGTGTTCTAAAAATCATGGCTTTGGCTAACGCTACCCAAGGTGTCTTTCCTATACGTCTGGAAGTTGTAGTGGAGGCACTTAGGTACCACCCAGATAACCCTTCAAAACTGAAGCCCCGCGAGTTGAAGTAAGGCCTCGTGAGAGCTCGCAGCTGTCAGCCCTGTGGGGGAGTTGTCCTTGATTGAAGCCAGGAGAGCAGCTTACTCAAGGTCGGGACGTTTTTTCCATAGGCGGACCGTATCCATTGTCTGCTTGACGCACGGATATAAAGTCTTGATTGCAACACTTCAATTTAGGACTACTTTGAAGAGCCTGTCTAGTTTCAGACCATCACATGAGGTCAGCTAAGACTTTTTGTGTGTGTGTGATTGAATCACAGCCCACCCTCTGCTTAATCCCGCTTCACGCTCTCTCCCCACAGGTGTTGCTCCTGAAAGCACTCCTTAATAATCTTCCTGGGAATTAATCTCCTTTTCCATATATGCTCCCTGACATTTAGCAGTGTTAGTTAATTCTGAGTGGCAGACCAAGAAGTATTTTTAAAATTTCTTCTTTTTCTTTCTTTTTTGGGGGGAGGGGGTTTGTTGACAATGTCACATTAGTTTAGGTGTACAACATAGTGATTCAACAACTATGTTTTGCTCTGCTCACCACAAGTGTAGCTACCATCTGTCACCATACAGCGCTCTTAAAATATTGACTGTATTCCCTGTGCTGTGCCTTTCATTCCCATGACTTATTCGTTCCATAACTGGAAGCCTGTACCTCCCAGTCCCCTTCAGCCATTTTGCCCATTCCCCCAACCCCTCCCTTCTGGCAACCATCATTTCTCTGTATTTACGAGTCTATCTCTGCTTTTTGTTTATTCATATCTTTTGTTTTTTAAATACCACATATAAGTGAAACCATATGGTATTTGTCTAAAATTTATTTTATTATTTATCAGTGTTTTACAGTTTTATTTATAACAGTATTGTTTATTGGGTAAAAGCCCAGATCCTGAGGCTAGACAGTGCATTCAAGCCCAGCTTCACTACTTTATATGTGATTACTTCAGACAAACTGCTGAAACTTATAAGCCCTCAGTTTATTGTCTTTAAAATAAAAATAATACCTACTGCAGACAGTTCTTTGAGGATGGAATCAGTATTTTTATGGTGCTTAGAAGAGTACCTAACATATGAGGTCAATGTACATGTTTATTTAAGTAAAACAAGCACGCAAAAATAAAGTTTGCCAGCAATGTATGTATAAAATTATTAGATACAAAGGAGTAACATTTTATAATTCAGATATTTATGTAATGGACCTGGATTGTATTTAATTATGGAATAGCTGGGGTGCCATTCAAGGGCATTATTTATATTAGGGATGTGATTCATGGAATCATAATTAGTGTTAATTAAATGGGAAAGCAATGTTTGACTTTTTAATTGTTTATTCAGTTGGTCATTAGACCTATAGAAGAGCACTGTGTGTGGAAAATCATAGGTATCTCAATAGTAAGGTCATGGCCAGTGTTTCCACCAGCTATTGCTACAAATATGCTGCAAAACGAACCACCTCAGAACTGTGATTTAGAATAAGAGTACACTAACCCACATGTGTAGGTTAGCTGGGGTTTAGATAATCGAGGTTGGGCTTTTTGTGTCCTGAGAATCCACAGAAATAAAAAACTCAAGTCAACATTTAATATTACAGAATGGATGTTTCATACTTTTCTACTTATCTCGTATAAGGGAAATAATGAATACATTTTATAAAACTAAAAAAATCCATTCTAAGATTTCTCTTTTTTGGCTGGGTGCAACCACTCATGACTTATTGTTGCTGTTTATTGTTGCTGAATTGTGGTAGCTAAAATGGGTGTCCTTTCCTATAGCAACTGGGTAGGTACTAGGACCACTTCCTCCTTGATAAAAGTAGACAGAGTCTTTATTGAGTTATATTTATCTTTTTATCACATGTAAATGCTGCTCCAATATTTACTGTAAATTCTAACACAAGGAAACCTGATAGGAGGAAAAGAGTAAATGGCATATTCATCTTGTATCCAAGAGTGCAATTCCTGGGCACGTTAGCAAACTCTCCACATATGACATTGGTTTATTTGTGAGAATGGGATTTTGAGAATGCTAATAAGCTCATTTATAGGGGTGCCTGGGTGGCTCAGTCAGTTAAGCACCTGCCTTCGGCTCAGGTCATGATCCCAGGGTCCTGGGATCGAGCCCCGCATCGGGCTCCCTGCTCAGTGGGAAGCCTGCTTCTTCTCCCTCTGCCTTCGGCTCCCCCTGCTTTTGTGCTCTCTCTCTCTGACAAATAAATAAAATCTTTAAAAAAAAAAGCTCATATATAAGAAATTCTATATATTTATAATTAACAATTATGTGACATGTATATAAAATTATAATACACATATTCTTTATATATGTATGTAGAATATAGAATTTTGTATATAATAAAGAATTCTATATAGTATGTATATAAAATACAATATGTATATGTTATATATGTATACACACACATTTAGATAAAGAGTGTTGAATAATTGGTGGATTACTTTTTAACCACTGAATTTCTTATATATGATTTATATTTACAAAGCTCTCCATTCTTTCCCATTTCCAAAGACTCATCCCCCAAAACAGTGGGGGTGTGAGATCTTACTACCACCATCTATCGTTTTTCCATCAGACAATGTCTCATTATGGATTTATCCGTATTGAATCCATCACCACAAAAGCCAGTTCTTCCATGGCATCCCTCATTCTCTGAACTCTAATCACCAAGGGCAGTGTACATCTCCTTTTCTGACTATAATTCTCATCCATTTCCAAATCCTAAAACTGTACCACACTGTCTTCTGGAAATTTTAATCTGTCATCAGGGAAATCACTCATCCCCTTGGATCAACTTCTCTAATGTTCTCTGTACCTTCTCAATCTACCTGAAACCGGGCTCTCCCCTGTGAGGACGATGCTTCCCCCGCCCAGCCGATTCATCTGGTGGTTCTTTTTTTCTCCTATAACTTCCCTCTCCTAAAATTCCCCTGCTTTGAATCTTAGGTCATCAAACAAAATCACCTATCAAAATTAACTCTTAACTCTTCATCAGTCTCTCATTTCTTGATGGCTTTTAAATTCCAGCTCAAACAGTGATCTTATAATCCCTGGGGATTTCAATATCCTGTCTATAACTGTCCCCAATCATCTTGCTCTCCATCCAACCACAGCCACTCACTCCTGGGTTCATACCCCCCTCGATGGAATCATTCTTAATAACCACAATCCCTCCACGATGTCAATTTCAAGTGTCTCATTCTCTTACTAGTACCCTCTATTACCCCAGTTCCAGAAATCCTTTAAATCTCTCCCCTCCTGATGTCCTTACATCACATAATGAATTCCATGGTCCATAATTACAATAACTCTCTTGCATATACTCTCATCTTCATTGCATTCCTCTCTGCCCGACTTGCTTAATATACTTATAAATGGTGAGTTCATCCAAGCCTGCCTCTGTTCAGATTAATGTGGCTGGAGAAAATCATACAATCAACGTGGAAGGACTCACTTTAAACCTATGACCATTAATCTCAAATGGATCCCAAATGATACCTTGCAATCATATCACATTTCCTGGGCTTTCTCAGTCTGACAGTTTCATACCTTTTTCTCTTCTCATACAGTCAAAACTTTCTCCCACATCTTCAATCTCAACTAATTAAACTGATAGTTCTGATTTACTAAGAACACAGAGGCAATCAAATGAGAACTTCCAAAACCTTTCACTATCTCAATGAGCCAGAGACTTGTTCATTTAACCATATAGTGTGACTTCCCTTCTTTTATTGTGGAGAAATTTTCAGAATTCTTGTTCAGGTCATTCTCTCTGCCTGTCCACTAGATACCATCCCTACTGGCTCCAGCAATTCTTTATCACCAGCCTCAACAATTTTCCCTCTTCTAAATCATTCTCATTTGCATAGAAAATGCTATCCTTTCTCCAATCTTTAAAAGAAACTGTTATGCCCATATCATCTTCCAAGATACCTCCCCATTTCCAAGCCCCCTCATTTATAACAAAGCTCCTCAAAAGAGTTGAGACCTCAAGAGTTGAGAGCTCCCATTTCTCACCTCTCATTTCCTTTTAGCCTGTTCAGTCAGACTTATCTTTACATTTCACCAGAGCAACCATTGTCAAGGTCACTGTGATCCCTATGTTGCTAATTTCAGTTATTAAATCCTATTTCTCATCTTACTTCACTTAACAGATGATTGCCTCTTCCACTGTGAAGCAGTTTTTCACTTGCTTTCCAAGACAATATTGTCCTGGTTTTATTGCTGCCTCATGTCCCACAAGGTGTTGGCATTTTTTGCTTATTCCTCCTCTTCTTACATCCTCCAAATGTTGGAGTATACTTGGTGTGAAATAATAAGAAATACATATATTGGTCTCTGCCCCTGTTCCTGGAACAGAGCTCCTAAACCTTGTAAATTCCTAAGTGATAAGAACACTAGGAACATCTCTTGTAATATTTGCCTTTGACCCTGTCCCTGACACAGGGCTCCCAAAACCCTTGTGATTTCCTAAGTGATGAGAGCATCCTGGGCATAATTTTTTCTAATGTGGTAACTCTGGGTGGCTGCTGGATGGCTCCTGGATGGGGGCTGGTCACCAGAAAGACCAAGCCATGATTACAAGCTTGGAATTTTCAGCCTTATGCCCCCCAGTCCTTCAGAGAGGGCAGAGGGACTGAAAACAGAGTTAATAATTGATCATGCCTCCATGGGGAAGCCTCCATAAAATCCCGATAGTAGGAGGCTTGGGGAGCTTCCAGGTGGGTGAACACATCCACACAGGGAAGGTGATGTACCCCAACTCTGCAGGGACAGAAAGCTCCTTTGCCTGTGACCCTTCCAGAAGTGTCAGAAGTGAAGTGTCCTGTGTGAGGGTAAAGAAAGACTCATTGGAAAGAAACACAATAGGAAAAACCTGAGGTTTTTTACTTTACACCAGGACTCAGTCTTGGGATATCTTATCTTCTCAATCTACAGCCGTATCTTCGGTGATCTCATCAAGCCTTGTGGCTTATATTATCCATGTGCTAGTGATTCTCAAATTATTTTTCTCAGCCTACACACATTTCCTAAATTTGGAATTAAAAATAAAGTGGCCTACACATGATCTCTTTGTATATCTAATAAGAACCTCAGAAGGTAACTTAAACCAAACTGCTCTGTCTCTAAACTGCCTCCTCCTATATTCTTCCCTATCTCATTCTTTTCCCCTTAACTAATCTGTCAACAAATCCTGATGACTCATATTTTCAAAATCAACTCCAGATCCCCTTTTTCATCCCACCACATCTATTCCTACCACCCTCATCTGAGCTACCATTTCATGGCTCACCGATAGCTTCCTAACTGCTGCTTCTGCTTTTCTTCCAAACTGTATTCCACCAACTGCAGTCAGAGGGAAACTGGAAAAACTCAGGTCAAATCAGATCTCTCCTCTGCTCCATGCCCTCTCATGACTTCCTGTCTCATTATGAGTACACCCCAAAATGACCTCTAAATTCCTATGCCATTAACCCAGTGGTGAGTAACATTTAATATTGTGTGTGGCTGCCTGATAGAAAGCACAGGAAGGTCTTTCAGATAATTGCCATGAAAGTTTATTAAATACTGTTGGCATCTGAGCGTGGATTTCGGATGTTTTATACAATTTTCCTTCCCATTATATCTAATGACCAATTTTCCACCCAACTGAGCTCAGGTTCCAATCATACAGATTTCTAATTATGATTTACAGCATAAAGCAGGTGCGTTTCCTAGCTAATAAGTGAAGCTGCTGATTTTATTGTAAAGCACAAAGCAATAGCGTTTGTTATGCAAAGATGTATGGATGCCTGCCCTTCAGAAAAACCTATACTCTGAAATTTAGACTACTTATACCAGCAGAATATTTTTTATGAAGAGAACAAAAATTGAACCTATTAAAATAGTTTATAAATAATGTCTGGGTTTATGAAATGCATCCTAAGCCCCAGTGCAGTTTCTCTTTTATATCATTTTATGCAGTTTGCTTAGCTTCAGAAATACAGGTAAATATATTGTAACAACATAAAATACCTGCTTAAGAGATTATAGAATATTGGGCTTACAAGTAGTTTGGTAGATGTATACACAGATAAGTAGGCTAGAGGGAGAGAAAGGGAAATATATACATAGGCAAATTGTGCTTGATGACCTTTTCATGGCAGATGGTTTTCCTTTCGTAAAATTTGCTATAGTAAAATTTCTTACAGTGAATTGAAATCTAGATCACTCCTAGTGATACCCAACACCCCCTTTACTTCTCAGTGTCAGCTGATACTGTTCCTTATTTTACTAAGAATATAGTAGCAAATCAAACTGGTCCTTCCGTTACATCCACCATCCTAATTTTATTTGTATTCGTGGGCTTTGCCTTTCCTCCCTTTCTATGAAAACAATGAACAACTCTCTTTGCTCTTTTGGCGAGGCCCTCACTAATTCACTGAATCCCACACCTTCTCAATGACACAGAGCCCTCCAGGAGTTCTCCCCTTTGTCTTCTGTATAATGAATTAGTTCCTCTTTGTAGCATGATTTCTATCAACATACACATGTTATAATTGCTCGCCATGTCAAAGGGCATGCCTCCCTTTACCCTTTATCCCTGCCAGCTACCATCCCATTTCTCTGGTCACTCTTCATAGGAGAGCAACTTGAAAGGTCATCTATACAAACTGGCTCACTTGTACCATTATTTTTTAACCCTGGCTTATCCAGTTTTATTTCTCTTCAGTCTACTGAGACTGTTCTTTTTAAGTTCAACAATGACCTAACACTGTCAGATCTAATCTTCTATACTCAGTTCTCATCCTGCTCAACCCGTGTGCTCCATTTGACAAAGTTAATCTGTCACTGCTTCTGAAACCCTTAGCATCTAGTAGGAGTCAATTTTCCCTTGATTCTTCTCTTATCTCTCTAATAAGCCCTCTTCATTCTCCTTCCCATGTTTTTCTCCCAGTTCCTGTCCTCCTGATTTCTAAGGTCCAGGGCTCATTCTTTTGTCCTCAGTTTTTTTTAATCCACCCCCATTCCTGATAAAGTCCACACACAGATACCAGTGAATTCTAAATTGATAGCCCCAGCCTTGACCTCTCTGTAAATCCAGACTCGTATAGGCACCTGCTACCTCAATATTCCTCCCATGGATTTCTACAGGGTTTTTCAAACTTCCTTAGGTTCTCTGCTCAAGTGACACTTTATCAGATAGGTCTTCCTAGGCCACCTTGTATTAAATAATACCCATATTTTTTTTTCTAACTCATTGTTTTACACAACAATGCCATAAGCATAAACATTTTTTCTTTGACTTAAACCTGCCCTGCCCTCACCAACACACTCTGGGGTATATGCTCCAGTAAAGCAGGGGATTTGTTTTCATCCTTATTTTATTCCTAGTGCTTATTATAGTGAATAGCACATGGTAAGTACTTAATAAATATTTGCTGAATGGATAAAATAATAGTAAAGAGTAGAATAAAATCAGTATACAGACTTTCAGTAGTGGCATTAGCAAAAATGGCAGAAAAGGGAGTTCATTCTTCCACAGAAACATGGAAAAAACAAGCAAAAATTCTAAAAATCAGCTTTGCCAGAACTCCGGAATAACAAAGATTTAGAGCAACCAAGGAAATGCTGAAGACAAAGCCAACTCAAACAGGATGGAAGAGCTTTGTGGTGTTTTAATGTAACCCTGCCACATCCTCCCTTCCTGGCATGGTAGCTGTCTTAAAGATGGCAGTTCACGCTCATGGTGTGATTATCTGGTTCTAGGGGGAAACAGAGGGCACTTTGTTACCAGGGAATTTTATCTGTCTGTTTTGACCTGTCTGGAGGTTCCCCAAAGGACGGATGCACTGTGCTCACCTTTGCTTCACCTAACTGGGAACATCCTTAGAGCAGAGAAGCTGCTAAGCAGTGGGTGTTCCTTGGAAACACTGAAAAGGAATTGAACACTCTGTTGCCTCCTACGACAAAAAATTAAAGTTTAGTTAAACAGTAGACATGCTGAAGGCCTAAAAGGAAAAGCTGGAGAGAGAATTACTATGCGTAATAAGGGCTTTAAGAAAGCTCCCATGTATAATGGGGGAATCTAGAAAGACATGTTGATGCCCAGGTCAGGTTTCATGCTCAGAAAAATTAAGATGATCATAAGCTTTCACCTAAGGCTGATCTTCATGCTTAGGACAAAAAGGAAGTGAAGCCAAAGGGTTGTAAATGTCCTGGCTAAGTGTTAAAGAACTACCCCAATGTAGTCAATCTGCAAAGACTGGGAGAATATTTGGGGTGTCGTCCAGGCATTTAGGAAACTCACTGTAAAACCACTGGCTGACAGAACACTAAAAGAACACATGGTACAGAGGTCACACATATAAAGAATAAAATCTTTAAAACATACTTTTGAAGAGTCACTGCTCAAGCAACCACAACCCATATTAAGCAACAACAAATCCCGAGGAGGGAGAAGAATCTGATTGTTAGAGTGCATCTCTGTAATACTAAAAACAGTTTTGTCAGAGGTCATGCAAAGAAACAAGACATTTTGGTCCATTCATAGGAAAAAATAAATAACCAGAAATGGTCCCTGAAAAGCACAGACAATGGACTTACTAGACAAAGACTTTGAATCAGCTCTTAAACATACTTGAAGTAAAAAAACAAAAAACAAAACAAAACAAAAAACCCACAGAAAAGAAATAACCTAGAAGAATTATATTATGAAAAAGTGGATCTTCATTCACTTCTATGATGCTCACTGTGACTCTGGTTTTCTGGAGATAATAATCATATTTGACAATGAGTAGCTTCATTTCTTTGAGGGTGAATTTGAAGCCAGGTAGAATGTAAATATTACTTACTATGAGATTTTTTTGTATTACTGTGTGGTTGTCTACATCCTCCATTCCCAGCCACATTACAATAATAAACTCAGACCTACTTATATGCATAAGTTCACAAAGTTTGTTTGCTATTTATCAGCTCTTAATTGTTTTTTATGGCGTCTGTCTGCTTAAGAATACAATACTGAATGATGTTCATAATGATGAAGATGACACACTGAAAGGTCCCAAAGCGTTCTGAAATTTCCAAATAGTATCCCAGTTTTTCTCTCCAAACTCTGCCAATATCAGATTGACCCCACACAGACATAGTTCTTATGATTTCGTTCCTCCATTTATTCATTCATGGCACACTAATGTAAAGAACGGACAGAAGACTTTAAATTGCTACAAGGACATGCTTTCCCTTGAAAAAGCATATTTTACTTTCAAAGAATTAAAACACCTCTTAGATTATTTAATTCTTTCATCTCTTACAGTCTACAACCTCTTTGGTTTACAATTTTCAGTGACTAATTAATGCCTTTCAAATAGCATTTCAGGATTTCCACCTTGTCCCTCTGCTTTTTTATTCATCGTTCAAACACTTATGAGCTTGCTGACTTCTATACATGCTTTATCGTCATTATCCCCATCTCCACTTTCTGTTCAGAATGTTGCCAAGAAGAATAAAAGGAAAAAGCAGAAATGTTATAGAATGTTTATTGTTATTAGTGAGACATTAGATAAATTTGATAAAATCTCAGTTATTTTCTTTTTTTTTTTTTTAAAGATTTTATTTATTTATTTGAGAGAGAGAGAATGAGAGACAGAGAGCATGAGAGGGAGGAGAGTCAGAGGGAGAAGCAGACTCCCTGCCGAGCAGGGAGCCTGATGCGGGACTCGATCCCGGGACTCCAGGATCATGACCTGAGCCGAAGGCAGTCGCTTAACCAACTGAGCCACCCAGGCGCCCCAAAATCTCAGTTATTTTCAATTTTAAGATTTAATTATTACTTGGAAGTTACGAATATTGAACAATTTCACAGGTCACCAAGAACATTGATTCTTACTATTCAAAAGTATAAATAAAACTAATGAAATCTTATGGTAAATTTTGGGGGAAACTGGTTTTCCTTTTATGTATGACGAATAGCTACAGGCACAAACATGCCACTGGATTTTTACTTAAATGAGTCTAGGTGTCTTGACAAGATCATATCCTTTTAAATTCAAATATTACAAGCAAGCATGGTATAAAGTATAGATAACCTTATCTATATCTTGTTTCCTTAGATTGCATAAATGTCAAAGTATGTTCTTAATAATAAAATAGTTTTTATAAGTTTAAATGAGATCTTCTAAACTCGATTATTTTGAGATGCATGGTATACTTGAGTTGGTTCTTACTGTTTTGTGTTCCAAAACTGTTTTGCAATGAACCAATCTGGTATTGTAATATAATAGAAAAAAGAGGTGAATTTTCATAAACAATATATATACTTAATCAGATTTGTACTTATGACCTTTGAAATATGAAGTCAACCACATCACTCTTTCAAAATTTTGCAAGGGAATTCATAGATGTTAAATTAGTAACATAAGGTCTTTTTAATTTTGCTATGAATGATCAAGAATCATAAGTAAAATGTTAATAAAAATGGAAAGTGGGGCACCTGGCTGGCTCAGTTCGGCAGAGCATGCAACTATTGATCGGGGTGACTTCAAGCACCACGTTGGGCCTAGTGCTTACTTTATTTTATTTTTTTATTATTTTTTTATTTTTTTAAAGATTTTATTTATTTATTTGACAGAGAGAGAGATAGCGAGAGCAGGAACACAAGCAGGGGGAGTGGGAGAGGGAGAAGCAGGCTTCCCGCCGAGCAGGGAGCCCGATGTGGGACTCGATCCCAGGACCCTGGGATCATGACCTGAGCTGAAGGCAGACGCTTAACGACTGAGCCACCCAGGCGCCCCTATTTTTTAAAGATTTTATTTATTTATTTGACAGAGAGAGACACAGTGAGAGAGGGAACAAAAGCAGGGGGAGTGGGAGAGGGAGAAGCAGGCTTCCCGTGGAGCAGTGATCCTGATGCAGGGCTCAATCCCAGGACCCTGGAATCATGACCTGAGCCGAAGGCAGACGCTTAATGACTGAGCCACCCAGGCGCCCTGCTAGTGCTTACTTTAAAAAAAAAAAAAAAAAAAAAGGAAAGAGATTAAGAGTCCAATGGTTCTTACAAGTGTATACCAAGATTTTAGTGCATGTATAATTCAATCACAGACCTAATATTTTATATTGTATTTATTTTTTAGAAATACTTTTAACTAACTGTATGGTATATCACAGAACAATGATTAATGAAAAATGTAGAGCTTACAAAGACAAATTTGAAGATAAAAAGCCTTACACAGATATCCTAGTTAACCTCATTCTTTTATTGATATTTCTGAAAAATTATGTTGTTATTATAACTGACAAGATTTGTGACCTTGTGCAAGTTTTTTATCCTGCTATTTCAATTTCCCTAATTGTAAGATTGGAAAACTACAGCACTTAACTCATAGTATGGGTTTTTCTGATCATTAAATGAGATGATAAAAGCCCAATACCCACAATAGAGACCAGTATATATTAAGTACCCAATAGTTAGTTACTATTAATTACTACATGTGGTACACTTAATAATAGTGAGCTTGATAAATTTGCATTTATTAAGGAATAAAGTTAACATTTTGTGGAATTATAAGAATCTTAAATTGGGACATATTCAAGAAGGGGAAATTTTCTTTTTTTTTTTTTTTTTACTTTATTAATGGTTTAGTAACAAGTCCCCCCTTTGGTGAAATGTCTTTGAATACTGTATTTCTTATTGCAAAGAATAAGAAAAGAATACGGACAACAACACTTCAGTATCAGAAGGAAGATGTTATTCTTTTTGAATTTGCCAGTTACAGACAGTAGAAGACTCATAACTTCTGCAACCTCTAAATATCTGTCATAAATATGTTGTTTTTCAAAGTATGGCCCCATGATCATTTGATTCTGAATCCCTTAGCTGCTAATTAAAGCTTCTCATTAAAATAGCAACTTTCTGATCACCAGCCAGATTGCATGAATTCGACTCTCAGGAGGTGGGTCTAACCAGACTCTCTTTTTAGCAAGCTCCATAGGTGATTTTTACACATAGTAAAGTTTGAGAAATTCTAATCTAGTATGACATAAGAAACTGCTATCAATCATTTTGCCTTCTGGCTTTCACATGAGTGAGGATTTTCTTTTACAAATAGTTCTTGATTTCCATCTTGGATCAGTGAAGAAAATGAACAGTGATTACTAGCAGCAATTTTGAGGCTTCAACTGGAGACCCAGACCTGTTGTAGACTGTAAATAAATACCAGAAATCAAAGGTTCTCTTTCTTTTTAAAATGAAACTAATGGGTTTTGATGTAGTTTCTCTTTTTGATATGTGATAGACTCATGAGTTTTATGGATCCTTATCTAAGAAACCCCATGATCCCTTATGACATTTCCCAAAGAAATAGTGGCACACTAATTTTTTAAAAAGTAGGCTCCATGCCCAATGTGGGGGTTGAACTCACCACCTTGAGATCAAGAGTCACATGCTCTACCAACTACACTGATTTTTAATAGGGCTGATTGAATATCTTTTTTTTTTTTTTTTTAAGATTTTATTTATTCATTTGAGAGAGAGCACGAACGGGGACGGACAGAGGGAGAGGGAAAAGCAGAGTCCTTGCTGAGGGGGGCCTCAGGTGGGGCTTGATCCCAGCACCCTGAGATCATGACCTGAGCCGAAGTCAGAGACTTAACTGACTAAGCCACCCAGGTGCCCCATAGCTTTTTGATATCTTTTGAGATAAAATGGTAATAGTGCATTTGCAAGCCATCATACTGTAATTTTTGCTTAAAAGTGATTTATTAAAAAGTGTTGTCATAAGAATATTTAACATGAGATCTACCTTTTTAAAAAGTTTTGACTCTACACTATTATTGTTGAATATAGGTACACTGTTGTACAGCAAATCTCTAGAGCTTATTCATCTTGCTTAACTGAAATTTTATGTCCATTTATTAGTAACTTCTCATTTCCCTTTCCCCAGCCCCTGGGACATTCCACTCTGATTCTATGAATCTATTTTAGAGACCTCATATAAGTACAATCGTGCAATATTTGTCTTCCTATGACTGGCTTATTTGACTTAGCATATGTCCTCCAGGTTCATCCAAGTTGTCACATATTACAGAATTTCCTTCTTTTTAAAGGCTTTATTATACTCCATTGTTGTATATACCACATTTTCTTTATCTATTCATCTGTCAATGGACATTTAAGTTGTTTTCAACTTAATAGTGAATAGTGCTGCAATGAACATAGGAGTGTAGACATCTCTTTAAGATCCTGATTTTTATTCTTTTGGATAAATATCCACAAGTGAAATCGCTTGATTTAGAAGAGATGTTCATAAACTGATAATCACTAAAGGATTTGGATTATTTATTAATGCTGCTAAATTGGTATTCCACAAATATTTACCATATTAATTTTTGTCTTACAGATAATAATTATCTCCAGAAGAAAATACAGATATTCAGGTGTTACACAGCTCCAACTTTATGAAATTATACACAATACTGGTGGTTATTCAGATGATAAGTGCAAATGGCAATTTTGATGAATTGGATATAAAAAGGCAGCATTTAGGGGCGCCTTGGTGGCTCAGTTGCTAAGCGAGAGACTCTTGATTTTGGCTCAGGTCATAATCTCCGGGTCGTGAGATCAAGCCCCAGTCATGCTCCTTGCTGGGCATGGAGCCTGCTTAAGATTCTCTCTCTCCCTCTCCCTCTGCCCCTCCCTCCCTCCCCATTTCGCTCTCTCTCAAAAAAGGGAAACATTTCAATAAGAACATTGAAGGGAAATTGTTTTGATTAACTGATTTGATTGGTTTCTTTTGCATG
Source organism: Phoca vitulina (assembly GCF_004348235.1). Lineage (NCBI taxonomy): Eukaryota > Metazoa > Chordata > Mammalia > Carnivora > Phocidae > Phoca > Phoca vitulina. Next base: position 9,101,743 of record NW_022589738.1, on the reverse strand, counting down.
CTATGCACATACAATATAACATTCATGATTTTTGTGGTGATGAATTTATTTCATGATGTCTTAAATGATGAAACTTATATTTTCAGAGGGGGAAAATATATCATATATGGGTACAGTATATATCATTGCTGATTTGAAGTTTGAAGTGATAAACAAGTTCAGTTGTCAGTATCATTAACAATAAATCACAGTCAGAGACATGCAAGGAGACTCCTTTTAAAATGGGGTATTAATGACTACTAAGACAATCAGTATCCAGAGAATAACCTCAAACAGGTCTGTCTGGGACTTACGATGCTGGCATTTACCAAGTGATGGAAATCCTAATGAAACATTGTCGTGACTGGGTGATACTGTGTCACTTTGTAATGTGAGTCAGAGAATGTTTCTTTGTGCACTTTTATAACTCTTGTTCTATTCTAGTTCTAGTCTGCTGTTACTTGTTATTCAAAACTTCCTACCTTCACATTGAGCATGGCATGTACCATTTCCCTGAGCGGCAGGGATGTGGCTTATTGGTTATCTTGCTTCTCTCCAAATTTTAGTCATAGCCTCCATGCATAATCATTCCTCTTCGCCGGTTTTTATACTTATTTGATTATCCCAAGTGCAGTGATTGTTCACCATTGGCTAAGATGGACAATGGTTGTTGCCCTTCTCCCCGCAGATTGAGGCTATTCTGAACTGGATCTAGAGAAGTATGTTGGTAGACTTTCTTGGCCCTCCCTTATGGCTGTGGCTTCCCTCCCACAGGACAGTGGATATTTCTCAGGGGTCTGTCCAGTCTTTTCTGTGAGTGCCTGTTGTAGTTTGTTGGGAAAAAAAAAAAAATACATGTAAGAGTATATGGACTCCTCCAATTTCCGATGGCAATTTCAGGGGTTTCACATTGTCTCACCAGGCCACGCTTGGTCTTCACCAATTGCCACTGATTCTAGCTCAGTTTTTCATATCAGTGTCTAATTATGTCTAGCCCAAGCCAGTGCATGTTCTTTTCTCATTCTCCTTGCAGTGTCGTGGTCTTCCGTTAGATTTGGGACCATCTACTTCAACTCTCTGGTAGTTCAAGAAAAACCATAATTTGAAGTTGGTCTAGCTCTTTTTTATTGTGTGTGGGGGGAAGCAGCACTCCTTTCAACACTCTAAAACCCAGGACAGATGGAAGCTAAAACCATTATTTATATAGTTTTAATTTTAGCAAGTGGAGTGAAAATCCACATTTCTAGCAGTGCCTTTGACAATACTGTCACTTTTTTTTTATACTTACAGTATTCTTACTCAGGTTAAAAAATATATAGCATATATAAATATTTCATAACTACTAAATTATTTTCAGGATGTTTCAGAAACATTTCAAAATGTTTTCTTTTTATTTCTAGAAGATTAATGATTGTATAGTTTCCATAGAGATGAAACTTAAAATTTATAATACCCAGTCATCTGATCAAAGTGATGTAATAAAGCCTAGATATTGCTCTCTTGGACTTTGCACAGTAATGTTGCTTGTGTTTTCTTCAAACACTCTTCTTTTTTCCAAATTAAAAATGTAAAGCAGGGGCGCCTGTGTGGCTCAGTTGGTTAAGTGTCTACTTTCCGCTCAGGTCGTGATCCCAGGGTCCTGGGATCGAGCCCCGTGTCCGCCACCCTGCTCGGTGGAGAGTCTACTTCTCCCTCTCCCTCTGATCCTCCCTGCTGCTGTGCTCTCTCTCTCAAATGAATAAATAAAAAAATCTTATAAAAATAATAAAAATATAAAGCAGAAAATTTCAGTCTAGAATAAGGCCAATGAAAACAAAAAAAGATAAATTTCTTGCACATCTTTTTTCACAAAAGTTTTGGCACGAAGTCCAGGACATTGTAGGTGATGGTAGACATGTTCTACACCCTTTATTCATTTGGCTTCTTAACTACTTATTTAGTTAAATGTGAGGTCTTTAGACTATGTTGGATTATAGTAGTAAAATCAAATAGTAATGGCAATGTTCTGAAAGAGATTGTGTAGTAGGTATTGAATCATTTTATGAAGAAATCAAAGATAATTAGTAGCTTTTATCTACAAATGTCCTTAAGAAGAAAACTGACATAACTGTACAGCTATGTATTATATAAATTCTGTATAGCTCAGTTGCCATTATTTACTTAGTAGATCACTGGAGATTATCTGTGGGCTTTTCCCTTTTGACTGGATCATCTGTTGATATTTTACTTTTACTTACATATTTTTATTTTTCTGTACCTCACCAAGGTTCCATTCAAACCAAGGGTCCCTTTATTATTGTTCCGTGAGCCAAGTTTTCTCTTTGTGCATTCTATTTTCTCCTATCCACTGTAACAGATAATTGGAAAAGGACTCCATTACCTGTTATAGTGGAAATACAATGGAATGTGAATCTATTGTGATTGATTGAGTGATGCATGTATTGTCAGGGTACTAATTTCTTAAGAACTTGTAGGACAAGATCAGTGACATGATGTTAATTATCACTTTCATTGAACTAATTTCCAATTTAATGCTTTAAGACTCTGAAGTTAAGTATAACGAGAAAAGCTTATATATTTTCCTCAGCCATTCTAACCCTCTGAAATTACATCTAACTGTATGTTTATTATTTCACGTACTTTGTTGGTCCAGAGTGTTCGATATCCACCTGTAGATTTTAGAATGAAAAATAAATTTATTTTGATGTTATATTACAAATGTGCTACATACTGCAAATACACATAGATTTAAGCATGCTTACCAATTTTGCAATTTAGGTGGATATATGATTATTCATGTCACAAAAACAGCATAATAAATTTCAAAAGCTCTTATCTATATTATAATTCCCCTTTTCCCACAGATTCAATTTAGATTTTCTGTGTATCTGACTTATTGGCATATTTTTGAGGAATATAAATATTTTTTTTTTAAGATTTTATTTATTTATTTGACACAGAGAGACACAGAGAGAGAGGGAACACAAGCAGGGGGTGTGGGAGAGGGAGAAGCAGACTTCCTGCGGAGCGGGGAGCCCGATGTGGGGCTCAATCCCAGGACCCTGGGATCATGATGACCTGAGCCAAAGGCAGACGCTTAACGACTGAGCCACCCAGGCGCCCCAGGAATATAAATATTGTTATTTATTTGGACTCTAGTGCACATGGCCCCAGAATACTCTAGAGTTCACACACAAGGAAAATATTGATAATATGTCTTAGTGTAATTACTTTCTGTATGGATAAATTATATTTTATTTTCACCAGATCACTGATGGTTTCTCCTTCATCTACATAGAAAAAAATACATATATTCTATAAATACTTAACCTCATATTTAAGCTTATTTTTGAGATTATTACAATTATATTTATCTTCCACAATTTTTTAACATATTTTTTTCTTAATGCCAAGATACAGAAGCTTTATTTATTTATTTATTTATTTATTTGTCAGAGAGAGAGAGCAAGTACAAGCAGGGGGAGTGGCAGGTAGAGGGAGAAGCAGGCTCCCCGCTGAGCAAGGAGGCTGACACAGGACTCGATCCCAGGACCCTGGGATCATGACCTGAGCCAACGGCAGACGCCCAACTGACTGAGCCACCCAGGTGTCCCTATCTTCCACAATTAAAGACCTACTAATCTGTTTATTTTATAAATGGACAAGGAATTCAAAAAATGAAAATTTAAAATAATTTAGTTTAAATATACATTAGGAGGTGTATTTGAATAAGTAGTTTGAGTAAGGAATTGTTTGAATAGAAAAATATTTAAAGCATAAAAACATACACAGCACTTGTTATACTGTCACACTAATTTTTGCAAAATTATAGAGATAGTTACTGCCCCAATGAGCAAATTCATTTGTCCACAGTGACCAGCTGAATTAGTCATATAGTTATATTCATGTAGCAGATTCCCTGTGCACTAACCTAGTCTTCTTTAATATAGTCCATCTTTATTTTTAATTTTTAAAAAATAATTAATTAATTTATTTGAAAAACAGAGTGAGAGAAAGAACATGAGTCAGGGGGAGGGTCAGAGGGAGAAGCAGACTCCCCACTGAGCAGGGAGCCCAACTTGGGGCTCAATCCCGGGACTCCAGGATCATGACCTGAGCTGAAGGCAGATGCTTAACCAACTGAGCCACCCAGGGACCCCAATATATTCCCTTTTAGGTATGTTTTGTGTAGTAGTATGTTTTTGTATATTATTTAGTAATCATTTCTGTCATCTTGTATATTTTTTGCCAGGTAGCAGTTATCTTTTTTGGGGGGTAGAGGTGTGTGTGTGTGTGTGTGTGTGTGTGTGTGTGTACATTCATATATTTATAGATACTCATATTTTACATCAGTTATTTGTTTATGTATAGATACCACAAAAATGACAAGATAATGCATACCAAGGAAGTTTTAATATTTCATAGTTGACATAGTTTGACATAGTTTATTTTCTGCTATCTCAAGTATGATCATATAAATTAAGAGTCAAGGTACCTGGAGATATTTCTCTCTAGGAATTAGGTAGAGAATAACATAGTTGTCATACTGACTGGTGAATTTTGTTCAAACACTCCTACCTCAGAACTGACAAAGTGTGCAGTGTTTTTAAAAAGGAGTTCAGATAATGGTAATAAAGATGTCAACGTAAGAGAATCACAATCATGAATATTTTTTAAAACCTTACAAACACAGTGTGCTTGAGTTGCAGAGTGCTGATTGTCCACTTTTTTTTTTTGCTTTATTGAGATATAATTGATATATAACATTTGTGTAAATTTAAGGTGTACAGCATGATGGTTTGATGTATGTTTAAATTGTGAACTTACCACCATAATAAGGTTAATTAATAGGCTAGAGCAAGGGCGCCTGAGTGGCTCAGTCGTTAAGCATCTGCCTTCGGCTCAGGTCATGATCCCAGGGTCCTGGGATCGAGTCCCACATCAGGCTCCCTGCTCAGCGGGAAGCCTGCTCTCCCTCTCCCACTCCCACTCCCGTTGCTTGGGATATAAAATGGGAATAAAAATGCTTTTATTTATTTGACAGAGACAGTGAGAGAGGGAATACAAGCAGGGGGAGTGGGAGAGGGAGAAGCAGGCTCCCCGCTGAGCAGGAATCGCCATGCAGGGCTCGATCCCAGGGCCCCTGGGATCATGACCTGAGCTGAAGGCAGACACTTAACTGACTGAACCACCTAGGTGCCCCAGAACATTTCTCTTTATAGCACCCCACCCAGGCGCCCCTAGGCTAGAGCATTTTAAAGCAGGGGTTTAAGAACCTGTAGTAGTCTGGTGAAGTCTATGGATCCTTTCCACCACCGCGCTCCACCCCCCCCCCCCACCCCGCCGAAAAGTTTCTAAATACAGAAAATAAAAGAGCTAGGATTAGAAAGGAAACTACTTATATTTTAAAACATTTCTCAAAATATTAAAGTTTTGATATGGTAATATGCATACTTCTTGATTGCTTTAACTAACAAGATTTAGTGGTGTTTTAAATAGCCACTTTGATTATGAAGTATAGTGGGGAAAATTTTTTTGAGATATTCATAACATCCATTTACTTATACATCATTTGAGTAGTGCTCAAAGAGTCCTCACTTCTTATATTTGCGGTCTTCACTTAGTTGTCATACCACCAAATGGCAGTAATTAAAATTACAAATAGATTAATAAGACAGAAATTATGATTCTGTCAACAGTAAAAAGAGAAAAATCTGTAATAACTGAAATTTCCACTTCCAGTGTACATTAATTTCTTCCTTTCTTTTTGTGATTTCCTTCTCATTTTAAGGAATATGATGGAGACCATGTGTCGTGTCCTTAATTTTAGAAATACAAGCTTAGAGGGCGCCTGGGTGGCTCAGTTGGTTAAGCGACTGCCTTCGGCTCAGGTCATGATCCTGGAGTCCCGGGATCGAGTCCCGCATCGGGCTCCCTGCTCGGCAGGGAGTCTGCTTCTCCCTCTGACCCTCCTCCCTCTCATGCTCTCTGTCTCTCATTCTCTCTCTCAAATAAATAAATAAAATCTTAAAAAAAGAAAAAAAATACAAGCTTAGATAAAATGCCTCCTTTTTAAAGAAATAGAAGAATTCACATAAATTAGATGTAATGCCCAAACATTTTTTTTATAATCAAGCGTAAGGTATACATTATACGTAAATTACAGTTTTTTACTAGGAAATCTGGCATCTAATTTTGACAACAAATAATTTAAAGTACTTTATCTCATTTTCCAAATATGCAACTTTTCACTTGTAATAAATAATACGCCACCAGCAAAATGAAAAGCACATTTTGAGCAAGCCATGGAGTGCTCTTAAAAGTTTTGTACCTTTGAATATTTATCAAGATATTGATTTGGGGCAGTTTATCTTTTTGGGTAAGCATTTTGTTAATGAAGTGTTTTAACCCTGGTAGTAGTAGAGTGATTTATGTTTGTGTCAGTCATTATTTTTAGATATATCTGATGCCTGCTAGGAAGTCAAGTTTACTGCTATAATGTTTGTGTTTGTACAATACCAGTAAAAAGGGAAATAAACTTTAAAGTGCTAACATTATGGCAAGGTTATCTCCTTCACCCTCTTACCTAAAGTGATGATTCTTCTGAGATCTGTAGTGTTCAGCAAGCGGATTTGTTGTTTAGCTGCAGGTAGATGATAATAATAATTAGAGGAAGATCTGTTTTAAACAAGTTCAGCTTTAGGATTCAAGTATTTTGGTCGAACTCGTCTGAACGTGAGTTTAGTAAGGACTGAAACTGCCCATGGGTACAGAAGGACAAAACCATCTTGATTTTAATTTCGGACAGTGAACTTGGGCCCTCATAATCCTTCTGACATTTAGTCTTAAGATTTCTCAAAAAGTTAATATGATCTGGCAAAATCAAATCCCAATGATGCAATCTTTATTTTTCAATTGAATTCCATATGCAGTAATTGGGAATGAGCCTAATCCACATCGAAAAGGAAATTCCTGTAGCACTCTATCATTAAATTCAAGAGTAAAAGAAATCTATGTTTATGCATTCTTCAGAAAGCAAGTTGACCACAAACTTGAACATGCAATTCCTTGCAGGAACAAAAATACCTTCCCTAGTGTGATCAGAAAACAGCTGTTATAAGTTGCTGCGTAGGCATTTGACAGTATGACAACCCTGCTCACACCCAGAGTCTGGATGTTAAGGACCAGAGCTTGGGATTCTCACTACAAGTTTCTGCTTTGCTTTTATCAGGGCGCCTTTTAAAGTAACTGCTTGGAGTTAAGCCCGCAAAAAGTTAATGACCTCAGCCTCAACCACCTATTAAGTAATAGATACTTGCTCCCCTGCCCTCTGTCTCCTGATGACTCGTGACCTGTGAAGGGGAGGACTGCTCTTCCCCAAGCTCACTGTGTCCCCACCACAGCCTGGTTTCCAGGGCTTGTCAGTAGTAAATCTTGGGACTTTACTTTCTGTGTGTAGGTATATTGAAAATGCCCCTTCAATCAAAAACGATCCTGGGGTTTTCACTTCCCCAAAGTGGGAGCTGGGATGCTGAAGGAGCTACCTGCCAAACCCTTGTGGGTGTCTTTGTGCCTCCTCATTAGCAGGTCATAACCTGCATAATTTTAATTTAAACCAGCTACATGCACCCCAACACAGCTAGTTTGCTTCAAGTATATCTATTTTTTTACTTTGATTCCAGTTTTATCACAGCTCTGTCTCTGATCTAATTATTTCAAAATCATATAAATGAAATATAACTGAAGGAGTTATGAGAGAGGGTAAAGAACAGTTGATCTTGAACAATGCAGGGGATAGGAGCACTAACCCCTTGCACAAGAGACAACCTGCACATAACTTTTGATTGCCCACAATCTTAACTACTGATAGCTTACTGTTGATTGGAAGCCTTATCGACAACACACACAGGTGATTAACACATATTTTTGTATGTTATATGTATTATATACTGTATTCTTACAATAAAGTAAGATAAGGAAAAGAAAACGTTATTAAGAAAATCGTTAAGAGACTGGAGCGCCTGGGTGTCTGACTCTTGATTTTGATTCAGGTCATGATCTCAGGGTCATGAGATTGAGCCCCACGTGGGGCTCCTGGATGAGTGCAGAGTCTGCTTAAGTTTCTTTCTCTTGGGGCACCTGGGTGGCTCAGTTGGTTGAGCATCTGCCTTTGGCTCAGGTCATGATCCCAAGTTCCTGGGATCAAGCCCCACATCGGGCTCCCTGCTCACCGGGGAGCTGGCTTCTCCCTCTCTCTGCCACTCCCCCTGTTTGTGCTCTCTCTCTCTGACAAATAATAAATAAAATCTTAAAAAAAAAAAGTTTCTCTCTCCCTCTCCCTCTGCCTCTCCTCCCACACTTTCTCTGTCTCTCAAAGTCTTTTTTTAAAAAAGATTATTCATTTATTTTAGAGATAGAGAGAGCAAGAGCAGGGGGAGGGGCAGAGGGAGAGAGAGAATCTCAAGCTGACTCCATGCCGAGTGTGAAGCCCGATGTGGGGCTCAATCCCAGTATCCTGAGATCATGACCTGAGCTGAAAACAAGAGTCTGATGTTAACCAACCAAGCCATCTAGGCCCCCCATAAATAAATCTTAAAAAAAGGAAAGAAAATCATAAGAGAAAATACATTTACAGTACTGTAGTACATTTGTCTTAAAAAATTCATGTGTAAGTGACTCACACCGTTAAAACCCCTGTTGTTCAAGGGTCAACTGTAGTTTTAATATATAATAACGGCTATTTCTGTTACTTAACTAAATATTCATTATTAACAATTCAAGAAATTCCTGAGGTAATATGGATAGCCCCCCCCAAACTTAATCCAATCCCCCTTAGATGATGTTACACCATAATCAATTAGGCATATGATCTTCCATGCTTCTATGCATACTTGGGGACAATTTTTAAATAGAAAACCAATGAGTCATCTTACATTTTTCTTTTTTTTTAAAGTATATCCATGCCCAGCGTGGAGCCCAAAGTGGGGCTTGAACTTATCTGAGATCATGACCTGAGCTGAGTTCAAGGGTCAGATGCTTAATCAACTGAGCCACCCAGGTGCTCTGACTCATCTTACATATTAATGAAGAATATATTTGTTATTTTAACAGTGACCAAATGACAATGACAAATAAGACAGGCTTTTTTCTTTTTCATATGAAAGCCTAGACTTGTAGGCCCAAGGAGTGTGGTGCCTGTGTCTCAGATCATCCAGGGACCCAGGTTTCTTTTCTCTTGTTGCTTTACCATCCCTTGTGTTGTCCTCATCTGCCCATCAATTGAGGAGTCACATCTGCAGTGGAGAGCAAGCTGGTTCCCTTTAAAGCCATGACCTGAAGATGCACGCATCATTTCTACTTGCATCTCATTGGTCAGAACTCAGTCATATGGACATGTCTAGCTGCAGTTGAGCCTGGGAAATGTTGTCTCTTGACAGATCAAGATATAATTGGGGGGTCTTCTATTACTAACAAAGGAGAAAGAAGGAAATAAATATTGGGGAATCAAGTTGCAGTCTCTGCCATATTTTATTTACTTTGGATTTATAAAATCTATTCATCTATTCATATATCCATCCAAAAGTATTTACTGAGCACCACTTATACACGAAATACTTTTCTGGGTGTGCCTGGGTGGCTCAGTCAGTTGGACGTCTGCCTTCGGCTCAGGTCATGATCTCAGGGTCCTGGGATCGAGCCCCATGTGGGGCTCTCTGCTCAGTGGGAAGTCTGCTTCTCACTCTCTCTCTGTATTCTCTCCTCTCTCTATCAAGTAGATAAATAAAATTGAAAGAAAGAAAGAAAGAAAGACGAAAGAAAGAAAGAAAGAAAGAAAGAAAGAAAGAAAGAAAGAAAGAAACAGACTTTTCTGTCCCTGGTAACACCATGGTGTGGGAAGCTCTTGCCCTCACATACACCATCTCTCTCCTAAGGCAAAGAGTGCTGTCTCCGGGTTTTAGGATGGAGCCCTAGGCAGTATGTCAAATCCCCTACTGAGACTAGAAATCATCCCTGAGCTCTACTATAATGGATAGGACTAATAATCCCAGTTCCCTTGTGGCTAAAACGTTTCCCAGGACACAGAACTATCAGTGGGTGCTGTTTCTTATAAAGTAGCCTTGATAATATACATAGAAGAGAATGGGAACTATTAAACATTTCTTGCCATAATCAACCCCTCGTTTGCCTGGTCAATGTTTTTGGAGAAGTGTTTTTCTTCTGCAATCCCCTGTGTGCTGCTTTACCTCTCTCTCTTTCTCCTCTCTCCCTGATCAGGCCTCTCTCCCCTCAGCAGCACCCACAATTCTTTTCTCCTCCAAGTCACATCCCTGCACCTCCTACTTTCCACGTTGTGGCCTCTTTTCTCCCTCTAGTTGTGTGCAGTTTGTTCTTTCAGTCCTCAGATTGATTTCCTGGGTGTTCAGAATGATGCGATAATTATAAAGCTGTGTACTAGGGACGAGGCAAGCATAATGTCTTCCTACTACTCCACCATCTCAGCTCCTCCCTAAATATTTCTTAATAAATGAAAGAAAACGTTTGTCACAATAATTTCCTTCCCATATATCCACCTACATCCCATAGGTTCTTAGGAAATACAGAAAAAGTTCGCTATCTCAGAGAAATTGCATTCTTTTTATTTACCAGCTAGATAGAAGTAGTACTCATTTTGCAATAAACAAAAAAAAGGAGAGAGTATTATTAACTCATACAATTAAATTTTAATAATGCTATTTTTAATAGTTGCTGTTTCCTTTTATCTGAGTAGATTTTAATTTTGTAATTGCAAATAAGTCCAAATGAATCACATAGGTCTTAAATTTATAAATAAAACTGGAATATATCCACATGGAAAGTGTGGACTTTTCTATTGGCAACATTCCCAATGACTCTTTATGGAATTATTTCTTCAAATTAAAATTGGACAGATGGAAACCAATCCCATTTATCTTGGAAATAGTATAACCTGGAACCAGAATTTCCCTTAGTAAAATAATAAGAGGAATTTTGGAAATTGAATTTTTTTTTTACATTTTATTTATTTGAGACAGAGAGAGAGAGAGAGAGAGAGAGAGAGAGAGAGAGATTGCACAAGCAGGGAGAGTGGCAGGCAGAGGGAGAGGGATAAGCAGGCTCCAGCAGAGCAGGGAGCCCAATGCGGACTCCATCCCAGGACCCTGGGATCATTACCTGAGCCGAAGGCAGATGCTTAACCGACTGAGCCACCCAGGTGCCCCAGGAAATTCAGTTTTTTAAAGACTTTTATTTATTTGAGAGAGAGTGCTCATGGGGAGGGGGCGGGCAGAGGGAGAGGGAGAGAATCCTGAAGCAGACTCCCCACTGAGGGCAGAGCCCAAGGAGAGGCTTGATCCCACAACCCCAAGATAATGACATGAGCCGAAACTAAAAATCAAATGTTTAATGGACTGAGCCACCCAGGCACCCCTGGAAATTCAGTTTTTAATAAATGAAACCCTATAAGCCTTCCTTTCTTCAACTAATAGTAAAAACTGACTAATAGGCAAATAAGGGAAGCATATAATAGAGTGGATTTGCCTCAGAGTTCAAATGTGTAACACTTAACTGCCATGTTTCAGGACTCAAATAAATTTCTTAAGTATTTCTTGATTAAAATGGACCAAAATTTATAAAGCAGGCAAATGATATTTATAGTACTTCAGGAATGGCCATTCAGATGTGCAAAGATTGTTTTGTGTCATTCTGCTATACTTAAGTGAAGTTTAATGGCTGATTAAATTTCACTGTAGAAACTTTGAACTGGGAGTAAGTGTTCAAAGCTTGATTTCTATCGGAAACTTATCCTAATGAAGGAAAATGATTTTATGTATAAGGGAAGGTAGAATGAAATGTTCGTATATAGGATTCATTATATGTTCTCACTACTCTACTGCCTTGTATACTTGTCAGTTTGTAAACTAAAGAAATCATAAATCTGATAATAGGAACTGATCAAATGTTACAACCTAAAATATTTGAAACTTGCTAAGAGTGTAGATTCTAAAAGTTCATCACAGGAAAAAAACATGTACTTTTTGGAACTACATGAGGTGATAGATATTAACAAAACTTACTGTGGGAATCATTTCCCAATATATGTAAATCAAGGTACTATGCTATACACCTTAAGTTTATATAACACAGTATGTCAATTATATCTCAATAAAACTGAAAAAAATTTAAAAGTTACTACCTAAAAACTGTCTACTTTCTCTTAGATGAGCAAGATGTCTTAGGAAGCTGCCAACACAGTTTGGGAAATTTGAAAGGCATATTAGGGATAATAAACTCTCAAAATGTTCTTGAAAATACAATATTTGATATGATTCTAATTTAATTGCTTCATTACTTTTCATAATGAAAAATAATACTTGATGTTCAAAATAGCTATATGGAAAGATTGCAGGCTTATCTTCATCCATCATTCTCTCCGAAATACTTTTTTCTCTGCTTAGTGCTATCAAATTTAACAAGCTCATTTTTTGGCTAAAGACACTTTAATTTGTGAATGTTCTTTTTGTTCTCTTGAAGCATGTCTTTGTCTTTTTTTTTTTTTAAGATTTATTTATTTTGAAGAGAGAGAGGAAGAGGGGGAGAGGGGGAAGGGCAGAGGGAGATAGAACCTTAAGCAGGCTCTGCGCTCACCACGGATCCCCACGTGGGACTGGATCTCAAGACCCAAGCCAAAAGCAAGAGTCAGATGCCCAACTGACTGTGCCACTCACACGCTCTGAAGCATGTCTTTTTTTTTTTTTTTTTTAAGATTTTATTTATTTGTTGGAGAGAGAGAGGAGAGAGAGAGCATGGGAGCATGAGCAGGGCAGAGGGGCAGAGCGAGAGCGAGAAGCAGACTCTCCACTGAGCAGGGAGCCCAATGTGGGGCTCAATCCCGGGACCTTGAGATCATGACCTGAGCCGAAGGCAGATGCTTAACTTACTGAGCCACCTAGGCGTCCTAAGCATGTCTTTCTATACCAAAGCAGATTTGATCAGTTCCCTCTCAACTTTAATACTTTCTCTGTCTTTATGCTGACCTCTCTCTCTTGTCTGGTCTTTTTAACAATACCTCGTAATAATTTTCTTCCTTTTCCTGTCATTATTTCAAGAGCGTGACCAACTTGCTTGCACTCTAAGTGTCCCTGCGTGCCCTTGCCTTCTCCCCTATTTCTTTATTAAGGGACAAATCTGGCCAGGACTCTGAGTATGATTTGACTCTTCAGTATATGAAGAGGGAAACCAGCTATCTTCCCCCTTGACTGTAATTTAAACACAGTTTACCGAGCACATTAAGTTAGTGTACAGAGAGTCACACTGTCCCTGCCATTTTGTCTTTCTTGTTGTCTCTTAAATCCCATATGGTAGAAATTAAAGTACTTCACTCTGTGGCTTGAACGGTGATGGGGCTTTAGGAGGGAATACTAATTACACCCTTATCCGAGTTTATAACCAACTGAGAAGTAGCTGTAGAAATAAGGCAGACGGAGATTAAAATGTCAGCTCATTATTAGTAAAGATGAACTGGAATGTGGTTTGGAATTTTGGACACATATGTCTGATTGCTACCTTCCCCAAATTGAAGGTATGCACATCAAGTTGGCCAGTAGTGGACTTCCTGCAGAGAAAAAGGAACTTCCACATGAAGGAGGAGGAGAAAGGATCGATTCCTAGATTCACATTTTGGGGACAGAAAGAGAAGGGTCTGCTGCTCTGCTCATGTTCGGTTCACCCAAATTCACTGATTCAATATGTTGCTTTTCCTAGGACAGTGAGTCATGCTGGAGGAGGCAGGTTGAAGGTGGAGGTTTTTTTTTTCTTCTTCCATACTTTACCTTGTGAGTGAATAGGCCCCTCTATGTAAACATAATAAGTAGGAGGTAAGAATCCCCACCACTCTCTTCCCATCAGCCTCCATTTATTTTTATCTTCTTTCCGCCGGCCCAGTAAAACTGTCAAGCCTCATTAAATGAAAATGCCAGGAGCCCTCTGCTCTCTCTCCATTCCCACTCTTCACATGCACAACTTCCTTGCATTAACCAGGATTGATCATTTTAATACTTTCAGCATTGAGCAACAATCAAGTGAGCACTTTTGCTGTCAGATACTATGTTTTGTCTCAGATGCCACAATGAACAAAACACAGACTGTTGTCAAGAGGTTCAATGAACATCTATCCAGCATGTTATATTTATGAATCGTTCTATTTAAGTCAGTTGGTATGGTCCTACCAGGACATTATTCTCCTTAAATATTTAGACTTTGTTTCACCATGTCACTTCTAGATGATTACAGATCATTCTCTGAAGGGGGAAGTTCCCCTATATTTGTATTTCTTCTTGCTAAGTAACTCTTGGTCCAGGTGTTCTTTGTGCCTCTCTGGCGATTAGTTCAGTGACTTTTCTTTGTGGGATGTTCCCTGTAGGGAGTGGTTTTAATGTTTAGCTGCATATCAGAGTTGTGGCTCTTCTATTTCCCAGGTGTTTTGTAGCTCAAGGGCATTGTTCTTTGACTAACTTGTCTCTTCTGTGTCTGATTGGCTGCTTTATGTGTCCGGCTGGTCTCATTTCACCCAAGGCCAGTCAGCTTGCTGTGTTTGGTTTGTATGTTATATGTAAACTCTCTTGTGAGATTCTGTTTGTAATTACAAACAGCCCCTGAAAAGACTGTCATTGGTTCTCCCAAGACCTCACATTGGCTTCAGCTGTACCCTTTGTTCTGCTTCTCCTCACTTCATTTTCTCTGGTCAGTTCACTTCATTAAGGCTTCTGTCCTCCTCACTTTAGTAGGACCCTCCTGGACTAGACCGCCAACTTTGTCTTTCATGCCTTTAATCCAGTGGTCCAGATTTGTGCTCTGAACTTAATCAACGCATCAGCAGAATTTACCATTTGACTAGTTGAAGTTCTTTTTGCTCTTGGTTTAGCTTTCTTAATTTATTATCTCACTGGGTGTCTGTGCTCCATCTCCGTTGCTGCCTTCTCTTCCTCTATCTCTGACCCTAAGGACCAGCACACTCTCTTGTACAGGTTATAGGTTATGCCCCGCACACTTCCAGATTATGAGACGATAGCACACTCTCTGCGGTTGTGCCATTTGACAGGCCTGATATCCCAGGCTGTGAAGTTGGACAGTGTTCCTTCTTCCATTTGGTCTCTGTGGACCTTGCAAAAATTTCCTCACTATAAACTTCAGATTCCTCATCATTAATGTGGTGATGATAACAGTACCTGTTACCCAGGTTTATTTTTGATAATTCAATGTGCAAATAGATGTGGAATCCTTAGAAAGTGCAGAAAGTGCATGGTTCTCAGTGAGTGTCCTGTGTTAGATCTTACCTTTATTATCATTTAAAGTTCTAGGTGGGTATTCTGTGATAGCGCTGTAGTAATGTGCCCATCTTCCATTTTTGAGTGAGGTTTTTCAGAATCACACAAAAGAATATTCTATGAAAAGAAAGCAATAAAAAAATATGATCCCTAAATCGTGGGTAGAGTCTGAAATTGGATGTAATTGCTAAAAGCTCAGATAAAATATTTGTGTTTCAGGCAGTTCCTTTATCTTTCATTTCTGGTATCTTTTCTCAAAAGAAAACATGTAAGAAGAGCATCAGGTGTGTGGCCAATTTTCATTTTGTTGCTTACTGTTCTTCAGCCATAGCAGAGGAAAATGCAGTTATTTTAAGTTAATCAAAATGTCTGGTCTTTGAAATGACCTTACAAAAGTGAAGTAAAAACATGTAAATGAAATACCCCTTCAAAAAGATGCAATTTTATAAAAATAATAAGAGTATGTGGATGGCATTTCTTAATTATATGTTCAAAGAAAGTAGCTCCTGGTAATTTATCCATCATCCTCTATTTTCTTTGAATACCTTGTAATCTAGCCTATTTCAGTTTTGTCTTCGGTAATTACCTTCATTTCTTATATGAAGGTATAAATTCTTGTTTTGTCCTTTTGTGAAACAAATGTACATGCTTATTATTACAGCACAGGAAACTACAGAAAATAAGGGAAGTAACGTGGCTAACAATTTCCATTATACTTTGATATTCATTTCTCCATCATGGAGATATTTTTGTTGAGTTTGCCATAAAATGTATTTAATGTAAGATTAAAATGGTTATTGATTTTGTAAATAAATGTGTTAACAATTCAATAGTTTTAAATTATCACATTTAGTCAAGTATTCTGTTTTTAAAAATTCCTGGTTCTACCATATTGATTAAAATTCAATCATTGTCCTGAGAAAATTCACCCAAGTAACTGCCACCCTTGGCCAACATAGCTCCTGCTACTTGATCTTTGGGCACTATGGTTCAGACATTAGATTGAATAGTAATTACGCAGGGACACTATCTGGATGGGAGACATGCCGCTTTTTTCAATATAATGACTGCTGGCACATCCAAACGATGATTACCATTATTGTATTATGACACTGTGTGTGTGTGTGTGTGTGTGTATCATTGTGCAATTCTCTAAAACCTGTTTGATTAAATATTTTGTATATATGTTAAAGAGTATGAATATAGAACAGAAGCGATAAGCTTGTGATTCTAGTCAGTCAGGACTGCTCATGTATCTCTCACTTTATCTGTATCATCCTCTCACCCTCTTGCAAGGTACTACTTGCCCTGAACTACTGGGGAAATTTCATTGACTTCTCTCCTAACCCCTTTTGCTCACTTTACCATTAAAAGAGCACATTACTTCCGTAAGCACATAAAAACATTCAGTGGCCTCCAATTATTCTTATCCCAAATCCTCACCATACCCAGCATGGTTTTGCCTATTTTGCTCCCTTCATCTCTCTCTCTCTCTCTCTTTTTTTTTAAGATCTAGTTTATTTATTTGACAGAGAGAGCGAGTGCAAGCACAAGCAGGGGGAGCTGCAGGCAGAGGCAGAGGGAGAAGCAGACTCCCCACTGAGCAGGGAGCTCGACATGGGGCTCGATCCCAGGACCCTGGGATCATGACCTGAGCCGAAGGCAGATGCTTAACCCACTGAGCCACCGAAGCGCCCCGCCCCCTTCATCTCTTGAGAAGTTCTTCCCACTCCCTCTGTCCCATCCATAAAAGTTCTTTCTTACATGGGCCAACCTGGTTTCCACCATGGAAAATTCCCATATGCTGCTCTGATACATTGAAGGTGATTTGTCCCTCTCTATCCAGCTAACTCTTACTCCCCCCTTCAGGTTTGGTGTATTGGTCTCCTCATGGGGAAATCATTAGCAGTCAGGGTCCCAGCACCTACACTCTCCTCGCCTCATTTACTTATTCATGGTAGCAGTTATCATTGTAATAATTTTAAAACCAGTTGTGTCATTGGCAGCTTATTGTCAGTCCTATTCTATTGATCATAAGCTCAATGAGGACAAAGCCCTCAATTAGTATTTGCTTAATGAACAAAGGAATGAAAATGTAAATATAAACCACAAGAAAAATGTTCTTTTTAAAGACTTTATTTATTTATTTATTTATTTATTTGAGGAAGAGGGTCAAACAGACTCCTTGCTGAGTGCAGAACCCAACCTGGGGCTCATCTCATAACCCTGAGATCATGACCTGAGCAGAAATCAAGAGTGAGATCTTTAACTGACTCAGCCACTCAGGCACCCCAGAAAAATCATCTTCTTCTTCTTCTTTTTAAAGATTCATTTATTTATTTTAGAGAGAGCACGTGCACACGTGGGGTAGGGGAAGAGGGAAGAGATCGAGAATCTCAAGCAAACTCAGCACTGTGCATGAGCTGGACTCAGGGCTTGATCCCATGACCATGAGATCACAACCGGAGCCGAAACCAAGAGCCTGATGTTTAACCGACTGCACCACCCAGACACCCAAAAAATGTTCTTTTTAAAGTACATTGGCCTTGGAGGCAGTATTATTTCCCCCATATCCATGAATTTAGCCACAGCTAGAAAGTTTAACTGACTTGTCATCTATAGGTCTTAGTGGTTCATAAATATTTTCTCAGTATGGGGGACAATTGACAATGGGAGGTTTTCTGAGAAGACAAGCCTGTGCTAACCATTATATATTGTAAGATAGAAAAAACAACAGAAGTGAGTAGTTACATACCTATTCAAACATAATTGAAGTTAAATAGATACTTATTATGAATACTGATTTCATCAAGTGTCTTTCTAACATTTTAAAAAGTGTAGAAAATTTCTCCAATATTAAAAGGATTATTACAGTAGGACTAAGGACTGTTGACTTGCAGCTTTGAACTTTTAAAATACTTATTTTAGAAGCCTGCATTTATTCTTTTAAAGTTGCCACCTATATTTATCATGAACCTGATTTTATCCAACAACCAGATAATACACTGTCTTAGCTGTCAACAACTCAATCCACATAGAATGACTACAGACTCTGTCCAAATTGGGAACATGGCAAAAGGCTTATTTCTTAATTGAGAATATGATTTTTCTAATAAAATACTGAGACTCTTAACAGATCAGCTTTAAAACATAATGTAGAATCATGATTATTTTAATCATGATTTTTGTCAATGGTGATTCTGTTCCTCTCCCTTAGGGCCTTATATCCAATGTATTTGAGTTCTAGACAAGGGGGATATATGTAGCATGGACATTTGCTCACATCATTATTACTTGCCTCACCGTCTGTCCCCAGATGATAATTATATCTCTATTTTTACTGATGGAGATTCTTAGAATTATTACAACTATAGAGACAGATCCGCACAGGAGTTTCAATGCTTCGGAAGTTAAAATTAGTTTCTCATTTCTTAGTTTCATTTTGATACCGCCATTCCTATAAAGGCTTCAATAATAATTTTTTTTTTTCAAAGATTTTATTTATTTATTTGACAGAGAGAGAGAGACAGCTAGAGAGGGAACACAAGCAGGGGGAATGGGAGAGGGAGAAACAGGCTCCCCACTGAGCAGGGAGCCCGACGCGGGGCTCGATCCCAGGACCCCGGGATCATGACCTGAGCTGAAGGCAGACGCTTAACGACTGAGCCACTCAGGCGCCCCAAGGCTTCAATAATTAAATGGAAATACTTGTGGATATCAACTATATACAGTATTGGCATCTCTGAAGGTAGATTAGTATATACAATGAACGTGAGAGGGAGGAAGAACATGAGGGAATGGCTGATTTTTTTTTTTTTTTGGTGGAGGTTTTCCTCAATTTCAAAATATTTTTTTATGGAGAGGGAAAGGGAAAGTTAGCTCCTAAAAATAGGCTTTTATACAATCAAGTTTTGGAGAATCAGGAAGATAAAAGATCTTAAAGATTTTTCAAGTACAAAATGTATACACCTTTGCTAAGTAGATGTAAACTTTGTGTTATCACAGTACAGTACTTCTCATAAGGCAGCTGTACTGTTCTGATTTATGTGTTAGCTCTTTTTAATAAACATTTGAAAAGTTTTGGGGCTCCATGTGATCAAAATGTGTGAGTCATACAGCTCACAATTAGCAGTGAACTTGCACAACCTCTTTGCCTTCAGCAGTTGTCACTTTGTTTAGGCAGCATTTGTGTCAAAGAACCCTCTAGAAACACAGAATATTCGCAAAAGGAAATGATAAAATGACGTACCCTGTGGAGTTTGGTGTATCTGGTGAAAATCTAGTTGTATTTTGCTGGTTTCAAAGCTCTAAGTTAGATTTTCAGTGCAGGGATGCACAAAATCTAAGTAAGGGACAGCAAATAAATGCTTACAATTGCTTTTGTTCTGGCACTTAAACTTTTTTTCCTTAAGGTTCTCTAATTATTAAGGTATTTTAACTTAATAGATATTTCTAAGTTCATCTATCACATAGGAATCAAAGCAAAACAGACCTGCCCTAGATTCGGCAGCACATTTACTAAAATTGGAACGATACAGAGATTACATAGCCCCTGAGCAAGGATGACACAAAAAGCAAAACAGACCTAAACCATAAATGCTGACCAGAATCACAAAAAAATATCCCTAAAATCTGAAAGCAAAACAGAAGGCAGGAACTAAGGAAAGTAGCATAGTTTATCACATAAATAAAAGAATTGATTTATATCAGAGTTTCTCAACTTCTGCAATATTTGAAACGACTCATTTTTTGTTGACAATCTTGTGCATCGCAGGATGCTTAGCAGCATCCCTGGCCTCTAACCACTAGATACCAGTACCACACATCCTCCCTGAGTTGTGACAACCCAAAATCTCTCCCTTCTTTGCCAAATATCCCCTAGGGGAAGAAGGCAAAATCATTCCCTCTCACTCTTTGAGAATCATTGATCTAGCTAAAAGCTTGTCAATTTGTGCATATGCAGGTGTATTTGGTAGATTTTTTAGAAGGAGGATTGCTGGATCAAAGGGGTGGAGGTCACTGCCTGGTGCTTCATAGTGTCACGGAAAGGTGAATGGTCAAACACTGATTTTTTTGCCAGACTGATAGGTGAGGGAAAAAATGTCTCTGTGTTGATTTGCTTTGTATATTCAAGCTTATTTTGACAGGACAGTTTTTACTTATTCTGTTGTCAAGGGGATCACCTTAACAGCATTTGTTACTTCTTCAAAGTCATGCTTCTCAAACTTGGTCATTGTTCAGACAATTTAAGGAAAGGACCAAAGTTATTTTGGTCTCCCTCTGTGGGCTTCAATGATTTTTACCAGACAATTACTTCAGTAGGTTCAAACAAATGTATAAAAAAGCCTATCTGTAGCTTACATCTTCAATGCAGCTATAAAAATGAAGTCATCAGTGTATAAATTACATAATAACAGAACAATCAAACCGAAACGTTTAAATTAACAATGCTAATTTAATGTGGCCATCGATACACCGTGAACATTTAATCACCGCAGACAATATGACTATGGGCCTGCTTGTTAAGGAGGATACTTATGTGTTTGCCTTTGCCTTTCCTACAGAGTGCCACAGGATGTGGCAATCCGCCCTCCATTGCTAAGCTACTCTATCACCTTAGGTCTCATGAAAAGATCCAGGGAAGCATGCGACCTTCTTTTTTAGTACAAAATTAACATTAATGTATACATCTCCTTTCTTCCCAGAACCCCCTTCCTCCAATTGTAGAAGCATTTCTGGAAGCTTTGTCCCCCAGGCCCAGGGATATGTGACCCCTCTTGGCTGCCTGCTCTTTAGAGGGGAACGCATTCTCACCTGTGCAATTGTATTCTAATCTTTCTCGAGAAATGACAGTATTGATGGCCAAGAATATTCCTTTCCTGTCAAATAATCAAAATTATCAATTGTGTTTTTCAATTATGACTGTATTTTGACTGTTACTATAAAGTATCTACTAACATGGTCATGACTGTCTTTAAAATGGCCTTGGATATTGATGCCTAATTAATAAATGAGACCAGAATAATATTTAGGAAGCAGTTAATAAAATGAAGCTTCAAGAAGAACGTAAATTATAAACATCAACATCACCCCATTTTATCTTTTCTTTGATCATCACATGTTTCTGGTTTCAAGTTTTAGTATCCGTTCACATTTAGCTTCTTATTGTGTCAACTTAATGATAATGAAAAATATCAGGAACAACTAGAAGGGGAGGAGATAATATTCTTAAATATGGGCAGTGCCAGTGCCCACATTTATACTCAAATTTTTGTGGATTTAGAGCTTTTTGCTAAGTAGTTGAAAACCAATTTAGGATAGTTTGTATGCACGAGAATCATAAATTTCTATGAACGTTGTATGATGGTTTGAAGTATTTTAACAATTCCGTTTTATGCATATATGTACATATTAATTGTCTTCTGTCATTCCTTGTTCAAAATGTATTTGATTCGCTTCACTGGAAGAGACACTTATAAATAACACCAGTAAATATAAAGGCAATTGTTCAAAATTATGAAAAAATAAGAAAAATTACAACAAAACTTTGGACAGAATATTAAATTCAACTCTTCCTGGATGGCAGGAAGAGGTAGAAAGGGAAATACTATGCATCACATATTTTCATAGTTTGGTAAAGGAAAATGCACATTGCTTCATAATACCATATCCTTTTGAGAAACTCTAGGTAATTTTTCAATTTTAATATTTTGAGGTCCATTGTACTACATAATAATGGTCAATGACCTAAAATTATGGCTTTTTTAAAAAATAAAAGATGGAGAAATATTATTTCCATGGCCTTTGGCCATTTTATATTTATTTAAATAAAAATCAAAGCCCTAATATTACAACTTAACTCAGTGAAGACATTTTGACTGGGTGCAGAATTCATATAGCATTAATCAGTCTGATAATAATTTTATTTTATTTATTTTATTTTTTTAAGATTTTATTTATATATTTGACAGAGAGAGAGTGAGAGCACAAGCAGGGACAGCTGCAGGCGGAAGGAGATGCAGGTTCCCCACTGAGCAAGGAGCCCAATGCGGGGCTCGATCCCAGGACCCCGGGATCACCGCCAGAGCTGAAGGCAGATGCCCAACTGACTAAGCCACCCAGGCACCCCTCTAATAATCATTTTAGAATAGGAATTAGCAAACTTTTTCTACAAAGAGTTGCATCGAAATATTTTAGACTTTGTGGGTCACACGTTCTTTGTCACAACTACTCAACTCTGCTATGGTAGCATGAAAGCAGCTATAAACAATTTAAAAGTGAATGGGCTTACTGTCTTCCAATAAAACTTTATTTACAAAAACAGGTGGTGGCCTGGAATTGACCCATACATATCATGTATCCTGGAGTATATTCTCAAATACTAATTATCTTAATGATCCCTTTAGCTTTTTATCTGCTCAACATGAACACTAGTACATTCCAAACTGAAACACTAACAGAAAAATGCAAAAAGGGAGAGGAATAAACAAACTTGGATATATTTATACAAATGAGCACCACTCTCCAGTTAAAAGCAACAACCTAGTGATATGTGGATCAACATGAATGAATCTCAAACATTTCCTGCTGTGTGAAAAAAACAGACACAGAAGAATACATACTGTATGATTCCATTTATGTAAAGTGGTAGAACAGGCAATGCTAACCCATAGTAATAGAAAGCGATATAGAGGATGCCATTGACTGGGAAGGGGTATGAAGAAACTTATTTCAGTGGATGTAAAATCTACCTCATTAAAAAAAACAAAAACAAAAACAAAACCTCCACCTCATTTTTTAAAAGGGTAAAAAAAGTAAAAAATTGCTCAAGAAGTCCTTCACTTGCCAAAACCATCCCGATCATAACAGGAATGTCAGTGACATGGGACTGAGGTCAAACCCATAATTTGATTCACTGATATACAGATGGCACTTATTTACATATTGAAGAAGTTAGGTTTCACATTTACTTAGTTTGACTTATTTTGTTTTATGGCACTAAGACAGATATGAGAAAGGGAAGAAAGCTAACATATCTAGAAAATTCATGATGTGCCAAATGTTGTGTTACATGTTACTTAATCTCATAAATCTGTGAAACAAACATGAGTAAACTGAGACTTTACAAAATTATGAAACTTGTCCAAGGGCGCGGACAGTACATCACAAAACTATACAATCCTTATCTGTCTAATCTCAAATTCTAGTTCCAACCTTAGTATCACTAGCAGTTTACTCACAGAAGACTCAGAGAAACTAAAGTGATGATCACAAATTGTCATTGTAAAGGGAGTCCCCTTTAAATGTGGCTTAAAAGATGTGATCAGAGATGTTGGTAAACCTTAAATCCCTGGTAAGGCTGAGCCAGTAGTACTTTAACCACTTTTTTTTTTTCCTTTTGAAAGATTTTAGTTTTAAGCAGTCTCTACCCCCAATGTCAGGCTTGAACTCACAACCCTGAGATCAAGAGTTGCATGCTCTAACAACTGAGCCAGCCAGGCACCCGGTGAAGCACTTAGTTTAAACAAAACCCAATCTGGTGAGAGTACTTTTGGGAGTAAATTTCCATAGCAGATCAGCAGGGAATGTTCCTAGTGTTTGCATTGGAGCCCAAATAGGTTGTTTTTAGCTTCCGGTCATGCCCATAGGCTCTGGCATCACAGATTACTGTCCATTTTGGGATCTGTGTCTCAGTAGTATGTGTGTGAAAGACCATAAAGGGATGTGAACTTAGGGAAAGAATGTTGTCCCTGAAAAGATGTTGCAGAAAGCCATCAGTTCTGTGGCTGGTATCGGTAAAGCATATTCTTCTCCCTTTTCCATAACCACCACATTTACCATTTGACATAAAAAATGGTTTGCCCATTGTACCGTGGGCTATACTCCGCACCCGTCACACACTGAAGTGATAATAATGGGGTGTCATGCAGTAATATGTCTGTGGACACTAGTAATACAATTTAAAAATTGGAATTCTTTCTCAGGCAATGTCATGAGGCTTTTGCAACTATTTTCAGAGAAAACATGCATTTTCTATGTGAAGAAATGAAAGCTAAACGACTATTTCACAATCAGCCATTTTGAACAAAACTCCCTCATGCATCATGCCTATTATCCCAATTCTTGGGTTTATCTTCCAGATCTCTTATTTTCTTTATAAAATATTCTCTGCTGGTTAAATTTGCAGGGTTCATTAGATATAAGCTACCATTTCTTAGTAAACAAGTGGAGACCAGATAAGATGCCCCCCAAAATGATTACCCCAAAAGGAAAATGTAAACTTTAGTATCAAATGTATTTCTGTAGGGGCGCCTGGGTGGCTTAGTCGGTTAAGTATCTGCCTTTGGCTCAGGTCATGATTCCAGGGTCCTGGGATCAAGCCCTGCGTCTAGCTCCCTGCTCTGCAAGGAGCCTGCTTCTCCCTCTCCCCCCTGCTCATGCTCTCTCTCCCTCTCTCTCAAATAAATAAAATCTTAAAACAATGAAATAAAGGGGCGCCTGGGTGGCTCAGTTGTTAAGTGTCTGTCTTCGGCTTGGGTCATGATCCCAGGGTCCTGGGACGGATCCCTGCATCGGGCACCCTTGGCGGGAAGCTTGTTTCTCCCTCTCCCACTCCCCCTGCTTGTGTTCCCTCTCTCGCTATGTCTCTCTCTGTCAAATAAATAAATAAAATCTTAAAAAAAAAAAACAAAAAAACCCCCAATGAAATAAAATGTATTTATGTAATCGAACTTATAACCACCTTCATTTTTAATTTTTTAAAAAGATTTATTGATTTATTTGAGAGAGGGAGAGAGCCCGCGCACCTGCAAAAAGTGGGGGAAGGGCAGAGAGAAAGGGAGAGAAATCCTCAAGTGGACTTCCCCTGAGTGCAATTCCAGGACCCTGAGATCTTGACCTGAGCCAAAACCAACAGTCAGCCACCCAACCAACTGATCCACCTAGGCGCCCCTATAACCACCTGCATTTTTTAAAGAAAACACACAATGACTTTGCCAAAACATTAAGGCTTTCATTTTCACTTCAGATATTGTTTCAGCATGCTATAGTTCTCTTTGTTTTCCTAATGAGCATTTTTAAACATCTCTTATTTTATTCAGTGTCTCAAGTCACACTAATGATAGAGTGCCTGATAGAATCTGGAAGTTTCCCATAATGCTGGCCATTACTGAGCTTCAAGTGGAAGGCGTTATTGACATTGAAAGAGGCCCAGTTTCTTTAAGTCATCTATTACTTGGCTTTAGGATGACACGTCAGAGAAGGTAATATATCAAGCAAAAGTATGCGGCTCAGTTTTGCTAATGCAATTTATGCTCAACTGTGACATGAAATTTAAGATGGAAAATCCTATTAGGTCCTCATTTGCTCCTTAAGCCTGAGCAGCACTGGTGTTATGCTCAAACTTTATGCATTTAATATTCATTAAAATACAGTGCCTGCAAAGTGAAGACCAAAGAAAGTTGGACACAAACGGAAAGAACTCAGTATTGTTCAGGAAAATATTTCTATTGTTTTTCAGTGGGCATCCCAATACATTTTATTTTTTAACATGTGGAATTTGTCTTCCTCATTAAGATTTAAAGGTTCTATCCTATGAAAACGTTAAGTAGAGATGACTGGGTGACACATTAATTCCACTTTCTATCTTAATTTCCTGCTCTACCATAACTGTCTTTATTGCGCTTGTGATGTGAGATGCTACATGATGACGTTTAAGCCTCTTCTTTGCACATGTGCAATATACTGTAAGTACCCTTCACTTGAATACAAATGCTCCCTGTTATTTTATATTTTAAATGCTAACTAGAAGCTTGTATTAATCATTTTTTCTTTACCACATTCTAGAAAAATGCTACGTTTTTATTTGACGAGACCAGATTCTTTCATAATGAGGTTTAATTGTCTACTCAATGAGACTGCTGAACTTTGCTGAATGGAGAAATAAGAGGTTCATGTCCCTAGGTCATATAAATACTTCTCCCACTGGTGCTGGACAAGATATGAGAAGTACAAATTTGGAAAGGCAGGACCTAACTTACGGATTTTCCTCATTTTACAACTGCCAGAAGAATGTTTTGGCATGACTTGCCTGTCTGAGCTTTGTGGTGGCTCAGGAAGGTCCCTATACCTACCATAGAAATGAACGGCACAAAAGCACTGTGTATGTATGAATGCATTCTATGAACTTAGGTTAACATTCATGACCATTAAAATGTCTAATTAACCTATTGCAATTGGACTTCTCACCTTTGCTAGCTAGCACAAGCTCTCAACTGACCATTTTGATTATGTTATAATCATTAAACTATTTTCTGCCATTTAACTGAAAATATTGCGAGTTATTAGATTCTTTAAAAAATCTAAATACATTTAATGCCTTCAAAACAGTTTTTCAGGCTTAGGGAAATATTATCAACTGGTTTCATCAATAATCAATGTGATTCTCAGAATAAATGGTAGAAACATTTTGCCCACTTTGAAATATTAACAAAGAACAGTTGAAAATAGGTCACAAATTACATATATATATATATATTCTTTTTTACTTTATCCACTGTTGAAACCATTTTCTTCTTTTAAAAAAAAAATTTCAATCACACTGCTATCATTTTAGCTTGGCTGCTTTTCTCTTCATGTTTGAGCTAATGCAATTAGCTCTTCATTAGTCACACTTCCAATCCACCTTACAAAGTGCCATAAAACTAATCTCCCTTATACTTTGCTATAATATGTCACTTCTCTTATCAAAAGCATTCAAAGTTTTCGTGTTGCTTATGCAGGGCAGCGTTCCAATTATAACTGCTGTCCATAGTACTAGCCTACTCAGACTTTTCAAGGTTTCCTCTATGTTTCAAACACATCCTCTGCTTCAGTCTATGCAAAGGGTCACTATTTCCAGAACCTTCCTTATGATCCCTCCCTCTCAGATGCCTTCATTTTCTTTAGGCCTCTAACATACCCTTCTTAGTTCCTCTCCATCTACTTAAATTCTATTTTCAATGTTCGCATCCTATTTTATGATGCCAATGTAGTGTTGACTTGTGTGTGTTTACGTACTTACTGAATAACTTACTTTCTTACTATTTGGTGGATAGTTCTGAGTTTTAATACAGCTATAGATTCCTGAGTTTTAGTATAGCTATAGATTCATGTAAACATGTTCCCATTTTTCTGGGATACACACCCGGGTGTGAAACTGCTGGGCAGTGCTATGCTGAGAAATACTGGGCCCAGCAGCACAAGGGAAAATCAGTAAGATTGAATCTTTCTCCAATCCAAATTCTGATATTTTGTATTTCATGGATTTCTGCATTAATTTTGGTGTTTGAAAATACTACATTGAAATAACATTTGTTTTTTGACATGCCCTTAAATTTTGTTCTTGAGGTGACATGTAAGTTGGACTTTATGTGTCATTTTGCTATTTGTTTTTTGTGTGGTTATTATCTTTTTATCCTCCATTCTTCCATACTGCTTTCTTTTCTGTTAAATACATATTTTCTTGCTTCACTCTAGTTTTTACCCTATTTCCGGGTAAGTTTATGTTTAACTTTATGAGAAATTGTTGTTATCCAGAGGGGCTTTACCATTTCCTATTCTCACCATTGATGTGTGAGAATTCCAGTTACTCCAGGGCATTCCTAATACTTGGTATTGTCAGGTATTTAGATGTTGATGATGTTGATATGGATGAGGAAGAGGACGATGGTGGTTTTAGGCTGCCTAATAGGTATGTAGGGCTTTCTCTTTGTGGTTTTAGTTTATATTTTCCCTAATTGCTAATGATATTGAACTTCAGTTGATGTGATTGCTTGCCATCCATATACCTTCATTGGTAATGTATTTCTGATGATTTTTGTGTGTTCATAAATGATACTGGAATTTTACTTTTCTTATAATGTCTTTGTCTGGTTTTAGTATCAAGATAATTATGGGCTCATAAAATGAGTTGCAAAGTGTTCCTCTTCTATTTTCTGGAAGAAACTATATAGAATTGGTGTTATTTTCTTTTATTTTTAAAAGATTTTATTTATTTATTGACAGAGAAAGAGACAGTGAGAGAGGGAACACAAGCAGGGGGAGTGGGAGAGGGAGAAGCAGGCTTCCCACAGAGCAGGGAGCCCAATGCGGGGCTCAATCCCAGATCATGACCTGAGCCGAAGGCAGACTCTTAACGACTGAGCCACCCAGGCGCCCTGGTGTTATTTTCTTTTTGACTGACAAATTTACTAGTGAAACTATCTGGCCCAGAATGTTCTTTTTTGGAAGGACTGTTTTTAAGTACAAATTTAATGTCCATAATAGATAAAGGGTTCAATTTCATTCTTTTGCAGGGGGATATCTAGTTTTCTCAGTACCATTTACTGAAGAGGGTACACTTTACCGACTGTGTTCTTGGCACCCTTATTGAAGATCAGTTGACTGCAAATCAGTGTATTTATTTTAGGTCTCTCTATTCTGTTCCATTGGATCATGCTTTTAAAAATCAATTCTGGGGTGCCTGGGTGGCTCAGTAGGTTAAGCATCTGCCTTTGGCTCAGGTCATGACCCCAGGGTCCTGGGATCAAGCCACATATCAGGCTGCCTGCTCAGTGGGGAGTCTGCTTCTCCCTCTCCCTCTGCTCTTCACCCCCACCCCCCGCTCATGCTCTCTCTCACTGGAGCTCTCTCTCAAATAAATAAATAAAATATTTATTAAAAAAATTAATTCTTCCAGTCTTTGCTTTTAATTGGCTTAATCCTTTTACATTTATTTTAATTCTTGGTAAGTTGGACTTTATATGTCATTTTGCTATTTTCTTTCTGTATGATTATTATCTTTTTATCCTCTATTCTTCCATACTGCTTTCTTTTCTGTTAAATACTTATTTTCTAGTTGACCATTTAAATATCCTTGTGTTTCATTTACTACATATTTTTGAGCTGTTTTATTATTGGTTGCCCTAGGGATTATCATCAATATATTAACATATTAACAACTTTTATCAATCTATTTTGGATTAATACCAATTTAATTTCAATATCATACAAGAACATTGCTTCTGTATAGCTTCATTCCCCCTCCTTTGTGCTTTTTTTTTAAAGATTTTATTTATTTATTTGACAGAGGGAGAGAGAGAGCACAAGTAGGCAGACAGGCAGGCAGTGGGAGAGGGAGAAGCAGGCTCCCTGCTGAGCACAGAGCCCGATGCGGGACTCGATCCCAGGACCCTGGGATCATGACCTGAGCAGAAGGCAGACGCTTAACCGACTGAGCCACCCAGGCACCCCCTTTTTTTTTAAAAGATTTTATTTATTTATTTGACAGAGCGAAACAGAGCGAGAGAGGGAACACAGCAGGGGTAGTGAGAGAGGGAGAAGCAGGCTCTCTGTGGAGCAGGGAGCCCGATGCGGGGCTCGATCCCAGGACCCTGGGATCATGACCTGAGCTGAAGCAGACACGCAATGACTGAGCCACCCAGGTGCCCCTCCTTTGTGGTTTTATTGTCATACAAATTGCATGTTTATTCATTGTGTGCCCATTAACAAAGATTTTTATAATTATTGCTTTATGCAGTATCATTTAAATGAGATGGGGGAAATATTAACACAAAATATATTTACACCACATTTTATATTTGCCAGTGTAGTTACATTTACCAGTGTTCATTTCTTCATGTGGATTCAAGGTCATTGACTGTCATTTCAGCCTGCATGGACTCCCCTTAATATTTATTCTAAGACATGTCTGCTAGCAACAACTGTGTTTATCTGGGTATGTCTTAAATTCATCATTTTATAGAGTATTTTTCCTGAAAATAGAATTCATGGTTTACAATCTTTTTTTCTTTCAGCACTTCTAGTATATCATCCCACTACATTTTAGCCTCCATTATTTTTGATGAGACATTATTATAAATCCCTTGTATGTGATAAGTCTCTTGCTCTCTTCCTCTATCTTTTGATAATTTGATTATGATATATCTAAATGCAGATCTCTTTGAGTTTATCCTAGTTGCAGTTTGTTAGGCTTCTTTGATGTATAGATTGTTTTTGATCAACTTGGGAAGATTTGGCCATTATTTCTTCAAATATAGTTTCTGCCCACTTCTTTCTTCTCTCACTCCCCTCCTCCACCCCAAATATGGTTTTCTAAGAGTTTTGTAGTTTTAACTCCTATATTTAAGTCCTTATTCATTTTGAGTTAGTTTTCGTATATGGAGTAAGGAGAAAGTTCAACTTCATTCTATTACATGTGAATGTTATTTTCCTAGCACAGTTGGTTGAAAAGACTGTATGTGCCTATTGCATAGTTTTGGCACCCCTGCCAGAAATCATCTGACCATATAGGTATGGGTTTATTTCTGGTTTCTCAATTCTATTCCATTGGTCTCTATGTCTGTCTTTATGTCAGTACAGCACAGTTTGTAGTAGGTTTGGAAATCAGAAAGTATGAATCCTACAACTTCATTCTTTTTCTGTATTATTTTGGCTCTTCAGGGTCCTTTGAGATTCTATATGGATTAGGATGAGATTCATATGGATTAGGATTTCTATTTCTGCAAATAGTGTCATTGGGATTTTGATAGGAACTTCAAGGAATCATTACATGGCTTTGTGTAATATTGTCATATTAAATTAAGTCTTCCAGTCCATGATAATAGGATGTGTTTCTGCTTTATTATGTCTTCTTTAATTTCTTTCAATTATGTTTTGTAGTTTTCAGAATACGAGTGTTTTACCTCCTTGGTAAATTTGTTAATATTTTATTTTTGATGCTATTGTGAAGGGATTTTTTTCTCATTTCCTCTATAGGATTATTCATTGCCAGTGTATGATGATCTTTTTCAGTTCAAATATATACTTGTTCATTTTCTGTTATATTGATTACTAAGAGAGGGAAGATATATTCTCCAAGTATGTGAATGTGTCCAATTATCCTTTCCATTTTATCAGTTTTTGTTTCATGTATTTTTAAGCTCTATTTTTAGAGCTAAACCAATTTTATTTTATTTAGCTTTACTTTTTGCATGGTACATTCTGTATTGTCTTACTTTTATCCTAATTATGTTTAAAGTACATTTCTTGTAGATAACACATATTTGGCTATTTTAAAATTAATTCCATAATCTGGTTTAGCATTTTAATACTTATTTTCTGTGTTATCCCTCAGGTGCTGCTGCTGGTGGTGGTCATGGTAGTTGTCTTCTCCCCTTCTCTCCTCTCCTCCCCTTTACACTTCTCAACATCCTTTCTTCTTCTTTTTGTGTTTATTGTTTCCTGCCTTCATAGGGATTACTTGAATATTTTAGTCAACATTTTATGTTTTGTTTTTTACTATATAATTTTGTATTTTGGGGGGGTGAGGGGAGGGGCAGAGGGAGAGGGAGACAGTGAATCTTAAGCAGGCTCCATGCCCAGCACGGAGCCTGACTTGGGGCTTGATCCCACGACCTTGAGATCATGACCTGAGCCAAAATCGAGAGTCAGGCTTAACCGACTGAGCTACCCAGGTGCCCCTTTACTATACATTTTTGAGTAAAATACTAGTTTCTTTAGAGTTTACTATATGCATTTTAGAATTACTATTTTATCACTTCAAGTGAAATGTGGAACTCTTACCACTATATATATCCCTTACTCTCCTTTATTTTGTAGTTGTCCAATGAATTACATCTACAGACATTTAACATCAGACACAGTAATCTTTTGCTTTCAACAATACATGTTTCAAAGAACTCAAGAGGAAAAGATATATATAGATATATACCATTTCTGTCACTTTTCCTTCATTCATAATGTTATAAGTTTCTGTTTTCCTTCACTTTTGAAAAATTTCCTGCAGCATTCCCTTAGTTTCCTTCATCTGAGAATGTCTTTAATTCAGTTTAATTCCTGACATTTATTTTTTCTGGATACAGAATTCTGAGTTAACCTTTTCATTCAGCACTTCATAAATATATCTCCAGTGCCTTCTGACCTCCATGGTTTCTGAAGAAAAATGTACAATCCTTCAAATTGTTACTCCCCCACATGCAATGCATTAGTTTTCTCTGGCTATATTCAAAGACATTTTATTTAGTTTTCATATTTTATTCAGTATTCAGATTATAGTTTTCCTTGGCAGAGATTTCTATGCATTAATTTTCTTTAAGATTAGTTGAGTTTTGGAACCTGTAACTTTTTGAGATTTTTAGGTATTACTTCTTCAAATGTTTTCTGACACAAATTTTTGTCTCCTCCTAGGACTCTAATGATACAAATGTGAGATGTTTTTGTGTTTCTCCACATACTGTAGAAGCTTTTTTTTTTTTTCACTTTCTTCGTTATGCAGATTGGATAATTACTATTGATGTATCTTCAAGTTCACTGGCCCTTTATTCTGTCATTCCCATCCTGCTCTTGTGGATTTCCAGTGATTTTTTTTTGTTCATTATTTTGTTTTATATGTATTTGCATATTGATATATTTTGCATTTATATTCATTTCAAAAGTATCTTTTCTTATCATACAGTTGGAATAGTTGCTTTATTTTTATTTTACTTTTTTTCATACAGTTGGAATAGTTGCTTTGAAGTCTTAAATTTCAACATCTGTTTCATCTCCATATTGGTTTCTGTTGTCTTTTCCCTTGGAAGTTTTTGAGATTTTCCTATTTCTTTTATGACAAGTAATTTTAGATTTTTATCCTGGACATTTTGAATACTAGGTTATTCTGTAGAAAATGTTTCCATTTTAGCAGGAAAGCTTATTTAAGTATAGGCTACAATTTCTACTCTGTCTTCTGTGCACTAATATTCCTAGGTCAGTTCATTTTTTTTTTTTTTTTACGATTTTCTTTCTTTCTTTAGAGAGTGCGAGTGGGGGGAGGGGGAGAGGGAGAGGGAGAGGGAGAGAATCTCATGCAGACTCCCTGCTGAGCCTGGAGCCTGACATGGGGCTGGATCTCAGGAGCATGAGATCACGACCTGAGCCGAAATCAAGAGTCAGATGCCTAACCTACTGAGCCTCCTAAGTGCTCCCCCTATGTCAGTTCATTTTTTAAAGTATTTACAGTACTCTTTAGTTCTATATATCTCTCAGTGAAGAGTCTGGACTGAGCTGGTGGTCTATCTCACAGTTCAATTCTAAAAGCCTTTCATATGTTGTTTATGATCAGATTGATGTGTGAGCATTTCTGTAGCAAGTCCTTGAGTTCATACCAAACTTCACGTGATTGAGCTCACTCCTCACTGTCATCTCCTAGCTTGAAGTATCCACCTTCTGTGGCTGTCTGGTTAGAAACTGGGGCTCTCTCATACATTTCTGATGGTTATGTATACCTCAGTTTCCAAGAAATGGGAGAGGGTAGAGTAAGGAAAAAGCAATGGCAATTTTCCCAACAATCTTGGTACAACATTTCCTCTGGTCACAGAGAAAGTTCCCTTTCTTCTGAGTTGTAAGGACTGTCTAGTGCCACTGATTTCACCATTGCCACCTCCTTTGCTGCCTTGGGATTGCATGGGTGGTAGAAAAGGGGGGGGGGACTAAAATAAAACTTGACATCTTTTCTACATTCTCTGACCCTTATTGGTACTCTTGCTTATTTCTCAGACAAGAAAAAGAGAGACTCCCTTGATGCTATTGCTATTGACAAGTGACACTCAGTTCTGGGTTTGTGGTTGTCTTTCACTCCAGGCCTGGGCCTAATGGAGGAAAAAAACAAAGAGGATAATTTCCACTAAATCATATTACTTTGAGTTTGGGTCCTACCCCAATCTGCCTGCTACAATTACTTTTTAGAGTATTTCAATTACTTCTTCACTAACTCAGGGCTTTTAGTTGCATGCAGTTGAAGAACACGTTTGAGTGTACTTATTCCATTATAACTGAAACCAAGATGTCCTCTTTACTTTTAATGAATATAAATTTGATTCCCAACCAGTTACAGACATATTCCTTAGGCAAAAGACATGACTTCTCTTTGTAATTTAACTGTTTTGTGTAATCTCAGATCATCTAGTATTTGAAATCAATATTTGAAAAATAATTTAGAAATAACTCAGTTCTTTTGTTTATGTAACAAAATTGCCCAAGATAAATTTTCTAGTTAATCAAATAGGATGCAATTTAATCTTTGAAAAATTGCTATATTTATGAAGAAGAGACATAAGATGACAGTTACTTTTAATATCAAAAAGTAAACAAACATCAAAACAATGATCTGGTCATTGGTTTAAAGAACTATACAGTTATTATTTTAAAATTCTGTAATTTATTGACTTAATCAATAGATGTTTATTTAGTTGAGGCACTATGCTAGTTACTA
Source organism: Phoca vitulina (assembly GCF_004348235.1). Lineage (NCBI taxonomy): Eukaryota > Metazoa > Chordata > Mammalia > Carnivora > Phocidae > Phoca > Phoca vitulina. Next base: position 9,067,135 of record NW_022589738.1, on the reverse strand, counting down.
AAGGCAAATACAAAGAAGATGGAGCTTTGTGAAAATTAGACAAGAGGGGAGAATAATAATTATATTTCATTCTTGGTGTTGTTACCATTGTCATATAACAAACCACTCCAAAACACTCAGTGGTTAAAACAATTGCTTTATTATGTTTATTTATTCTGTCTATCAAGAATTTGAACAGAGTGCAGATGGTTTGTCTCACATCCACCATGTGTGGGGTTTCAATTGGGAAGACTGAAAGGCTGGCAGTAACTTGATAATTGAGACTGTAGTCCATCTGAATGTTTGTTTACTCATATATTTGGTGGTTGAAGTAAACTTCTTACATAGTGCATCAGAGTTCTAGGAGTCTCTGAACTGAATATCCTTTTATTACTCAGCCTCAAAAGTCACAGAGAATTATTTTACCATACTTATCTGTTAAACAGTCACAAGCTTGCTCAGATTCAAGGGGTAGAGACTTAATTCTTCCTCTCAAAGAATGAAATTCCCAGATCATACTGTGCAAGAGAATGTGGGTTTTGAGAGATGGTTACAGCCATCTTTGGGAAAAACAATCTGCCACAACTCCATAGAATGTAAGCTCCACAGGGTTTATGTATCATTTATATTTGCCAACTCACCATCTGTATTTTCAGTATTTCAATATTGACAGAATATTTCAATAACAGACAGTTTAAACTGAGTTTTGAAGGTTAAACAGTTGTTTGCAAGGGATATAAAGGAGGAGGATAAAGGAATTCCAGAATGAGAAAACAGCACATACAATGGCATAGAGTACATGAAACAGTATGTTCTATTTGAAGAACCACAGTTATAATTATTGAAATTTGTTGTACCACAATGAAACTGGGAGCATATGAGGCTGGATAGATTTTCACTGACAAGTCCTTAACAAGAAGACTATATGGATCCCTAAAGTCTATGATTTACTTCACTTTTTGGGCCTGTTAAGAAGACAACTGATTTTGGCAATATTCATCATTCATTTATTCAATAAAGAATTACTATGCCAATTCCTTGTTCCAGTTCTCTGTTCCCATAAGAGTTCTGTTACAGTTACAGAAAATATTTACCTATCACCATATGTATTTCACTCATTGACAAGAATATGAGCTCCTAGAGCACAAGACCCAACATCTAGCAGAGTAAACGACATATTAAAATTTAGAAATGTGTGTATACACACACACACACACACACATGCACACACACACGGAGTTTAGCAGAAAGAAACTGAGCTGTGATGCAGACCCAGCAGATTCATCCAAGCTCTTGACTCATCTGATTTATCCCAGTTTGGAGTAAGAAAACCTACTACTTCTCTGCATTAGTGAATTAGTGGATGCAGGTAGCCCCTCAGTGAAGCAAGGGCATCTTTGGATAAAGCAGCTCTTTTTAGGTGAGGGCAATTCCTGCAGAGCCCTGACAGGGTGGGGCTGTCAGCCAGCTGCACTCTCACCAGCTGGGGGAGTAAGTCCTTCATTCATGAAAGGTGATCTGGGCAGACCGTCACAGTGCATCTGCACCTACTGATTCCCACTCATTCTTCAGGTCTCAATCTAATGTCATTTCTTTCTGGAATCATACGAGAAAGCTGGAAATATGTTCCTATAACACCACGTCATCACTCACTTTAGTAATGATCCAGGTTGTCTTTACTTGCGCAGCGTCCACTGTCCCCATGAGCCTGAGTTCAGTGAGGTAGGAACTATGGTCATCTTACTTAATCACTGAATCCCCAACAACCAGCATGGTGCTATGCATGTAAGAGATGCTTAATAAGTATACTTAGAAAGAATGAAAATCCCCAAGCACTTCGGTTTCCACAAGAAATAACAAGTTGGTGATGGCCTCACTTATCGCTGAATACAACTTTGCCTTGAAGTACACTTGGAAAAAAGAACCGTGGTATATTTCTTGGGTTTCTGGGGAATACTAGTATATATAATGAATTACTATTTCTTTTTTATAACGATTTTTTATTATTATTTATTTATTAGAGAGAGCGCATGAGAAGGGGGAGGGTCAGAGGGAGAAGTAGACTCCCCGCTGAGCAGGGAGCCTAATGCGGAACTCGATCCCTGGATTCCAGGATCATTACGTGAGCTGGACGCTTAACCAACTGAGCCACCCAGGCGCCCAGTGAATTACTATTTCTAATCATAGATTTTGCAAACTTTTTAAAATAAGAATCTTAAATGAGCAGTCATAGGTTTATGTGGCAATCCCTTCCCCCTTCTTTATTTGATAAAGCCTTTCTCTCTCTATATATGGAGTTTTTTTGAAGTAAACTTTATTTTAAAGAACAGGATTTTTTTTTTTTTTTTTATTTTTTTTATTTATTTTTTTTTATTTTAAAGATTTTATTTATTTATTTGACAGAGAGAGAGACAGCGAGAGAGGGAACACAAGCAGGGGGAGTGGGAGGGGGAGAAGCAGGCTTCCTGCAGAGCAGGGAGCCCGATGCGGGGCTCGATCCCAGGACCCCGGGATCACGACCCGAGCCGAAGGCAGACGCTTAACGACTGAGCCACCCAGGCGCCCCCAGGATTTTTTTTTTAATGGGTTAATCAGCTCCAAAGAAACAGAGTTCTGGGCATGAATGAGAGCTCTGCTCCTCCACTAACTGATGAAATGTTTTGCACAACTTACCCAGTTTGGTCAGCTTAAAAATATTCCCTTTGAAATCAGGAGTGCAGAAATGAATTTCTACCTATTTGGTAGGCATTAGATTGTACTATCCTAGTTGTTTACTCTGAGAAATTTGCCTCTTGGGTAGAATATTGATTTTCCTTCATTCAGTTCTGTATGTTCATCTGGCCTATATAACACTTGGGGATTGCCCAGAGCCTTTGCTACTAGAATTTTATTTTAGATGTTCTACATCGCAAGTTTCTAACGTAGGTGAAAATGAGCCAAACATGCCGGATATATTCCACCTAAAACTGATTTCATAACTTTTCTAGGCCTTTAACAAAATTTTCTTTTTTCTTTCTTGGTTGTAGAAAATAACTTACTGAGTTCAGAGTAATCAAGCTATTACATTGTGTCCTTGTTAATCATCCTGTTATATTATCCTGCTGTAATTTGATGAAAATAGAGCAACCAAATAATTTCTATTAAAATAACACAAGTTCTATCTTCTATTGCCTCACTTGTGATTGCTTTTGACAGATACAATTAAGTAATTCAATCATCAGTTATAAGAGGTTACAATCAACACAAAAGTCTCAAAATTCTAGATGACACTTACAAAGGAAAACACCCCATAAAGATCTAAAATGAAATATATGAGTTTTCTGCAAGATGCCATCATGGTTGGGACCCCTGGGTAGCTCAGTCAGTTAAGCATCTGCCTTCAGCTCAGGTCATGATCCCAGGGTCCTGGAATTGAGTCCTGCATGGGGCTCCTTGCTGAGCAAGGAGCCTGCTTCTCCCTCTGCCCCTCCCCTCTACTTGTATGTGCGCGCCCGCGCGTGCTCTCTCTCTCTCTATGACTAATAAACAAATAAAATCTTAAAAAAAAAAAAGAAAAGGGGTGCCTGGGTGGTTCAGTCGTTAAGCGTCTGCCTTCGGCTCAGGTCATGATCCCAGGGTCCTGGGATAGAGTCCCACATCGGGCTCCCTGCTCAGCGGGAAGCCTGCTTCTCCCTCTCCCACTCCCCCTGCTTATTCCCCCTCTCACTGTCTCTCTCTCTGTCAAACAAATAAAATCTTTAAAAAAAGAAAAAAGAAAAAAAAGAAAAAAGATGCCATCATGGTTATTTCTGTTGTAATTGAAAAAATTAATTGCTCTAATTTGTTTTTAAATCTGATTGGAAACTCTGCCTGAAGTTTGTTAACTGGAGACAATACAGGCCATATCTAGGGTCAGAAAGAGGGTAAGGAAGAACGGGGGTTATGTCCCATCCTACTGAACATACAATTTAATTCAAATGTAAGACTTTCCTTCAGTCTGGGATGGTATCATCTTCATTTCAGTAGGGTCTACTGTAGTAGTAGTAATACTAAAGTTAATATTTTATAGATATGCTCAATATATCTCCTATAATAAAACTTACGATTTTAGGGGTGCCTGGATGGCTCAGTCAGTTAAGTGTCTGACTCTGGATTTTGGCTTCTCAATCCAACTACAAGCTGACTTCCAGAGTACCTTTCTATATTCTCTAGGCCTTTAGAGAACACTAAGACAAATTTCTTCAGATTGGCATTTAGTTTGATTTTGTATTTTTACAGAGTGTCTTGATGTTTTTGTGTCTTTATGGTAATTTGGTATGGTGTTACATTCAGTTTCCTTATGCCCCCCCCTTTAAAATATTTTATTTATTTGAGAAGGAGAGAGAGAGAGAGAGAGTGCACATAAGCGTGGGAGAGGGAAGGGTAGAGGCAGAGGGAGAAGCAGACTCCCCACTGAGCAGGGACCCCAATGTGGGGCTTGATCCCAGGACTCTGGGATCATGACCAGAGCCACTTAACTGACTGAGCCACCCAGGCACCCCTTCCTTATGCCCCTTTAAGAAAAAAAATAAAAGAGGCAAGTATGGCAAAATATTTGTATGGAAAAACAAAAAGGAAGTAATAATTTTGTTTTCATACTTAATGGCTAAGTTCATTTTTAATTAATACCCCTAACAGACTTTTAGGTGTTTGACATTAAAAGCAGCTTTTATCATTTATTCTGGTGTTTCTGTGTTAATTTTAAAAACAGTGTCAAAAGAAATATGAAATAGACCTACTCCATTAATTTTCAATAAACATTTTCCTAGGGAATGAATTTATTTATCAAGAATATATGATATCAAATCATTATGTCAAATGAATTAAAAATATGAAATAAAATTTGGTTCTTCTGCCTTGAACTCTTATGATCCTCTTATATTGAGTGAGTTACTTAGAATTACCATTACTTAGAATTACTTAGAATAACCATGTAATCCAAAAATGCAACAGAATATCTATAAAGATTGATTTTGTATTACTTTGCCTCTGAAAATGTAATATTGTAAGCCTTATATTGATACTGGTAGATTTTTTAAAAATATTCAAAAGCAAATGGAATTTTCCTCATTAATTACATTTGATGTATATGTTTGGAGTACATTTTTGGTATATTTTAATGATTCAGGTTCTCATACAATTGCAATCACATACTGGTCATGTCCACAGTTTGTTTGACTGAGCTGGATGATCAAAATGGCTAACTCTCGGGGTGCCAGGGTGCCTCAGTTGGTTAAGTGTCCAATTCTTTTTTTTTTTTAAGATTTTATTTATTTATTTGCCAGAGAGAACACACAAACAGGGGAGCGGCAGACAGAGGGAGAAGCAGGCTCCTCACTGAGCAAGGAGCCCAATGCAGGACTCGATCCCAGAACCCTGGGATCATGACCTGAGCCGAAGGCAGACGCTTAACCCGACTGAGCCACCCAGGCATCCAATAAGGGTCCAATTCTTAATTTTGGCTCAGGTCATGATCTTAGGGTTCTGAGATTGAGCCCCATCTCTCCTAAGATTCTTTTTTTTTTTTTTTTTTTTTAAGATTTTATTTATTTATTTGACAGAGAAAGACACAGCGAGAGATGGAACACAAGCAGGGGGAGTGGGAGACGGAGAAGCAGGCTTCCCGCTGAGCAGGGAGCCCGATGCGGGGCTCGATCCCAGGACCCTGGGATCATGACCTGAGCTGAAGGCAGACGCTTAACGACTGAGCCACCCAGGCGCCCCTCTCCTAAGATTCTTAAGATTCTCTTACTCCCTCTGCAACCCCCCCCCCCCAAAAAAAGGGTAACTTTCACAACTGGCAGTTTATACTGATTGTTGATTGGCACCTAAAGTGGGCCATCATCAGAAGTGCCTATATGTAGTCTATTATGTATCTCCCAGGTAGCTGGATTTTCTACATGACAACTGGTTTCACATAGAACATGTATCCCAAGAGAACCAGGTGAAAGATGCAGGACATTTTCTTTTCTTCTTTTTTTTTTTTTTTTTGGTAGGTTGCTATTTATTTATTATTAACATGTAATGTGTTACTTGTTTCAGGGGTACAGGTCTGTGATTCATCAGTCTTACACCATTCATAGCACTTGCCATAGTACATACCCTCCCCAGTTTACGTCACCCAGCCACCCCATCCCTCCCACCCCCCTCCACTCCAGCAACCCTCAAGTTTGTTTACTGAGATTAAGAGTCTCTTATGGTTTGTCTCCCTCTCTGGTTTCGTCTTGTTTCATTTTTCCCTCCCTTCCCCTATGATCCTCTGTCTTGTTTCTCAAATTCCTCATATCAGTGAGATCATATGATACTTGTCTTTCTCTGATTGACTTATTTCGCTTAGCATAATACCCTCTAGTTCCATCCATGTTGTTGCAAATGGCAAGATTTCATATTTTTGATGGTTGCATAATATTCCTTTGTGTGTGTGTGTGTGTGTGTGTGTGTGTGTGTGTGTGTCACATTTTCTTTATCCATTCATCTGTTAATGGACATCTAGGCTCTTTCCATAGTTTGGCTATTGTGGACATTGCTGCTATAAACATTGGGGTGCATGTGCCCCTTCGGATCACTACATTTGTATCTTTGGGGTAAATACCAGTAGTGTAATTGCTGGGTCATAGGGGAGCTCTATTTTCAACTTTTTGAGGAACCTCCATACTGTCTTCCAGAGTGGCTGCACCAGCTTGCATTCCCACCAACAGTGTAGGAGGGTCTCCCTTTCAGATGCAGGACATTTTCTGACTTAGAAACAAAGTTAGGCAGCATCACTTCAGCCACATTCTATTGGTTACAACTAAGAAAGGGAACATAAGGCCCACCTTTCCGTGAGAAAAGTGTTAAGTAATGTGTAGGCATGCTACAATGGAGTAAGCTTCCTTAAGTAATGTAGGGTCCCGGGATTGCCAAAGTTTCTGGGGATGAAAAAGTCTTGCTGAGAGGTAGGAAAATGGGGTGGATGTAGGGGGAGAAGCAGGAAATCTTAAATTTAGGGGCATAATAATGGAGTTGAAGACTAAAGTTAGGTGAGGAAAGGTCATGTTGAAAGTAGGGAGTTGTGAATAGAAACACATCTTGATAAAAGAGTTGGAAAGAGCAAGAGAGTCTCTAGGTAAATGGCAAGGATAAAGAAGCAGGGGATCAGGGGAATCCAGGTGAATCTTACTCTCTGACCTTGGGCAGAAGCTGACTACCTTGTGATGTCCTTTACTTATTTAGAAGTTCTTGGGATGGCTGCCTGCTTCTGGCTGTTGTTTGGTTATGGAAATCTTGGCACAGTCTCAGTTTGAGGTCTCTTGGTTAGAATACTTCTCCAGTCTCAGTAGCTCTCATATTTCTTTAGTTGTGAAAAATGAACCCAACAATTTATAACTTGATGGGCGGTTTAGCAGAGCAAACTGGTATAAGGTGCCTTCCATCTGGGGTGGCATTTCCACAATAGCAATCATGTACTTGTAAGTCACATAAAGGATGATCAGGAAGTTCTAAAGGGAAGGCAGGTTTGATTTGTTGATTATAGGACTGAGTATATTTTATTAACCCTTGATAGTATGTGAGGATGTCAGATTGTGTCAAGTTAGAATTTTCTGCAAGCCAAGATGAATAAGGCATCCTCATGGACCCACGCGTGAGAATTTCAAAATGTGGAAAGAACAGTGAAAATTCTGAGTCATAAGAGGAAATGGGATGTTCTCATGGCCATGGTAAGTTCAATTCTTAAAAACAGTTTAGCTAGTCTGCTCTTGAAGGTAATGTGGACTCTTTCTATGGTGCCTGATGACAGAGAATGGTAAGAGAGGTGAAGACTTTCACTAATGTTTTGCCTTTTCAATTTCCTGTATAATCCTCCCAATGAAAAGTGATCTTCTGACCATATACACAATAGAGGGGATACTTTGAGTGGGGATGATTCATTCTAGGAAAACTTAGGCAATTAGTGTTGCTGAGGCATTTTGGCAAGGGAAAACCTCTAATCATTTAGAAGACCTGCAGATTAGGGTGAGTATATATGGGGAGTCTTGTGCTTTTGGTAGCTTAATAAAATATATTTGTGAGGGAAGGAAGGTTCAGTGTTGGGGGTCAATATCCACTTCTCTTCCTTGCCCCACAAAGTGCACACAGTTTTCCTAGGATTGTGTTTTTAGCATATGAAGCAAGTAGCAACTGCTTGGTCCAAATAAAAGCTAAAAGGTCCAAACTGTTGTTTGTCTGATATATCTGGCAATTTATCCATTCCATGGTGAGTCATATCATTTAAACTATACACAGTGACATGCGTAACAGACCTAAGAGTCAATGAGTGGCCATCCTGGTGTATCTGAAGTCTGAGTGGATTGAACATCTGACTTTTCCCCATCTAGTTCCTTCTAAGTCTGAAGCTATTATATGGGTCATATAGACATCTTTTATTATTTCCCTGGGAGTTATTCTAAAGAAGTTGTTTCTCTCATGGGAGGGTGAATAATTCCATCAGGAGTGTGGGTCCTTGAAGCAGCATGGGGGGAGGGAGGCACAGTCCTAAGGCTTGTAGGCCACTAGGATTTCTTAGGTGGTTTGGGAAGAGGGTGTTAATTGAACATATTTATCAACCAATTTATTTTTGTGGTCACTGTCTGGGTTTTCTATGCTATGCCCCTCTGTTTTAACTATAGCAGTCTGCTCGGGATGATAACAATGCCTCTAGAAGTTGATATTTCAGGTCCATTTTTAATGGGAATATCAGCGGCTGTCATGAATCTTCTGTTTCCATAACATACCAAAAATCATGTGCTACCCTAAAGGCACAACGGCTGTCAGTATAAATGTTAACCTTCATTCCCTCTGCTCTTACGCAAGCCTGAGTGAGAGCAATTAATTCAGCCATCTGAGCTGATTTAACATTTAGCTTGGCTTGATATTCAAGAGGTTTGTGTTGATCAGTGATGGCATATCCAACCTGGCAGATCCCATACTCCCTCCGGATGCAGGAGCCATCAACATAAATAATGAGGTCAAGTTGGGGGAGGGGGTTTTCTGATAAATCTAACCTAGGACAAAATAATGACCGAGTGTTAGTGAAGCAATCATGGGGGATTCTGTCAGTGGGTAAAGGAAGCAGGGTAGCAGGATTAAGTTTCTGACAGTGATGTAGGATGATACAAGAAAGGAAGAGTGGTAAAATTGCACAAGAGGTCAAGATGCTTAAAAGTGCTGTGTGTATTCATTAAGAAATTGGGTCTGTACAGCATGAGGAGCATTTATGGCAAGCAGTTGACCTAATCCTAATCAGAAGCAGTGTAGACAATTTTGGCAGTTGCAGCCACAGCACACAGGCAAGGGGGATATGCCTTAGCTGCTGGGTCTAAGGCCAAGCTATAATACCCCACAGGTCTCTGGTGTCCATCATGCTGTTGGGATAATACCCCCTAGGGCATGGGTCTCTCATTCATGCACAAATAAGGAAAAAGGCAGAATAACTGAGAAGCCCATGGGTGGGAGGTGAAAGCAGAGAGCCCTTAAGTTTCTCCAAAGCATCTTTTGATAGGGATTCTAGATTACTAGGTCTGGGGATGACTCCCTAGTCATAGCATAGAGGAGTAAAGCAATCATAAAAAAATTAGACGTCCACATCTTACAATATCCCACAAGACCCCAAAAACTTCTCTTTTTCATTCTTTTTCAGGGAGAGAAAATTGTTAGAGTCTTTGTTTGCAGAGGTAGTTTTTCCTATGGCTGAGATGTCATTACCAAGATCTTAGACACACATATAGCATAACTGAATTTTGTCTCTATCCACCTTGTGCCCCTTTCTTGCTAATGGTTTAAGAAAAGGTTTTCGAGTGTCCGGAGTGTCTGTCCTAATTGTCAGAACATACAAGGAGATCATCTACATATTGGATTATAGTGGACCCTCCTGGGATTTTTAAAGTTTTTCAGCTTGGCAATTAGGGTACACAAGGATAGGTAGGGACCTCAGTAAATTCTTGGGGCATAACAGTGCAGGCATACTGTTGGTTTTCCCAGGTGAATGCAAGCAAATGTTAGGATTCCTTATGAAGGGGAATACTAAAAACAGCTGAACACAAATTGATTGTGAAATACTGGGCGCCGGAAGGAATAGTAGACGGGACAGTGTTAGGATTCCACACCAAAGAAAGTCTAGATTTGGTAATTTTATTGAGAGATCTTGAACTAACCAATGTCCTTTTGCCCATTTGTTTTTCTTAATGGCCAACATGGAAGTATTGCATGGACTATAAGAAGGTTTTTGTCTAATAAACTCTGGAATATTGGGCAGAGCCTCTCAAATCTTTCTGGTTTTAGATGATATTGAAGAATCCTAGGGAGGAACATGAAGGGATCTATTTCTACTTTGAAGGGTTCTGCACCTTGTAGGTACCCAATACTGATGGAATTTTTTGCCCCCCAAATAAGGAATTTTATCTAACAGTTGATTTAGATCTTCAGTTAAATGAATGGTAAGTTGAAGGGGAACAAGAAACTCAGGCAGGTTGGACAAAGCTCTAGGGGACATACACATGAAGGGGTGGATTTAAGGACCTGCAGAAGCAGTCCTTCAACGCCACAGTGAATTTTGATACCTTAATTCACCAAGAAGATCCCTCCCTAACAGATTTATTTGGGAGGTAGAACTGAGAAGGAAGTTCTTTTGAGCTTTTAGAGGTCCCACAGAAATGTTAAGAGGTTGAGATAGAGGAAATCATGAGGCAAATTATCAAAACCCACCAATGTTAAACTTTCGTGACTCCAAGGAAGGGAGATAGGAAATGAAGAGGCTAATAAAAGTGGAATGTGTTGCCCCTGCATCACTGAGAAATTTGGTAAGGTGCCCTTTAACTTGGAGGGCTGTTTTCTCTTGTGAGTTTAGTGGCAGTTGAGGGCAGTAGGCATTTACTTCCATGGAGGGAGTCAATAATATTCTGACATGGAAGGCGCTTGGGCTTCCAGACAATCCTAGACCCATTGTCTTTTTCTCCTTACAATTTTGGCAAGTGTCTTGATCAAGGAGAACCTGTAATTCTGGAGCTTGCCATAAATTAAAATTTTCAGGTTCTTCTGTTTTAATTGCAATGTCATAAGGTTGCATTGTGTATTTTCCAAGTTTTTGGAAATGCTATCTTTAGAATGCTGGGCTAATATCTGGACTGCAGACATGATTGCGTTTTGCCAGTTACTATTATTGTCCCGTAATGTGTCATGGAGCTCTGGTCTAAGACTATTTACAAAGCTTATGGGAAGTCACTTCTGGCTCTGCATGTCCTTTCTGTGTTGTCTCCAATTAGTGGTGATAGCTAGAGTTTCAACTCTTTGTTGATTACAATTTTTAATACATGACCAGTCAATTTTTGTGGGATAGACCTGAGGGATGTCCCCTAGCTATTTTTCTCTTACTTCTTTTAGTTTCTAGTGGGAATCAAGTAGTCTCAGGCTCTTGAAGTTCTTCAAAAAAATGCTATCTGACTTTCTAAACCAAAGGGAAGCATCTTGAAGCCCAACCAATAGGTGGATAAATTGATACCAATTTAGGAATCCTACAGAATATGCTCCTAGAACAGTTCTAAATTGTTCAGTAAACCTTCCTTTCCTTTTGGAGGTCAGAAAATTACTTGGTGATGGCATGTAATTTGGACCAATACCAAGGTTTAAGTATCTCTTCTGTCAGCCTCACTTAGAATGGTAGAAGCTGTACCCTAAGCTTCATTTGCAAAAGATGGTAGCCTGGTTACGGTTACAGGGTGTTTTGGGGCTGGGGGTAGAACTGATGAAGGATATTCTGGGGAAAAGGCTAGAGAGGGCTAGGAGTGGAATAGATGAGTGCCATGGGTGAGGCTCTACACAGCTCAGAAAATTTTTTTCTGAAAACATTGTTTAAGAGCCTCAATAGTTTGAGGGAAGCTTGAATTATTTAGTCATTTTTCACCTTTGAACCAAGCAAAATAAGCAGACCATTTTGTGTCCAAGATTTTTGTTCTTTTATTTCAGGGCTCCTTTTAGGTGGACTAATTTGAGGATATCTTAGGAACCCCAAAGGGGTCATTACAGCTCAGGAGAGTATAGTAAACTTTTGCCAGGGAGAAAGAAAGTAGATCGTATTAAGGCTAAAGTGGTTAAGCATAGAGTCAGCAGGAGTTTGAGGAAGAGGGTGGCTTTCATTCAACTAAGAAGATCCTCTGTTCTTGACTAATGATATCTTTACACATTTGAACAGATAGGCCTGGGACTCTAATCTAGCTTCTGTTTGCCTGTGACTCTAACTCAACTTCTAGAGTATATTTGATTTTTAAGAATCAAAATCTGTTCTCACCATGCTTCAATGGATATTTATACAGAACACTGGTATTTGAAATCAGACTCACCACTGGATACCCAAATAAGCAAGCAGCCTGAAGACAAAAGGTCTCAGTGCATGCTGAGAGGTCTAGCTGTCATGTCTGAAGATCTGATGGTGGTTTTGATTCAGATCTGGGTCACAATACCAAGAAATTTGTTAAAGAGAACCAGAGCTAGACACTAGTTAAAGTGGTAAAGAAAGATTTTATTCAGAAAGTACTGCAATAGGGAAAAAGAGACTTCAGTATTGAATTGAGCTCAATTCCAAATATAAGGACAAGTGGGAATTTATAGACAAAGAGCAAGGGGGGAAGAGATCAATGGATGGAAAATTACTAAGAGGAGACATCAAGGGTAGGGAGATTCTTGCTAAACTGATTTAATAGGATTCTTACTGAAGGCGTGCCAAGGTGATCAGATATCAAGGGTGGGGGACTTTCTGAATCAAAGTAGCAGGATTCTTGCTAGGAATGGACTCAGCAAAGATGGATGTGAAAGTCCAAGGTCAAGACCTGGTGAGAAGAGGACAGAGGAGCCTGTCTAAAGTTTCATCAAGGAGAGATTCTTCTTCCAACTCCATTTCAACAGATACACCCTTGTTCACATTCCTACTTGGGCTTGGTGTTCTATGAATTTCAGATCCAGGCCAATCTGATCTGTGGTAGACTAAAGAACACAGGACATCTTGCTGGCTATATTCTCAACACTAAAAGCACTGAGGAAGCTATTAAATATCCCTGTTCCATTAGAGTTATGTCCAACATTAGATTGGGTAGATGTTGGTCGAATGGGTATCCCACTGGGCATATAATTTAAGAAATGCCACATAGAGGGAGGCATACTTTCTATCTATACCTGTCACCACACACTGGGGTCTGGAATTCTATCATAGTGACATCCTTTTATATTAAGGTTATTTTTAAAACCTGCTACTCTATTCTCTCCCCCAGCCATCCTCTGATCCAAAACACATACAAACCCTTCGTATTTAAAAAGAAATACTATTTCATCTGTTTTATTCATTTGTGTTTCTATATAACTTGTTTGAACAAAGGAGTCCATGGACAAAAAAGTAAATCAATAAAATAGATGTCTTGCAAATCATGAAATGAAGAAAATCTCCTGGAAGCCATGCCAACTCCAATTAAAATGGATTGCTGGGGTTCTGTAAAAACAATCCTAATGTAGATGTGTATAGAACTTTGTAAGTCTGAATAGGTCACATTGCTGAGCCAGTACCAACAACAACAAAAAAGAGCTTTGGAGCTAGGTCCAGTGGTTTTCAACTACAGGCCATAATACCCCTCTTAGGAGGTATGTAACAATTCATGGAGGATTGTTGGGTTGGCTCTTACAGACATTGAAAGCCTTGGAGAAAGGGGTACTAAACCTCCTGCCATCCCTAGGACTCCACAGATCGCTGGGCCTGGTGTTGGGCAGTTACTTCTTCATTCTTGCCACTCTACATTGCTCATTGCCAAATGCCAGCTTTGAAGTTCATGTCATCAGAATCTCCCACCTCTACTCTTCCTTAATACAGTCATTATATAGACACTGTAGTAATTCCCTCTTAACTGCTATTTCAACATCACTCTTCCCTGTACCATCGCTGACATGGTTCTCCATGACTTCAACATCCCCTGAGGTGAAGCATTCAGTAAGCATTGCCTCTTGGGTTGTACTCTCTCCACACTTCTAATAAAAGGTCAGTTCTTACTCCTCATCTATCCCCGTGAATGTGAGTCCATCATCTGGTACAGTTCACCACTCCTGTCTTGAACCATTGCCCTTACCAACTAGAAAGCATCACACTTCCTTGGATTTTCCTCTCCTGGTCCTGACTGCTCTTTCACTGATTCCTTCACTTGTCCTTTCTCATTTCCCTAATCTTTAAACCTCCTATGCCCAGGGCTTAATCTGAGACTTCTATCCACACTCCCTCTCTAGGTGCTTTTACTGACTTTAAAGTCTACTGACTTTACCATCTGTGCTCTGAAGAAACCAAATATTGTATTTCCAGTCTAGGCCTCTCCCCTGAATGTCAGACTCATATAACCAATTATCTACTTAACATCACTATTTGTATGCTAATATTCATCTTTATCATAGCATGCCCAAAACCAGATTCTTGAATTTCTCCCCAAGCTGGTTCTTTTTAAAGTCGTCCCATCTCAGTAAATGGCTATTTTATTCTTGCATTCTTTCAGGCCAAGAAGCTTCAGGCAATCTCTGATTTCTGTTTCTGTTCCATTCCCCATCTGATCCACTAGCAAATTTGCCAGTGCAATACAAAATATAAACAAAAATCCAAGTACTTTTCACCATTACTGCTACTGCCATCTTGATCTAAGCCACCAACATCTTTAGCCTGGATTGCCACGAAGCTTCTTTACTGGTCTCTATCTTTTCTATCTACAGTCTATTCTCAGAATAACCAGAGCGATTTTCATAAAGTGGAAGTTTCCACCGTTTATTTGACTAGTCCAGCTTGGGTTCTTTCCCCCTGTGAACTCACCTTCTTTGCTGTAGCATTCATTTAGTTGTTGATAGCTAGCTTTCAAATTTTAATTGGCTGTGTTTTAACAGGTATTAGTCTAGGTGGTTCATTTTCCTAAGTAGATTACATGCTACCTGAATGCAGGAACTACTTGTTACACTTGTGTCCTCCATTAGGGATATGTAACAAAATGTAGGGAGTCTTTATGTTTGCCAATTAAGTGAAATAACTGAAGTTTAAATATGCTCTTGATATTCTCGAAGGACATGTCTTTTTTTTTTAAGACTTTATTTATTGGGGTGCCTGGGTGGCTCAGTGGGTTAAGCGTCTGCCTTTGGCTCAGGTCATGATCCCGGAGTCCTGGGATTGAGCCCCGTGTCTGGCTCCCTGCTCAGCAGGAAGTCTGCTTCTCCCTCTGACCCTCCCCCCTCTCATGCTCTCTCTCTCTCTCTCTCTCAAATAAAGAAATAAAATCTTTAAGAAAAAAAGACTTTATTTGGGAGAGAGAAAAGAGTGCGAGTGCTGACTTTACCATCTTGGAAGTTACATATTTCTTAAGCCACCTTTAAAATGACTCCAATTTTCTCTAATTTTTTTAAGTTGGATAAGCATATCTTGTAGATCAGAGAATCCATGGAAGTCATTTCTGAAAACCCTTTTCCTTTTTTCTTTTTTTTTAAAGATTTTATTTATTTCACAGAGACACAGCGAGAGAGGGAACACAAGCAGGGGGAGTGGGAGAGGGAGAAGCAGGCTTCCCGCGGAGCAGGGAGCCCATTGCAGGGCTCGATCCCAGGACCCTGGGATCATGACCTGAGTCGAAGGCAGACGCTTAACGACTGAGCCACCCAGGTGCCCCTGAAAACCCTTTTTCTTGTTTCCTCATATAATATATAGGAGGCCCATTCACATCATAAATCACAAGTTGAAACTATGACTTCAACACTGCATCCTCTAATGTAACTAGCTATTTTGTTTTTCTTCTAAAAGTCCTAAATCTTACTGATTGCTTCAATTTTTATCCTCTCTCATCATCAGCAATAGCTGACATCTTTAATTTTTGATCCAGTTTTCAAAATAAAACACTGATTTACAATTGCATATGTGATGACTAAGAACGATGTTTTGCTAAGGATGCTCAAGGATAGACCAGGCTGTGACTTGCTACTTCTCCCCCAGTTTGTGTAATTTTGTGTCTCTAGGAAGTTACAAATCACTCTGCTAGTCTATGCTTATAAGGAATGCTGGAGACTGCTCAAGCCACATCCGTCAGCACCAGGGAACAAAGGTGTATAATTGGGTAATCAGCTTAAAAGCAGAAATTTAGTAACAGACACATGCAAAGATGTTCAACATCACTAATCATCAGGGAAAGACAAATCAAAACCACAATGAGACACTGCTCACACCAGTCAGAATGGCACGTATCAAAAAGACAAGAAATAACAAGTGTTGGGCGCCTGGGTGGCTCAGTCGGTTAAGCCGCTGCCTTAGGCTCAGGTCATGATTCCAGGGTCCTGGGATCAAGTCCCGCATCAGGCTCCTTGCTCAGCGGGGAGCCTGCTTCTCCCTCTGCCTGCTGCTCCCCCTGCTTGTGCTCGCTCGCCCTCTCTCAAATGAATAAATAAAAATAATCTTTAAAAAAAAGAAATAACAAGTGTTGGTGACAATGTAAAGAGAAGGGAAACCTCAGGCACTGTTGGTGGGATGTAAGCTGGTGCAGTCACTATGGAAAACCATATGGAAGTTCCTCAAAAAACTAAACACAGAAGTACCATAAGATCCAGTAATTCCACTTCTGGGCATTTACCTCAGGAAAATGAAAAGAGTAATTTGAAAAGATATACTCACCCCTATGTTTATTGTGGCATTATTTACAATAGCCCAGATAGAGGAAAAACGTAGGTGTCCATCAACAGGTGAGTGGATAAAGATGTGGTATATGTATATAAAAAAGAATATTACTCAGCCATAAAAAAGAATGAAATCTTGCCATTTGCGACAGCATGTATGGGCCTAGAGGGTACAACTGCTAAGTGAGAAAGCAGAGAAAGACAAATACCGTATGACTTCATTTACATGTGGAATCTAAAAAACAAATAACAAAAGAGAAACGGACTCAAATATAGAGAACAAAGTAGCGCTTGCCAGAGTGGAGGTAGGTGGGGTGGTGGGTGAAATAAGTGAAGGGAATTAAGAGTTAAAAACTTCCAGTTAATAAAATAAAATTGTCACAGGGATCAAAATTACAGCATAGGGAGTATAATCATTATTCTAATAGCTTTGTATGGTGACAGATGGTAAGTACACTTATAACGGTGAGCGCTTCATAATGTATATAATTGAATCACTATGTTGTACACCTGTAACTTAATATGTCGACTATACTTCCATTAAAAATTTAAAAAAATGATAAATGAATAAAATCAGGCTTCAAAAAGCTTTACTTCACAAAGGAAATCTAGATCTGAACATTAAGCAATTGTGTCTGAACATCATAATGGCAAAACTATAATAACTAGTGAACTGGTAGCTGTCTGTTTGACAGGGATCTGCAAAACCTGAATTTAAGATAATAGGTTGGATATACATTGATAATACATCCATTTTTCTGAGTCTGGGCTCCTGTTTCTTCACCATAGCTCTAAAGAAGAGGGATTTCTAGGGCACTTGGGTGGCTCTGGCTGTTGAGCAACTGCCTTGGGCTCAGGTCATGATCCTGGGGTCTCCTTCTCCCTCACTGTCTGCCCCTCCCCCCCTGCTTGTGCTCTCTCTCTCAAATAAAATCTTTAAAAATAAATAAATAAAAAATAAAGAAGAGGGATTTCTGAGGTGTCTGATATTTGCCATCCTCTTCCCTTTGCCACGCTGTCTTGGCCTGACTGACAGGGCTCTTCTACCTCGGCTCCATTAGCTTCCTGAGGAGTCCTTCATCTGCTCATGTCTCCGTCTTCCTCAAGGGCAATGCTGCCCCTGCTTAGGCTTTCTTCTCATTTGACGTGGGCCCAGGATTGCAGTGGGGGCTGGAGAAGCTTGTGTACGTGTAAAGTCACAAAGGAGACAGGAGTGGGACACCGCTACTGCTGTTAGGGAATGATTACTGCTTTCATAGCCAGCAGGTGCTATAGTGTGTGAAGGGCAGACAACTACCATATCCGACCTGGACTAAATCCCTCATCAGCCCCTCTCTCACTCACATCAAGAGAGCAGTGTTTGCAGTGTCTTCCTCCATAGAGGATGCCCTGTTCCCGATTTTCTTTCCCAGGTAATACAGTTCTAGACCCCAGGCTCCTGTCTGACCTGCTCCCTCCTGGAAACCAGTCTAAATCCTCCCCATTTCTAGTTAAAGTTTTCTCCCAAGTTTGTTTAAGAGATCTGACTGAAATCTGATGTGACAGAAGTTTAATAAATTATGGCTATTACTTTTATTATCCATGCATAGAGCCATTCATCAATGAGATTTTTTTTTTTTCCCAGTTCCAGGCATAGCCTTAATGTTCTGCTTAGCTTTGTTTAAAAAAAAAAAAAAAAAGCAGAATATATTAAAAAAGAACAAAGTGCACAGCTCATGGATGTCCATAAACATTTTTCCCTGAAGATCCCAGACTTGGTTTTTGTGTCTCAACTTTAAGAAATATGTAAGAGCAGGTTACGGATTTCTAAAAACAATTGATCTTTAGAATTATACCAAATTTTAAACTTTTCCTGTAAATATCATAAAGCTTCCTTATTAACATGGTAATTTTTTAAATGTGTAATAAAGAAGTCTTATTATTCATGAACTCATTATAGAGTTGTGCTATATATAGCCCCTGGGTAGCTGAATAAAGTTCTGATATCTGTAATGCTTATGGCACTAGTACTTACATTCTAGATCTGTAGGGTTTTTCTGTTCCTATTTTTTGTAGTCACGATTTTATTTTTTTTAAGTTTCTTGGATATTTTGCATATTTTTCTGTTAGACTGTAAAAAGATTGGAAACCACAGATAATGAAGTTGGTTCATAGACAGGAAACTTCCTACACTGATTATGAAAACATCCCAGCAAAATACTAAGAAGCACTAAGAAACTCATTTCCTCGTATCTAGACGATTAGAAACCAACATTACAATACATTACTACAGCACAATATATCCTGATTGGCTTCCTATTACAATTTTACAATTTTAATGGCAACAATTCACTTCATTTTTACATACCTTGTATTTCTCTCTTGTATTTTAGAAATGTATGTAAGCTAAATTTTTAAATGATTTTATTTACTTGAGAGAGTGAAGGCGAGAGAGAGAGAGAGAGAGAGGGAGAGGGTGAGAGAGAGAGAGAGAGCGCGCGAGAAAGCACGTGCAAGAGCTGGAGCATGGGGGAGGGGAGGGGTAGAGGGAAAGGGAGAGGGAGAAGCAGACTACCCGCTGAGCAGGAAACCCGACATGATGCAGGGTTCTATCCCAGGACTCTGGAATCATGACTTGAGTGGAAGGCAGACGCTTAACCAACTGAGTCACCCAGCAGCCCCATATGTAAACTAACTGTAATGATCAACTGCTTTTAAATCCATGATTTAAAAAACACTGCACTAGGCTCAGCTTCTTCAGAATGGACACTCTGTTTTATTCAGCTTCCATTTATTTGATTGGGCATCATTGCCTAGCACTGGTAATAATTTCATTTATTTATTTGAGAGAGAGAGAGAGTGCACAAGCACGAGTAGGGGAGGGGCAGAGGGAGAGGGATAAGCAGGTTCCCAGCTGAGCAGAGAGCCCAAAGCAGGGCTCCATCCCAGGACTCTGGGATCAGGACCTGAGCCGGAAGCAGACACTTAACCCCTGAGCCAGGGAGGCCCCCCCTCGCACTGGTAATAAAATGTTAAAACAGTAACAGCAAAGATAATGACCATAGTAGTATTAGTTAGTCCTGGGCACTTTCCACTATTAAGCACTGATCAGGCGGCTTTACAGGGATTAAGTTCATTTAACAGATCAGAACATTGAGGTATAGAAAGGCTAAGTAAATTGTCTGAAGTCATGCACCTATGTAGAACCAGCATTCTAATCCAGGCTGTCCGCATCCACAGTCCACTTTCAAACCCTCTACTGCCACACTCAGTACACATTGGCTGAATGAATCAAGGAGTCCCAACCTAAATATGCCCTGTCTCCTTTCCCATGTTTCACCGTTGGACCTGTTCTCGGAGTCGGCACTTGACCTTCTACCTGCATCTCCTATCGGTTTGGATTTTAAATTCCTCATGTACAATATCCCACTCAGTGTGCTCCTTCCCCTGGTTTATTCTATCGAGGAGTTCCTCAACTTCTTTTACCTTCTTCATCTCAAATGTAATCAACCGTGGCAGGAAGACGGCCACTTGAGTCTTAAATGTCACTCAGTTAACTTCAGATCATTGCAACCCATCTTGAGGCCCAACAATACTTAATGAGCCTGTAAAGCACTTTCATCTCAGTAAGTGGAAAGCTAAAGGGGAGTGTAAACATCACAATGGAATAGATGTTTAAACAAAAGACTTTGTGATAGCTGTCCTGGTCAGTTATTTTTACATATGAATTTACTAATGACTGAATTTTCATTTGGGCTGTTGAGTTCTTCCCATTTTTGTAGGGACTGCATTATTCCTTGGTATACCATAAATACAAGATGCAGTGAAAAAAATTTTTAGGATTCCATTTTGTCATCCCGGGAAGAGTGACCCTTTTCAGTAAATTTTAAAAATGCCTTCTGATTCTTATTCTCTAAGGATTCCATAACGTCACAAGCATCAGGCTCACAGCTGCTCGCAGCATGAATGTTGAAATGTAGTGCTAGGGCAGCAGAATAAATCTCTAGTCACCACGGTCTCACAAAGAGAGGGCGGTAATATTCAAATTTAATCAGAAATGCTGAACCATTCACCACAAACTTCCCACCTAGCAATGATCTCGAATTTTTGGTAAAACTTCAGGTTGGAGAACTTCTTCCATTTGAGTCCGATGAAACTCTCGTCACTGTGCAATTTAAACCCCAAATGTACAGCAAGAAATATAAAGCAACATTAATCCAGTTAAGTTCTATAAAGGCAATAGTTGATGTTTGTCGGCGCTAAAGGCATTTAAAAGAACTAAGGAGAAAAGGTTTCACCCAGTGATCACAGATAAATAATAACAATATTACCTTGCAAAAGTCACTTACTTCAATTCTTTTACCTTCTGTTTTACTTTAATTCAGTGTAGGGGCGAAGGGTGGACTGCTTCCAAGATGGGCCACTTTGGCATAAAGATTATTTTGAGTTAAAAGTCATCAAAACCCAGCAGATGCGGGAAAAGCTGTCTGCCTCCCCCTCAACTACCAACATTTACATTGGAAAGGAGAGCCTGTACCAGGAAGAGAGCTATTAACAGAGACTCCCTTTCACCTAAGAACTTTAGCTGCCCAACAGGGCAACCTTTGTTTTTGAAAACGTCTCCTTTGGCCTTCTTGTTTAATGCTCTTTCTCCCCTTTGTGTCCTCAGACCCTACCCCTCTCCTTAGTGCCTGTGAGCTTCGTCTTTGGAATTTCATGTCTGTGTGAATTCCTCTCACGTACGCCTATTAAATTTGATGTCAATTTGATTCTAAGTCCAGCTAGAAGGAGCTTAGGGCACAGGAAGGTCTTCTTCCCCAACATCAGCAAAGAAGTTCTAATTATAGAATGTAACAAAAAGGTTGTCAACACCAGTGGAAAGTAAGAAATTACTTTTCTTCCACATTAACTTAATATGGCACAAATAATGACCATAAGGTGATTTTGATATTAAAATATGTTCTCTAATATACCATTAAGGACTTTGTTAAATATAGGTGATTTGATAGAGATCTTAAAAACTTTTAAGGCATAGGAAGGATATCATAAACAGAGTCTGAAATGTTGAAAATTAAATACCTTGAAAGTCCTTTTGAATTATAATAAAATGTAAAGCGAAGCATTAAAAGTCGGTTAAAACTATCATTTCACTAATAGCAAAGGTAAATACAATTTTGCAAATTTCACAGGTGGGCAAACTTTCTCCATAAAATTTCACATGTATATTTTACTAATGACTTTTAGGTCAAAGACAACTTTCAAATTACTTCTGAAAAGATGCTTATTGCCAGTGTCTAGTTTTAGTAGCACAGTCACAAAGGACATGTTTCAAGACACACCTCTTGGTGCCAAAGTGATTTCTAGCCTTTTAAATCAGACACAAATTAGTGCCATGGGCAGAAAAATGTGTTATTGTTTTAAAGTGATCATGTTGTTGAACTTGCTTATTAAGGAATGAGGATATACTTTTGATCTAAAGGGCTTAAATGACCTCTTTAAAAAGAGATTTGCAAATTTAAATGGTACTCATTTTATCTAGCCTACAGTGGACATTCCTAAAATTAACTACTTAGGAGGCTTCATGGACAAAGTCTGTGCCTGGTTTCCCTGTATTGATTTGACAATCAAATCACTGGCAGCGGAATTAAAGGTTTTATGGGGGAGAATAAGGTGGTATATGGTATTGACTGAGAACATGACATTTACAGTTAGTCTCAAGTGGTACAGTTTGAAAAGGCTTACATGGGGAATCACTGTTGGTTCTATTTTTATTATGGACAACTTCAAATATGTGCAGAAATAGAATTAATCTCCATGCACTCATCATCCAGTATGAATATTTAGAAAATCATGGCCAATCCTACTTCAGATATATGTCCACCCCCTTCCTCACCTCCCATATTATGTTGAAAAAATCCCAGACATTCTATCATCTGCAAATATTTACAGTTAACCTGTAAAACTGTCACATCTAAAAATTAACAATTCCTTAATATCAACACATACCAAATAACCATTTAGTGTTCAAATTTCCAATAGTTTTATAATGATCATGTTTTTAACTTTTATTTTATAATATGGACTCCTAGGAAGTTGCAAAAAGAGAGTCCTGTGAACTCTTACCCTAATGTTTTCCCCAATAGTGACATAGGATTGTAGTAAAATAGCAAAAGAACAAGGGAATTTACATTGGTAAAATACTGTTAACTAGAGTACAGCCTTATTCCACTTTCTTTGTTTTTTACACATACGCATGCATGTATGCATGTGACAGAGATTGATCACAGTGTGGCTGGGTAGGCCCCAGAGTCGTGGACAGGCCAGAGGGCCCGAAACTGCGCTAAAGCTTTGGTTGCTGCCACAGGTATGTCTGAAAATCCCAAGTGATACATCTTTGTTTTTTGTTTCTTGTTTTTTTGGATTTTTTAAAAAGATTTTATTTATTTATTTGAGAGAAACAGCATGAGAGAGCACAAGCAGGGGGAGGGGCCGAGGGAGGGGGAGATTCAGGCTTCTTGCCGAGCAGGGACCCTGATGTGGGGCTCCCCACGGGGCTCGATCCCAGGACCCTGGGATCATGACCTGACCCGAAGGCAGACGCTTAACCCCCTGAGCCCCCCCAGGCACCCAAGTGATACATCTTTATCTTCTGTCCCACAGCTCCCTCCTCCAAAAGCAGAGATAAAAAGGGGTATGATGGAGACAAAAGAAGTATATGTATTTGTTTACCATACTTCTATATGATACAATTTATTTATATATTCCTTGGTCCTTCTCCTCTCCCACAGTCCTTTATGCTCCTGGACTAGGGCTAATGCAAACGGAAATTACATGGTGATACTGCTCCAAGGACATTAAATCAGGAACCCCTAGAGCTGGAATATCATTCTGCCCCTGCCTCTCTGGCAACAGGCTGCCTGACCATCACTGCCGGCATCTGTCTGTCCAACGGAAATCTCAGAGGCCTTGGAGAGGCATTTATGAGTAAATGGGATTACATCTGAAACCCCTATAGATTAAGTGTTGGGGAAGACAAATCTCTCTGACAACTAGCTGAAAGGCACCTATAATATTCTCATTTTAAAACTATAAAAATATAATAGAAATGTGCATTTGAGAATTTGTTCTGTAGATATTAGCACCATCACAAATTATCATTCAAAAAATAAGTGACTTTTGGTAATTGCTAATTACAAAACAGTTCCTAGCAATATGCCCTATTTGGAATGGTTAGAATCATTGAAATTATGGGAGTAGATAAACCACTTTAATGGGTAAACATTCAACTGGGCAGTAGTTTCTTTTTCTTTTTCTTTTTTTTTTAAAGATTTTATTTTAGAGAAAGAGAGAGAGCACACATACGAGTGGGGAGAAGGGGAAGGAAAGGGAAAGGGAGAGAATCTCAAGCAGACTCCGTGCTCAGTGTGGAGCCTGACTGGGGTTTAATATCACGACCCAAGGTCATGACCTGAGCCAAAACCACTTAACCGCTGGAGCCACCCAGGTGCCCCTTGGCAGTAGTTTCTAATGTACTTATCTTTATCTTCAAATTTGGGGCATTATAGTCATTAGTATTGACTAAATATGACATGACCTGAGCAATAATATTATTCACACCAAAGATCACAGTCACTCTGCACCATGATAACATGGCTACTAAAGTAGAAGAATAATGCTTGCCTGTGTTCCTTCCAGCAATACTGTGAATGTCAGATTGAGCAGCTCACTCATTTTTACTATTTAATGTGAAGATGCAGGTCTTTTCCTGTATCTCATACATTTGTAGCCACTACATGCCAGGTATGGATGCTGGTCCCTTCATTTAGCTTCTGTGTGGAATCCTGACAAATCTAGGAGGGAGCTGGTGTTACTCTGCACTTTTTGATGAAGAAACAAGGTATAAAGAAAAAAAATTACTTTTCATTTTTACATAGTTAATAAGCGGTTGTGCTGGAATTTGAAACTGGTTCTTATGTATGTGATCAGGAGCAGAAGGTATTTCAGCTACAGTATGGAAGTGCAAATGCATATTATTATTTTTTGCTGCTTTTATAAACCCGGAAGCATCAAGATCACTGGTAGATGTCTAAACGCGGTCATTTACTTTACTTTCAAGTAGTTCACCGTTGAAGTCAAAATATATCGATAACATGGCCTCTTGCAAATTTTTTAGTTCATAATTGATTTCAAATATAATCATTGTACTTTAATATACCCTCTTTAAATTGCTTTCTTTTATAACTACTACTTTTCACTAAAATGAATGTGACTATACGCATTAAAAAACACAAAAATAATAGTACCAAACATTTACATAATACATATTAAAGTTAAATATAATTTCACAAATATCAGGGTTGCTGAATACTTTTTATTTTCACTCAATGGTGTATCACTTTCTGTTCAATTCCTGAAATTTCTTTTTTTTTTTTTTTTTAAAGACTTTATTTATTTGTCAGAAAGAGAGAGAGAGAGAGCACAAGCAGGGGGAGCGGCAAGCAGAGGGAAAAGCAGACTCCCCGTCGAGCAAGGAGCCTGATTTGGGACTCGATCCCAGGACCCTGGGATCATGACCTGAGCCGAAGGCAGACGCTTAACCAACTGAGCATCCCTAATTCCTGCAATTTCTACCAGACTTTTAAATTAATGTTTTTCTCACCGTTCATATTTTCTCAATTAAAAACAAATTATCAACAACCACAAAAAGAAACACTTTCTTGCCAATTTCCCCCCTAAACCTATCCCTTCTTCCTCCTATTCCCCTTTCAAGTAAATAATGCCACAGGCATCCTCCACTGCACATGGAAACGTCTTTATCTTAAAATTCCCTACCATTGTATTATGACCCGATCTGCTACATGTCTCTTAGATTCCCATTTGTCAACTCTTGTATTTGATTCTACTATAACATTTAAATTTGGATTCACACAATGTTGCTGACTTAATTCAAAAGCTTCCGAATTGATATACCAGATTTTGGCTTCTCCCCATCACCCCACCAACCTCTATATCACCACCAGATTTGACTTCCTGAAACATAGACAGGATGGCATTACTCCTCTGCTTAACATGGTCCAATATTAGGTCTGTTGTCAATAGCATTTTTACATTTAATATGTTCCCTAAGTAGATTTTAAGCTCCCCTGAATAATAATTACATTTCACTCATATGTGTACTTTCAAAAATGAAAACTGAACTAATGTGCTAAATAATTATAGATTCAATTAATAAAAGAACAAATGAGTGGGCAAATAAACGAAGACTACAAATCAACTTGAGCAGTGTTTTTTAATATGTTAGTCACAATCTATTAGTGGATAGAAGGATCAATCCAGATATTGCCAACTAGTACTTTTTTTAATTAAGCAAAATAGAATAGGAAGATAGTGGAATGAGTCACACTTTGTAAGGAAAAGTATCATTCTGTAAAATCTGGTTACAATTAAGTGTGCACACACGTGTGTATTTACCGGGTCATGATGTAACATATATTCTTAAATCAGGTCGTGATAATAAAGAGCTGAGGTTCCACATCTGGCCTGACAGTGTAAAGAGCTCTGCAGACTCACCTGCCATTGTAAGGGGTAAAAATTACTTAAAAAGACAAACATTTAATGTTTCTGAAAATCGACCTAAAGGAATACTACAAAAGAAGAACATTTATTGAAGAAAAATCTATTAAAACAAGGTAAGAATTATGAGAATCTTTGTATTTGAACCAATATCCATGTCCTCCCTCCCCTGGTCAAGCTCAGTGAGAAGGACACTCCATTCTAGACTGCTACAGGGAAGAAGACAGAGTTCCCTCTCTCCCCAGTTCCTAGTGAAAAGGTTTTCTTCCCAAGAGGGGCAGGATTTCAGCATTTGTCATCCAGGTCACAGGCACCTATAGCTGAGGCTAGGATCTGGGCATGTGTGACCGAGAGGCGGAGGCTCCTTTCTGTAACACTCCACTCACTGAACAAAGGCTATATTACCTGAAATGTGAAGTTTCCAACAAAACATAAGTCCATGCAAAGAAAATGGAAAGTGTAACTCACTCACGGGGGGGGGGGGGGAGTATGCAATATAAACTATCTGTGAGAGCAACTAGATATTGTATTTAATAAAGACCTGAAAGTAGCCATTATATGTTCAAAGAACTAAAGAAAACTGCAATTACAGAAGTAAAGGAAGGTATGATGACTATGTTTCATCAATAGAGGAAATAAAGAGATAAAGCAAATAAATTGGAGAACTGAAAAAGCAGTAACTAAATAAAAAATTCATTATAGGCATTCAAGAGCAAATTTGAAATTTCAGAAAAGAGAATTAGCAAACACACATGTAGACCAATGGAACAGAATTGAGAGCCCCAAAATATACTTGAGCATATCTGGTTAACCAACATAGGACAAGGGAGCCAAGAATACTCTATGGGTAAAGGACAGTCTTTTAAATAAATGGTGCTGGGAAAACTGGATAGTCACATGGAAAAGAATGACATTGGATCTCTATCTTATAACACTCACAAAAATTAACTCTAACTGAATTAAAGACTTAAACATAAAACCTGAAACCCTAAGAGTCCTAACAGAAAATAAAAGGAAAAAGTTTCTGGATACTGGTCTTGGTAATGATTGTTTGGATATGACATCTAAAGCATAAGCAACAAAAGCAAAAAATCTACCAGAGGGTCTATGTCAAACTAAAATGCTTCTGCATAGCAAAAGAAAGAATCAACAAAATAAAAAGGAAACCTACAGACTGGGAAAAAATATTTGCAAACTGTATACCTGATAGGGAATGAATATCCAAAGTAGGTAAGGAAAACCTACAACACATATAAAAAAAATAGCAATCCAATTAAAAAAACAGGCAGAAGGGTCGCCTGGGTGTCTCAGTCATTTGGTTAAGTATCTGACTCTTGATTTCTGCTCAGGTCATGATCTCAGGGCTGTGAGATGGAGCCCCATGAAGGGCTCCACGCTCTGCTTGGAGCCTGCTTAAGATTCTCTCTCCTCTCCCTCTCCCTCTGTACCTAACCCCGACCCCCCCAACTCATGCATGCTAGCTAGCTCTTTCTTTCTAAAACAACAACAACAGCAACAACCACGCAAAAGCCCTGAATGGGCATTTTTCCCAAGGAAGGCATAGAGATGGCCAATGGGTACATAAGAAGATGCTCAACATCATTCATCATCAGGGAATCGCAAAGCAATGCCACCATGAAGTATCACCTCACACCAGTCAGAATGGCTGTCATCAAGAAGGCAAGAGATAAGTGTTGGTCAAGGGCCAGAATGTGTGCTAGATCCACAAGCTGCTATTGCTTCACATACACTGTGCAAGTAACATGGATGCGAATGTTTAAAGGCTGCTTCAGTGCTCTCCTGGCCTCCTGAGCCTGACATTTGCTTATTCCAGTCAATTACTATAAGAGAGAACCAACTAGAAATATAACTTCGTTCTAACAGAAAATAAAATTTTAAAAGAATTTTAAACTGTAACTTTATCACTTGTATCATGTGTTTAAGGGCCCATTTAATCGGGGGGCTATATTAAATACAAATTCTACTACAGCTGTATCAACAACAGTGTCGTGTTTAAGCTGTCACTTTAAATTTCTCTTAACTAGGAGGCAAAAATCAGGCAGAGTCCTTGAACTTCTTTTGCATGCCTTCCAACTGCATAGTTCTGGGCTTATGGTAGCATATGTGCAATCAGATTTTTTACTTGTTGGTTATTTAAAAGCTTTGGTCTGATAGCGTCACTGAGCACACTTTTCCAAGTGTACCTGAACTACATTTGCCTTATTATTCATTATGTAGTGGCTAAGTAACCATTTAGAGAAGAATACCCAACAGTGGAAATCTAATTTTAACATGCATTACTGATTTGTATTAGGTTTTGATCAAATGCAACTCTGGTCTCTATTAACTCAATGGTTTAAAAGTGGCCTGATTTCCTTAGTTTGCTAATTTTTATTTCCTTGAACTGTTTATGACTGAACATGACTTCAGCTGATTTGCTCTTCGTACTTGCTATCTTGTCATTAAAGAAAAAAAAATAAGGCTGAAAACCACGAGCTATTAATTCAAATGTGAAGTGTTGACAACGTTAGGGGCCCAGGGCAAGGTGGGCTACTTTGGCAGAAAGATTATTTTGAGTTAAAAGTAATCAAGGGGTACCTGGGTGGCTCAGTTGGTTGGGCGACTGCCTTGGGCTCAGGTCATAATCCCAGGGTCCTGGGATGGAGCCCCACATCTGGCTCCCTGCTCAGTGGGGAGTTTGCTTCTCCCTCTCCCTTTACCTGCTACTCTGCCTGCTTGTGCTCTCTCTCTGTCAAATAAATAAATAAAAATTCTTTAAAAAAAAAAAGTAATCAAAACCCAGCAGATATAGAAAAGCTCTCTGCCCCCCACCCCAACTGCCCAAATTTACTTTGGAAAGGAGAGACTCTACCAGGAAAAGAGAGCTAGAAAGAGAGACTCCCCTTCACCTAAGGACCTTAGCTGCTTTGTTTTTGAAAACATCTTTTTTTTAAGATTTATTTATTTATTTATTTATTTATTTATTTATTTGAGAGAGGGAGAGAACACAAGCAGGGAGGGGCAGAGGGAGAGGGAGAAGCAGATCCCCTCCCTGGGATCAAGCCCCGCCTCGCCTCGGGCTCCCTGCTCAGTGGGAAGCCTGCTTCTCCCCCTCCCTCTGAGCTTGTGCGCGCTCTCTCTCTGTCAAATAAATAAATAAAATCTTAAAAACAAAACAAAACAAAACCAAACCCACCTGTTAATGGTCTTTCTCCCCTTTGTGTCCTCAGTCCCCTATCCCTCTCCTTAGCGCCTGTGAGCTTCATGTTGCCTCACTGTCTTTGGAACTTCTGTCTGTGTGAATTCCCCCATGCATGCCTATTAATTTGATTAAATTTGATTTTCTCCTGTGACTCTGTCTTGTGTCCATTTGATGCTAAGTCCAGCCAGAAGAAGCATAGGTCAGAGGAAGGTCTTCCTCCCTGAAACTATCTGGGCATCCAAGGCAAAATGAAGATGCTTTTGGCCTGACTTTAGTAGCGTTAAGATACACAGGAATTTTGAGAATGATTGCTACTCTTACTATTTACACAGCTTGTAACTTTGGGTGATTTTTATATGTATACATAACTTTAGAACTACTTTCTCATACTTGCATCAAAGTACACCAGTCAGTAATAATGTCAACATCACATCAAAGAGTAGAGATGGAAGGCTTTCTTCATGATTGGTTAATATATTTTGCTACTCCATGGCTCTTTTCCTCATTGATGGAGATGGCACGATATAAAAATAAGAACCATTAATAAACTTCATATTTGACAGGTTGATCAAAATATTTAACATAATCCATTGATTACAGCTTCTTTAGGATTCATATACTTAAAGGCAAATGCTATAAAAATCTATATAGATTCTAATGGTTGGATCATTAAAGATAATGTTTTGCTGACAATGGTAAGTAATGTACATTTGCCTCTAATGGGAGTAGACCTGAACAACAGTAGTAACTTTCAAATTAGGCATACTATTACAACAGAGTGGTAAGAGACCATTTTCTATTTTCATTTAGCTTTCCCTGCCGAGAAAAAAGTTATATATAGTTCAGGAAAAAAAAATATATATATATATACATATATATGAACACTATAGTTATCCACTCACAGGTTGGGCTGTCTTGACTTCTCATTGTATGTGTACTGGGTCATGTCACCCTTTCCCATAATCTTAACAGAACTGAATAAAAATCATAATATGACTTGTCTTTAAACCCTAGATAAAATAAATGTTTATATGAATGAATAAAACAAACCCTACAAACTGGATCGGTAACCAAATTTACGTCATTTAACTTAAACGTTTGTTGCTTTTTCTGGCAACCAACTTTAAGCTCTGTGATAAAAAGTTGTATGGAGAAAGTGTACAAATTCTGTAGCTAATTTAGGTATAACTGATGCATATATAATTCTTTGAAAATATTTCATTTTAAACTGCATATTTCTAATGTGTCATAAGACTATTGCACTAAATTAATTTTAGTAAGAATTTTTATAGTTAACCTTACATATTTTAAGAAATTTGAATTTGGTCCCATATTAAAATTTTCTACATTGACATTTTCAAGTGCAGAAAAATTAAAAAATTACACAGGGAATATACATACACCTGTTACCTAGATTCCATAGTTAACATTTACCATAGTTGCTTATCACATTCATCTATCCACTAATCCATTTTATTTTTAAATGTACTATAAGATGCAGAGAGCAGAAAAACTCACCCCTAACATTCAATTTTAATCCCTTGTACTCTGCTAAAGTCAAGTCAAGTCCCCTTTGCCGGCACAGGGATATGCAGTTGATATTCAATGGGGAATCAAGCAGTTTGTGCGTAGGCTAGGTCTCAGCAAACCACAACCCATGTGTTAAATCTGGACCGCTACCTGTGTTACTAAATTTCTATTGGAATTTAGCCACCCCTATTTACCTACTGACCTATTGTTTATAGCAGCTCTTGTACCTCAAGGATAGAGATGTAGCAAAATCCATGCAGCTCACAAAGCCTAAAATATTATCTGGCCCTTTTACAGAGTTTGCTCACCCCTATTTTGCTGAACTCTATCTCCGAGTGCCCCTGTGAACTACAGCTGATTTTTTTTTTTTTTACCAAATTAGAATTTAGATTTCCTCATGTTCAAAACATAGAATGGATGTACTGATGTGAGACTGTAACTCTCTACATTTTTTTTTTTTTTTTGATTCATCATCCCTATATTTCTTCCTCTTGCTCTTCCCATTAGTGAGTCTTTGAACTTCCTTTGCCCCATTTCATGTTTATGGGTAGAGTTGCTTATCCTGGAATTAATTCAACATAGATCCTGGCATACAAACTGAATTTCAAGTTTAGTTAAAATATTCTCTGAAACTTCAGGTCAGTTTATCCTTTTCATGAACAAAGACATTCTTCATAGGCACATCTGTAGTCTCTCTCAATTTAATGCTAGAATTCTGACCTATGCACAGTAAAGAGTACTGTCACTCTCGCCATGTTAACTACTGTGCAATTATGGAGAAAAGTCAGAATTGTTATATAAGCATACTCACAAATCATCTCTCCCAATTAACATGTTTCTGGAATACCTCTTAGTGCTTAGTATCAAATTTGTAGAACTCTCAATGTAACATTTTTTGGCAAATTTTTATATTTCTATCCCTAAGACTCAATACATTTAGTAAAAAGGGGGTGCTCAAGTCTTGAATAATATGCAAAAGGCATTCTATATTGCAATGAAGAGGGGCACCTGGGTGACTCAGTCTGTTAAGCATCCACCTTCGCCTCAGGTCATGATCCCAGGGTCCTGGGATCGAGCCCCATGTCGGGCTCCAGCGGGGAGCCTGCTTCTCCCTCTCCCTCTTCCCCTCCCCACCCCACTTGTGCTCTCTCTCTCTCAAATAAATAAAATATTCTAAAAAATTGCAATGAAGAGGATCTGTCCCTTAAATACTCATGGTATTAAGAGTGGAATCAGTCTCAAACTCAATGTGATCCATTCCCTATCATTCATTTGCTCTGACAGAATTTCCACAGAACCTGTCACATTTAGATGTTTTTGCTTGACTGAACAAAACTGTATATAAGGAAGGAAAGGGAGAGAGACATTACAATGGAAGAGAAGAAAATACTATTTATATGTCAACTGTTCACCATATTTACCATACTAGTCGATGATTACAAAAAAACTGAGGATCTGACATAGCAATATAATTATGTATCCAGCTCAGTATGGTTTCATTACATTTTCTAAAACTGAGTTTGGGTTAGATGTGAAACACTATATTTTGCCCATTTAAAATGACTGGAGGTCTAAATAAATAAGTAAATAAATAAAATCTTCGGAGGCCAGCCGAGTTGGTCTGTATATCCCACTGATTACAGCTAAAAACTTTTTCAAGAAAAAGCAACCACTTGAAGAATCTCAGGTGTAAAGTAGAGCAGGTAGATTGAGGATGAAAATGAAAACCTGAATGGAAATTTTTTCTCACCACTTTGCCCTAAAGGAGATTTCAGTCACATGGAACTGCACAACAGTGTAAAAGGCTAGAACTACAAGAGAATTTCATTTTCTAGTCAGAGAAGTCCACAAAAGGTGGGGGGGGGGGGGCTTAGAGTTGGAGTATATAGGAGAAGTTCCAGAGAAGAATCTGGAGAAGAGCAACTCTTAAATCCACAGATGAAGCAACATAAATTCCAGGCTCGTTCTTAAGCTATTAATGAGAACAAACCCAAAGAAGTATAGCAAAGGCTTCAAGAAGTTTACTGTATCAACAACTGCCTAAGTATTAGACTAGCCTCTGAGTAGCCAATATGGCAGACCCAAAAAGCATAAAAGAGTTTGGAAAACTTAACTGATATGGGGACCACCACACACAGAAGGTGACACAGAACTTGCATTCTGAAACTAACTGGGTTGATTTCCAACTGAAAACACAGAAAAGCAACATTCTTCAAAAATTATCATCAAGTCACAGAATCTCACAGCATAGTATTAATATCCAAGACACGGTCCAAATTTACATGGTGTTATGAGGTGTAGGAGTGTCAGGAATATGTCCTCGAGACTGAGAAAGCACTTTAAGACTGAAAAATGAAGCCGCTCCATACCATTTACAGAGTTTCATTCAGGGTAACTTACTGATGGGGATATCAGGGCAGAAGGATGTCCCAGGTGGTAGGTAGCTATGTGCTACCCCTATTCTCAAGTCCAGACCTTGATCTCCAGCTTTTATAGAGTGATGAGCATGGTGGTGAGGTCACGGGGTGGTTCTCTAAAATGGTACCTTCTGCACACTGGAGGATCTCTACTGGTCACCCCAAGTGCAGCCTTCTGCATACCACTTTAGGGAAGATGAGAACAAGCCTTCCCACATTCTGGCCACAGTATGCATTAGTTTTCATGGGGCCTGAAACATGTAGCCCCAAGGGAGGTCACCGTGTGGGCATGAACAAGATGGAAGGTCAAAGATGGAGTTAGTGTTGTCAGCACTCCTACACTCCATCCCTGACCTCCGTACCACCTTTACTTGTCATTCTTCTGCTATGACCCTAGAGCCAGATATCAACAAATGACTTGGCATCCCTGTGCCACAGCTGCAATAATATAAGACCAAAGAAGATACTTAGAACTCTGGTTCCTCAGCGATTGTGAACTTCAACATAAGGGAAGATACAACAGTAGGGAAGAACAGCAATGCAAGGCTAGGGGTGATGAATGTTTTACAGGCAGTCCGAGTGAGCCAATACCACCCCTGGCTTAGGTATTTTCCCTGGGGGATAATACCATATATTTTGCCCCATAATAGCCTTAAAGGGTATGTCTATACTGTACATATATTGGGGAATAAAAGGTCTCCTGTAACCCAATAAACAAGAGCCTGTAATTTCTTCACCGTTTTAGGGATTGGCAAGGCTTGTAGTTTATGGAACTGCCTCCAGCATCACATTTGTCTTACCTGACCAGATGATGGCCAGGCACTATAGTGATTGAGCTGGCCCTTAGATCTTATCAGTATTTACCTCCCATCCTCATGCCTTTAGGTATGCCTGTAATAATGTGACTGCTTCGGACAAGGAGGATAAATCATCACAAGTTAACATAATATCATCTATATAACGATGAAGCACCATCTCCTCTGGTAATACCCACTTTTCCAAATCTCTAGCTACCATCCCGTGACCAATGGTGGGACTATAAAGATACTCTTGGGGCAACGCCTGAGAGACCTATGGTTTGCCACTCCATGTGAAGGCAAATTGGTCTTGGGATTCACATCCTAATAGAATGCTATAAAAAATGTTAGATAGGTCCAGTATATAATGATGTCTTAATAGATGCCATGATTTTTTCCAACAATAAGACTATACTGGGCACCGTGGCATGGATGGGCTGAGTAACTTTATAGAGTTCCCTATAATCTATTGTCATTGGCCAGGTCCCATTACATTTCTTTATAGTCCAAACTGGACTACTGAAGGAGCTCTGAGCAGGCACAGTTACCCCTGCCTTTTCTAATTCTCCAAAGGTGGCAATAATCTTGTTATGCCCAACAGGTAGCTTACCTTGTTTTAGGGTTATTACTCTCCAGGGAACCAGTAGCTGTATCGGTTCCCACTTTGTGTGACCGCAATGATGGGTTCCACTACTCGGGTACACAACCTGAATTCACCTGTTGTTGTAGTTAGATGCAGATCCTATAAAATATAAAGGCCCAAAATATATTCAGGAATGGGGAAAAATGCAGGGAGGGAGCCTGCTGATCTGTAGTTTGTCTGACTTTGATAATTTGTCCCCCATAAGCATCAGTAGTGTTTATTTCTCCCCAGAATTTCAAGTGGTTTCCATAGGAAGCATGTGTTCAGTGTCTAGTACAGCTAGTACAGTCTGTTAGTGGTTAATTCAACAAGGGGCCTCTGTTTGCCCCCTATTACATGCACTAAAGTGCAACGCTGGCCTAACACCTACTCTCTAAGGAGTAAGGGGGCATATCCACCCCTGAAATTCCTCCAATAGCAGAGGGGCACTCGGTGACATACTTAGCTTGAGCCTTCCTTTGAGGGAGTGAACTGCTTTCCGTTCGGCAACACTTTCCTAGCAAGACCAAACTGGGTTGTTTGTCTATATTTTCTCTCAGGTCCCCGTTAGTAGTATTCGATCTTGCCACAACTGTTAATGAGAGACCTTGATAGGCCCCCTTTCTGCCGTTTTACTGTCAGTAGGCTCCCTTGTTTTTCCACCCATCTATTCCCTACGACAGATTCGGTTTCACTTGAGTCAGCCACCATGGCTGCTACGGTAGCACTGGGCCAGTTGGCCAGAGGAGCCAGGACAAACGCTCAAGCCCCATACCATGCCCCTGGGGCTCACTGCAAGATGCAGTCTTTCATGCCAGAGAAAGAGAATTCTTAGTCTGGGCTTCCCAAATGCTGAGCACAAATGGCCTTCATTCCCAGTCCACATGTAATCTCCTACAGTTTTTCCATAGGAAAACTGGCCTGCCCAGAGGTCCAGTGCAGTGGAAGGGAGGAAACATCCCCTTGCCAGACCAGATTAGCCTAATGTTAACATTTATCCAATCAAAATAGCCGAGTACCAGGGACGCTCACCCTTGCCTGTGGCACAGAAGCCCTGCTGCAAGGCACATCAAGCAGTGACTGAGGCCATCTTTGACATCTCAAACTCATTTAACGGAACACCATCTCCCCCCACCATCCCACAGTCATAATACCCAAGCTGCCACTCCTTCTAGGCCCCTTTGCTCAAAGCAGCTGGTTAGTTCCACCAATTCAGTGGCAGAATCCTCCCTCATAATCATTTTCTGACCAGTGGGAACCCCTTCTCTATCATCCACAGGCTCACACGTGGTCTGGGTCTTCGTCCGAACTAAAGGGCATGCCTGTAAGTAAGTCATTCTCCTCCCCCCGGGACAATGTCTTCTCCATCAGAGGAGGCACCATCCCAGGGATCCCATGCCCCAGGGGCCCATCTCCTTTGAAATAGAACAGCTCTCACCCTAGTACCTGGCAGTCTGCACCCATGCATCTTTGCCATCTCACATCCACAATCTGTAGGTTTTCCTCCTGCTACTGGATTCTCCTGGACACAGTGTTTACGTCAGAGGACCATTACGCTCCCACAATCCCCTCTCCCAATCCAACGCTTCTGGAGTCCACTCCAATGCTCTCCCCATTCACAACTCCCCTTCCAGTGTCTTGCAGCGCACAGATCAATGGACAAGCCACCACAACAGTTTGTTCACTTTCCCTTCTCCATCTCCCTTTCCCGCCAGTTTCACATGGAATATCTAACGATATCTTGGGTGCTTTCAGGTTGTCCCTGTACTTGCGCACTGGTCTCAAACACTCAAAAAACCTTGCCAACTCCCCACGTGTTGGGAGCTGGCCAGCTTGGGATTTCCCCCACAACAACCAGCCTTCCTTCCCCTCCAGGGACAACGAGCCTTACCCCAGGAGGGCTCCTTTACCCATGCTTGTTTCATTTTCAGTTTCCTCACTGGCTTGCCAATTGTTAGAAGGTAGAGCAGGGTCAGTAAAATATCCTTCGGACCAAGAAGGCCCTTTGTGACCAAAAACGAAGCAAGCTACTCAGCAAGCCACTCCATACCGTCTACACAGAGTTTTACCCAGGGTAACTTACTGACAAGGGGAATTGGGCAGGCCATCTAACCAAAACACAGGTAATCTCCACCCCTGTTCTCTGCCAAGTGCAGCCCTTAATCCCCAGCTTTTACAGATTGAAGGGCATGGGGGGGAGGTCCCAGGGTAGGTATGTAAAGTTACCTCTCTACTAGTTACGTAACGCGGAGCCTTCTGTGTGCCACTTTAGGGAAAATCAGAACAAGCCTTACAACATTCTGGGCAGAGCATACATCAACCCCCATGGGGCCTAAAACAAATAGCCCCGAGGGAGGTCACTGCAAGGGCATGAACAAGATGTGGCGTCAGTGCTGTCCGTGCACCTACACTTAGCATGCAAAGAACTAGGAAAATCTGATAAAATTTAAAGGGAAAGACCATCGACAGATGCCAGCTGTGAGATGACACAGACACTGTGATTATCAAAGATTCAAAACAGATTATTATAACCATGTTCATTGTTCCATGAGGTAACGGTGAACATACTTGAGATGAAAATAAAGATACACACATTATCAGTAGAAAAATTCAAACTCTAAAAAAGAGTTTCATGGCAATTTTAGAACTGAAAAACATGTGAAATTAAAAAAAATCATTGAATGTGCTCAATAGCAGATAAGAGATAAAGATGACAGAGGAAAGGGTGAATTTAAAGATAATAATAGAAATTATATAACCTGAAGAACAGAAAAGCAATGGGGAAAAAGACAACTCAAGGATCTGTAGAAGAATAAAATAATTGTGAATGTGTTTGTGTTGACTTTTTTTTTTTTTTTTAAGATTTTATTGATTTATTTGAGAGAGAGAGAGAGCAAGCACACGAGTCAGGGGGAGGGGCAGGGGAAGAGGGAGAAGCAGACTCCTCACTGAACAGGGAGCCCTATGCAGGTCTAGATCCCAGACCCTGAGATCATGACCTGAGCCAAAGGCAGATGCTTAACTGACTGAGCCACCGAGGGACCCGTGTTGACATTTTCATAGAACACCTGGTTTCAGGGAGTAGCTTACTGCCAAGTAAGCCAACTGAACTAGACTTCTAATTGAGTTTTTTAACCTTTGAAATTATCTTTTTATAAAACTTTTACAAGACTACTATATAATATTGTTCTTTAACAATCTTCACCTCAATTTACCATTCTTTCATTTCATTAATGTAGTCATTGATTCAAGAATATTCATTGAGTACATTCTGCCAGAATTAATGTGATGTTATATTACATATATACAGGTATAGCTTGAAAAACAGGGTATGTGATCATCCCTCATTATAGGAAGGACCTTCTGTCAACTTAAAATTGAAAGGAAGCCTGGGGAAATACAGAATTCCCAATAACAAATGTTCAAACTTAGGTTGGCTTTGGCAGCAAGAGTGTAAAAAATATCCAAGTGTCAGGTAACTAGTTGGATCATATAACCATTTGAATAACTCATGTAATTGGGATGAACTTTACACAAATATGTGAGGTCAAATATTTATTTAAATAATTTATTATTGAGGGAGCCAGTACAATGGTGAGATTAATTTAAAATTGAAATTGAGGAGCTATGCAGAAGTAATATAAAAAGGAATGTATAAAATTGCTAGATTATATACACAATTGGTTATTGACTCACAAGGTTATAACCTGTAACTTCTGGGTTATCCTTTCTACCAAATATTTGCACCTATACCAAATGAAAATCCATAATTTAACATGTAACATCATCATGTCTGGGAACATTAACCAATACTAAATAGTAACTCAAACACAGTTTACTCTCCTAAATAACCTTCAGGTGGACCTGTGACTCAATGATACTGAAAGGACATTAACCACCCCCGTAACTTTTTTTCTCTATTATTGGATAAACACACACACACACACACACACCACACACACACCAGATAAAATGTATGCCAAATATCTTGCAAACCTTTAAGGCATGAATTGAAGTAAGTAGAAATGTGAGGCTATTTAATTCATATGAAAATGGGGTGTTTATAAACACAAAACCCATATGTGGTAGGCAGAATTCTAATATGGACTCTGCAATTGCCCCTCTCCCCGTGTGTATAATCCCGTCCTTTTGAGTGTGTGTAGGATTTGTAAATATGATGAGATTTCTCTCCTTGATTACCTGGTATCACAAAGGAGAAGAGATTTTGCATATGTAATCAAGGTTCTCAATACACTGTCTTTGAGTTAATCAAAAGTGAGATTATCCTGGCTGAGCTTGACTTAATCAAGAACATCTTTTCAAAGAGGATTCAGGTCTTTCCTGAAGAGAGGCATTCAGAGCAAGAGAGACTCAAATGAGATTCTTCTGCTGGTCTTAAAGAAGCAAATGCCATGTTGTGAGCTGATTATGGAGATGGCCATATGGTAAAGAGCCGAGGGCAATCTCCAGCAGCTGAGAGTGGCCCCCCGGCTGACAACAAGAAAATGGGGTCTCTGTCCTCCAACCACATGGAACCAAATTCTGCCAACAGCTTGAGTAAGTCTGGAAATGGATTCCTCCTTAGTCGTGTTTCCAGATGAGACTGCATTCCTGACAACACTTTGATTTCAGTCTTGTGAAATCCTGAGCGGAGGACCCGGTTAAGATATATCTGTACACCTGACCCACATAAAACTGTGAACTAATATATATATGTTGTTTTAACTGGTAAATTTGTGGTGAGTTGTTACACAGCAATAGAAAACTAATATACAAGCTAATAAATTCTAAGGCCGATGTCTTCTCCATAAAGCCAATTACTTTTATAACTATACCAGGGTAGTGTATTTCAACACATAACAAAATAAATACATTCCAACAAGTGATTTCTTAGCATTTTCAAATATCTGCTAAAATTATGAGTCATCCAGAGCATCAGATTATTCTTTCATCTTGATGTTTTCAATGAATCATACTCTAAATTTAACCCTGGCTTAAATTTTTTTTTAAGATTTTATTTATTTATTTAATTGACAGAGAGAGAGAGACAGCAAGAGAGGGAACACAAGCAGGGGGAGTGGGAGAGGGAGAAGCAGGCTTCCCGCTGAGCACGGAGCCCGATGCGGGGCTCGATCCCAGGACCCTGGGATCATGACCTGAGCTGAAGGCAGACGCTTAACGACTAAGCCACCCAGGTGCCCCATCCCTGGCTTAAACTTTTAACCAAATAATTTTATTCTGACATATAGAAGAAAGAAAAATGTATTTCAGTTTGTACTTGAGTTATGAAGGGAATAAGGTAACTCCTGAGGAAGATAAGATTTTTTTTTTTAATGACAACTGCTATGAGTTGAGTTCTGTGGAAAGAAGACCCTGAGATGAAGTTTACCAGGTAGGAGTTTAGTGTGGAGTACCTTTAGACCAACACACGTGGAAGGAAAGGGAAGGAAGCAGGATTGGACAGACGGAAGTGAGGCTGCAAAGCAGTCCCAAAGACAGTTTTTTTTTTTTTTAAAGATTGTATTTATTCACTTTCGAGAGAGAGCATGAGCAGGGGGAGGAGCAGAGGGAGAGGGACAAGCAGACTCTGGCTGAGCACAAAGCTGGAGCGGGGCTCAATCCCACAACCCCGAGATCGTGACCTGAGATGAAACCAAGAGTCAGATGCTCAACTGACCGACCCCTCCAGGAGCCCCCCAAAGACACCAAGCCATGAGTACGTATGCTGCTAGAATATACCTTTAGAGTTGTCTAGAGTAGGGCTGATACAGCCAGGAATTTACACACCTGTACTGACCTGATCTTTAATGTAGATCTGTCTGGAAAGGGATGCAACCTTAGAGGATATGGCTCTCTGCAGTTAAGGCAAATCTGTAAGGAACTGACAGGCAAAGGCATGTTTTGCACAGCACTTTCAGCAACTAAGGCATTAAGTCTAGCATTGAAGAGGTATCTGGGTGCACATCACAATGTTCCTCACATCTACCCTATTCAGACATAAGCTTCTACTAGTTTTACGTCAGTAACTATTTCTGAATGTATCCATTACCTCTACCCCCCACAATGTAATTTGTCAAAAAATACTTTATATGATGTTAGGTTAGGAACTGTATCCTACCCTTTATTCTTATATGCTGATACTGATTTCTGAAATGCGTATCAGAGATATTCCTTACAATAACAGAATGTAGTAGGCCTATTAGAGATAGTATTTATCTTGGGACAAAGAAAATGCCATGTCAAAGATCAATGATTCAACACTTTTAGGTCGGCCTTTTAAATTGCCAATGTCTGGTATCTAGGATCAAAAAAATGTAATCACAAAACTGATTATCTTAGCTTGCACTTCAGAATCCAGAAAGAAAAAAAAAAAAGTACATGAATTGAGACGGTAGCTCTTCATGCCTTTTGACATTTATTTCAAATGTCAAAAATTATCTTTCTTCATATTATCACTGCTTCTACTCATTTCCAGTCAACATAATCAAGTAAGCAAGGCTATTGATAAATCGGATTTTCAGTGAAATTGATTGTGCAATATGCTTTACATGCATGGCAACTTGGTGCATAGCAGATGATCCGTAGATTTTCTGCTGAAAAGCAGATAATCCGTAGAATTTCATGTCAATATTTACACTTTAAACAGCAGGATCTCAAAATTCCCTGACAGTTTTTCAGACTGTGATTCTTCTTCTGTCTATTAAAATGTATCAGAAGTGACTTTAGTACCGATGTCACTTTTGAACATCTCCTCAGAAAGTTTTAACTACTGGCAGTTTATGCCATTGCCATCTTTTAAATAAGAAATTAGAAAATAAAATTATTGATCTGAACACAAACACAGTGTACCCCTATTATTATGTTCTTTGTTCTTTAAAAATTGGCTTATAATTGTAACTTTGAATCCCCTGTTCCCTATAATGATCTTAATATTCATTGATTTTATCCTTTAAATGTATATATTTATTTAAAAATATGTATGGAAAAACCACCAAGTAAAAAAAACAAACCCAAATTACCAAGCAAAAATAAACAAACCCACTCACGGATTCTGGAAACAGTAAAATATCTTTTTATCTTGTTTAGTTTTATTTATTAGCCCATTTTATAACTGACAAGGACTGTTAATATAGGGCTGGCATTTCAGTCCCCTGTTGCATTCTGGTTATTGTTAGTGGTAGCAATATTATTGCTGTGCAAGAGTTTACTCATCTGTGATCGCTAGAGCACCCTATCCCCTTTTTGTCCTCTCTTCATATTCCATCTGCTCATTACCCACATTTGAATCAGTGTTTTGCAGAAGACTTCATTTGTCTCTTCCAAAATAGAGAAACACATTTTACCCCAGCAAATGTCTTGCAAACCTTTTCAGGAAGATTTTTTCTTTTCTTTTTTTATCAATGGTATATTGGATCCATACTGAAATCTGACTTTAGGGTTTTTCTGTAATGCCTTCCTCTCCTAGGTGCTAATATCTGCTTTCTTAACTGGTTAGGGTATAACCTTTTGATGTTAGTTACTATTTTAGGAAAAAAATATAGTTATGCTTTCCAACTATGATATGCAGAGGAATGTTGCTTTCTTGTCATCACTAAAGCAGCCATTCTAAGAAACTGTTTCCTGTTTCCTAATGATATTTTCCACAAAAATCTTACTCATGCAACCTCTAATGTTCTTGTGTTCACTCCCACTGTTTACAGCAAGTCCAAACCTCTCTACTGTTTTTCAGAGCCTTCCAAAACTTGACCTCACACTAATTATCCAGCATATTTACCACTCCTCCTCCTCCTTCACATACAGTCTCTGTTGTCAACTGACAAGGTTCTTCCTATTCCTTTACAAAATCAGCATAGTCATTTGTTTTCTTTTTCTTTTTTTTTAAGATTTATTTATTTTTGAGAGAGGGAGAGAGAGCCAGGAGGGGCAAAGGGAGAGAGGG
Source organism: Phoca vitulina (assembly GCF_004348235.1). Lineage (NCBI taxonomy): Eukaryota > Metazoa > Chordata > Mammalia > Carnivora > Phocidae > Phoca > Phoca vitulina. The sequence goes on along the minus strand of NW_022589738.1, from coordinate 9,024,405 downwards.
AGAGAGAGAATCTCAAGCAGACTCCCTGCTGAGCACAGAGCCCATCGCAGGCTCCATCTCACGACCCTGAGATTATGACCTGAGCTGAAATCAAGAGTCAGACACTCGACTGAGCCACCCAGGCGCCCCCATAGTCACTTATTTTCATTCTTGCATTTTTGCTCATGCCTCTCCTCTTTTTCTCCAATTTCCCCTCTGCCTATCCAAAGCCTACTCATTTTTCAAGGCTCCTCTGTGTAATGAAGCCTCTGTTGAATACTCTCATTCTGAAACTTTGACAAAAATCATCTTCTCTGACATTGCATTTGCTATACACTCAGTAACGTATATAGTAATATTTCTATTGTTCAAAACAGTATATGTAACTTCGCTTTTGGAACTGACATTCAGAATCAGTTTATGACACACATGAATATATAAACACACACACACATACACAGAAATTAAACTGATTATATTATAGTCCTAACTTATTTTTGAAATTACCAAGAGCTTACTTTACTTAAAAATGCCTATAAAATATGAAAACTACTTGCTAAAATTTTTCTAAAGCATTAACTTGCAGTTGGAAAACAGATCTAAAGGCATAGTTCTTATAGTCCTTATGCTATAGATATTTATAGTTTGAGGGGTAATAAAAAAAACATTAGTTTCTTTTTTTTTTTTTTTTAAAGATTTTATTTATTTATTTGAGAGAGAGAGAGAATGAGAGAGAGCACATGAGAGGGGGGAGGGTCAGAGGGAGAAGCAGACTCCCTGCCGAGCAGGGAGCCCGATGCGGGACTCGATCCAGGGACTCCAGGATCATGACCTGAGCCGAAGGCAGTCGCTTAACCAACTGAGCCACCCAGGCACCCCACATTAGTTTCAAATGAGAATATGATAACCAACACTGACAGAGGTACAAATTGCCATTGATAGTGGGGATAGAAATGGAATAGGCTTCCTGGAGGAGATAAAACACAAATTAGACATTGAAGGATAAGAGATTGATAAAAACGGACACGTGTGGGTCAGAAACAGCATACATAGAGGCTGGAAAATTATGCAGTGAGTGTGTCAAAATGTGAATATTTCTCTTTGGGTATCTGTATTTGGGAGCAGGAGACCATTTCGTTCAGTTGCAGGCATATTATGCATAAGCTCAACTGGCAGACTGCAATGTACATAGGTGATTTTTTTGGTGGTGGTGGCTGTGGGGAGATATTAAAGATGTTTGAACAGGAGAGCATTAATTGCTTATTACAACAGCAACAACAACAAAAGAACAACATGATCTTAAGGTCGTGAGATCCAGCCCTGCGTCAGGCTCTGTGTTCAGCAATTTGTGCATGAGGGAAGTTTAATGTGGCTAGGACATGAGGATATTATCAATGTAAGAAAGAGACACCTAATAGAGATAGAGATTTCATCTTATAGGCCATTAGAAGCAATAGAAAATGAGGCATCAACCAGAGGAGAGCCTTGGGAATGAAGAGGCTGTAGTGATAAGGGACACCAAGTGTACATGCAGACTGATGGGAGGAGTGCAGTCAAACCTGTCTCTACATTTTTGAGCCACGTGCATTGTAAAGTGTTGGTACCATTAATAAAGATCAGAAACAGAGAAGCAGGTAATAATTTTGTTTTTGTTTATCTAGAGTATGTTCACTTTACTTCTGGTGAGACATCCAGAAGAATATATCTGGTGGCTTGGGCTCAAACAAGTGACAACTAAAGATTTATATTGGTGTATATATATATGCCTAGATGTGATAGCTTGAATCTTTGTTGTACATGGTATAGGTGAAATTGATTTAAAAAAAAAAAAAAGACGGGGCGCCTGGGTGGCTCAGTCAGTTAAACGGCTGTCTTCGGCTCAGGTCATGATCCCAGAGTCCTGGGATCAAGCCCCAAGTCAGGCTCCCTGCTGAGGGGAGTCTGCTTCTCCCTCCCTCTGCCCGTCCCCCCAGCTTGTGCTCTCTCACTCACTGTCTCTCTCTCAAATAAATAAAATCTTACAAAAAAAAAAGACATTTTCCAAGGTGCAGGCAACATGTTAATCTACTGTTATACTATTGTTTTAAAAAACCTTATGCAATCCCAAGGCCAAAATACTAGTTCCTCTTGGTTTCCACTTAATTTCTACTCAGATAACTGAATAATTTAGGATCATCACATTCATATACTGGTATTAATTTTGGAACGAGGTAGGTTAGTTTCTGTTGCAGTTGGCAACAGACCCAAATCAGACTGGATTAATTAACAACTGTATTTTTAGCTCACGTTACTGTAAACACAAGAAGCAGTTTAAGCTATGGTTAGATTTAGAATAAAAACAAAGTCATCAAGAATTGAGTTTCTTTTTATCGCTTGCTTGCCATGTGTAAGCTCCATTTGAATGTTACCCACCACTGCCCAGCAGCTCCAGTTTCCTCCTTCCTGGGGCATTTTGCTACACCTATTCCATCCTCTTAGTTTCAAGTAGACAAGTAAAATGTTTTAAGAATGTCAGTGTTGGCGGGGTCCTGGGTGGTTCCATCAGTTAAGCTGGCGGCTCTTGATTTTGGCTCAGGTCATGATTTCAGGGTTTTGGGATGGATCCTGGGCTGGGCTCCGTGCTCAGGGGGGAGTCTGAGATTCTCTCTCCTTCTCCCTCTGCCCCTACCCCCCACCACTAAAATAAATAAATAAATCTTAAAAAAGAAAAGAAAGAATGTAAATGTTGGATATGGTATGGCAAAGTGAGTGTGGCCACAGGAGGAAATGAGAATTCTGAGGCTTGAAAGGAGAAAGCTTATTATACTCACAGATCCCAGAGAGGGTGTCACCGCATGCCATGCAGGGCCACAGAGGAAGCTCCAGGTTTTGGTCAGGTGGCAAAAGACAAGAACAAGAGAAAAGTCAAGGCCAGAGTCTCTGTTGGGGTTTCTGCAGGAAAAGCAAAGCAAGGCAGAGAAAATAGTTTAGGATTGGCTAGTTTGAATAACTATGGCAGGATTTGGGCTGTAAGGGTGATCTCGTTATCTGGTACATGGCTCTGGGATGATTTAGGGCAGAAGAAATATTGGCTTATGTGTGAGAGTCGGATAAGGAGGTGGTTGAGACCACCGGCTCAGGATTATCTGATTTCTACATGGAAGACATGTTCCTGGCTGGAGCACTTTGCTACCTGTAAGAAAGGGCTAGCACTGGGAGGGGAGTTACTCTCTGGCCAGTAAGATTTCTAAGATGTCAAAACATGATAAAATACAGAAAGTAAAAAAAAACATTTTACAACAGCAACAACAACAAAAACACGAGTAACACACAAAGTGAACATTTTTTTTTCTAGCATTTCCTACAAAAATCTTAAAAATTGACTCTTTTTTTTAAAAAACAGATGCCCACTGCTTAAAAAATAAGTTTGATCAAGAGACTGTAAGGTACCGCCAACCTAAATAAAAAGGTAAATTGAGGCAAGCTCCAATTACCGGAAATTGAGTTTATATGGAAAAAGCCGAAGAGTGCAATCTGGGAAACGCGCGAGGTACCGAGCTGCAGGCAAGTTTAATGAGGGCTTGCGGGGGCTGTATTTATGGGCAAGGAGCGCAGAGGCTGGGGGGGTGGAGTTCAGCCAGAGTCCAAGCAGTAAGTTCATTGGCTCGAGGATGAGGATAGATTCTTGCTGGATGTTCATTGGTCAGGAGCTAAGTCCGGGTCTTCTGTAAATCAGGCGTTCAGGGAAATCAGTCTGTCCGGTCTCAAGTTCTGTTGTGAGGGTGCATGCGTGAGAGTCTCCATCTCGTAGCCCCCGGTTCCATTTTAGATAGAAATCCTTTCACATTACTTACTTGATTTTTTAAAGAAAGGTTGAACACCAATTAAAATAAATAAAAAAATAAAAACAGGAACCGCGGAGTTGGTCAGCATAGCGGCGGCATAGATCGTCCCTCCTTTTTTGTCCGTCGTTATACCAACTAAAATTCGGCATCCACCGGTGAACAAAAGTGCTTCTGGGCAAGTTGTGAGATTTAGAACCATGCAGCAAGGGCCCCGGCGGGTGGGCGGGCGGGATCGTCTCGCCGGCCTGTGCACTGGGTTAGAGGCACAGGGGCCTGGCCATCCCCCGTCTTCTCCCCCCTCCCGCCCGGGACCAGCAAGAGCCTGTGAAGAGCCGGGCGTGCTGACTTGGGACACAGCCATGGAGGACTCAGCCCTCGTGCAAGTCCTGGTCTCCTGAGGACCTGAGGAGAGATTCCCCACTCCGCTGGAGCGCAACAAGAACGACTTTGGACGCAGTGAGAGAGGGTAAGAGGCACTTTGTCAGCGCCACCACTCGGGCAGGGCGGCTGGGCGGAGCGGGGCGGGCCCTCTCCTGGTGGGGAAAGGTGCCCGGCTCCCCAGCCGCGAGCCATGCTGCTGGAGAAACCCGTTTCTCTGCTGCGGCACCCAGAGTGTTGAGGTGGGTCCTCCATGACTGGGACGGGGGTGGGGGGAGGGGATCAGGAAAGAAGCAGGTGAAAAGTATCCGAGAGCGTTAATGGGACATGGTTCCTGCTGATGGTATTCTGGACTCCTGAGGGAAGCCCGACTCTGAGCCTCTTCCTCAATCCCACGTGATTCGTGAGACGAGGGATGGAACCAAGCCCAACGCAGACTGTTTAAAAGCCACAGACTTAATAAGTGGTCCAAAGAGTACTTGTTTCTCCCTTCTGATTCCCTCCCACCCCAAATCTTGCCTATTCATCCTCTATAGAATTATGTGTAACCATCCCTTCCTTTCTAGGCCCATTGCACCTGCCCTGGTCAGACACAGCATGCCTAGATTGCTGTACCTTGTTACCTTACAGTGCATTCAGTTTGTTTTCCTTTCTATCAGTCAGATTCACAGACTTGTGGAGGTTCTCTCATCCCTTGCAGTGGAGATCATCTCTTCCTCAGCTTGAAATCCAAACCATTCAGTCTTCATCCCTTCCATGCACCATCTTATCTCCACAGTTTTGCCCTCATCTGCCTGAAACCCAGAGTTTAGGTCAGAGTGAATCTCTTGCCCGGTACCTTTGCTTGTGCAGTTCTGTTTGCCTAAAGGACACTTCTCTCACACCTGCCTAGCAACATACATTCCATCTTTCAAAACTCTGCCCAAAATCTTCTTCCAGCAGAAAGTTTTTTAGATGTCAGATATTTACCATCTGAATTAACTTCTTCTTTCCCAGTTCTTCGTCTCTGTGCTTTATACAACTGTAGTTCTTCTCAACACTATGCCTCATTATTACTTGGGAATGAATGTTTCCCTCACTTTATTTCTGAGCCCTTAGAAGACAGGAAAGTAGTCATTTTTGCATCTGCCACATTACCTAGTGTTGTTCCTTATGCATAGCATTCATTAATTGTCTTTTTATTTGAAGTGGATTTAGCATTTGCATCAAAAGCCCTAAGCGAGTAGGAGACGCAGTCTTGGAATATGTCTCCTTATTAGTAGTTCAGTGCTCTTTCTACCTACCATACAGTTGGGACTAGTAAAGGCGGTTTCCAGGACATTACCACAGATTTAAATATGTTTATCAAAAGCACCGCTCATAATACAGCTAGGGACAATGCCCTGCCTAGTCTGATTCTCTGTCTTACCCCACTTTTCCTCAGTTGGGCTACAAACATAGGATGAATGAAGTGAGCCCCCCCCAGTTCTGCCTCAGTGGTTCAGGCAATTCTCTGAGAATGACCTCTTTTATCCAACTCCCAGCCACTCCCACACTTGTGCATGCAAGGAATTCAAATAGGCACTCTTGTCTGGATTTTCTAACGCCTTTGTTGCTGTCAGGCCTCCTCCTTTCTGTGCTCTGAATAGCCTCTTCCAACTGACACCTTGATAATCCGCCTGGCTCTTGATTTTACTTCTCCTTTTGACATCATCCCCCAGTTTTCATTGTTCGTTTATACCACATTGTGGTTTACTCCCAGCACATCCATACTCCTTTAAGAGGAGCGATGACACATTAAGAAGAGGGAGGCATCTAAACTTCTTATCATGCACACAGGGATGATATGATTATTAGAAACCTAGTTAAGAATTATTGATGTATCAGAGATGCTTGTTAAGCCAAACAGCATCAGTAGTACCTGTACTTAGCCTTTGTACCCCAAAAGTATTTGTCAGTAGCAACTTTTTGATAGAGAAACTGCTGAGAGAAAAGGATGAACAGTGGTCATTTAATTTTCTGTATGAACATGTGAGAGAAAGATGAAGAAGCCTTGACATCCTTGACTAAAACAGAAACAAGGGGATTGAGACAAAGGGCTGGAAACAAAGTGAAATTCTGGCCTTAATCCAGTGGACTAGAAGGTATGTCCTCAGGGGACATTCTCTCAGTATTTGACATCATTTTCATTTAAAAGGCCTTTTTGTACAGGATTTATATATGGGTCCAGAGAGAACAGAGTGTGAAAATAAATTGAAGACAAAGAATCAGTTATAAACCATGCAAAGACCCATAGCAAAGTAGAAAATCTCCTGGAGATAAAGCGTTGACATGGAAAAGCACAGCACTATGCTGAACAGAGAAATAATCATTCACGGAGGCAAAGATTTCTGAGGATCATGCAGTGTTGTGGCAGTTTTATTATTCTGCATAGCCTCTGTGCATTCATTTACTCAAAAATTATTTTTTACAATTTTTATGTACCCAGCATGGCACAAGGTGTATGGTGTTGGTATACAGAGACAATTGAAACAAAGTTCTGGCTCATGAACTTGCTGTCTGCTCTGCAAGTGGAAAATGATGATCTTTGCTAATGTGAATGCATGATCTCTTTGCCCACACTTTTGTGATGTAAACCAGTGCAATACCCAATCCCAAAGAGACTTTACAGTTCTCTCCTTATGCATCCAAGTTATGACCTTCGGAACCTTAATTTGGGAAAAATTTTCTCTTCCTATGCAATATCCAGTCTTGCTTTTTACTTGGTGAGACCCTGTGAACTTGTCTCTTGAGTGATATTCCTGGTTCTCCAGACACAGGCCTGCAATAAATTCTGCTTGTTTTTTTTTTTTTTTAAGATTTTATTTATTTATTTGACAGAGAGAGACACAGCGAGAGAGAGAACACATGCAGAGGGAGTGGGAGAGGGAGAAGCAGGTCTCCTGCTGAGCAGGGAGCCCGATGCGGGGCTTGATCCCAGGATCCTGGGATCATGACCTGAGCCGAAGGCAGACGCTTAACGAGTGAGCCACCCAGGCACCCCAAATTCTGCTTGTTTTATCAACACTGGTGGTCTTTGCATTTTGATCTGACAGTAATGAACCTTTCTATGCATACACTAGGGAGTGATTATTATATAGACAAGAAATGATCAATTGGTTTTCAGTTATGTTGCACTGAGGAGAACACAAGACAGTAGGGTAGATTGATTGGTTGTGATGTATATCTTATAAAAGTGATTTGGTAATATACATGGCATTTGCAAGGTATTCATCGAGAAGATGAATGAACAGTACACATTGTTGCTACATATTCAGTATACAATATTTTAAAACTTCTTTGCTATTTTCTAAAGGTAATATGCAAGGGTCGTTCTTGAATTCCAGAACAGTCCACTGAGGTGACTGATGTGGGGAGATTTGGCCAACTTCAATGTCAATAGCATCTGGCAGTAAGGGAGAGAAGTAAATCAGTATCATAATTTTAAAAAGTTGGGAAGTTCTCTTGTACTTGGAGGATGATTTTGGATTCCTCTCTCCACTGGCAGGCATTTGAAGTACAAGCTATTCTAATTAATATTTATTCTCAAATGCACTCCCAAAGTCCTGTTCATTATTAGAACCATTTGTAAATAACTTTCAATCTTTGTTTGTTTTAGAATATTTGGGCTTTATATTTCCCTAGTTTATAAATTTGATATTTATCTGTCTAAATGATGCCCCCAGTGTATTCAGATATCAAGAAATATCTGAATCCTCAGGACTTATGGATTTATGTCAGTCACAAGGCACCAAAGGTGTCAAGAAGACACAGGGGCAAGGTCATAATGTCACATGCTCTCTGCTCTCCCCCCTTATTTGTGGATTATTTTAATATTAGAGGGCATTTGAAATTCGATCCAGAGTTTAAAATTTTCCTTTGGCAGTTTCTCTTTTTTTCAATTTCTTATAGAAACATTGTTCAGAATGTCTGTCATTATATAGCTATGGTCCTAGTTCTTAACCTGTGGAAAAACAACACCAACAAATCCTTGAAGATTCTCCAAACACAACCAGTCTCTGTTTTATTTTACTTTAACAATCCAACGGTGTTGGAAAAGGATTCAGGGAGAGGAAACTGTTGCATGTTCTTTCCACTATTTCTTAGTCTAGCACTTGTGAATATCAGTGGCTCATAAAACCAAAGGGCATGAAATCATTTCAGAGACTAGAGCAGTTACATGGGGAGGAGGAGGAGTAACCAGAAAGAGGTCTAACAATGTCCACAAACTTCTTCCTTATCTCTAGAAGGCAAGGAACATCCTATATGTTGTGTTGACATTTGTAGCTTCATATGGCAAAAGGAGTCTGAAAAAGCAATAAAAAATTTTACTTGGAGTTTCTTATTTGAGGACTACAATTTGCTCATTAGCATGTGAATTTCCCGCAGAATAGAAGATAAGATTTTTCTGGAAGTCTGGAAATTTTACATGAAACTTACACTATCCTTTAAAAAAATACATATGCTGCTTTGAATTTTTTTTTTTTTTTATGATTTGGAATTTGTAGATTCTTTGAACAGTGGTCAAGTATCTATGAATTCACTCACATGTTTATGCCTTTTACTTAATAAACAGGTGTTAAGTGCTGCTCTGAGCTAGCTACTGTACCCAACTTTGAGATGTAAAGACAAATGATCCCTGATCAGATCTTTCCTGTAAGTGCCCCCTGACTGGCGGGGAAGACAAGTGTAAACAGATAGTTTTCAGGCCACCTGGAAGGTGCGATGACTGAGACCTTGGTGTGGAAACACAGAGGTGGGAACCTGGCTGGGGAGCAAGGAAAACCTTCAAGGAAGACATTAAAATTGACCAGGATATTCATGGAGTTGGAGTCTTCCAGGTATGGAATGGAAGTATGAACTCTCAGACTGGCATGCCCAGGAACTAGTAAGCAATGGCTAGAGATCATTGGGTTGAGGAGTGACAGAAAAAAAATGGGAACAAATATAGGTGGGAACAGAGGAGGTTAAGGTAGTTGACATTCTTAGCTCAGGGATAGATATATTCATAATGAATTTAGAACACGAGTTGGATTCTGATATAAATTTTGTGACTTATTGGTAAGTTGTTATGAGTCAAAAGCAAAGCTAAACCTGATAATGCTTATAGGAAGCTTATAAAAGCAGCGGTTCTCAAACTCTAGTATGCATTAGAATTATCGGAGTTGATTGCAAAAAGTACAGTTACAGGGTTCACCTTTATTCTAATTCAGTATATTTGGGGCTGGATGCAAGAATCTACATTTTAACAAGTACTCCAGGTGACTCAGAGATTCACATGTTGAGACAAAAGATTGAATAAGAGAAGGGCATGGATACAGCTCTGAAAAACAGAAACATTTAAAGAGCAGTGAGCAGAGAGAAGAGGCAGTGGTGTAAACTGAGAAGAAACTGGTTAGAGTGAGAAATACGTAGATCCTGCTCCTGAGGTAAGGGTGTCACAGTCAGGGGTGCTGCCTCTACTGAGCCAACCACAGCGAGGCAGACATTCTGGACAGACTGGACAACGCGGAGTAGTCAGCCCCCAGGAAGGGAACAGTTAAGGGGAGACTGTAAGGAGTCTGGGGAAAGTTCGGAGACTTTTATCTAATTCCCCTGTAAACACTTTATTGACATTTACTTGCAGTAAGAAAAAACTGGCATTTATTTAGGGTCTTCCTTCTAACAAGTCAATATTATAAGGTTGTGGCAACTTTGTTAGTCTTTTTGTTTCTAAAAATGTCTTCATTTTGCCCTTTTGAATTATATTTTGCTGGGTAGAATTCTGGGTTCATAATTGTTTTTTGTCTTAGCACTTTGAAGCTATTATCCCATTTTCTCTGCCCTTTATTGTTGACAATGAGAAATATACTGTTTATCAAATTGCCATTAACATTTAGATTAACTGGGGTGCCTGGGTGGCTCAGTTGATTAAGTGTCTGACTCTTGATTTCAGCTCAGGTCATGATCTCAGGGTCATGGGATCAAGCCCTGAGTCAGGCTCTTAAGATTCTCTCTCCCCCTCTCCATCTCCCTCTGCACCTCCTACCCGTCCCCCCTCCAGGCTCTCTATCTTGCTCTAAAATAAATAAATAAATCTTAAAAAAAAAACATGTAAATAAACTGACTTCATTTTAGCTTTTAATTTTTTTTTTAGGGGCACCTGGGTGGCTCAGTTGGTTAAATATCCAACTCTTGATTTTTCCTCAGGTCATGATCTCAGGATTGTGAGATCCAGCCCCACATCCAGTTCCACGCTGGTTGTGGAGCCTGCTTAGGAGCTTAGGATTCTCTCTCTCCCCTCTCCTTCTGCCCCTCCTTCCCCACCTCTCTAAAAAAACTTGTTTTTTTTATCCTTGATTTCCTGAGATTTGTCTCTTATTTATCTAGTTATGGATCTATTATGTTATTATTATTTTATCATTAGTATTCTGCTTGTTACTCAAAGTGTACTATTTGAATACTTAGCTCTCTCTTTAATATCAGAAAACTCTTAGGTAATACCTGATCATATATTCTTTCCCTGCCATTGCCTGTGTTCTAGAACATGTTTTCAAAGAGATTGGTGAAGTTTAAGTGTAAAGGATCTCAACAGATCTTGTGGGACTCTTAACTGATCCTACATGTATTTTATCTCTTTTATCTTTTTGCTGTGGTAGGTGAAGAGTTCAGTGCTATCAGTCGGTAATAATCTCTTCAGTGGGGTTCTGTTTAGAATGTATCCAGTGTTTTTTTTTTGTTTGTTTTTGTTTGTTTTTTGGTTTTATTTATTTATTTTGACAGAGAGAGACAGTGAGAGAGGGAACACAGGCAGGGGGAGTGGGAGAGGGAGAAGCAGGCCTCCTGCTAAGCAGAGAGCCCGACGTGGGGCTCCATCCCAGGACCCTGGGATCATGACCTGAGCCAAGGGCAGATGCCTAACGACTGAGCCACCCAGGTGTCCCTGTATCCAGTGTTTTATTTTTATTTTTATTGTATTTTTGTTTCCCATATTTCAATTTGATTCCTTTTTATACTCATCTTGTTTTATGTATGTAACTTCTTTGTTCAATATTTTATTGCTGTTTTTATGAATGTTATGCTCTCATGCCTTTGAGTATCCCAGCCATGCTTATTTTAATAGTTTGTCTAATTTATTCCATGACACTGACGTCATTAGAAAGTAAGTTTTATCCTGATGTGGGTTTTTTGGCTCCTCCTTAGCATCAGATTTCTTCCTGCATTTTAGAAGTGCAGATCATAGGCTTGTCTAAGGCGAACAGAGTTTTTGCTTTCACCGACTGGGGCTCCTTCCTCCCTAACAAAAGTCGTGAAGCTACTTCTGTGAATGTCCTGGGGCCCTCAGTTGAGAAGCAGCTCTCATAACGAAGGCTTGGGCCTCCTCCCTGGTGGGGATATGAAGGAGATACTGAACTGGGTAGTGAGCCACAGACAGCTCTGTCCTGAGGCCGTGTCCATATCCTCAGGCTTGCATCGCTGAGCAGCTCCATAGAAGTTGTCGCCCCAGGCAGCAGTTGTCAGTATTTTTCACGCTCCTCTGATGACTCATAGCCCCTGGAATTAAGCACTGTGGCCGAGTCCGTTTTGCCATTTCACACTGAAGCCTTTTGTCCTTCTTTTCCCAAAGGGACTGAATTTGTATCTCACACTGCCAGCTTTGGATTATGGATCTTCAACTGCTGTGGAACTGCTAAGTGAAATAAGTCAAGCAGAGAAAGTTATCATACGGTTTCACTCATGTGGAACATAAGGAATAGTGCAGAGAACAATAGGGGAAGGGAGGGAAGACTGAAGGGGAAAGAATCAGAGAGGGAGACAAACCATGAGAGACTCTAGACTCCGGGAAACAAGTTGAGGGTTGCAGAAAGGGAGATGGGTGGGGGGATGGGGTAACTCGGTAATGGGCAATAAGGAGGGCCCGTGATGTGAAGAGCACTGGGTGTCATATGCAACTAATGAATCATTGAACATTATATCAAAAACTAAAGATGTACTATACATTGGCTAATTGAATTTAAATTAAAAAAAAAGAAGAGGGTACATTAAAGTAGGGACATAGTGTGTCATTTTTACTGGTATCTCTGGGTTAATTTTTTGTTACACATCCCATTAGAGTTTTGCCAAATTAACTGATAAAGGAAATCCAGCCACTTTCAAGGGGAAATGGCTATAGAGTTTCCAGAGATTGACATATATAGAGGATAGTCAGTTACTGAATTTATTTTTGTTCTATCCAGGGGATGCTTAATGTGGTGTCTGACTGTGGTGTCTCTCCTGATTGGATGGGGCCCCTAAATGTGGGGCGGTGATTGATCGATTGATCGGGAGGGGAAAAGAATTCACCTGAGGCAGAACAAAGGAGAATAGAAGTTTACTGAATACACCGCAAGGGAGCTGTGAGCAGGGCAGCAGAGGAGAGACAGTCTGCCACAAGGCAGTGAGAGGGGGCTGTATTTATAGAGGGAAGGTGAGGAGGTATGGGGATATATGGAATTTCCCATTTTTTGGTAAGTGTGCCTGGTTGTAAGTAGCCCATTGGTTAGTTAGGGCCTATGGATGTTTTGAGGTGGGTCACCTGTTGGGCCTGTCTGTGTTTAGCCAGGCGCTTGGGGTCGCTTTGGGCCCTTCTGCCTTGATCAGGTTTCCATTGTTCAAACCTGTTATCTAAAAGCGGCCTCTTCAGTCAACATTTAAAGAGTCATGTACAAATTTCCAGTTCAATCAACTAGTTAAGGATATTGAAACTGTTTCTCTCTCATCAGCTATCACTGAGAAGAGCCTTGGTCTCCATTTTAGGATTAGTTTAAGTAATTTGCTATGCCCTTTTCTGCCAGAGCTAACCTATTCTCACTGAATATTAAATTGTTGGTCTTTATATCTTTGCTTATAAATTAACGTGTTCCAGAGTAAAATTCTGTTGTGAAGATTTAATATATTGTGTTTTATAGAGCTTTTAAACTGGGGCCTTATTTTAAAATTATATCTACAAGGAGATATTTCTACTAGAAGAAGCACTTCTTTAATCTAAGGCAAAACAGCTAATGATCTAATTTGAGAGTAAGGCCGCATCCATATGTTTAGATAGGTTAGCAGTTACTCAAATGAATGAAGACTATATTGATGGATTAATTAACACCGCTGGAACTCAGCTAAGAAGTTCTCCTAATACACCTGAGGTCACTGACCTCAGGTTGGGAATCTCATGTCTAGGCAGCCAGCAGGGCCCTGTTCCCTTTGTCTTCCCATCTGCTAAGATTTCAAGGGGATAGTCTTACCCAGCTTGTCTGTTTATTGATCCTGCTCCATGATCAGGCTGAGGACCTTGACCCCTCTCTAATGATTCTTTTCCACTGCAGAAGTTTTCAGTGGGGCATGGTTGTCAGGGACAGGAGATTGAGTGTTGAAGGAGTATGGGGGAGGTACTAACAGGAACTGATGAATCACTCTTATCCCCTATTACCGATAGAGAAACTTTTGACATCTGTATAACAGAGATAAGGCCATCCTTACTCCGTGTGTAAGCTATGTAGGCAGTGGTATTTTTCAGACACCAAGAGGATTCATCTAAAGTCATCTGCCTCATTCATGCTTATAATCAATCCTTACCAATTTGTTTATGTAGTGCATCATAGTTTTCAAAAGGTAAATATCACTGAGCTCTAGATCTGAGTCCTCAATATTCATGTTCATCCTCCCGCATAACCCAACAGTCAATTGGATAAAGGGCAGGAAACTGACCTTGGGAAAAAACCGTATATTCTTTTTCTAGGAATTTGACATCGGGAAAAGAGAATCTATTTTGGTATCAACTATTCAGTTAGGTGAATTTGGGAGCTGGGAGATGGCAATGTAAGTAAACATCAATGAATGATGAAAAACATTAATAAGGCCCTACTTCAGATAGAGAAATAAGGCAAATGTACAGAAAGAGAAACTGGAGATGCTATGATGTGTCTTGCTTACTAATATCATTCCAGTGGCTTGTTCATATTGTGGGGAGGTCTGTCTGTATTGCTTATCCTTGGGTTTCATGTGTTATACCTGGATTCTTCTGGCAGATTTCTCCTTTACACTTAAACTTCAGGCACCAATTCTTTACTCTGAATGAGTTTACCAGATAGATTTTCTTGTGGATCTGTTTAAAGAAGAAGCACAAGAATACTGGTATATGGGTAAGAGATATAGAAGTTTCATGGCCTCAAGGTCAGACCAAGTCAGGGTGAGATGATGAAGAATGTAACCAGATGCAGAGAGAACAGATACCTATGTGGTGTCCTTTTTATATATATCTGAGAGAAGTACTGTTTAGTAGAGATTTATGGTATTTTCAGCCAAGAGAATCTCGATATTATTCATAATATTTCTGTCTACAGTTTGTGTTACAATTATAAACACATTGTGAATATTATTTTTAAAAATAAAGAAAAATTAAGGTAACTGTAGATTCACATGCAGTGGTAAAAACGAAAAAGAGAGAGTCCATATACCCTTTGCCCAGTTTTGCCAGTGGTAACTGATGTGAAATGTTGGGGTCCGGGAGCCAACAGCCAAGAAAGAATTCTTGAGGCATCTTTGGTGCAAAAAAGGTGGTTTTATTAAAGCACAGGGACAGGACCCGTGGGCAGAAAGAGCTTTACTGGGGTTGTGAGGAGTGACTTATTATACACTTTCAAGTTGGGAGGGGAGAAGACTCTAAGGAATTTGGAAGCAAGGATTCCAGGACCTTGGGCTAGCTGCTGTTAGGATAAGGTCATTTACTACCGTCTAGTAAAACCTTAGTCATGAGACCCTTCAGATGTATATCAGTGGGCCATGTGCTTGGAGGAGGATGATTGCTAACATATATCTTGGGGTGCGGGGGGTTAGAGATAAAGGGAGTTTCCAAAGCAATTTTTTATGTTAAAGAAGACTTACAGGGTTCTGGAGGTTTGGCTAATGTCAAGCTGAGGTTGCCTTTTGCCTCTAGCAAAGTATTAACATTAAGGCAGCTGAGTTCCTGGAGGAAGGTCACCTTGCTTGTCTTAAGTACTAGTCAGTGGGCTGCAAAGGAAATTTAATTTTTTTTTCCTACATTTCTTTTGCCTGTGTTCTCCACATCACTAACCTCATGCAACATTATAGTACAACATCATAACCAGGATATTGACATTGGTACAGTAAAAATACAGAACATTTCCATCGTCACAAAGATATCTCATGTTGCCCTTTAATGGCCAAGCTTACTTCATTCCCATTCTTAGCCTGTCTTTAAACTCTGACAACCACTAGTTTATTCTCCATTTCTATAATTATATCCCTTCAAGAATGTTATATCAACAGAATCATCGTATGTGACCTTTGGGGATTAGCTTTTCTCACTCAGACCAATTCTCTGGAGATTCATCCAGGCTCTTATATCAACAGTTTGTTCCTTTCTGTTGCTGAGTGGTCCGTGGTATGGGAGTGCCATAGTTTGTGTCACGATTCTCCTGTTGAAGGACATCTGAGTTGTTTCCAGTTTCGACTATTACAGAGAAGGCTGCTGTGAACTTTCATGTACAGGTTTTTGTGTGAACAAAAATTTTCATTTCTCTAGAGTGAATGTCCAAAAGTTCAAATGCTCGGTTGTATGATAGTTGTATGTTTAATTTTTTTTTTTTTTTAAGATTTTATTTATTTATTTGAGAGAGAGAGAATGAGAGACAGAGAGCATGAGAGGGAGGAGGGTCAGAGGGAGAAGCAGACTCCCTGCCGAGCAGGGAGCCCGATGCGGGACTCGATCCCGGGACTCCAGGATCATGACCTGAGCTGAAGGCAGTCGCTTAACCAACTGAGCCACCCAGGCGCCCTGTATGTTTAATTTTATAAGAAACTGCCAAATTGTTTCCAGAGAGGCTATGCCATTTTACATTTCGACCAGCAATGTATGTGTGATCCAGTTTCTCCACATCTTCAACATTTTTATAGCCGCTATTTTCAGTTGTACCATTCTGATAGGGGTATTGTGGTATCTCATTGTGGTTTTAATTTGTGTTTCCATAATGTCTAATGATGAACATCTTTTCATATGCTTGTTTTCTCTCTGAGTATCCTCTTCAGTGAAGTGTCTCTTCATGTCTTTTAACATTTTCTAATCAGATTTTTTTTTTTTTTTTCGGTTGTTTTTCTACTACTGAGTTTCGAGAGTTTTAATACATTGCAGATAGTAGTCCTCTGGGCAGACAAATGGTTTGGTTGCAATTATTTTCTTTCAGTCTGAAGCTTGTGTTTTCATCCACTTAACAGTATTTCACAAAACAAAAGCTTCTGAACTTGAAGTCTGAGTTATCTGTATTTTCTTTAATGGATTTCTTTAATAGATTGTGCTTTTAGTGGATTGTGCTTGACCATGTCAAGTCTGGGAAGTCTTTGTCTAGCCCTAGATCTCAAAGATTTTATCCTTTGTTTCTTCTAAAAGTTTTATAGTTTTAAATTTCACATTTAAATCTGTGATCGATTTTGAGTTGATTTTTATATATGGTATGAGACCTAGGCTGAAGTTCATTTTTTATCTTTGCCTCTGGATGTCCAATTGCTTCAGCATCATTTGTTGAAAAGGTAATTTTTTTGTCTATTTCATTGCTTTTGCTTCTTTGTCAAACATCAGCTGAGCAGCCAGCATCTCCCATACTTCTTTGTAAAATAGCTCCCAGCAATTGTACTTAAATTGTTGCTACAAACTTTGCAAAAATATGTTAGATTCAGTGTTCTTTAAAAAATAATTACTTCATCTTTCCTGATCATAAGCTTACCCACCAAAGTAAAGTAGCCAAATGCTTTGATTAAATTAAGCTTAGAATCAAGTGTAATATCTGTAATCCTGTAAAAAAAAGTCTTAGTTTTGACACAATATTTATTTCCTTTTTAGTCAATAATAGCATTTCTTCTGCAGTGACTTCTTGTACTGAAATAAATGACTGAAGAATGTCTGATTGCTCACACAGATCAGTTAGTTGCTAATGAAATAACTCCTTTATAAATAACTATGAATAAATCTGCTGATCCATAAAAGATTCATCCTTAAAGGAATCCAATTCATTTTCTGCCTCTACCACTTCTATGGACATGAAACATCTTCTGTATTCTACCTTGTTGCAGCCATTGCAATGCTGAGAGTGGCACCTGGCTTGTGATAGTATGTTTTAATGGGAGAGGTGACACATTTAATAATATGTGAGGGCTGCAATGTGAAGGGCAGACACTTCTCAAAAGAAAAATGATACTCAAGAATGTCTTTTGCTGTAAAAATTAACTCCAGGAAACAAGGGTTTGCTCCATTTCAAAGATCAAAAAGGCAGTGCTGAAGAAGCATTCTGAGGTTTCCAAAGACAAACAAAACCCATGACTTCGGTTTCATTCCTGGGAATTAATTCTCTGTGCCGTTTTGTATCTGGGACAACAGAGGATGGTGCAAAATTTTAGCAAAAGCAAAATGTGACTTCTCAGCAGATGTCTTTGTGGTTGGAATCTCTTGGGAGTCTAGAGCACCCTCCTATCTTATGTGCCTTTGTAGGATAGCCCATTCCAGGTAGAAAATAGTCCCATCTAGAGTATGGCTTGGAAATGGAGGCTGTACCTTTTTTCTGAGCCTACATATAATTCTTTGACACAGTGATAGAGTATGTGTGGAAAAAAAAGACAATTATCTGAAAAAAATTATGAAATAAGACATGTATAGACATTTATTTTCTTAAATCTCAGGAAAAAAAGATGACTATTAAGAAAAAAAGATGACTATTAAGAAAAATTTTTCCAATAATGGATAAATCTAGTAGTGACTTAAATGATGGCTTTTAAGGAGTTGTGTAAGTTATGATGGCAACAAGCGATGTGTTCAGGCTGTTAATTGTTTTTAAGTTGCTAACCTATGTGTTTCAGGATAGAAAATTAGGAGTTGTATGACTGAGTTTTCAACTCAAAATGTTGAAATTATGAGATGTTGCCATTTCCCATGTGCATTTTATAATAAAAAGAGATGATACTAAATCTTCATTTAAGCATACTTGCTCCTGAACACAGTATTAAAAATATATTACCCATGTAGAACATCCAGAAGTATGACCTGGTAACTCAGCAAAGCTTTCATTCTCTGGGACCAAGTTTGCATACTTGAAATCAGCCTGTCCAAAAGTGTCAGTTCGACAGGGCATTTTGATGGTTTGGGATATGTCTTTTTGTTTCTATTTAACAAAATATATTTTAGTAAGTAAACAGATCATTAAGTGTAAAGCAACCTGAATTTTTGCACCCATAATGCTAGCACTGACATCCAGATATAGAACATATCTAGCACTCCAGGAAGCTCCCTTGTGCCCTCTCCTAGTTTTAAAACTCCCCAGAATTTTGACCGTTTTTGAACTTGATATAAAAGGAATTATATAGTTTGTACTCTGTGTTTGGCTGTCTTTTGCTCAATATTATGTGTGTGAGTTTCATGCATATATTTGCATATATCATATATTTATTCCTTTCATTGTTGAATTATATCCCATTGTATGACTATGTCACATGGATTTATCCATTTGCTGGTAGATGGACATTTGTGTTCTCACGTTTTGGCTGGGAAGATCATTTTTGTCCATGCATTTTGGTATACATGTGTACACATTTCTGTTGTGTATGTAGCCAGGAGTGGAATTACTGGATCCCAGGGCATTTGTATTTTAGCTTTACTAGTTGCTGTTAAACGGTTTTCCAAAGTGGTTTTACCAATTTCCCTCCAACCAGCAATGTACAAGAGTTTCAGTTACTCTACATCCTTGCCTATGCTTGGTGTTGCCAGTCCTTTTAATTTTAATTATTCTGGTTGTAGTCTAGTGATATCTCATTGAGGTTTACACCTGGAATCTTGATGACTAGTAATGTTGAGCACCTTCTTTTTTAAATTTTTTAATTTTTTATTTTTTTTAAAAAAAGATTTTATTTATTTATTTGATGCAGAGAGACACAGCGAGAGAGGGAGCACAGGCAGGGGGAGTGAGAGAGGGAGAAGCAGGCTTCCCGCCGAGCAGGGAGCCCGATGCGGGACTTGATCCCAGGACCCTGGGATCATGACCTGAGCTGAAGGCAGACGCTTAACAACTGAGCCACCCAGGCGCCCGAGCACCTTTTATACACTAATTAACAATCTATTATGTCATATTTTTAATATAAAAGACATCATAAAGTAGATGTTTCTATTTTTCTTCATAAGATTTTAGATAAAAAAAGCTGTCAACTCACAAAATTTCCTGAAATTATTCATAATCATCCCAAATTAATAAGCTTGAAGAAAGTAAACCAGGATCACATTTTAAAAAGCCAGAAGTCAGTGGTAAGATAGTATTGTAATTGCCAAGTTTCATCTCAGATAGCACTTCTTGGCTTTTTGCTTTTTATTCTGTGCCAATCATAGAAAGTCCAGAGTATAATGTCTGTCACAAACAGTCAGAGAGACACATTATCACACCAAGTAAATCAATTATATCTCAAAAGGGGATAACTGTTAGAGCAATGTAAGGGTTAGGAGTTTAGGATGAGATTTCATGAGACATGCTGAGTGGCATTTTATTTGACACACATAGGTGTTTTATACTTTTAGATTTCTGAGTACTGGATTATAACTGCATATGAATTACTCATAATGTATATGAATATGTATGTGCAATACAGAGAACCATTTAGAGACACATGCTACTATACATGAACAATCATCTAAAAGCTCTTGATAGTTCATTAAGCTTCACAATTTGTTGTAGGCACATAAATGACAAAGACTGTTCACATTTCTGAAAGCAAGAAACAGTCTCAGTGAGACTGAAGTTTTTTTTTTTTAAGATTTTTTTAAAAATTTATTTGACAGAGAGAGAGAGAGAGAGCGAGCACAAGCAGGGGGAGTGGCAGAGGGAGAGGGAGAAGCAGACTCCCCACTGAGCAGGGAGCCCCATGCGGGGCTCCATCCCAGGACCCTGGGATCATGACCTGAGCTGAAGGCAGATGCTTAACTGACTGAGCCACCCAGGTACCCTGTGAGACTGAAGTTCTAAATGAGGGAAGAACTCCATACTCTGGCATGAACACTGAGTCAGGTGGTGGTGTTTAAATCCTTATAGTAAGTAATCATACTGGGAGTTCGACTCCCAGCCATTTCCCCTCCACCAGGAGGTCTGAATCTTCCCAGGGCCACCAGCCACTTAGTTGCCCACAAGTGCTAAGACTGTGTCACTATCACTGGCTATATTTATAGAAGTAAGTGCAGCCAGTAATGTGCTTACTATAGACCAAATGTTTGTGTCTCCCCAAAATTCATATGTTGAAATCCTAATCCCCAATGTGATGGCATTTGGAGGTGGGGCCTTTGGGAGGTGGGTCATGAGAGGAGAACCCTCCTGAGTGGGATTAGTGCCTTTATAAGAGAGATTGCAGAAGGATTCCTCATCTTCCCACCATTTGAGAACATAACCAGAAGATGGCTGTCTATGAGCCAAGAAACGGGTTCTCACCAGATACTGAATCTGCTAGATCCTGGATGTTGGACTTTCTAGTCTCCAGAACTATGAGAAATAAATGCTGTTTAAGCCACCCTGTGTATGATATGTTCTAGAAGCTGGAGCAGACTAAGAGAGTGCTTTTGCCTTAAATCAGATGAGTTTGACTTTAACTGAAGCAATTGAATGATAGTGATTGACAAGGTGAGTTCTGGAGTCAGACTTCAGTATGTGTCCTGAGTGAATCACTTAATAACTGTCTGAGCCTCCATTTCCCTCATTGTAAGATGGAAGCTGGTAAACCACTGAGGGGTGGAGGTTTAGAATAATTTCTATGAAGCCCCACCATCAATTGCCAGGACATTTCTGGAGCCGAGCGTTTGAAAATACTAGCTAAGTAACAAGAAACATAAGGCATGTTGGACTCAGAATTCTGAGTGTAAGGAAAGGCGACATTTGGAAGCAGAAGAAGCCAGGAGCTCATTTTCTTCTCAGATGTGCTTGAGCTATAAGGACACAGGCCAGAGCTTCCTTTGCTTCATCCCATGTGACTACCTCCCCCCTCCCCAAGATGTTGATGGCACTTCTTGAGCCTAGAAGCCATCAGGGTGGCTCTCAGGGTTGAAGCATACTCCTTTCCATCATTATTATTAGAGAGCAATTAATGAACAACAAGGAAAGTGTCATGCTGCTGGGCCCTCGGGGTTCAGAGACTGCAAGATCTAGGGCTGACAAAAAGGGTCAGTCATCAGTAACAGTTCCCAGGAAGCCAGTGCCATTCTGTAGTGCTCTATTATTTGCAGGTTTAAATTGCATGGGGCTTGAGGAACAACTTGGCAGAGAGTTCCCTGGGTTTTCTTATCACCTCTATGTATCCCATATGGGATGCTACAAAAGCCTCCAACCCAGAACCACCAACAAGCACAGAGAAAAAAGAGCCTGTTTCTCCTAGGTAAAGGCCTAGAAAATGGGTAGCTTAACAATGGCAACTGTTTTGGCAGTAGCCACTTTACTCCAGCCAAAATCAAATGGAACAATGGAAAAACTGTACCCCTCCTTCACAGCTCCCGGAGGGCCAAGCGCAGGCTAATCTTCCACTCTCTCACTTCCCACTGCAGCATGGAAACAGGTGGCAACCCTCTGATCCCCCTGCCCAGCGTTGTTGGCAGGGCTAAAGCGGGAGCTAGTCGTCTATATGTCCCTGCCCTACGTATGGGGGTAGTGCCATGATTCTCCTGTAGGAATAGTACTGGCAAAGCTGAGTGGAGATCTTATCTTTCATTTCCCCACCAGCCAGAAGCAGGTGGTATTCCCATTCTCTCTCACGTGGGATAGGGTTAGTGAGATCCAGCAGTGAGCAGGCTCTCCACATCTTCCTGGAAGAGATAAGACTGAATGAGGTGGTACAAGGCAGAGCTAGTCTCCACCAGGCTGCACAGGCCTCTTCCTGTGTCCCCGGAGCATAGTGGGGAGCAGAGCCTCAACCCTCACCCACTAGCAGTGAGGTAGAAGGAGATGGTGAGAGGCGGAGCTTGTTGGCACCACTGCTTCCTTCTCCTTCATCAGGGGGCTCAGTGGGGAGCTGAGCTCCCCCCTCCCCACCCTGTAGCAACAAAATATTGTAGGTCAGCCCTCTACTTCCTTCTTTCCCAGTGTGGCAGAGGGGCCTGGTGATGAGCTTACATATTCACTCAGCCTCAACCAGGCAGGGAAAGTAAAGGTCACACTTTTTTTTTTTTAAAGATTTTATTTATTTATTTGACAGCAAGAGACACAGCGAGAGAGGGAACACAAGCAGGGGGAGTGGGAGAGGTTAGAAGTGGCTTTCCGCTGAGCAGGGAGCCCGATGCGGGGCTCGATCCCAGGACCCCGGGATCACGACCTGAGCCGAAGGCAGACGCTTAACGACTGAGCCACCCAGGCGCCCCAAGGTCACACATTTGTTGAGAAGATGTTAGCAGAGGGAAAGGCTAGCTGAACTTCTACCTTAACTGCAGTGAAGGAGGTGTGAGTGCCCGGCTCCACTTTGGAGGGGTGATGTCACTTGGATCTAGTGGGAAACTACACACAGCACCCACCTGGACCTCATGCTACACCTCAACAGGTGTAATAAATTCCAATCTGAAACTCATACTTTATACAAAAAAAATAGTTGAAAATGGTCACGGATTTATTTTATTTTATATATTTTTTAAAGATTTTTAAGTAATCTCTACACCCAATGTGGGGCTCAAACTCACAACCCCGAGATCAAGAGTCACATGTTCCACTGACTGAGCCAGCCAGACACCCCAAAAATGGTCACGGATTTAAATGGAAAACTTAAAACTATAAAAACCTTTATGAGAAAGCAAACAGGAGAAAATCTTCAGGATCAGGTCTAGGTGAACAGTTGTTAAACTTGATACCCAAAGCATAATCCATAAAAGGGAAAAATGATAAATTGGATCTCACAAAAATTAAAAACTTTGCCTCTGTAAAAGACCCTGTGAAAAAGATGAAAGGCAAGCTTAAGACGAGGAGACACTATTTCTAAAGAACATGTATGACAAAGCAGTATCTAGAATACGCGAAGAGCTTTTAAAACTCAACAGAAATAACAGAAACAATACAATCAGAAATCAGGTTGACACATAAACAGACATTTAACCAAAGAGATATTCAGGTGACAAAGAAGCACAAAAAAGGTGTTTCACATCATTAGCCATTAAGGAAATGCAAATTAAAATCACATTGAGCTATCACTACATATCTGTTAGAATTCCTAAAATTAAAAAAAAATTGACAACATCAAATGCTGAGAAACTGGAACACTCAAACTTTGCTAGTGGGAATGTAAAATTGTACAGCCACTCTGGGCAACAATTTGGCAGTTTCTTATAAAACTAAACATGAAACTACCATATTGTTCTGCAGTTGCAATCTTGGTTATTCATCACAAAGAAATGAAAACTTGTGTTCACACAAAAATCTGCAGACAAAAATTAAGAGCAGCTGTGTTTCTAATAATTGAAAATGGAAACAGCCCAATTTCCTTCAACTGGTGAATGGTTAAACAAACTGGTACTTTTCATACAATGGAATACTTCTCTCCAATGAAAAGGAATGATCTGTTGATGCAGGCAAAAACCTGGATGACTCTCTAGATCGTTCTATGAAGTAAAAGCACCAATATCAAAAGGTTACATATGATAGGATTATATAACATTCTTGAAATGACAAAATTAGAGGGATGGGTAACAGGTTAGTGGTTATCAGAGGGTAGCAGTGTTGTGGGGACAGGGTTTAGGAGTGACGGAACTGCTCTGTATCTTTACTGTGATGTTGGCTGTACAAACTTACATAAGTGACAGAATTGCATAGAACTAAGTACACACACACACACACACACACACACACACACACATGAGAACAAATAACATTGAGGAAATCTGTGGGGAGAGAATACAGGTAATATTTCAAGAGAATAAAATTTTATAATTTTATAAACCTTATTACTCAAACGGTGAACCTGGAACCAGCATAATCAGCATCAGTTGGGGGCTTTGAGAAACGTAGACTCTCTGGCCCCACCCCAGACCTACTGAATCAGAATTTGCCAAATTCCTGGGTAGTTAGTATACACATTCAAATTTGAGAAGCACTTTTCCATACTTTGTAACAAGAGTTAAAAGCACAGTTCCAAGTCTGTGGGTGCTCTTTGAGTATAGGCACCATGTCTGTCTTCCGCATTATTATGACTTTTGCCTAATACAGTGCCTGGTACCTTGTAGATACTCAATAAGTCATTTTTGTTTTTTGTTTTTTTAATTTTTTTTTCAATAAGTCATTTTTGAATGAACGAATGGATGACTGTGTCCTTTCCATAGTTCTCATGCTCCTTCTCATATTTCCCCAGGTCTGGAGAAGGGTCTCTGTTCTTAGTGACAAGAAAAGGTATACCTGAGAGAAAGAGACTCACATTCATATTTATTAAGCCTTTTTAATTCAACATTTTTAATATTGGCCCCATGCTATAGCCTGTGCAGGGTATAGGGGACACAGATTTAAGTAGGCCCTTTAAGAAGGTTACCATCTAGTAAGGAAGGCAGATATGGAAATACATATTGATATTTGCTCTCATAGAGTTTGTCATCTTCATTCCCTCTAGCAAGAACTTCCAGGTACCTCTTCCCCCCAGAACTCTACTGTGTACTTGCAAATGAAGGCACTTGAGTGTGGAAGAAGACATACTGCACCAAGAACAACAAGGCTGTGCTATGTATTGGTTATTGGTCCTCAGGCAGATTATTTCACCTTGTGACCTTCATTATCTTCATTTGCAAAACAAAGATGAAGTGATCTCCAATGAGACTATTGAAATTATATATTTGGAAATACTGTGTCAACTGAAAAGTAAAAGACTTCTGAAACTCCAGTGATTTTTGTTGTCATATAAGAATATTCTGGGATTAGGTTCGCAGTACTTGGAGGTGGAAATGACATTACTGATACGTATCTGATATAGTGTGATAGAGCTTTCTTTTCAGTGTATTTTATGCTATTATTTCCCTGTAGATAGAACGGCCATGCATGCTACCTTAAGGTTTATAAATTGTTAGCTATCATCCTGTTTTCTACCATGAGCTTCCAGCTACTTCTTTCCTCCAGAACTCTTTGGTATTACCAAATGAAGACACTAGGATGTGATATATAAATAACATCATCTCAAATAATTAACCTCCTTAAAGGGATCTTTGAAATATTTGGGATGCAAACATCTCTGTGTATGTACAGCTTTTAATGTTCTGGTGCAGACTACATGCAATTTAAGTGGTCTCCTCCCCAGACATGCCTGTTGCTGGTTGAGCTGATAATGAGTTAAAATGTTTGTGGTATTTCAACTAAACCTCTAAGTTGTCTTGGGGTATTTTGGACAAAGCCCAAGATTCTTGCACGTGGATCATTTTCAGCTAGGTGTGCGCTTTCAACTCACAGGGAACTTGACTACATAAATCAATTATAAAAGGAGAAGAAGGAAATGTGAGATATAAAATATTAACTCACAGGGTGTTTGCAAATGCCCTTGGATTTAATATTATTTTGGGCCTACTTGTCTCTGATGGCCTCAGCAATTGGGCAAAACTATTCAAATAGTGTTCATTTCAATCTTTCCTGACTTTGGTGATAATGACTAGAGATTGCTGGATCAGAAGTCATAATCATATTCATGAAGACAGGCCTGTGTATTGATCATAAAGTTAGGAAAACATTACTGCTTACCTTAAGTATGGCAAGGTAGGCCTGGGATAAAACTATACACCACTGCAGTAAATGGAAAGTTCCAGGCAAAGTGCATCTGATTTGGGGAAAGGCTACATATACTCTCTGGCCAGAGATTATCCTGAGAAAGAGCAGGCTTTCCCTGTGTTCTCTTAGAGGGCAAAGTAGGAGTCAACATTTCAGGATAGTAGGGAGGCAAATTCTTAATCAGTGTAAAAGTAGAACTTAGTAAAAATTAGCACTTTCAACAAATCTATTGAGCACCTGCTAAGTAACCCACACTACTCCAGGTGCTTGAGATCTGTTAGTGAACCAAAGAGACAAAATCTATAGTCTCATGGATGGGGCTTTTATTTGGGTTCGGAGACACAGACAATAAACAATAAAAATAATAACTAAACCGTGTGGCATGCTAGCGAGTGCTAAGTGCAACTGAATAATGACAAAAAGAATCTGGAGAGAACAAATGGGAGGGCCAGATCGGGAAAGTGAGTTGCAACTCCAAAAGGGGTGGTCGATGTAAAGGTGACCTTTGCAGATACATATGAAGGACGGGGAGGAAGCAAGTTATGTGGCTATCTGCAATGAGGAATGTTCCAAGCTGAAGAAACCAGGGAGCAAAATCCCCAGGCAGGAGTGTGCCTGGTGTGCTCTAAGAACAACATGGAAGCCAGGTCAGCTGAAGTGGAATAACAGAAAGAAGAGAAGATGAAGTCCGGAGCAGTGACAGAGGGCCAGACTCTGTAAGGATTTGGGCTTTTACTCAGAATGGACTAGAGAGGCCTTGGAGGGGTGGAGCAGACTGATTTAATCTGATTTAGTTTTTAAAAGGATTATCTCCAGCTGTTTTGTTGAAAATCATCTGTTGGGGCCTGAGATTGGAAGAAGAGAGACCACTTTGGAGGTTGTTGCTATAATCTAGGCAAGAGGTAATAAGTGTGGCTCCAACCAGGACAGCAGTAAAGCTGGAGAGAAGTGGGGGTACAGTAGTGGATGTATTTTGAAGGTACAGTTCACAGAATTTCCTCGAAGTTTAGACGAGGCTTGGGAAGGAAAAATGAGTCAAGAGTAACTCTTAAGATTTTTGGCTTGAACAACTGAAATGATAGAGTTGCCCTCAACTGAGATTGTGAGCGGAGTAGATTTTGGGAGTAAGATTTTTGACAAGGAATTCAAATTTAAACATGCTCAATTTGAATTGCATGTTAAACATCTGAGTAACAGTTGTTGAATGTACCAGTTATATATACACGTACGAAGCCCAGGACGTCGTTCAAAGCTAGGATATCCATTTCAATGCAGTCAGCAATTGGATAGTGTTTAAAGCCATGGGAGTTAAGTTCACTGAGCAGGGGTGTGTGTGTGAATATAATAAAAAGAAGGGACCAAGGGCTGAACCCTGGGGCTCTCCAAGGTTAAGAGGCAGAAAGAGGAAGAAACAGGAGACGACTCTGTATAGCTTGAATCCATCATGGTTGCACGGTACTTTCCAAACCTGTGTAGTCTGTCACCATGCTGTGGGGGTCTGTGCCATTAATTAGAATACAGCACTTCCAACCTTTGGTTACACTGCAGAATAATAAATCTTAGGTCTCTTTGCTTACAGTTTCTGCCATACCTGTGGGGGAAGGGAGAGGTCGAAGAGCAGTGGTGGATGTCATATAAACCTGCAAACTGGTCACCCTCTCAGGATTAACACGTGTTTAAGTCATGTTATTCCAGCATCTGGTCTCAGCTTTTCAGGCAGAGAAATGAATGCAACTAATATACTCAACACCTAAAAACTAGTCACTTTGCAGTGGATTCATACTAAATAACATGGGACTGTTACGTGAAAGAGAAACCAATTTGTTAATGTTAATGGGGGATAGTTTCCCCAGAGACCATCATGTCTAACAAAGCAAAGGTGGGATGTATTCAACCCCATCCACAGATTCCTTTTTCACTCTCTAGACATCTTGGAAAACAAATTGTATATTAATTTACTTTGTGAGCATAAACCTAGAGCAATGTGAGTAAAACAGTTGAAGGGGATTTGTGCCTAATAGGCCAAGGATCTTAGGCAATGTTAATGGAGTTAACATTCTTCTAGGAGTGGGAGGTATGTTAGACATAAAACAAGCACTTAAGGTAATAAATAAATTTTAAGGTGATAAATTGTATGGAACATAGTAAAAATTCTAATGAAGGAAAAGAGAATGCTAACCATTTCTCCTTACTATGATCAAAAGAATTCTCAGAGCCCTAGGAGATAAAGTGGGCAGCACCCATGAATTTGACTGTGTGCTGCCTCAACTGGATAGAAAAGGGATCCCACTGTTTATAATAATATTTCATGTAACTTTTGGGCTTGACAATATAGCATTTGCTCTAAAAATAACTCATTATTCAGTAAAAATATTACCCAGTAATGGAAAAGTCCACTTCTTGTCATTCCCACAGTACAACATGTTATCTTTTCAAAAGTTTGGGAATTGAGTTTTTTTAAAAAAGAAATCAAGTTCCTATAGAAAGAAAGTTAAATAAGATATTAAATAGATTTATTCTGTTTTTTCATGAACCCCGGTATGCACCTTCATCCCTTCTAAGGGAGTTACTTAGAAGATCCCTTCTAAGTAACTTCAACAAGTGCCCTGTAGACAAGGGCTTTCCAAACTGCAATGTTCATGGAAATCCCCTGGCTGTCTTGGTAACATGCAGACTCTAATTCAGTGCGTCTCGGGTGGGGCCTGAGATTCTGCATTTCTAACCAGCTCCCAGGTGATGCTAGACCATGCGCCATACTTTGAGTAGTGAGAGGTTAGACACACTGAAGGAACAAATTTACTCTGCCCAAAGCCCTGGTAGGAATGAGTGACCTTAACCCTTGTCCCTTTCCATTTTGTGTTTTAGCTTGGCATGAGCACAGGTGACCCACTTTGTGATAAAACTGTGGAGTTCAACTATAGCTTTAGGTACTCTGAGGCGGAACCAAAGGTGTGTGTGTGTGTGCGTGCACGCGTGTGCATGGGCGTGCGAACTATGCGGAGAGTTTCGGATATCTTTTCCTGCAGCCTAAATTGCCACATTTAGCTTTTTGCTTTTAGCTTGCTTTGAGTTGATCCACACCAGTGGTCCTTTAGCCTGGACCTGCAAAGAACTCAAACACCTGCATCCAACATGGCCACCATACATTCTTTTGAAAATCCCGTAGAGTGCACGCAAAAGGAGATACCAACTGCAAAATATATTAGAGGCCTCTTGTCTGCCTTCTTCTCATACCTGTTTAATTTCTTTAAATCTTTGCCCAGGGGAACCCAGGCTTTTTTGATCATCCGAAAGATAGTCCACTGGAGAAATTGGCAACTGCCTCTACAAATGGTCCTTCACTTTTTTTTTTTTTTTTTTTGGTCCTTCACTCTGACCAGGGTCTTTCTATAGCTCATTGCAGTTTGCAATACTCTGCACTGTTGGGCATGGCAGTATTTTGATTAGTTGTGGCAAAGAAGACCAAAAAACCCCACAAACAAACAAAATAAAAACTGGAGCAGTTCCTATAGTTGGAAGCTGCTAAGACGTTTTTCCCCATCACTACAAGAAGAAAGGACATTTCATTAAAAAACGGAGTTGATTAGCCTTACAAAGCTTTTCGTTAGGGGTCAAGCTGGTACCTGACAGATTCTGTCCCTCCAGTATCGTGTCTCCTTAAGGAACCAGCAGCACATGTGATTTCAGGAAGAGATGAGGAGGAGGAAGAGAAAAGCGGGGTATTGTCTACAGAGGCTACTATTAGGCCCTAATTCATTAAGCAATACTATTTGACAGGCTTCCTCTGTATTCTGCAAGGGATGTCATGAGGAATGGCAATTCGAGGTGACATAATCTGAAGGAGAAACATTTCCTACAGCACTCGATTGCTGTTAGGACATCACGTTCCTAAATAAAATTAAAGGAAAGTGCTAGAGCCTTTCCATTTCCTGGGCATTATTAGTGTGAGCCTGGCAATTACTGACAGCTAGTCAGAACAGTTTGTGTTCTTTGCTCTCTGGGCATTTCCTAATTATGAATAATAATTCCATTAATCATGCACTTGAAACAAGCAAATTATCCAGCAGAACATCATAATCAGTTGCATCAAAGAGCCTTCAGGAAGCCCCCATGTGGCTCTGTTTTAGCTTCTCCATTTGCAGCTCTCCCCAGGTACCTTTGGGAAGTCAGGAGTCAATGGCTGTCGCCTAGCACTGAAAAGTATCCATCAGAAGATGACTTTGCAAATGAAGCCACATCCTTTGGAAGTAATGGTTCTTACTGAGGTTTAATATCAGCCTCATGGCACGCCAGACGTACCCTGTGAATGGCCACCAGGGGATGCTAGGGACTGACAGTGACCATTTGCTCCCTTCTCCAAAGCTTACAAAGGACAGGTCCCCCTTCGGCCACTACTAAGGGTTTCTGACATTCCTGTTTCATCCCAGCTCCCAGCTGGACCTCACTATTGTATGTAGATGTCCTAATCCTGGAAGTAAGTCTCCCACAATCATAAAATTATCCTCAGTCCACTGACAAAATGAAAATCGTTATTAAATTTACACAGAGGAGCCTCCCAATGGTCATGTTTGTGTAAAAGATGATTTTCTATAACCCTCCTCCCTTCCTTCCTAAATTTGTGCTGACATACGAATGCTTGGCTCCCTCATGATATAACACATCTTGCTCCCATCCTTGTTCTCTGGTGTGCTGGAAAGAAAGCTACCTTCCTGGAGATATCAGTGGAATGGCAGGTCCCAGAAAATGGTTCTCCAGTCAACTTTTTTTATATAGCATTTCTTCTTAGCACTGTTTGAATCATATTATCTCTTACCACTGGGGATTTTATTGCTTCTTTCGTAAAGAAGAAAATGGACCAAATATGTTGATTTCAAAACCAGAGTCCCAACCGCCAGCAATAGCAAGTGACACCAAGGCTGTTTATGTGGATATGAAGTGAGGAGAAGAAAGTAAGACATTGTCTAATCAGTCATTCTATTAAACACTGACCCTCCTAGGCAGCAGGTGCCCTGCCAGGTTCTGTATTTTTTGTGTGTATGGTGGCTGAGAAGATAGAAATATGAATAAAAGATAGTCCTCTTTGCCAGAGAATCTGCACTTTATTCCATCAAAAAAAAAAAAAAAGCTAAAGTGTGACACAGAATTGAGTCAAGTCACACAATGACTCCAGTTCCATGTTTACTAAATTGACGCTTCTGAACAGCTGAATCTCCTGGGGAGCTAAACATTATTTGGTTGTATAGAAGTGGTTGGTGGGTATCTAATGAAGCATCACAAAAACACTTATTACAGTTTTAAAATTAATTGAAAAGCGGGGGACACAGAAATTTAGTGTGTGATCAGGTGTGGGAGCCGGGGATGCGCCAGGCTTAGATCTGTCAAGAAAGAAAGTGCCATTAAGCCGCAAGAGGTGTGGCTGCCTGACAGCCTCCAGCTGCATCACCGGCAGGATCCACCTCAGCTTGCTAGCTGATGTCGGGCTCTTTCTAGCAGCCCTTAGTCCATGGCTGTGCCGAGTGGGATTACCAAGGCCTGGCCACTCCTGACCAACACAAGGAGAGTCGAACAATCAGTCCTTGTTCCCCAGCTCCTTGAGCTGGCTGAGACTTTGTCCGATGTGCATCATGGACAGGGGTTCTCCCTGCTCAGTCTTGCTCTCCCCCGCCCCGCCGCGTTTACGTTTCTCCAGCATTATTCCTCAAGAATCATCTTGTGCTCATAACTCTGTCTCTGTGTCAGCTTGCCAAAGGACCCCAGTGACCCACGGTGTCTGCCTACACCTGTAACTAATATCAAGAAAAATAGAAATGATTTTAAATCAGGGCCAGAGATTGTAGAATGTCTGCAAAATTCTCCATCCCTAATAAATTTTCCTTCCCTAGGAAACGTTTTGTTTCTTTGGACAGGTCACTAAGCCAGTGTAAATGCTTTTGGAGGGAGTCTCAACTGGCGTCCTGTAACAAGGGAGGTTTAGTAGAGTTCCCCGAGTGCAAGCAGTCAAGGAGCACTGTCTCTGGAGAAGGTAAAAAAATAAAATCAGCTCAAAGTTTGTATATTTTTTATTGGTAGTGTGGGCCCAGTAATTTAATTTAATTTAATTTAATTTTAAAGGTATTTATTTATTTATTTGAGAGAGAAAGAGAGCAAGCGCAAGTGAGGGGCAGAAGGAGAGGGAGAAGCAGACTCCCCACTGAGAAGGGAGCCCCACCTGGGGCTCGATCCCAGGATCACAGGTTCATGACCTGAGCCGACTGAGCCACCCAGGTGCCCCAGGGCCCAGTAATTTTAAACGATGTCAGTAAAAAAAATAGTTTTCCCTGTCAAGGTGAAATGTTCCCCAACCCCCTACCCCTGGCCTCAATATGCAGCTGTGAACTATTTAAATTTTAAATGTGAAATGGTCTGTATTTTAACTGTTTTCAACCATGAAATTTCAAAGTCTCCCTTTTCTGATCCCTTAATAAGATACTGGGCAAATTCCTTTATTTATGGATATTAAAATTTTGTCTAGTCCTGTTTAAAACTCTAACATCACATTTGTTTATTATGGCTCTTACAATTAATGCTGGGTTTGTGTCTAAAGAGGACTCCTCATACCTTTTCCCCCTCAGTATAGCACTTTGTGTGTGTGTGTGTTGGTGGTGTCAGGGTCTGGGATATTCTGTCTCTCACTTACAGATGTAGGTCCTCTAGGTTTGGGAACAGGGATGAGAGTCAGGGATATAGCAATGCTTGTATATGACTGCTGCCATTTGGCGCCCCATTTCTTACCTTAATTTGGTCTAATTCTGTATGTTGTACTGGTATGTACGTGGTGTGGGTGATACTCAGGCGAGGATCTGCTTTACCCAGGATCACTCCATCACTGAGGACCCCTACAGAGAAGGAATGTAGTATCTCCTTCTGACTATCTGCTAATACTCCATACTCCCAGTCTCTTCTCTGGGTTGAGTGTTCCAACGTTTGGCCAGTCAGTGGCTTGAGAAACCCCAGAGCTCCTTCCCAGTGGGAACTGCTGTTGTTCTCTACTCCAAGGACTATGGAAAACTGGGATAGGCTAAAGTTGTCTCTATATTTTTTCCAGCCTTACGACATTGTGCTTTCTTGAAGTCTTGGTGGCTTTGACCACTGCAGTGGAACTCTGTTCTTCAAAATCTCCAGATCACAAATTGACATCATTCTTTCCTATTCCCTATGCCACCAGCCTCCAAAGAACTCCTAACAAACTATTTTAATGATTTCCCTTTGGTTGTTGAAACAGGATATCCAGATGAGGGAATAGGAAATAAGATCACATTCTCCTCTTCTTACAGACTTGGCCAAAATTTGTGATTGATTCTCTTAAACCCATCATTTGGGTCAACATTTGGATTTAGGAAAAGAAAATTGTAAAGGGAAGGAAGGAGCCTTTCTTTGAGCACCCTGCATGCTTCAAAAGCTGTCAGGTGTAACTCTCCTTCTCGTCTCTGGGTCTCTGCCAGTTCTGGGATGGGAAGGTTTATGATGGCAGTAGAGCTCATTCTCTTGCCTCTAAATTCCTTCAAGGAGATGGCTCATATAAAGGCCCTTTTTAAGTGGATTTGTAGGGGCTTTCATTATCAGCTGTTTTTCCTAACAGCCCAGCCTAGACTAACAGGGAAAATCCCACTCAACATCCTATCACTCCAGTTTCTTACCTATAAAATGTGGGATTAGGAGCACCTGGTTGGCTCAGTCAGTAGAACATGCAGCTCTTGATCTCGGGGTTGTCAGTTTGAGCCCCATGTTGGGTGTAGAGATTACTTAGAAATAAAATCTTTAAAAAATGAGGGAAGGGAGCCTGAGTGGTTCAGTCGGTGGATCATCCAACTCTTTTTTTTTTTTTTTAAGATTTTATTTATTTATTTATTTGAGAGAGAGAGAACTTGAGCGAGTGAGTGGTGGGGGGGAGGAGCAGGGGGAGAGGGACAAGCAGACTCCGTGCTGAGCTTGAAGCCCGACTTGGGGCTTGATCCCATGACCCTGAGATCATGAGCTGAGCCGAAATCAAGAGTCAGATGCTTAACCGACTGAGCCATGCAGGTGCCCCGAGTGTCTGATTCTTGATTTCGGCTCCATTCATGATCTCAGGGTTATGAGATCCAGCTCTGAGTGGGGCTTGACGCTCATCAGGGAGTCTGCTTGGGATTCTCTCTCTCCTCCTCCCTCTGCCCA
Source organism: Phoca vitulina (assembly GCF_004348235.1). Lineage (NCBI taxonomy): Eukaryota > Metazoa > Chordata > Mammalia > Carnivora > Phocidae > Phoca > Phoca vitulina. Next base: position 8,990,261 of record NW_022589738.1, on the reverse strand, counting down.
CCCCCCTCTAAAATAAATAAATAAATCTTAAAAAAATACATAAGGGATTAGACAAAAATAATCCCCCAAAGTTTATTTCAGTTCTAATAGTGTATGGGTCAGAAATCTCTTATCAAGAGTAGAATTAGAATACTCCATCCTCACTGAAGCTAATTCACTCATATTTAATGAATCTTGACAATATCTCTATAACACATCACTGCAATATTTGTTTAGATTTGTGTCTTTCCTTTATACCAGCAGGCCCTCAACGGCAGCAGACTGTATTTTGTTCTTGTTGTATCCCTATAACATATGGACCCTGCATATATCTTGTTTGAAGGAATGCGTAGTTCATGTGATTTTTAAATGCAAATTACCGATAAGTGACTTTTAGCAGTGGCTTGTTATTAGAAAAATATCAGTGAATAAATCAATGTTTGTCCTTACTTTCCTGTGAGTCTAACGCCATGCCATGATTCTGGGAGATTCAGAAGAAATGCAAAAAAAAACACTGTTCCTGACCTCATGAAGCCCAAGCTCTAACTGGGAAAGCAAAATGAAACTAAGACAGAGTTGAGTGTTAGTACACAAGCTGCAGAAGATTTCCTAGAAAACAGATTAGCAAGAAGTCGAAAAGCAAATACACTTCCAGCCACATGCTCTTATGACTACCAAGATAGAATGTGAAATAATTGGTCTTCCACTGGGGTGAAAGAATAGCCATTTCTAGCCGAGGACCCCCACATCACAAATAAGTGACCACCTATTTCATCAGTAGTTGGTGAAGTGCGGTGAGGTAGTAAAATGTTGCTGTTAGGCACACAGTCTCTAGAGTTAACACACACCTTATTAGATTTGTTACCCGGGGAAAGTTAATCATCCTTTCTGTGCCTCGGCTTTCTCATATATAAAATGGAAATAATAATAGAATTTTCCCCACGGGGTCATTGTGAGAATCAAATAGGTAAATATAAGAATATGGCTTGGCACCCAGTTACTGCATTATTAGTGTTTTCTGTCCTTATTATTACTGAGTAGATCACATTACTGAGGTTGTGAAAACACAAATGCAGAATTTCTGGTATTTTTTTTTTTTTTTTTTTAAAGATTTTATTTATTTATTTGACAGAGAGAGACACAGCGAGAGAGGGAACACAAGCAGGGGGAGTGGGAGAGGGAGAAGCAGGCTTCCTGCCGAGCAGGGAGCCCGATGTGGGACTCGATCCCAGGACCCTGGGATCATGACCTGAGCCGAAGGCAGACGCTTAACGACTGAGCCACCCAGGCGCCCCAGAATTTCTGGTATTTTTAAGAAACTTAAAATCAGAGTCCTTAGCAAGAGTTTTATACACATACAGACACACACACACAGAGCTTTTAAGAACAGTGAAAATTTGTCACAATCTTGAGTTGTATGTTTCTGGAGATTATATTATGGATGCATCAGAGTGGTCAGCAAATCCTTATAGAATGTTCAATAATTAAGCTTCCTCGATAAGAATTTTCAAGACAAATTGGTTGAATAAATCATGCTTTTTATTGCCTGATGTTATAATAAGGCTGCAGATTATGTCCATTTCAAGCAAAAAAAAAATCAAATACAGATGCAGTACAGGTGTTTCAAGTTTTAGTCCTAGAGCAACTGTACAAAATGATGCAATGTAACTTTTTCAAGTCCTACTCCTCAGGGCTAATACCTGGGAAACAGATACATATTTAGACATTCTACTGATCAGATGGTGGGCTTCTCAGGAATCAAATAATGCTTTAGCATCACCAGAGCCCCTCAGTTGAATGGGCTCCTTGGAATGCTAGGAGTTTCTGAGAGTTGTGGAGTGTGCTTGATTGGGAGAGGAAGCCAGATTGCAGTCAGGAAGCCTGTCTAAATAATCATTGCTGACAAATTCCTTAAAGTTTCTCAGAGAAGGGGACCAGAATTTCCAAGACTATATACATTTGTTGTCATTTCTTTTCCTTTTAAATAAATATTCAACTTCTTGCTTAACTTTGTATTCAAAATTTTGTATTTTTTCCTTAAAGGAACACTCCCAAATTGTATAAACTTTAGATCCCACAAAATTTGGAGCTGCCATTGCTACTGACCTCTTAGCTTTTGTTCTAATTTCTACTGTTTGTTTTCTGACCCTTTCTCCATCCCACCCATCCAATTTAATTACTGTTGGTCTCCCAACTTCTAATTACTGGAAGTAAGGTAAATATTCCCAAATTATTTTCTTTTTCATCAATCAGTGAGAGTTGATGTAAACTGGGACTATAGATTTACTCTTCAGTGAAAATAGATCTTGGTCTGTGTTAAAAACTGTATTATGACCTGCTTTTGCCACTTCTATTCAAAATAATATTGGAAGTTCTAGCCAGAGCCATTAGGGAAGAAAAAGAAATAAAAGACATTAAAATTGGATAGGAAGAGGTAAAATTAACTCTGTTCATAGATGACATGATCTTATACATAGAAAACTCTAATGGCTACACACACACACACACACACACGCTTATTAGAACTATTAAATGAATTTAGTAGAGTTTCAGGATACAAAATTGACACACAAGAATTGTGTTTCTCTAGGGCGCCTGGGTGGCTCAGTCGTTAAGCGTCTGCCTTCGGCTCAGGTCATGATCCCAGGGTCCTGGGATCGAGTCCCACATCGGGCTCCCTGCTCGGCAGGAAGACTGCTTCTCCTTCTCCCACTCCCCCTGCTTGTGTTCCTGCTCTCGCTCTCTCTGTCAAATAAATAAAATCTTTTAAAAAAAAAAAGAATTGTGTTTCTCTACACTTACAATGAACCATATAAAAAGGAAATTAAGAAAAAATTCCATTTATAATAGCATTAAAAAGAAAATGCCTAAGAATAAATTTATACAAGGACACAAAAGACTTATACACTAAAAACCAAAAAAAAAAAAAAAAAAAAAAGTAAAAATAAAGAAGACATAAATAAATGGAAAGATAGTCTGTGTTTATGCATTGGAAAAATTAGTATTGTTAAGATGTTAATATTACAAAAGTGATCTATAGATTCAATGTAATCTCTGTCAAAAGTGCAATGACATTTTTTTGAAGAAATAGAAAAATCTATTTTAAAATTGGTATGGAACCTCAGGGGCACAGAATAGCCAGAACAACTTTTAAAAATAAGAAAGTCGGAGGACTCAAATGTGCTGTTTTCTAAACTTACTACAAGGCTAATGTAATTAAAACCATGTGGTACTGCCATAAAGGCAGACATATAGAACCAGTGAAATTGAATAGAGAGCTTAGAAATAAACTTTTGCATCTATGGTCAAATGATTTTCCTTAAGGATTGAAGACCATTCAACAGGAAAAGGAGAGTCTTCAACAAATAGTGTTGGGAAAACTGGACACTCACATGCAAAAGAATGAAATTGGACCCTTACTTTGTACCATATGCAAAAATGAACTCAAAATGTATAAAAGACCTAAACATAAGAGCTGAAACTATAATATTTTTATAGGAAAAATTAAGGGGAAAGCTTCAAGACAATGGATTTGGCATGAAAGAAAATAACAAATATTGGTGAGAATACAGAGAAATTGGAATCCTGATGCATTGTTGTTGGGGATGTAAAATTGTGTAGCCACTGTGGAAAGTAGTTTGGCAGTCCCTGGAAAAATGAAACATAAAATTACCATATGATACAGTAGTTTCACTTCTGGGTATATACCCAAAAGAATTGAAAGCAGGGATTCAAACAGTATTTGTATACCTATGTTCACGTCAGCAGATGAATGGATGAACAAAATACACACAGTGGAATATTATTTAGCCCCAAAACAGAATGAAATTCTGATACATGCTATAACATAGAAGAATGAATCTTGAAGACGTCACGAAAACGCAAAGATTGTATCATTTCACTTATAAAAGATACCTAAAGTAATGGAATTCAGAAATAGAAGGTAGAACCCTGGTTGCCAAAGTCTGTGGGGAGGGCTGAATGTGGAATTATTTTGGATACAGAGTTTCAGTTTGGAAAGATGAAAAAGTTCTGGAGATGGATAGTGGTAGTGGTTGTACAACAATGTGAATGTACATAATGCCTTTGAAGTGTACACTTAAAAATGGTTAAAATGATAAATTTTGTTTATTTTACAATAAAAAGTTAAATTATAAAAACTGAATTATGTTCAAATTGATGCTTAATTTAAAAAAATCATAAGTGATTTAGTTCTCTAAGGTTATGCCATGTATATATCAATTACAGATTTCTGCTGATTATCTTATAGTTTTTTTAAAAAAATGATTTTATTTATTTGAGAGAGAGAGAGAGCATGCATGAGTCAGGGGAGGGCTGGAGGGGAGGGAGAGGGAGAGAGAGAATCTCTCAAGCAGACTCCCCCACTGAGCGTGGAGCCGGAGACGGGCTCCGTCCCATGACCCTGAGATCATGACCTGAGCCAAAACCGAGAGTCAGATGCTCAACTGACTGAGCCATCCAGGTACCCCTCTATAAGCTAGTTTTAATCACACAATTCTCATTAAGTTTTATTCTTGAGGAGTTAAGTTTCGCTTTTCAATTTGTACTTGTGATTATAAAAACCCGTTGACAGTTGCAAAGCTTACCTTTGTGTACACTCAGAAGACAGGCGATGGTAAGGCAAACATGTTGATGCCAAGTACAAAGGTCAATATATGCACTGTGTGGTCAGAGACCTGGAGAATAAATGCAGTTAGTTTGTCACTTATTTCCTAGATTTTTCAAATCAGCCTTAGAACCATGACTGTTCTTGTATCAAGTTAAGAAAATCAGCTTTTAAGTAGAGAAAGATAACCTTTTCTAATTTGGAGTCTGGTATGAGGATTGGTATGAGAAGAAATGAGAACCAGCCACCCAAGGTCCTCCAGTGTGAATGGTGCAGTGCAATTAGGGTTTGGCTGACTTGCACTTGCAGGGAAAAGTCACTCCCCAGCAATGCTGTGTTGGCAAAAATTGGGTCATCAAATATCCTCCTTTTCCTGAAAGTGTTCCAGAAGAATATTTATTTTCAGAGTGTAAACCTGATTTTTCAGCTTCTAACAAGACTCAGCTGAAACTGTTTCAGGGAGGAGCCAGTCAACAGTGTCAGCCATATTCCAGCAGCCGAGTTCAGAGACAACGGAGGTCCACACGCGCATTCACAGACACATAGGAACTTACACATACACATACATTCTGTTTACTTTAGGCAAGCATTGGAAATATACTAATTTTTTTCATTCTTAGAACTCTAACCCGAGTGCCACAAACACCTTATTTACATTGTTCTTGAAATGAGCATTCTAAAACCATAGCTAGCTAAAATAGTCTCGCCAAAGGGATAGATGACTTTCACTCGTAAACTCAGAGCTTTGTGCTGACGTGGTCATTGTCACTTTCATCCTTTCCTAGAAGGGGACTAGCACACAGAGATAGAGTATTCCTCTGTACACTGATTTCTCAAGCTGGTCAGCATAAAATGCCTCAGTTTTTTTGCATCAATGAAAGAATATGAATAACTTCGCTGTTGAAACATATAAGGATGTGTGCTTTTATCATCATCATCATCATTACACCTTGCACATATAAACTCACATAGGCACATTTAAAGAATAATGAAGTGAATAATACAATTACCAGTCAATATAATGCTATTGTGTGATTAGAAAAAGCTCTGCTACAGGCTCTTTGTCAAATTCAGGTCTTCCAACGTGTCTCATTTTTAGACAGAGGTAGAAGGGGAAATGGCTACCTAATACGTATTCTCATGGTATTTCCCCAAAGGCTTGATGGAAACACTCATTGCCTCATCTGACATAGGTTTGGAATTGGCAGATTGTCACTTCTACCCATTTTCTATTGGCCAAAGCAAGCTATATGACCAAGTCCAGCATGAATGGGGTGGAGATATGGAAGTACTCTTCTCAAGGAGGACCGAGTAAACATTCTCAGTCATATTCCAGTTGCCTAGCTCAGACACAACAAACATCCTCATATACATTCACATATAGGGGTGGGTGATAAATATTTGCTAAACAATAATATAATGTTAATATGTAATATTTGATAATATTAATTTGTCATAGTCATGCTATTTCTGTAATCATATTGAATATGTGTCTGATAATTCTAGGATCTGCAATATTTGTGGGTCTGATACTGTAGTTTATTTATTTATTTATTTTTAAAGATTTTATTGATTTATTTGACACAGAGATAGCGAGAGCAGGAACACAAGCAGGGGGAGTGGGAGAGGGAGAAGCAGACTTCCCGCTGAGCAGGGAGCCCGATGCGGGGCTCGATCCCCCGATGCGGGGCTCGATCCCAGGACCCTGGGATCATGACCTGAGCTAAAAGCAGCCGCTTAACCGACTGAGCCACCCAGGCACCCCTCTGATACTGTAGTTTAATGTTTTTATCACCATTTATGGTGCTTTCTAGGTGTGTGTGTGTGTGTGTGTGTGTGTGTGTGTGTGTGTTATTATGGTCGTATATATTGCGTAAATTTAACTGGTGTGATTTTTGGACTTTAAAGTGTAGACTTTCAGAAATAATTTCCTTTATTTCTGGTAAGTAATTGATAATGTATTCAGCCACATAGGTTGTGTGGATTCTAATTCCCATATTTTTTGAAGGAAGAGGCCGTTTGTTCATGGAAAATCCAGCAGGCAAATTAGCAAAGGGGCCAAATATTCGTCTGAGAAAACATCTGCATAGGATCTGGCTTCTTTCCCATTTCCCATTTGGGGTCCCACATTCTTAGAAAACCTTTAATAAATGAAAACTGGTCAGAGAGCAGTAGGAAGAAATTCAGAGTGCAACTAAAGCCTAAATCAAGCCTTAAACTACAAGGATGTATTAGACCAGGAAGGTTAACCACTGTAGTGACCAGTCCCCAGATCTTAATGGCTTGATATAACGCAAATCTAGTGCTGGCTCTTTTAGTTGTTTGGTGGGTGGCCTTCCATGGAAGGGTGTCGAGACCAGACTCCTCCTTCTAGCACTACTACCTCATAGGACCGTAGGTTCTCTTGCTGGATATTTTTCTTCTGTCTGCCATAGGAAAGTGGAGGATAGTTTAAGAGATACTTTGTTAGGTTGAACATGGAAGTGGTGTCCATCCACATGGCCATCACTTCCATCCACATGACCCCATTTGCTGCAAGGCAGGTCAAACAGGGTGTGTATGAATAAAAGGAAATGGGTTTGGTAAACAACCATCCATTGTCTGTGATGCATGGGGTTATAAGCATCACAGGATGAACCTGGAATCCTCCCGTGAGTAAGTAACTCAAGCACTATGGGATGGCTTGGAGATTAATGGCTGCATATTAACAGTAAAAGAAGAGGTTGTAATGTCGTTTCTAACATAGTTTACCATGACCTATGATGGTATGTGGCAGCCACAGCTGACTATGACAGTGGGAGCAGAGAGAGCATTTTATTTCCACTCTCTCATCCCCTCCTCACTTCTCAACCCCTAGATGACAACAGGAACCAAAAGAAAACCTGCACCTGCAAAGGTATTGCTGTATCAGTACGCAGGAATGACAAGGACTGTTGAAACTTCCTGGTGTTTAACAGTGACATTGTGAGGTTAGGGGTCATGTGGAGTCAAATCTGGCTCTCTGGGTTATGCTTATGGTGAGTCACCTTGGAAGGCAATAGAGGTTTGGGAACAGTCTCCGTGGATTTCTGTGCTTGGACATCAGTCTCTGGCTTCACTGTGAGCTACCTGTCACCTGCTTCCAGGGGTGGGTGCAGAATTGTTTAACTTCTAGCTGGGTTTCAACTCCAACTGTGAGGTAGTCCCCATATAATACAATATTCCAGAAAGTGATCTCTGGTGATGAGCCTATGGGAGGAGGGGTGGATAGTCTTGCAGTGCTTCTATGGGACCTCACAGAAATGCTGGATTGATGATTAAAACCCCATTGTGACCTTAGTTGCACCCCTAGCATGTGAAGAGGGCTTTTTCTTTTACAGTTAAAATTAGAAAAAAAAAAATAATGCTACCTGCTATGTGGAGAAGGAAATTGATTGTCACAGAATATACCCCGATTTTATCCCCAGACTGACATTGCAATGCACTTCCACAGTTTACTCATCTGCTTGGCAGGGCCGTGACTCCCTCATAACTCCCAAGTCCTCCGAAGCAGCACATGGTCGTCGGCAGGGCTGACTTACTCACAGAGAAACTGACCTCGCTCATTGTCACCAGCTAGCAAAGTAATGATCCCATTTCTTGTTGAAACAAACTATCCATTTGCTTGAAAATTGCCATTTCAACAAGAGGGGAACACAAGGTAAAAAGGCCCCGAATCCAGAAGGCTTGAGTTCACAAACAGCAGGGTTTGTATCCTGCACATGAGAGGCATTGTTTCATGCCAGACCTTCTTGTTTTGTCTCACAGGCTTCCACGACCACATGGCAGAAGGATAGTGAGCCAGTGATCTCCTGGAATAAACTTGGCCAAGGTCAGTTTTTATTTGTGTATCTTGCTTTCCCTTTTCTCGGAGCGTCCTATGTGTATTTTACCGTGGCAATGACAGGGTATTCCATTTGTGCTCAATGTGACTGAAGAAGAGCCTGATTCGCAGGAGGTCCTCCAACTCTGAGGCACAGGCCTGAGGTTGCAAATTGTGTCATATAGACCAGGTTGTAAATCTTTGACTTTGGGGGATGAGGAACTCTATTTCCATAGAATCAAGCCTCTCATAACTCAGCAAACTACTTATAACTTGATAGATGTTCAAGAGACGGTGCTGTTTATTATAATGAATCATTCCTTGTCTCTGACCTCTTGAGACTGTTGACATTAGTAGACCTTGTAGATCATGTAGAACTGGAAATGGGGTTCCAGATTTTGAGTTCTGGACATCCTGCACTGAATTTTGGAAGTATTCTTAAGGCAAGGAGAGGAACTAGGTGGGTTCTTAACCAAGCGAGGGAGATCCAGATCTCAAATTTTCAGAATGAGATGTCAGTGGGTGCTACATTAAAATAACAGAGAATTGCTCCCCACTGCCTGAGCTCCGGGCCCTCATGGGTAGAAAGGTTGCTTTTAAGAAGGAAAATAAGTTTTATCCCATATCCAAACAAATCTCAGGAATGCTTGAACAAAAAAGACATGGGGCCTCCTTCCTATGCAAAAAGCCACCAAGATTAACTATGTAAACAATTTTAGTTTACTATGAAACAAGAAAGCACTGATTGTATTCCAAGTTCTCTCCTCCATGCCATGGAGATAGGGCATAGTAATTCAATCACCCAAGTGAGGGCCAAGTGAAAGGAAGTCTTATGCAGGATTCATAAGAGAAAGGTGATTGAATGGGCCTGCATGTGTACACTCAAGGAACTGGCCCCAGAGAAGACCAAGTGAAAGGGAACCCTATGCTGATATCCTAAGAGTAGTGAGTGTATAGGAAGGGGCCAGCTTATCTGCAGTCAAGGAATCACAGATGAGAAAAGGCATGGAGAAAGGACATCCACTGCAGAATTCCTAAAATTTGGGGGTAGGAAGATGCCTACATGTGTTCTCTTTGGAAGAAAGCTCGAGAAAAGACCAAATGAAGGGGATCCTAACCTAGATTCCTAGAAAGTAAGGATGAGAGGTGCCCTGCATGTGTGCATTCAGGGAATCAGCCCCAAGAGAAGGTCAAGTGAAAGATCCAGGCTGGGTTCCTAAAAGGAAAGACTAGAAGAGGAGAGGATACGAGGGTAGGAGCCCTCAGGCATATCTATTATCAACTGATGAAGAGAATTTGTCTAGATGCCATATAGGGAAATGAGGTCCAAAATAAATCTATTATTTCAAAAACAGGGCAGAAACCACTGAGATTCATAGAATTTTAGTTGGAACTACCTACACCAAAAAACAACTTTTTGCTACCACAGTCCCTGACAAGTCTTTTCTTTGTCTGTCTTCCTTCCATCTTTGTGCAAGATTATTTTATATTAGAATATTCTGATTTATGCATATTTTCATTTTATTTTTAAGATTTTCTGTGACCCTCCTTAGTTCCTGTTGTTTTAAAAAAATTGGCTAGGTATATAAGTGTATTATAAAGGTTATTCTTGTGTTTTTGATGCATTTCCAGTAAGACCTCTAGGTTTCAAAGCTGGCAGCTCCCCTATACGCTGTCTGTGTAGTCTGGGGAAAGGTTATTAATGTCACTAAGACCCTATTGGTAAGCTAAGGACAATAATGTAGCCTACCTTATAGCATTGTTATGATGAATAAAGATATGTAAAGGAGTCTGGTGCATAATAAATGCTAAGTAACCGTTAGCAATGATGATGATAATGATGATAATTACCTTGAGGGGAGGCTGATGTCGCATCATGAAGGGCCCGGGAGTTCAGACTAAAAGGTTTTATCTAGATATAATGTGCAGTTAGATTTTGGAGATGGAAACATGTAAAGTCACTTTGATATTTCAAGTCCAGAAGATAGCACCATGAGCAACAATGGGGAATAAGAAAGATCAATCATGGCCTGGCCAATGAGTGCCATGGGTGTTGTCAGTAATAAAGATAATATAATCATATAGGTAATACTGAAGCAACAGTGGGGATTCGTGCTTTCGTAATCAACTGATTGTCAGTGAATCTCACTCCTTGTAATTGCCACTAAAGTTCATCACAGAGAGCTGCTTAAAATGTGTAATTCATAACAGCAAAGAGCACTAAGAATTTTGCAATTCACAGAATGGGTATGTAACTGTAGCTGTCTCATATTATTCGAATAACTAATTTAAGAGGATACTGTATCTTTCTAGGCTTTTTCATCCTAAGGGGCAGCATCCTGCCAATAATCCAGTCCTTTCATAATAATGGTCCTATCTTCGTAATAACCTGTCAGTCCAATATAGTGAGGTGTTCTTCAGCCTTTGTAGTTACTGGAATGTAAAGGTGCTTTCTGTGTGGGCTGCAACCATTTGATTTTGGCTTTTGCTTAAAGGGATTCTGACTACTAGACCCAGCCAGTATACCTCTGAACTGTCTTGTCCTTTGGTCTGGGCATGTGAGTCCTTAGTTGGCTCCAGTTTCCATGCCCAAATATCCTTCTGACTAACCTCATCACTCCCCCGGTAGTCAACTGATTAGAGAGTCCATAAAGGCTCCATTTTGGCCCCTGTTCCAATTCTCTGTCATCTCCTATTCTAAGCCTCAACTCTAGCCCCCCATCCAGTCTCCCTTCCAGAGATTCTCAGCATCTCATTTGGGACATTACCCTGATTGCGATCCCTCCTTCAATACTTAGAGTACAAAACTTCTTCTCTGGCATAAACATAAGACAGTAGTGTAGGGTTGACATATATATATATATATATATATATGTAGATATATATATATATATATATATATATATCTCAGAATATGTAATTCCATAGTCCATTCCATAGCAAAGAGCAGGGGCTGGTACACGAGGAACAGAAGATGGAAATTGCTGGAATCATGTGGAATCCATTCATCAAACGGTATGTCTAGTTATTGTTCCACTCAGCTGAGACTGGGGGTTAACCAAGAGTAACTTGGAGGAGCTTGTGCAGTATCCTTTATTGAAAAATTACAAAAGTACGTGTAGTATCTATGTAACTTATAGCAGCATGGCATTCAGAGCTTTGGGAATCCCATTATCAGTATCATTCTAGGAGGAAAATGATAGTGATTCACCAGTGTGTGGGAATTTGATATATAACATTCAGAATTAAATCCTATCAGGTGTGTTTTGTGTATGGATTTTTACTTCTGAAGATGAGCCCAAGAGCTTTTAATGAAATCATTAGGAGCCTCAACATCACCGATACTGTTCTATCTGTTTCTCTCTTTCCTGCAGCTTGATCAGCAAGTGACTAAACTCTCTTAGCATTTATCTTTTGTCAAGCAAGCCAGCCACTCTGAAATGTCATATTCAAAGCATTCCTTACCAAGAAGTAAATGACAAAGTGGTGGACAAAAACACTTTTGAAGGCAGAGCTGCAAAATGGTTTTGCCCTAGTAAGTTATGTGTTTTTCTTAATTATGCTGACTTCTGCACAGCCACGCATGACATGTTTGTCTGAAGCTGGGAAAAGAATAAGGGAAGATGATCTGCAAAGACATTTGTGTAGTAACTGCCATTAAGCTCTTTGCTTGTGACATTTATTGTTAGACGGAGATTAAAAAAAGGCTTCATAGTGGGAATAAATGAAGTCGAGTTGCTTTAGGTGCACTTGGCCACATGAACAACAGGACCCCATTCTTGTGGTGTGTAATGATTTCTGTACCCCCACTACCAAAAATTCTCCTTGGCTCACAGTTGTCATGGTGATCATCTAAATTCAGTCCAAGCACACTTCAACATATGACACGTGATATGCACAGTCGCTTCCTCCATATGTGCAGCTTCTTGGAGGAGTCCAGCCTTTTGGCCAAGCCATGTGTTAAAGACTGAGAAATGACCTTCCCTCCCACATTTGTCATGCCTCGGTCACTGAGACTGTAACAGCTGGTGAAAATGTAGTTTTTCTCACTTATTAAAAGGAGCAAGTCTTGAGACCTAATTTTAGATCGCACCTCTAGCTGATGGTGTGATACCTTTCTGTTGTGATTTAATTTCCTCTTTGGATAGAATATAAAGTACGATTTAAAAGAAAATTCTCTCCACTACAAAACACCATTTATCCTGGTTTTGGGAAGAACAAAAGATGATTTCTTATGCTGAGGCTGAGCAGGGAGACCAAGTGCCTCCATGACACGGCTTTGTCCCCCAGCAGTGTTCTCTATTGCCTTTAAAAATGAGTATTTGATAGTGCATTCCAATTCTCACTGTCTAGTACAATGAAAGCTGAACAAGGTATGTGAAAATCCAAGTCAGACCTCACACCCTTTATAAAGTGAGTCGGTCAAAAATGGGAATTGTTCTCGGGCCCACAACTAACAGAAGAGAACAGGGTGAGAGTCAGGAAGTTTGGGAGGGGAGCCATCTCTCCTTGCTTGATCTTCCCTAGTTAACTTTATTTCATTTTATTTTATTAACTCTTTTGGTCTCTGATGTGATTTGATGTGGGTCCAGAGCAAACCGTCAGGAAAGAATTCTTGAGACATTTTCGGTGCAAAAGGTGTGGTTTTAACGGGGACAGGACCCAGGGGGCAGAAGGAGCTGTCCTGGGGTTGTGAGGAGCAATCAATTATGTATTTTGGAGTTGGGGGAGGTAAAGACAAAGAAAGTTTCCAAAAGGATTTTTCATATGCTAAAGAAGACTTAGGGGATCCTGGAAACCTAGCTATTGTCAAGCTAAGGTTGTTTTTAACTCTAGCAAGGCATTAACATTAAGACAGTTGGGAGTTCCTGGAAGAGTGTCATACTCTGCCTGCCTCAAGTATTCGTCAGTGGGCTGCAGGTTATAAGGAAATTTAATTTTATCCACATTTCCTTTTGCCTTTGTTCTCCACATCAGTTTCCATGAACCTCCTGACTGTCTCCACCAGTGACCTGATGTCCTTCTTATTCTTTGGTACACTTGCCCATTGACACCTGAACGAATGAGTTTGGACCTTGAATCACTGCTTGCCTTCTTCCTTGACATCACATATGCACCTTGACATCACATATGCACCCGCTGCATGACTGTCTACCAGATTTCTGGCCTCTTCCTTCATCCTTTGTTTGGTTCATACGTGTATCTGGATCATGGAAGTTCCAGCTTTTGTGTTTAACTGCCCCACACTACCCTAACTTCTCAGCCTAGGCCATTTTCAGTAGAGCTCAGGACAAAATTAACTGCACGTAGTATCTTCATCTTTTCTAACCTTTTCTTCCCTCATTCTACACTGGTCCTCCCAATCTCCAGCCACATATTTATAGAAGTTTAAAAAAAAAGAGACAAATCAGAATAGAAACCTACATCCCTGCAACACCATGGATGCTTGTAAATGAGAAGAGGCTTCCCTTCCCTGAAATTAGGGCAAAAGGATTAAGAACTGATTAAATGTATATGTCTTAAAATAATTTTAGATGGAATTTACCAATAACAGCATGCTAAATAAACACATTGAGAATTTCATCAAAGACTAGGCAAACCCCCGTTCATCATGGATATTATTATGTGACTTTGAGAAGATCAATAAGGAATTGAGTTAAATTCAGATGTATAAATCATGAGATATTTTAGTGAAATGTTATAGATACATTATCTAATTTTCCTTCAATCTCTCTCCCTTGTTTTACTTAGGAGAATGTTGGCTTAAAAGACAAAATGGAATTATTGCTTGGCATTTAAAATAATTTCTTTGAGAAAAATTTGTAGGATGGACAATTGACATGATAGATTGTAAATGTATGTCATGTTTATGCCCTAAAGTTATGCATATGAAAGATATAAATACATTTAAACATGGTTTAGATGAATTGCAAATCACAGATCCATGGTGGGGAAATTGAGGATGCTAACATATCATTTATTTGTGAGAATAATGTGGACAGGGATATTGTGCTCCTAAAAAATGTCCCTTGCTGCAGAAAAACACTGAGGCCAGATGAACTACAGACAAATTTAATATAACATTTTAATGTCTATTTTGGTTATTTGTTGCTGTGTAACCAACCACTTCAAAACTTAGTGGCTTAAAAACCAATTACTTTAATATTTCTCACAGTTTTGTGGATGAGTAGAACTTAGCTGGACAGTTCTTTTGCTGGTCTCACTTGAAACCCCTCATGCTGTTTCAGCCAGATTGTGGAACGTCCAAAATGTTTTGCTCATAGGTCTAGCTCCTGGAAGGTTGGGCTCAGCTGAGATACAGGATGACTACGTGCCTCTCTGTCTCTGTCTCTGTCTGTCTGTCTCTCACTCATTCCAGGACCTCTGCCTCTCCACATGCCTTCTCTATATGCTCTCTTCATATTCTCTCCAGCAGGACTCCTGCCCAGGGTGTCCACAAGCACAAAAGCAGAAGCTTCCAGTAGCTTTTATGTCAGGCCCAGAACCGGAATAGCGTCACTTTTGCCACATTGTACCACTTGAAGCAAGAAACTGACCCATCCCTGATTCAAAGGAAGAGGACTACTGAGGGTGAGTTCACTGGGGACAGCCAATATCACGGACTACCTCTTATGTCCTTATTTAATCTCTGGCATCTGGCAGTGCTGACTCATTTATATTCTCTTCTTTGGAGAGTTCATCCACTTCCATGACTTATCTATCCCTCATGGGGATAAATCTCAGTTCCTTCACCAGACTTCTTCCCCCAGTGATATATTATCAACTCTCTATAATGAATAGCTAACTCTGATTGAATACCAAGTATGGCTGTGTATTTCATATAAACTATTTCTAATTTATTGACTGCACTGTATTTAAGAAGTAAGAAAACTGAGGCTCAGAGACGCTCAGTTTATAAAAGGCATATGGCTAGTAAGGGACAGAGCTATGACTGGAACCCAGGCATATCTTTGCATAAAGCCCTTGCATGTTTTTTCCCAAGATTTCACACTCTTTGGTCTCTGTCTCTGTTTCTGTCTCTGTCTTTCTGTCTCTCTGCTTCTTTGTCTGTGTCTCTTTCTGTCTCTCTCTCTCTTTCTCTCAGTTTGGGACAAAATAAGAATTCACCTCTTTTACTTAATTTCCAAACGAAATTAGGTAGGGTATTCTCCCTTTCCAACTCATTTTTTGGACCAAGAAACAGAGGTTTGCTCTGAGATCTGACTGGTATACATTATATAACTTGCTGTTCTGGAAGAAAAAAAAAATCCCTGGTTCTGGAAGAAGGGCATTTTGTGTATTTGGTTATTGTTGAATAGGATTTTTTTTCCCCTCTCAAGATAAAGCGGATCTTGGCTAAGGTCTTTTGTTTCCTCCATTTTGTTTTTTGCATTCAGGAAGTGAATATCAGAAATATTGGTTCTTTATTGGCTTGACTTCTGAGAGTTCATATTATTTAAAATCATGGGACACATTTTGTTCTAGTCCCTTGATTAAACATAAAGACCTCAAGTCAAAAATATTCCAGGAGACAGTACATTGATAATTCATTTCCCAGGCAGTGGGAAGCTAGTCACAGTGAAGAGATCAGCCGTAAGCTGCAAAGTCAGTCTGTTGGTAGACAGTTTTCCCTGGTACTCTCATGTGTCTGGACTTCTTGTGAAGAAAGGCATTATATATATTTTTAAAATTATTTCTTCAAGGATGCTTGTACAGTGACTGGCCTTGGAAGGTAGATGTAGTGTCTTCCACTGGATTAAAGGGGAGGTTCACTTACTTTCCACTATAATAATGACATTGTCCTTATCTGTATCAAAGGGGAAAGAAGGCATGCCTACTGCCCATTATAAAGAGGTTCAGGTTCACTAAGTAAACTCAAGGTTGCTCTTCTGAAATTCAGTCCGATCTATGTTCAGAGAACTATCTGGCTAATCTGTGTTGCCCTTGTGGAACTTGGGGCAAGGAGACCTGGCACAAATATGCTGATGATTATGCAGCTTATTGTGCTGTGAGTAATAAAGAGATTTCATGTTTTATGCCAGTACCCATGAAACAGTAATAGGCTAGCTTATTAGCTTCTATGCAAGGTAAATTTGAGATTTGCAGTTATTGACATAGCTGCAATGGGAACAATAGTCCAAATCTCGTATCTCAGCATATTTGTCATTCTAAATCACTATCATTTTGGGCACTCCTCCTGGGGTACTAAGAAATTTTTATTACTAACCAAGATCCCAAAATCTATGCCGTATATGTAATGCCGTTAACAATTTACATATGACCGTGTTGAATTGAATAATTGTTAAACTGAAAATAAAGGATAAATATAATTTGAGCAACAAATTTCCCAGGAAAACTTGAATTATTCAATGTCTAGGTTATAATATATTCATACTGATATCTAGAAATGAATGATTCAAGAGCATACATAGAAGGACAATTAACAAAAGGAATTTCAGTGAACATAAATAATATATACATTTCACTTAGGTAAATTCAATTTTATGTTTTTAGGAGAGAGTGATAGTAAGAGGGATAGCGAGGATGAGAGAGAGAGAGAGAATAAAAGTTCAAATAATGTGAGCAATTCAGTCCACTATTCAAATCAGTAAACACATATGGCCTACAGAGAATATAAGGTGAGAGAAACCTATGTTGGTTTTTGCTGTTTCTTTGGCTGGTCCCAGTTACAGCATGCCTCCCATAAAGTGAGCATCTATCTGTGTTGAGTGAGATTCTAACGTGTAAAGATGTGTGTTTTTCATGTGATGTATCTTCTAAAAGCAAGTCATTTATTTCATCTGGTGCTAAACTAAAGAAGTAGCAACCTGCTCCCATGTGTTGGAAAAATCATCTGTTTGACTCTCTTGACTTTTGGGAAGCCTGGAAATTCAGGAATCATGTGGAAGCCACTGATGATCTCAGCTACCAGTAGGACTAAAGCAAGTGATTCACAGGAGCGCACTCTATGTCAAATGCAAACTCATGGTTGCAGTTTCCCAAAAGTGTCTTTTTAATGCTGCTGGATGATAACAGCTTCTGCTTCTCTTCTGCCTTTCAAATAACGTGTGGATCCTTCTTTTTTTTTTTTTTTTTTTTTAAAGATTTATTTATTTATTTATTTGAGAGAGAGAGAATGAGAGAGAGCAAGCACATGAGAGGGGGGAGGGTCAGAGGGAGAAGCAGACTCCCTGCCGAGCAGGGAGCCCGATGCGGGACTCCATCCAGGGACTCCAGGATCATGACCTGAGCCGAAGGCAGTCGCTTAACCAACTGAGCCACCCAGGCGCCCAACGTGTGGATCCTTCTTATTGGAAAAATTTAACCCTGAACTCTGTTCTCAGTAGAGTCTCATAAATAAATAATGGTTTTAAAACTTCCTCCTATGGTGCAGAAGCAAGTGTAAATCAGGATGTGGATCATGTTGAATTTGACATGGGCAATCTTGACAGTACCCCTTTGACAATTCAATAACCATAAAGACCCTTTTGCCCATATTTAACTTTCAAATGACAAAAATAGCGATGGATCTGGCTTTCACTTAACATGAAGTAACTATCACTGATGTCAAGAAAATGCCTTCCCCTCTACCCCCAAAATGAAATATTAATTCCCAATAGACTTTCTCCATTTCTGGGTGATTTTTTTCCCTCTTCTACCTCAGTCACAAATTCCCTTTGATATTTTTTAATTTTAAGATGAAATTATAAGTTTACCTACAATGAATTAATGAAAATAGTAGGCAAATATACTTTGAAAACTATAAAGTATTGATGAAAGAACTTGAAGACGACACACAAAAAAATGGAAAAATATTTCATGCTCAAGGATTGGAAGAGCAAATATTGTTAAAATGTCTATACTACCCAAAGCAATCTACAGATTTAATGCAATCCCTGTCAAAATACCAACAGCATTTTTCACAGAACTGGAACAAACAATCCTAACAATTGTATGGAACCACAAAAGACCTCAAATACCCAAAGCAATCTTGAAAAAGAAGAACAAAGCTGGAGGTATCACAGTCCCAGATTTCAAGATATATTACAAAGCTTTAGTAATCAAAACAGTATTATACTGGGGACGCCTGGGTGGCTCAGTTGGTTCAGCGACTGCCTTCGGCTCAGGTCATGATCCTGGAGTCCCGGGATCGAGTCCTGCATCGGGCTCCCTGCTCAGCGGGGAGTCTGCTTCTCCCTCTGACCCTCCCCTCTCTCATGTGCACTCTCTCTCACTCATTCTCTCTCTCAAATAAATAAAATCTTTAAAAAAACAAAAAACAAAAAACAGTATTATACTGGTGCAAAAACAGACCATAGATAAATGGAATAAAATAGAGAGCCCAGTCTGTGAAGTGTGCAAGACTGTTGAATCACAGATTTGTACCTCTGGCGCAAATAATACATTATATGTTAAAAAAAAAAAGAAGAAGAAGATAGCAGGAGGGGAAGAATGAAGGGGGGGAAATCGGAGGGGGAGACGAACCATGAGAGACTATGGACTCTGAAAAACAAACTGAGGGCTCCAGAGGGGAGGGGGGTGGGAGGATAGGTTAGCCTGGTGATGGGTATTAAAGAGGGCACGTTCTGCATGGAGCACTGGGTGTTATATGCAAACAATGAATCATGGAACACTACATCAAAAACTAATGATGTATGGTGATTAACATAACATAATAAAAAAAAAGAAAAGAAAATACACAAAATTAAAAGAAAAATAGCCCAGAGATAAACCCATGATTATATGGTCAGTTAATCTTTGCCAAATGAAGCAAGAATATGCAATGGGAAAAAGACTGTCTCTTCAACAAATGGTGTTGGGAAAACTGGTCAGCTACATGCAAAAGAATGAAATTGGACTACTTTCTTACACCATATACAAAAATAAATTAAAAATTAATTAAAGACCTACATGTGCAACCTGAAACCATAAAAAAATCCTAGAAGGAAGCACAAGCAGTAATTTCTCTGATGTTGGCGACAGCAACATTTTTCTAAATATGTCTCTTAAGGCAAGGGAAACAGGATAAAAAATAAACCATTGGGACTACATCAAAATAAAAAGCTTCTGCACAGCAAAGGACACCATCAACAAAACTAAAAGACAACCTACTGAATGGGAGGAGATATTTGCAAATGACATATCCAATTAAGGTTTGGTATCTGAAATATGTAAAGAATTTATACAACTCAGCACCAAAAAACCAAATAATCCAATTAAAAAGTGGGCAAAAGTCATGAACAGACATTTCTCCAAAGAAGACATCCAGATGGGGCGCCTGGGTGGCTCAGTTGGTTAAGCGACTGCCTTCGGCTCAGGTCATGATCCTGGAGTCCCTGGATCGAGTCCCGCATCGGGCTCCCTGCTCGGCAGGGAGTCTGCTTCTCCCTCTGACCCTCCCCCCTCTCATGTACTCGCTCTCTCTCATTCTCTCTCTCTCAAATAAATAAATAAAATCTTTAAAAAAAAAAAAAAAAAAAAAGAAGACATCCAGATGGCCAGCAGACACATGAAAAGTTGCTTAACATCACTCATCATTAGGAAAATGCAAATCAAAACCACACTGAGATACCACCTCACACCTATCAGGATGGCTAAAATCAAAAACACAAGAAACAACAAGTGTTGATGAGAATGTGGAGAAAAAGAAATGCACATGCACTGTTGGTAGGAATGCAAACTGGTGCAGCCACTGTGGAAAACAGTATGGAGGTTCCTCAAAAAATTAAAAATAGAATTACCATTTGGTTCAGTAATTCCACTACTATTTACCTAAAGAACCCAAAAACACTTTCCAAAGGGATATGTGCACCTGTATGTGTACAGCAGTATTATGTACAATAGCCAAATTATGGAAGCAATCCATAGTGTCCATTGATCGATGAATGGATAAAGAAGTGGTATATATATACAATAGAATATTATTTGGCCATATAAAAGAATGAAATCTTGCTATTTGCCACAACATGGATGGATCTAGAGGGTATAATGCTAAATGAAATAACTCAGGCAGAGAAAGAAAAATACTGTATGATTTCACTCATATGTAGAATTTAAGAAACAAAACAAATGAACAAAGAAAAAAAGGCAAACCAAAAAACAGACTCTTAACTATAGAGAACAAACTGATGATTACCAGTGGGGAGGTGGGTGTGGGGATGGATGAAATAGGTGAAGGAAGGGGATTAAGAGTGCACTTACCATGATGAGCACTGAATAATGTATAGAATTGTTGAATTGCTGTATTATATACCTGAAACTAATATAACACTATATGTTAACTATACTGGAATTAAAATAAAACTAAATTAAAGAGATAGGCAAAGAGCAGATAAGGAATATAAATTGGTTAATGTATATATATTTAACAAAGGAAGCATAATGCAAATTGTTTAGATTCTAAAGTCTTGATTTCTATAATTGGTCACAATGTCATAGTTGGCATTTGTAACTTTATTCTTCCTTATTTAGTATTTTTTTTGCTTTCACCTTGATCATAGTTGTTTAACTAGAGATGTGACCAGAACCTTTATTTCTTTTTTTTTTTTAAAGATTTTATTTATTTATTTGACAGAGAGAGAGACAGCGAGAGAGGGAACACAAGCAAGGGGGGTGTGAGAGGCAGAAGCAGGCTTCCCGCGGAGCAGGGAGCCCGACGTAGGGCTCGATCCCAGGACCCTGGGATCATGAGCTGAGCCGAAGGCAGACGCTTAATGACTGAGCCACCCAGGCGCCCCAGAACCTTTATTTCTGAAGGGTCAGAATCCTTAGAGTTCTGTCTGCCTTGGGTTGTTACACCTTCCACCAACTTTTACCACTAGACTCAGAATTGCAAAGAAGTTCTTCAGAGAATTACTTGAATTCGGTACTTAATACGTATCCACCTTGATCCAACTGTAGAGACACCACCCTGTTTTCTCTTAATAATCAGGATCAATGAACACAAGCAGTAGAGTAATCTTTTTGTCTTTCCATTAACTAGAATGTTGAATCCTTAATAGGACAGCTGGCAATTTCAGCTTTCACCGTATTGGAAGAATCCTTGTGACCCTAAGAGAAGTGTTCCTTTTTGAAGGGGGAACTAACACTCTAAACTAGGAAACTGCAGAGTTACTGTGACTGGAACCCACATTTTTATTCATGTGTTATGACTTGTAATAGTTAGAGGGGGTATTTCCACTTCTACCCCTTGTGTGTTCTGGCTATGAAACAAATGACATATCATATATTGGTCATTAGCTCAGAGCACATACTAAACCTTTAAGTGCAGATACCCGAACTTACAATGTGTTGTCATCCAAAGGGTTAAGCCTTCGATAGGCTCTTCCAGAGTTTAGCCTATTTCTATGTGTTGTGAAACATGGTAAAATCCATGAACAAGCAGGACAAAATTCCTTTACTTTATTTGTTGTGAAATGGATTTTGCAGTGTATGTGTGTGGATACCATGTAAATGAATGATGGTGGTAATGGTAGGATACATCACTTCTAATGATGGATGGAATTATTTACAATTAACTTGCTACCTAGTAGGTTGTTACCCTCTTCCTCATGGTGGGGCTATGTTGGATTCTTGACATTTGTCTCTGCTGTTGGCAGGTTGGATACTCAGAAGTGGGAGTAAATAATCAGTAGAAAAACTGAGAATTATGACTTCTGTAAGGTAAATGGAGAGTCAGGCAGGGAAAACCTTTTCCTCATGTTTGGGTCTCCTCAAACCTATACTCTTGCTCATATCATTTCTATAAAGCTCTGTCTCCATCAGTTATAAAAAGATGTGAAAAAATATTTGCATCTTCTTTTCCATTCATACCTAACTGATTCCCAAGGAAATTGGCAGACAAAATCCCCTCTTTGATTGTACAGGCAGATCATTCTATCCCAGTTAAAATGCCTGGATCACATAGGGTTTCTCATATTGAAAGCCAGAAACTTGTCTCAAAATAGAAAATTTGAAACATGTCTCAAAATAGACACATTTCAAATAGTACAATATTGGTATTGCCAGAAAATAATTTTAAGAATAATAGTATCAAGCATTTCCGTGACATTTAAACTGCTGTGAATTATTTACACACATGGATTCATTTAATCCTCCTAACACCCCGAGGAGGTAGGTACTAAGTCACCCTCATTTTACAGACAGGGAAACTAAGGCACAGTGGTTAAGTCACTCATCAGAGGTCACACAGCTACATTCTGGTGGAGTTAGATTCAAACTCAGGCATTTTGGTTTCAAAGTGCATGCGTCTATCCTCTTAGTTATATGTCTCACACTCAGCCCACGCTGGTACTTTCTTGGTAACCTCATTTTGAACTTTCATAATTAATCTGCCTCCTACTTTGCTGTGGAATCTCTTTAGAAGAAAATTCAGTACATAGTCTGAACACTGGCATTTTTAGAAGAGGTTGAATTAAGTCATATTTTGTATTTTATCTTGAAACAATTTTTTCGACTTTAGACATTGTGATCTCATTGTTTTGATCATCACCACAGCTTGCCAGAAAACCTCTGATTTTATTTTGGCAGTATTCAAGTTCCGTATTAATCAGTTAATCAGATATAGTCTCAAATAGAATTGTTAATTATATGCCCAAGGCCCCTGATTTATGGTGATTCATTCCTCCACCTAAAAAATTAAGCATTGTACTAGTTTAATGGCATATTGAAGATTCTACTACACATTCTTCACCAGTCTCTGAGCCTGCATATCTGAGCAGGTTTGTGATAATTAAACTGATGAAAACGAAATAAAGGCATTTTAACATCACCGATTTCATAAGTGAGCCCTGGTTTGCTGAGTTTTGGTGTTGAGAGTAGGTTGAAGTTGGAATATTAAATTAGTAGAAGAGCTGATAGAGTGGAAACCAAAAGGATGTTTACCAAATATATCGGATGGCTTTTGTCTTCCCGATTGCTATTTGAGAGTTGTTTAGTCTTTCAAGTGAATTCTCAGGAGGTTGAGAAAAGCAAGAAAGTCATGAGAAATATGTTGCCCCATTTAGTGGTACATTCCATTTCTGCCTAAGGACATTTATAAACAATGTAAAGACCGTGCCAGAAATATTAATTGAGAATGTTAGTCTCAAATTGCCTGTAGCATCCAGCAACAGTGGATGGCCTGGGGGAAAACAGCTTTGTCAGTGTAGCCGCATCTATATTTGAAGAGCAAAATCTAAATGATACTTCCACAGTGCATGCGCTTGAATTACCCTCAGGTGCTTTGGCAAATTCATAAGCACAGATCAAGGCTCCCTTTCCTTTTTAAGGCAAGCAACAAGCTGCACCCCTTTTTTGGATTAGAAAAAAGCTGTACTAGCTCTTTGAATACTAATAAAACAGTCACACTCAGCAAGCCATCTGCAAACAGCGTTATTTTCAAAGGAAGAGTATTGACATTTAATCTGGGAAACAGTCACAGTTGACAATGACATAAAAAAATTCTTATCATTGCTGTAAAAATGAATTATGGGTGATGTATAAAAGGAACAAAGAATACCATCCCAGGCATATGAAAAGATACTCAACATCACTAACCATCAGGGAAGTACATATCAAAACCACAATGAGATATCACCTCACACCTGTCAGATTGGCTATTATCAAAAAGACAAAAATACAGGTGTCGGCAAGGATGTGAAGAAAAGGGAACCCTCAGACACTGTTGGTGGGAATGTAAATTGGTGCAGTCACTATGGAAAACACGATGGTGTTTCCTCAAGAAAATTAAAAATAGAATTACCATATGATCCAACAATTCTACTTCTGGGTTTTTTTTTTTTTTTTTAGATTTTATTTATTTATCTTGAGAGAGAGAGAGAGAGAGAGAATGAGCAGGGGTGGGGGAGGGGCAGAGGGAGAGAGAGAATGCCAACCAGACTCTCCGCTAAGCGGGGAGCCTGACACAGACCTCATTCTCACAACCCTGAGGTCATGACCTGAGCCGAAATCAAGAGTTGGAGGCTCAACTGACTGAGCCACCCAGGTGCCCCTACTTCTGGGTATTTAGCTGAAGAAAACAAAAATAACAATTCGAAGAGAAATAAGTACCCCTATGTTCATCGCAGCATTATTTACAATAGCCAAGGTTTGGAAGCAACCTAAGTACCCATTGATAGATAAATGGATAAAGAAGATGTGGTATGATTTCTCTCTCTCTCTCTCTCTCTAAATTTATATATATATATATATTTATATATATATTAAATATATATATATATATATAAAATAGAATATTACTTAGCCATAAAAAAGAAGGAAATCTTGCTATTTGCAACAGCAAAGATGGACCTAGAGGGCTAAGTGAAATAAGTCAAAGACAAATATCATATAATTTCACTTATATGTGGAATCTAAAAAAATGAAACAAATGAACAAATAAGACAAAACAGAAACTGAATCATACAGGAAACAAACTGTTGGTTACCAGAAAGGGTAGGGGTGCAGGGGTGGGGGAAGTAGGTGAAGGGGATTAAGAGGTACAAACTTCCAGTTATAAAATAAATATGTCATGGAGATGTAATGGACAGCATGTAATGTATAGCATATTGTAATAACTTTGTGTGGTGACAGATGGTAACTAGAATTGTTGTGGGGGATCATTTCATAACGTATGAAAATACCATATCATTGTGTTGTACACCTGAAACTAATAGGGTATTATATGCCAATTATACTTCAATAATAAAAGGGAAGAATATCATCCCTGCAGCCAAAAGAAATCCTTAAAGGACAAATGGCATTGGTGGCAAAGTCCGATGAAGAACCCAATGATAAATATTCGCTACTTATTTGACCAAGTTGTATCTTTCATCTACATAAGTTGAAACACAACTTTTTTTTTCTCATTTTGCTTATTTCCTTTCTCATCTCTCCTTTCTGCTCTTAGTTTATAACTTAGTCTGTAAAATTATTCTGTCTCCTCACTTTGTTTTCTAAATCTTCTGGTGTATGACCACAAAAAGAATTGTTGACACTGATTTCACCCGTTTCGTGTGGTAGCCATCCAAGAATTCCTCACCCTCTAGAATTTCCGCTGATAAATTTCTAATTCTAGCTTACCTCCATAATATATTTTATCTACTTATTGCTTCCAAGCCACCATTTGTTGATGAAAAAGTCACAAAAGGGAATTAGTTCCAAACCAAAGGCATGCTCTCTAACCTCAGGCCACTATTGCTACACTTAATTTTTATTTTAATATGAAGTGATTGTTGTGAGATATCATGTCCCTTCCACTGGTTATCCAAGACTTGTAACTTTACTTTTCAAACCCCCAGTTTGATTGCTACAAAATTCTTTTAATTGCCTTAGTGGTAAGCCTACTTTATGCAGAATACTACAAAACATTGCTGAAAAAAAATTAAGAAATCAAAACAAATGGAGAATTACAACATTTTCATGAGTAGAAGAGGCAATAAATTGAAGAGGTCTATTTTTTCCCAATTTGTTCTATAGGCTCAATATCCCAATGAGGGATTCATTGTTGGGTGCAGAAATTGACAAGCTGATTTTAAATTTATATGAAATTGCAAAGGGCCCAGAATATCTAGGATATTTTGAAAAAAGAACGAAGTTGGAGTACTTAACACTACTTGATTCAAAATTTACTAGAAAGCTACAATATTCCAGACGGCATTTTACTGGTGTAAGGATAGACATACAGATAAATGGAAGATAATAGAACACCTAGAAATAAACCTACACATAAGTCAATTGATTTTCCAGTGTTGTAATATAACTCAATGGAGAAAGAAAGTCCTTTACATACATAGTTTTGGAATAACTGGATATCTCCATGGGAAAAAAAAAATGAACCTTAACTCCAACTTCATACCTTACACAAAAATAATTTATAAAGGCTCATGAACAAACAAGAAAAAGTAAAAGTCAAAATTAAAATACCTGTAAGGGAAAAGAGAGAAGAAAACATTCAGGGTCTTGACTTAGGAAAATATGTTTTAAAGAACATAGAAAGCACAAACCACAAAAGAAAAAAATGGTAAATGAATCTTTAACAAAATTAAATTATTGGGCAAACTATAGATGGGAGATAATATATGTAATATATATTTTTGACAAAGAATTGCTTTCTAAGATATAGGAAAATTCTTACAACTCAATAATAGGACAACAAACAAGCAAACAAAAAGTGGGCAAAATATTTGAAAAGTGACTCAAAACAGAATGGCCAAAAAGCACATTAAAATGTCCTGGACATCTTGAACTGTCAGGGAAATACAAAATAAAATAAAAATGAAATTCTACCCTCTAGAATTGCTGAAATTAAAAACAAAAAACAAAAAACCTGACAATACCACATTTTGTCCAGAATGTGGGACAACTGAAATATTCATACACTGCTGGTTGTCGTGCAAATTGATACAATCACCTTTATAATCAGTTTGGAAGTTTCTTATCAAGTTAAATTTATACCTCCTATATGAACAAGCAATTTCACTCATAGGTATTTACCCATGAGAAATGAAAACGTATGTCCACAAAAAGACTTGTCCATTCCTATTCTTAGTGCTTTTATTCATAAAAATTAATGACGGGAAACACCCCAAATGTTCATCAACAGGGCAATCATTTAACAACCTGTGGTGTATTTATCCAGTGGAATACTACACAGCACCAAAAAGAATAAACTAATATAAGCAACAAAATAGATAAATCTCAAATCCATTATGTCAAGTAAAAGAAGCAAGACACAATGGACTATATTCTATATTTAGTTTTAGGATGGACACAAATAATTTATAGCATTAGAAATTAGATGAGCAGTTGCTCAGGAAGGAGTATGAGTTGGAGGATTGATAACAAAGAGGACATGAGATAATTTTATGGAGAAATGTTCAATATCTTGATTGGAGTCATGGTTACATAAGTAACCAAATATACATAAGTATATTTGGCATAACTCACCAAACTGTAGTTTTAAAATGGGTGCATTTTATTTTATGTAAATTACACAGCAATAAAGATGAGTCAAAACTTACTGAACTGATGGAACCATAGAATGTTAATGGGTGTATTTTATTCTGAGTAAATTATACCTCAATAAAGTTAAAGAATGTTAAAGAATGTAATTGAAGAAGAGAACAAATATTTAGGTTCAAGAATATTCACCTCTCATCACTTTCAATAACAAAATCATTGGAAAAAATTGAGACCTTTAAAAGTCATGGTGGGGGGGCACCTGGGTGGTTCAGTCATTTAAGCGTCTACCTTCAGCTCAGGTCATGATCCCAGGGTCCTAGGATTGAGCCCCAGGTCGGGCTCCCTGCTCAGTGGGAGTCTGCTTCTCCCTCTCCTCCCTGCTCATGCTCTCTCTCTCTATCTCTGTCTCTCTCAAATAAATAAATAAAATCTTTTAAAAAAAAAAGTCATGGTGGATCCATAAATTAGAATATTACTCAGCTATTATAAATCATATTCTCAATTATAATTAAGGACACTAGATACATATATACTGGTGATTTTCCTTAAGTGTAATTCTATATGTAGGACAATGATAAAAATAGCGATATTTTAAGCTTTGTAAGCCATATGGTCTCTCTTGCAACTACTCGTGTATATTCTGGTAGCATGCAAACAGCCATAGACAATATGCAAACAAACGAGCATGGATGTGTGCCAGTAAACCTTTATTTACAAAAATAGGCAGTGTACTGGATTCAGTCCATGGGCCATAGGTTGCTGAACCTTCTTTAGAAGACAATTGGAAGCTCTTCTATCATGTAGAAATAGCCTTTTTTTTTTTTTTTTTAAGATTTTATTTATTTATTTGACAGAGAGAGAGAGAGCGCCAGCAGGGGGAGCGGCAGGCAGAGGGAGAGGGAGAAGCAGGCTCTCCACTGAGCAGGGAGCCCTACATGGGGCTGGATCCCAGGATTCTGTGATCATGACCTGAGCCGAAGGCAGACGCTTAACTGACTGAGCCACCCAGGAGCCCAGAAATAACCTTTATTATCAGGACTTTTCACCATTGTTGGAAAGAAAGTCCTACAGTTTTTTCCTTGTATTAGAAGCATAATAGACACATTTGATTCAGACAGAACATATCAATTGATGAAAGTTTGCATGATTGGTTTGCTGGTTTAAAAATGAATACCATGTAAAGAATGAGTCATCAGATTCCTTTAAAAATCTATTTAGACCAGCTATATTTTATTCATAATATTTTTTCTGCACAAGACAAAGAGACTATACTTGAGTTTGTCAGGAAAGCAGAAACCAAGGCAGAAAACCTCAATAAACATTAAAACTCACTGAGCAGAACAATGCCCATTTTTCATCCTCCATGTATTTTAGACATTTCCATTTCCATTTTGAACTATGAAAAAAAAAAAAGCTAAGGAACAGAAAAGACAAAAGAAAAATGATTTACAATGGAAAAAAGTATATCTCTTTAATATTCAGAAAATCCTTTAAGTGGATTTTTGTGTAACAGGGTCTAATGAAGTCATTTTTCCCCAGCAAAACTGAGACCAGACCAGGGTCAGAGAGACAAAGATTCCTGAAAGTTCAAGATTTATTTAGGTACCTCCTAAGCTGGAAGAAGGCAGACAGTATGGACAGTGTGTGCACCAAACAGTGAACATGTAATCCCAGCCCCTGCATACCCATGTCACTATTAAATTTGCCCTGAAAACACTGACTTGGTAATTGCTGATGATTTTCTTATTTTAATTACATGATAGCTATAAAATTATGTCAATAATTTCTATGGAAAAATAGGATATATACATACTATAATATATAATATAGTATAAATATATGTATAAATATATGTTTATAAATATATATATATTTATTAAGAAGCATAAATATATATTTGCCTTGGGTTTGATTGTATAGGGACTAAGAGGATACATGGGAGCCCCTAGCAATTACTGAGTCAAAGGTCAAGACTCTTGTATCACTTACCATATCATGAGTTTAGCTTCTGTGTCAGTTGTGGACCCATAATGTAGCCCTGTTGATATTCATGTTGTCCTAAGCAACAGTGGACATTTGACCATTTTATGGAGATTATTTGCTGACTCTGTTTTCACCAGGTAAAATCTCAGGCATGGAGAGTTTATTAAACTCCTCAGGTTAAATGCATTGACCTCTCCTATCTGTGAAAGGCATGTCTCCTATAAATTTAATTGTAATCTCCCCTTTTCCCTAATTTTCGATTTCATTATCTTCTTTTTCGAAAAAAAGTTAATTAATTAATTTCGAGAGTGTGAGCAGGGGGAGGGGCAGAGAGGGAGGGAAAGAGAGAATCTTAAACAGGTTCCACGCTCAGCATGGAACCCACTATAGGGCTCGATTTCACGACCCCGAGATCATGACCTGAGCCAAAATCAAGAGTGAGCCACCCAGGCGCCCCAGGAGACCTGATATTCTTACACAGCTCACCCAGCATCAGTGACAACAGGAGCGACAGCCAACAGGCCCAGCTCTCCATTTCCAGTGTTTCTCCCAGAACCTTTGCATAGGACTTGACCTGTGACAGTGTGGATGAGAATGGAATTCGTCAAATATTCTCTGGCTTAAATGTGATTATATGTTAAAACTCCTTAGTCCTGAAATTGACACATAATAGGGGCTTGGTCTGTGTTCTTCATGTACTTTCAGGTTTCTGCCATTGAATACTCAGCCGAATGTCATGAATCATTGTTGTTTATACTGAGGATGATTGATAAAGGTGAATGTTTTTCATTTGTACTTAAAATATTGTGATTTGTCCCTACTTCTGCCTCAGCTCTCTCAGGCACCCTCACATATTTTTTGTTCTATAAGCTCTACTCTACTTTTAGTTCTTTCAAACTTCCATGCCTTTATACAATGCCATGATGTTGTAAATTCTCTTCCCTCTGCCAGAAATATTTCTTATCTTTGTGTTCCTAATGACCTGGGACATCTATACTCAGCTCAAACCTCACCTCCTCTGTGCAAAGTTATCTAAATGTCCTTACCCCAAGGGAGTTAGCCTTCCTTCCTTGTGCCTCTATTTATCTCATATATTTCCATCTTTCCCAGTACATTCTAAGATCATTGGGCTGACACATAACACCTCACTTGTCTATCCTTATCTCCTGTGTTTATAATGTCTCTCAATGCTCAGTAGATATATTTTTAAAGAATTTCCAGGTGTTCCCGGTTGCTCAGTCGGTTAAGTGTCTGCCTTCTGCTCAGGTCTTGATCCCAGTGTCCTGGGATCGAGCCCCGCATCGGGCTCCCTGCTCAGTGGGGAGCCTGCTTCTCCCTCTCCCTCTGCCTGCCGCTCCCCCTGCTTGTGCTCTCTGTCAAATAAATAAATAAAATCTTAAAAAAAAAATTTCCATTGATTAAATTAATCTCTGTAATTGAATGTCAAATATATCTGTTTGGAAGACTGAAAAAATTATGATACAAATAGTTATGGGAATTATATAATGTATGAAGAATACATGGAATTCACTAGTAATTCAAAGGCTCAAGAAAAATAAAATAATTTGAGTAATTCTGTATGCAGTGCAATTCAATGAGGGGGAGTGATGAATATATCAGTCAGAGTTAAAATAATGCCAATTTATAGTCACCATTTAATCCTTTGAAGAAGCTCATAAGGATGGTACTACTTTTATCCCCATACTGCAGATACAGGAATTGAGACCCAAAGTCACATAGTTAGTAAATGATAGAACCAAAATTTAAACAGGGTTTTTTTTACTCTATAACATTATGCTAAAATATTTTGCTAGCTCCTAACGGAACTGTCTCCAAAAATATCAAAGCAGCAGTACATGAAACGAACAGAGAAGCCAAGTTCATTTAAAAATTTTTTTTGATAAGTTGAGATGAGTTATTCTGATGGATCGTCTCACTTAGCTAAACATCCCATTCTACTTAAGGATACAAGTTTAAAAATAACTTTATGAATCTTTCATAATTTGCTCACTTCTAGAATTCAGAATTTTGCTGAAACAAATATAAGCAATGTTCTGTTCATAGTGTTCTGTCCACACTGTTTAGTTCCAAGTGTTTTCTCTTGTCGTGAGTTTTTGTGTCAGGACCTGGCATGGACTGTTAACCAGTGCCCTCTATCTGGGCAGTGCTCCTCTCGTGCCTACAAATGCTGTGCCACATGAAATAAGATCACATGCAATGAAGGTGTTTTGTTCTTATCAGCAGTGATGAATGTAATACCTATTTCCTAAACTTGCATGCCTGTAAATAGAAACTAACTTGAGGATCTTCCTGAAATCCCAGTTGATAGTTAAATATGTTGCCTGGAACTTGCTAAAGTAGTTTCCTGTTTGTTTTCTCTAGTCTCTGTACAGCTTTAGCCCATTCACCTAATATGTTCAGTGATATAGTTAAAACCAGGAAATGTAATAGCCAACATATGAGCCCAGCACCAATCCCATCTGTTTGAAGTCACACTCTCCAAAGTGTCAGCTTTGACAGAATGTTCTCCATGGGGTTCTTGTGAACCTCAGCAGCTAGTGCATTGATGAAGGATGTTGAGTAAATCCCACTTACTGAATGGAAAATCCCAATAGGTTTCTAATGTCCATTAACCATATGGCTTTGCTATCACTTTTTGGTCTTCTATGCTCTTAGCCAGAGAGCCCAAACTAGCCAGAGAACATCACCTCTTTCCATTCTAGAAATGTACAGCATAAAATCATGCAGCTTTCCAACTTTGGATGGGTATCAGTGAAGGAAATTAAATTGAAGAGTGGTAATGGCATGGCCCCAGACTTTCCTGTCTTGTTCTTATCATTGGGCAATAATAGTGGGTTGCTTTGTTTGGACACATTATGTAGTTGGTTTCCCATGAAATCTGTTCTCTGAACCAACATTAGAGAGAAGGAATAGTAGGCTTACAAACCCTTGGGGCAATAATTTAACCAACTAAGTGGATAAATCATGCTACAATTTTTGGGAAAGGCATACTCAGGAAGTAATATGGAGGCCATCATAACTCTAAATTAAAGAGACATAGCTGGAAGACAAAGGAGGCCAAAACAGCTGGAGTTCATAGGATAGAGTACTAGAGAGGAGAGTATTGCACAGAGTGAGATTTCTGGTGATCTGCTGAGAGTCCCCATTAAATAATCAGGTGAATACTGATTAGCAGACACATGTGAGGTAACTCCTTAAGGCTAGAGAGAGAATTACCTAAAGTTATTAGGGGTAGCAATCCCTGGGGCTCACAAATGACTAACAAGAATTTCCAT
Source organism: Phoca vitulina (assembly GCF_004348235.1). Lineage (NCBI taxonomy): Eukaryota > Metazoa > Chordata > Mammalia > Carnivora > Phocidae > Phoca > Phoca vitulina. Next base: position 8,957,593 of record NW_022589738.1, on the reverse strand, counting down.
TTGCATCAGCTACAGTGGAAAACCTCATAACTCGGGGGGCGTAGAATAGAGTAATGAAAAGTATTTTAACCCTAGTTGTGGTTAAAAATTAGCCATAGACTAAACAGTCATCTGCTCCATTTCAACAAACCTTAAAATCAAGGCCTAAGGTTTTTTTTTAATTAGTTTCAGAGGTGGAGTTTAGTGATTCATCAGTTGCATATAACACCCGGTACTCATTACATCAAGTGCCCTCCTTAATGCCCATCACCCAATTATCCCTTCCCCCCGCCCACCACCCCTCCAGCAACCCTCAGTTTGTTTCCTAGAGTTCAGCGTCTCTTATGGTTTGCCTCCCTCTCAATTTTCATCTTATTTTATTTTTCCTTCCCTTCCCCCTTTGTTCATCTGTTTTGTTTCTTAAATTCCACATATGAGTGAAATCATATAGTATTTGTCTTTCTCTGACAGACTTATTTCACTTAGCATAATACCCTCTAGTTCCACCCACATCGTTGCAAATTTATTTATTTGAGAGAGAGAGAGCGTATGCATGTGCGTGCATGAGTCGGGGAAGGGACAGAGGGAGAGAATCTCAAGCAGACTCCCTGCTGAGCACGGAGTGAGATGTGGGACTTGATCCCACGACCCATGAGATCATGACCTCAGCCAAACCAAGAGTGGGACGCTTAACTGAGCCACCCAGGCGGCCCTATAACAATTATTATAATTGCATTCCATATAGCCAAGAAGCCAGAGGAAAGATTGAACATCTTAAGTGGAGACATCGAAGATTATAAAAGACCCCAATTGAACATCTAGACATAAAGATGACTATGTATAAGATGCAAAATACACTAGATGAGAATAATAACACATTAGACATTGCAGAAGAAACTATTAGTGAACCTGATGACATAACAGTGGAAAGTATCCTAGAATACAGGAGAAAAAAGAAAGACTGGAAAAAATTTAACAGATCATCAGTGAGTAGTGGAATATTTTTAAGAAGTTTAATTTTTGTAAATTTTTAAAAAGTAATCTCTATGCCTAACATGAGGCTTGAACTCATGACCCTGAGATCAACAGTCGCATGCTGTACTGACTGAGCCAGCCAGGTGCCCCTAAATTTTTGTAAATTTGATGAAAATTATAAGCCCACACATCCAAGAAGCTAAAGCAGTAGTTATAGGGAAGTTTATAACGTTAAATGCCTAGCTTTTGAGAGAATAAAGGTCTCAAATCAGTGACTCATCTTCCAACTTAAAAATTAGAAAATAAGTAACAAAACATCTCAAAGTAATTAGAAGAAAGGAAATCCCTAGGATCATAGTGCAAAGAAATTAAACATGTAATAGAAAATATACAGAGAAAATCGGTGAAAGTAAAAGCTGATTCTTTGAGATGAATAAAATTGATGTCTTTAGCCAGAGTGATCAAAAAAAAAAAAAAAAAAAGACAAGTGAAGGCATAAATTGCTAATGTCAGGAATTAGGTAGCTAACATCACTGTCTATTCAATAATTATCAAAATAGTAATACATGAATATTAAGAACAACCTTATGTCAATAAATTTTTTAGTAAGTATGAAAGTTTTACCATTTTATTTTTTAATTTTAATTCCAGTATAGGTAACATACAGTGTTGTATTAGTTTCAAGTGTACAATGTAGTGATTCAGCAATTCTTTACATTACTCAGTGCTCATCATGATAAGTGTACTCTTAATCCCCTTCACCTATTTATCCATTTTCCCACCTAACTCCCTGTTGGTCCCTATAGTTAAAGAGTCTGTTTTTCAGTTTGTCTCTTTTTTTTCTTCGTTCATTTGTTTTGTTTCTTAAGTTCCACATATGAGTGAAATCATATGGTATTTGTCTTTCTCTGACTTTATGCCAGTGAATTTGACAACCTTAATAGACAATGGGCAAATTCCCTGAAAGACACAAACTATCAAAGGCAACTCAAGAAATACACCTATCGAATAGCACTCTATGAAATAGAATTTGTAGGTAAAGTCCTTCTCACAAATTGAATTGCAGGAGCAAATGACTTCAGTGGTGAATTTCAGCAAATGTCTCAGGAAGAAACTGTACCGATTCTATATGAGTTCTTTGAAAAAAATAGAAGACAAGTGACTATGTCATAAGTCATTTTATGAGGCCAACATTATTCATACCAAAACCAGACAAAGACATTGCAGATAAAGAAAACCACAAGCCAGTATCACTCAAAATTTTGAAAATCAAATCCACCAATATCTAAAAATGGTAATACAGCACAACAATTTGGTGTTCATCCCAGGACTGCAAGGCAGATTCAAACTTTAAGAATTAGTCAATGTAGTTGACCATATTAATAGACTAAAAATAAAAGTGAACATATTATCATCTCAGTAGATGAAGAAAAAGCATTTGAAAAAATCCAACATCAATTCCTGATGAAAACTCATAGAAAACTAGAAATGGAAGGTGCAATGGACTGAATGTGTCCCCCAAAATTCATATGTTGAAATCCTAACCCTCAATGTGATGGTGTTAGGAAGTGGGACCATTGGGAAGTGATTAGGTCATGAATGTGGAACCCTCATGAATGGGATTACTGCCCTCATAAAAGGGACCCCAGAGAGTTCTCTTGCCTTCTTTGTTGTTGTTTTTTTTTTTTAAATAGATTTTATTTATTTGACAGAGTAGAGAGAGAGCACAAGCAGGAGGAGGGAGAGGGAGAAGCAGACTCCCCAGTGAGCAGGGAGCCTGATGTGGGGCCCCATGCAGGGCTCGATCCCAGGACCCTGGGATTGTGACATGAGCCGAAGGCAGACGCTTAACCGACTGAGCCACCCAGGCGCCCCTAGCCTTCTTTGTTTTATGTGAGGACACAGCAAGCAGTCTGCAGCCTGGAAGGAGTCTCACTAGCACCTCATGCTGTCACTCGGATCTCAGACTCCAGCCTCCAGAACTGTGAGAAATAAATTTCTGTTGTTTATAAGCCACCCAGTTTATGATACTTTGTTATAGTAGCGGGTGATGAGTAAAACTGAAGGGAACTTTTTCAATCCCATAAGAATCATCTCCAAAAAAAGCTACAGCTAACAAGGCAAGGATCTCCACCTTCACCACTTATAATCAGCATTGTACTCTAGCTTTTAGCCAATGCAGTGGGGCAAGAAAAAGAAGTAAGAAGCATTCAGACAGAAAAAGAAGTAAAACTTCTTTATTTGCAGATGACATTAATCATCTATGTAGAAAATCCTAAGTAATGTATATAAAAAAAATAAAACTATTAAGTGAGTTTGGCCAGGAGACAAAGTACAAAAGCAATATATAAACATCAATTGCATTTCTTTATAACAGTAATGAACAATCCTACATTAAAATAAAAATACCATTTGTAATTGCATTAAATAATTAATTGGGTTGTTTCCTTACTGTTGAGTTTTAAGTGTTATTTGCGTATTTTAAATACAAGTCCTTTATCTATCAGCATCGGCTATGGGGCACAAACAAAAGTGAGTTGAGAGCCCAAAAACTCCCATTTCCCACCCAGAACTATCTAGATATCATGACAGAAATCTTTGAAAGCCTGTCTTCTGCAAGACCATTAAATGTGCCAGTTGGATTTCTCTGTGGCAAATACCACACAGATTGGAAATGAAGGTCAGTTACAATCTTGTGCGAAATGTATTGGCATTTCTATACTGTACAACAGATACATACCCATTTAGGACATTCGCTGCTTGTTAAGTTTATCTCTGACATCTCAGAGTCACTGGGAATTTCCAGTGTGTGGCAATTACTCAGCCACATGCTTAGTGCATAGTAGAAGGTTGTTATTCTATATCACAGTCCACTGCTTAACTCAACCTGCCAATAGCCAGTAGGATGGTTTTTTCGCCGACTGGGTTTCCCAGATGAGAAACGTTCCCAACATTGTCGTTATTGTCTTTGTAAGTTGATTTTCCACCAGGGTTAGAACTTTGAGAAAAATAGTTTTTTTTTCCCCCCCAAGAAATGAATCTTAGTAGTGATATTAGAAAGCTCACTTCAGATAAAACAGATGGAAATTTGATATCTAATAAATGTATAAATATAATTTCTCTGCAATTTGAAGACTTAAAATTCACACACATTTTTACAATAGTTTCACTAATAATTTGGCTACTAAAAACATGAATTTTATTGTAGCATTGCTTTAAAAATGGAGAGCAGTTAAGTGTGTTATGAAAAGAATGCTACCTCTCTTATATTTATAAATTTTTTTTTTTTTTAGAAAGGGTGAGAGAGAAGGTGGGGGGAGGGGAAGAAGGAGAGAGGGAGAGAGAGAGAGAGAGATTTTAAGCAGGCTCCACTCCCATTGTGGAGCCTGACACAGGGCTTGAATCCACAACCCTGAGATTACAACCTGAGCCAAAACCAAGTCAGACACTTAACCGACTCAGCCACCCAGGTGCCCCTCTCTTATCATTTATAAAGCTTATGGAAGTTAATTCTGGGAAAGACTTTAAAGGGATTGGGAAGTGACACTGGAGATAATTTTGCTGAACTGTATTAATTTTGAAATTTTTGAATTGTATCTTCAGTGTAGCCTGTAAAAATGAATCAGATTTAATAATCCCCCAATAGTTTCTCTCACATCAAAAATTCTATGTTTGCTAGAATCATAGTTCTAGGGTACACAGTTCTCAAACCTGTTCACAAATTGTCTTGATTACCTCCTGCCCTAAGTGAAATCAATAGGTCTGTTAGCTGTAATTGATTTTGTAGGTACTCTTTATCAAGTTGAGGAAGTTCCCCTCTATTCCTAGTTTTCTAAGAATTTTTAATCTACATGGGTGTTGAATGTTACCACTTTTTTTTCTGCATTACAAAAATCATGTGATTTTTCTTCTTTTCCCTATTAATATGATGGATTATATTGATTGATTTTTGAATATTAATACAGTCTTGCATTTCTGGAATAAACACAAATTGGCCATGCTCTAAAATTATTTTTTATATATTGCCAAATTCTATTTGCTAACATTTTGCTAATAATCTTTTTTGTCTCTATTTATGTTGAATACTGGTCTATATTTTTCCTTTTTTGTTTTTCATCTATTTTTGATATTAGGGTACTACTGGCTTAAAAAATGAGGTGTAATTGTTATTAATTTTTCTTTAAACATTTGGTCGAGTTCTCCAGTGAAACCATCCAGATCTGAAAGGTTTTTTTGAGGGAGTTTTTAAAATTAAAAATTGAATTTCCAGAGTAATTATAGAGCTATTCAAACTACCTATTTTTAGATCGAGTGTGGTATGGTAGTTTATACATTTTGAGTAATTGGTCTCCTTCATCTAAACTGTCAAATTTATGTGTGTAGGGTTCATGGTATTCTGTTATTCTGTTTTGGTGTTAGCAGGGTCCATAGTGATTTCCCTTGTTTCATTCTTGATTTTAGTAATATGCATCTTCTATTTTTTAATTTTTATTTTATTGTTGTAAGAACATTTAATGTGAGATCTATCCTCCTAACAAAGCTTTAGGGTACAATACATTTCTATAGCTGATTTATCTTATTTAACTTAAACTTTATGCTTATTGATTAATAACTCTACATTTCCTCCTGCCCCAGCCCCTGGTAACCACCATTCCTATTTTTGATGTTGTGAATTTGACTATCTTAGATAACTCATGTGAGTAGAATTATGCAGTATTATCTTTTTGAATCAGGCCTATTTCACTTAGCATAATGTCCTCAAGGTCCATCATGTTGTTGCATATTACAGAATTTCCTTCTTTTTAAAGGCTGGAAAACATTCCATTATATGTATAGTGCTAAGACCTGTATGGCTGGAGCACATGGGCAAGGGAGAGGGTGGTCAAAAACTATGGGAGATTAATAGGGAATGGATCTGTATTGAGCAGAACAGGTGATTTAAATTTTATTCTGAGTTATTTATTCTAAGTTCTAGTGAACATTTAATAAGGCCTTATTTGACAACTATTTGGTAACCATATTTGGGGGGAGCAAGAGCAGAAAATGGGAGTTATAAGCTACTGCTGACATTTGGATAACACATGATGGTGGCTTGGATTGAGGTGATATAGTGGATTTGGCAAAAAAAAAATAGTGTAGTTGGATTTGGTATATATTCTGTGAGTTTGATTTTAGGGTTAGTTTTGAGAGAAAAGTGGTCAAAAATTTCTCTATATCTTTTTGCCCTGAATAACTTGAAGAATAGAGATCCATTTATGGAAATGGTGTATATTGTATGAGGAGCAGATTTGGAGTATAGAGAGTTTGGTTTTGAAATCAGGTTTTTGTGAGTCAATAGAAAAATATTCAGATGACAGTCATATGGTGTTGATTCTCCCCACATATTCTCTACACACACAAAAAAACCCCAAATATATATATAACATCATCAGGGAGAACAAATAAGACTTTACATAATGCATACCTTCATCACTGTTAGAAGACAAAGCATACCATGCATTATGAACTACCTCTAGGTTGAATAATAAAACAACTTCCAACAGAGTTTCCATTACTAATCACCGCAAGGCTGTGGTATGGAGATTAGGGAGAGGGATATTTAAGGAACTCTATGGAAAAATCATAAAGCAAAGCATAGATAAAATCACCCCCCAAAAGAGAAAATTTAATACCAAATGACAAAATACTAAACATGGATGGGGATTTGGTGCTCTACAGAATTGGCTACAGGGAAGGGGTTTGAATTCAAGTGGAATTAGAAGTAGAAGCTTCAAAGAAACATTGCTTTGGAGAAGAATAGATACATAGAGAAAGTGCTGGCCCTTGAAGATGTCTTCATGAAGGGCAAGTAGGCAATAACAGCAGAAAGTTAAAAATCCTGCAGAAAAAAAGGGAAACAAGACATATCAACTGACCTAACAATGTCATTCATAAAAAAAATAACTGCACAAAAAGGACAGTCTAAAATCATTGTGTCCATGAAATGAATAGAAATGGAAAAGAAAAATCACACATCAAAAATATAGTAAGAAACAGAAAATTCAACACAAGGCATTTCCACTGATAAAAACCCCTGCCCCCCAAAATAGAAACTCATGAAGTTTAAGAAAACTGTAGCCTGGCTCTCTAAATTGAATTAAGTATCCTATGCAAATATTAGGAGATCTTGAGTCAGAAATACAAAATCTAGTTACAGAAAAAGAAAATCAAACAAGGATAAAAGAAGAGTTGTTTGAACTAAAGAAAGATATAGAAGTAAAAGATAAAATTACATTAGATAGGAATATTAAATTATGCAAGGAATAATAGGTTTAAATGAAAATTAAATAAAAGGTATTGATATAAACCAGGAAAAAATCCAGTAGAATAAATTAGAAGGAAGAAACAAGTAAAAGGTATCAGAGTGAAAATGATAGAAATGAGGTACAGAAATAGAAGCTCTAAAATATTATAATTGGGTTCCTAAGAAGAAATCCAATACAGTAGAATGGAACTAGTATTTAAGATAACAATCCCAATCTCCTTCCCACCCCCCCCCACCCCCGCAAAAAAAAAAAAAAAAAAGTTCTGAGTGTAGTGAAATGGGTAAAATTGAACTGGAATGATCAAGTCAAGAGAAATATCCTAATACAACTATTCAGTTTTAAAGATAAATAAAAAATTCCCTGGGCCTTCAGGCAGAAAATTAAGAAAGTTTCAAAGAAAAGACAATTCGCTTGGTGTTAAAATTCTCACAAATAACATACAAATGAAGGCAATAGTGAAATGACATTTTCAAAAGCTTAAGTAATGAAAATACAAACTAAGAATTTTACATAGAGTCAAGCTTTCTGTTGAGTAAAAATCCTGTAAGAAGTTAATTCTGAATATGTAGGAACACAGAGAATTTTGTACTCAAAAGCTCTTAATAAAGAATGTACTAGAGGATAAAATTCAGCCAACCAAGACATAACTGAGGAAACTTTTGCAAAAGACATATGGTGAGAATCACATATATTTAATTGTAGATCTAAGGACTAAAAGGTTAGTAGCTGTGTAGAAGGATAGTATTTAAACGTGTTTTTAAAAATAGAAAAGAAATTCAACTGAAATATGGGAGTAGACAGGATAGAAAAAGGGGAAACAGAATAAGATCGACTGTTGTAGGTTAAAAGGCAGGAGTCAAACAATTTAAAACTGAAATATTAGTAAACATTTAATAAAAAAAGAGGGATTAAGGGCATTTAAAAATGTATTAATACGATGGTATTTACTTTTATTAGTAAAAATCCTTCCTTAATACCAAAAGAAATACTAACTTTTTTAAATGCCAAAAGCAATGTTGTTTGAAATGAGTCAATAAGAAACACCGAATAGAAGAAGCAGTATATAACATAAAACACAATAATGAAAACAAAAGATATGATAGAATTCAGACCCACCACATGCATCATATCAATACATGTAATGAGTTTAAATTGACTAAAAAGGAAAATATTTTCCAGTTAGTGCCTAAAGAAAGATCCAAGAGACAAAACAAGAGACACACCTAAAATGCAGTGATTCAGAAGCATTAAAAATAAAGAGATGAACCAAGTTTTGCTAGGTAAATGGAGACAATATAAAAGCAGAAATTGTTATCTTGGTCACAGACACAGGAAAGTTTAAGTAAAAAACGAATTAACTTTAAATAAAAAAGGACACTCTATAATGCTAAAAGTTTTATTTAATAATAACGCTATATCAATTATGAATATCTATGCACTAAATGACACAGTAAACACTTATATAAAACAGATGTACAGGAGATGCATGGAAAAATGGATATAAATACAGTATTAACAGAAGATCTTAATATACCACTCTTCATACAAAAAATGTGAAGTAGGAGAAAAAGTAAGCATATAAGCACATAAACAACATAATTAGTAAGGTAGATATTTTGGTTATATATTGAACTGTACACCCTAATAATAGACACTATACCTTTTTTTTAAAGATTTTGTCAGAGAGAGCACAAGCAGGGGGAGTGGCAGGCAGAGGGAGAAGCAGGCTCCCCACGGAGCAAGGAGCCTGATGCGGAGCTCGATCCCAGAACCCTAGGACCATGACCTGAGCCAAAGGTGGACGCCTAACTGACTGAGCCACCCAGGCGTCCCTACCATTTTCTTCATTACATTCACAAATACAGAATGCCTAGTACAGTACAAGAAAGCAATGATCAATTCTATGAAGTAAAGCTATTAAAACAACATTCTCGGGGTGCCTGGGTGGCTCAGTCGTTAAGTGTTTGCCTTCGGCTCAGGTCATGATCCCAGGGTCCTGGGATCGAGCCCCGCATCGGGCTCCCTGCTCAGTGGGAAGCCTGCTTCTCTCTCTCCCTCTCCCATTCCCCCTGCTTGTGTTCCCTCTCTCGCTGTGTCTCTCTCTGTCAAAAAAAACCCAAAATATTAAAATAAATAAATAAATAAATAAAAATTCGCTGATTCCAGTGCCAGCAAACAGAAATCAAAATAGAAACCATAAAGCAAAACAATTTAAAAAAAACAAAACAAGAAAGGTTTACCTCAGTTGGAAAACATATGCTATTGAAAAGCTTTTGGATTAAAGGGAATATACAAAGAGAAATTACAGAATTTCTAAAAAAAAAGATATATAGAGTCATCAGTAATGATGGTTACATATAAAAAATACATAGTAGTTCTACATATTAACTTTTCCTTTTGTTGCTTATGCTTTTAGTGTCATAGCCCCCCCCCCAAAAATCATACTGAAAAGCTTCTACATAACAAAATAAACAGTCAACAAAATGAAAAGGCAACCTTTTTTTAAAAAATATTTTATTTATTTATTTGAGAGAGTGCACACAAGCAGGGTGAGGAGCAGAGAAAGAGAGGCAGACTCCCTACTGAGCAAGGAGCCTGATGTGTGGGGCTCGGTCCCGGGACCCTGAGATCATGACCTGAGCTGAAGGCAGACACTTAACCGACTGAGCCACCCAGGTGCCCCGAAAAGGCAACCTATGGAGTAGAAGAAAATATTTGCAAATCATATACCTGACAAGGGGTTAATATCCAAAATATATAAAGGACCCATATAACTTAATAGAAAAAAAAAAGAGAGAGAGAGAAAGGAAAAAAAAACCAAACAAATCAATTAAAAAATGGGCAGAGGAACTGAATAGATATTTTTCTAAAGAAGATATTCAGATGTCTAGCAGGTACTTGAAAAGGTACTTGAATAGATATTTTTCTAAAGAAGATACTCAGATGTCTAGCAGGTACTGTTAGAATGGCTATCATCAAAAACACAAAAGATAACGTGTTGGCAAGGATGTGGAGAAAAGGGACCCCTTCCTCGTGCATTGTGGGTGGCAATGCAAATTGGTGCGGCCACTATGGAAAACAGCATGGAAGTTAACAAGTTAAAAATAGAACTATCATATGATCCAGCAATCCTGCTTTTGGGTACATATCCAAAGGAATTGAAATCACTATTTTGAAGAGATATCTGCATTCCTATTTTCGTTGCAGCATTATTCACAATAGCTAAGACATGTAAACAACTTACATGTCCACCCACGTATGAATGGATAAAGAAAATGTGATTATATATATATGAAATTCAACCATGAGAAAGATGGAAATCCTGCTGTTTGTGACAATGTGGATGGACCTTGAGGGCATTATGCTAAATAAGTCAGATAAAGAAAGACAAATACTGTATGATACCACTTATATGTGAAATCTAAAAAAGCTGTTTGAAGAAACAGGTAATAGAATGGTGGTTACTAGGGGCTGAGAAGTGGGGGAAATGGGGAGAGGCTGGTCAAAGAATATGAACTTCCAGTTATAAGATGAATACATTTTGGCGATCTAACATACAACATGATAATTATAGTTAATAATACTCTGTTCTATACCTGCAAGTTGCTAAGAGTAGATCTTAAATTCTCTCAACACAAAAAAGAAATGGTAATTATGTGAGGTGATCGAGGTGTTAGCTAACTCTACAGTGGTAATCATTTTGTAATATATAAGTGTATCAAATTAGCATGTTGTATATCTTAAACTTACAAAATGTTATATCTCATTAAAAAAAAAAAGCAGTGATCAGAGGAAATTCCAAAGCCCTAAACATTTACATCAATAAAAATAAAAGAATAAAATAAATTAATTTAATTGCCAAATCAAAAGGTTAGATAAGGTATTACAAAGTAAATCACAAGAAAGCACCAGTAGGGAACTAATATAAGAGCAAAATTAATGAGAACAGAAACGGGAGATGAAATTAATAAATCAAAATTTTGGTTCTTTGTAAAATTTAGTGATGGGGAAAAATAATCTGAGGTAATTTAATCAAGAAAGAGGAAGAAAGCACAAACAATTATGTGTATTAGAAATACCTTTGATACAACAAAAAGTAAAAATAATGAAAAGAAACTACTTTGTACAGTTCCAGTAAACTTGAAAACATAGTTTTGATACAAATTTTATGCTTTGTTACCTCATTAGAAACTTTCTTGGTAACATTCTTAGAGGTACTGGAGTTTGTTAAATTGAATCGTGAATGCTGTCCTCCCAGTAACCAATTTTGTGAAATGGAGCTATTTAGATTCTGATGCACATTCTGCACTTTTAAATGCAGCCAGGTGCTTTAATAGAAGGAGGACTAGGGGATGACCTTGAGTTAGTCACATTAAAATATTAGTTGGCTTTGTACATGGATTTTCTTTCCCTCTTAATTTTTGTAGACTATGAAGAGCTCTGCAAGTTACATATAAAATTAACTGAGGAGTTCTCAAAGATCCTTTCTATTGTTAGTATTCTATATTTTTGTATCTGTAAGCTTTTTGTCTCTTAAACATTTTTTTTCCCTGAACCTACTGAAAAGCCTCCCACTGTTTTTTACCCAGCCCCAATTTACAATCCAGTGGATTTGAAAACACCAAGTTCATGATAAGCAGCTCTCATTGCACGGTAACTTGATGTCCATGGTCAATTTTTCAGCATATCAGTAACATCTTTCTTAAAGGAGAATAATTTTTTATTGTGTAGAGCAGGGCTGTCCAATAGAACTTTCTGTAATAATGGAAATACTCTCTGTCTACACCACTCAATATGGTAGCCATTAGTCGCATGTGGTTATTGAGTATTCAAAATGTGGGTAGTGAGACTGAGGAATTGAATTTTTAGTTTTTTAATTTTAATTTATTTAAATTTAAGTATCCATGGGTGACCTGTGGTTTCCCTATTAGATAGCACAGGTATAGAGGATGGCTTTTCCCTAGAAATAGGGGTTCACTGTGTGATTCTCCTATCAAGGCCTTCCAGAGATTCTGCAGAGAGTATCCTTGACATGCTGGAACCTTCAGCACAAATGAATATGCTAAGTTGTATTTCCAAAATGGTAGGCTAGCTTGTATTACACTCTGCATCTAGTCAGAGCCTTCTCTTGCATTGGATGTCACTCAAAATTGGCAGGCTTCTAAGTCACCAGACAGGTGGATAGCAGTACCATACCGGGCAGTATATGCCTGAACATACATATCATTATATGGTATTGTATCCCTAATAGCTAGAACACAGCGGTTTGGAAATAAAAGTGGAATAGAGGATAGGTCTATCTCAACATCTGACTGATCCAGTTGTGCAATTTATGATTCCTGACTCACAATTTTAGGCTCTGATTAGTTAGAGGCCATGGTTTCCAGAGGGGAAACACTATGAGGAGCAAGGGTGCTACGGAACAATGGGAATTGAGAGAAGTATATTTCACATTCAGAAGTGTCCCTAGGGCATCTCTTGATGTTTCCACATGAAGAGGTTAATATAAATTGGAAATTTTAGCAACACCAGCTCACTGAGGGCAGGACTACTAAGGGTTTAACCCTTGGGGATGAATTTTTGGCTCACCCTACCAGGCAAGCAACCCAAATGAGACTAAGTACTTGCAGAGGGTGACAGTAATCCAGAATGCTGGTGAAGAAGATGAGTGTCTATTACAGCCTCAGGACCAGGTACACCAATAGTCATAAAAGTCTTTTTAACTGTTAAGGAGATGACAAGTGACAAAGATTGGATTTTCGCTTCCACTCTCAGGGTGTGTACTGGAGGTGTTAAATTGGTTGACCCAGTTTATGCATCTCCTCAGATCCTCTTGGCATTATAGGCCACTCTCTTACCCCCACCACCTAAAGACTTGACCACCTACTAATGGAGATCCTCATCCATCACTGTTATGAACACATGTCCTCAAACTGCTGTCTGTCTCAGCTTCCCAGGGTAACAAAAGGCTTCCACATGGCTCAGAGAAGAAGCTGCCACAGCTCAGACACCCCAGTCCTACAACCCATAGAAGCTATTGCTACTTCCACCCCTTCTGGCTGTAGATGATGTCTTGCAATCATGAATGGGGAACTCAACTGACCTAGTGGTTTCCTGGAGAAGCTCAGTAACCAGTAAGCAGAAGGTGACTTAGGTAAATCCCACTCCTTAGGTGATATGGTAAGCAGAAGGATTTTCTTAGGTAAATCCCACTCCTTTTCTTCTTCCCACATATTTTCTGAGGTGCAATGGCTCCATATAGCCTCTCAGAGGATGGTCCATGTGATTGATCTAATGGCTACATTTTCTTTCTTTCTTTCTTTTTTTTAAGATTATTTTATTTTTTTTAAAGATTTTATTTATTTATTTGACACAGAGAGAGAGACAGCGAGAGAGGGAACACAAGCAGGGGGAGTGGGAGAGGGAGAAGCAGGCTCCCCGCTGAGCAGGGAGCCCGATGTGGGGCTTGATCCCAGGACCCTGGGATCATGACCTGAGTCGAAGGCAGACGCTTAACGACTGAGCCACCCAGGCGCCCCAAAGATTATTTATTTTAGAGAGAGAGAGAGTGCACATGTGTGCGAGGAGGAGAGGGGCAGAGGGAGAGGGAAAGAATCTTCAAACGGACTCCCCTCTGAGCACGGAGCCCAACGTGGGGCTCGATCTCATGACCCTGAGATCATGACCTGGGCCAAAACCAAGAGTCGGACACTCAACCGACTGAGCTACCCAGGCGCCCCAAATGGCCACACTTTCTTATGAAGCTGTGGCCAGTTTGATAATGTTCTATATTGTATTTGTTTTTTTTGTTTTTTTTTCTTGCTTCAGTTCTTATGACTTATCTCTCCCCTGGAATTTCACATGTTCTCCAAACACCCCACCAGTAAAATATTAGTATTAATCTTTGCTACAGGCTCTGTTTTCTAAGAAACTTGGGCTGAGGTAGGGACATTTAATGATTCTGCACATGTATTCAGTAGACTGTCTATAAGAGGGAATCCTGGGAAGATGAGGGAGACTTCTTGTCATGAAAAGGAACAGGAGGTCAATCGTAAGGAAAATCACAAAGAAATGAGGTGATGTGAGATGCATGAAACAGAAGTAAAAAAAAAAAAAGAAACCTGAGTAGCATGAAGATGGGAAATTATTCACCAGATTTAAGCATTAAGCTTCCCTTGAAATTTCTCTCAGGGACAAGGAAGAGTAACAAATTTGGAATATGAAATTAAGAGTTGTTGTTGACAGAAAGAGAACCAATGAACTCCCAGAAGACAGCAAGCTGTTGGGAGTCTGTCTTCTTTTTTACCTTGGTAGATTTCTTTAGAATTTCATGTAGATATTTGTATCAAGGCTGACATTATTATAAGTTGAGATAAAGAAAAAGCATGGTGTGTGACCTTGGCTACTTACTTATAAAACGAACAAGAAGCAAAGAAAATAACAGAAGTCAGAAAATATTAAAAGCATCATGCAATGGTTTTGTGGTCCTGGCTCCTTTAGGGGTTTTCTTTACAAGTCTGTTGAATCCTAGTTTAGGAACAGCAGTAGAGAGAACAATTTCCAAAATTTTATTTATAGCCTAATCAAGGCAAAAAGTTTTCTGTGGTGAGAGTATAAATATATGTCAATGTCTTTGTCTTCTGTGTTATTTTTTCCTCAAGCTTTTACATGCATCAGAATCACCTGGAGGCCTTGTTATGACACACACTGTGGCCTTCCCCAACCCCAGAGTTTCTGATTCAGTAGGTCAAAGCTAGAGTTGCAGATTTTGTATTTCTAGCAAGTTTGTAGGTGATGCTGATGTTGCTGATCACAGGAACAAACTCTGAGAACCACTGTTGTATGTTATTTGGAGGAGTGATGTTATAGCCTAGTCAGGATGTAATTTTAAGAACTCTGATGGTCATGGAGAAGTAAGACATTCTGTTGCTAAATCTCCATGGGGACTGTCAGAAGAACAAATTTGAAATTTAGGATCAATCATGTCCTATAGAGTTTTACATTTTAATGCAAAAAATCTATCCGCACTTCGTTTATTTGAATGTTGGAAAGAAGTTTTTTAAAAGGTGTTTCATAAGCAGTTAGCATTGATGTTGCCATTCTATGTGTAAAAGAGCCCTATGAAATTTTTTTCTATTATATAGGCATGAAGAAAATCCTTATGGAAAACCATCTGGGTGACTTAGCTGAGATCTCTTTTGACATTCTCTCTCTCTCTCTCAATACTGGAAAGCAATTACTGACACATGAATGTACCTATTACATTTTTTCTTAAAATAAGACTGATGCCCTTAAGTATCATTCTATCTGTCAGAAATTGAAGAGGCATTGAAAAGTTGCTGTTTCAAATGATAAACCACAGTGATAGCAGTTGTACCATAAGGTAGAGTTTATTTAAAAATTTAAGCTGCAAGGGACGTGATATGAGAAAAATAACTCTTCTTCTCCATGATTCAAAAGGAAGTGTGTAAAAGAAATTCTAGGCCAGTGATCTTGACCTTGGCTGCACACTGGAATAACATGGGAACTTTTAATAAACACAATTCCCATGCTTCATTCCATATTAATTAAATCAGTCTGGGAGTGTACATTGGTTTTATATTGCTTTACATAATAAGTTACCACAAACTTAGAGTCTGAAAACAACATAAATATGTTATATCACAGTTTCCTGTGGGTCAGGTTAATTGTGTTTCCTGATCAGGGTCTCACCAGGCTGAAATCAGTATACCATCCTGAGTTATGACTTATGATTTCATCTGAGGCTCAGAGTCCTCTTCCAAGCTCAACAGTTGTTGGCAGAATTTAGTTCTGTGTGGTTGTTGGACTGAGATCCTCAGCTCTCAGAGGCCAGCTACCATTCCCTGCCCTGTGACCCTTTCCACAAAATGGCAGTTTGCTTCTTCAAGGCCAACAGTACAGCATGTCCGCTACTTTTAATTTCTCTAGCTTCTTCTGTATCTGATCTATAGACCCTATTTAAATGGTCTTACATGATTAAGTCAGGCCAACCCAGAGTAATGTCCTTATTTATTAATTTAAAATCAACTTATTAAGGACTTGATTACATTTATAAAATATCTTTTCTCTCTCCATATAATTTAACCTAATAACAGCAGTCATATCCCATCATATTCACAGGTCTCACCCACACTCAAGAGGATGGGAATTATTTTAATATATATGACTTATTATATTACATACTATACATAACATATATATGCACCTAAATATGTTAAGCAAATACTAACATATCTAAAGGGAGAAATAGGTAACAGTACAATAATAGTAGGGGACTTCAATACCCTTTTCATCAATGGATAGATCATCCAGACAGAAAATCAACAAGGTAATGTTGGATTTGAACCATACATTAGACCAAATAGACCTAACAGGTATTTCTAGAACACTCCATCTAAGAGCAGCAGAATACACATTCTTCTCAAGTAAACATGAAACATTTTCCAGGATAGATCATATGACAGGCCCCCAAAACAAGTCTTAGCAAATTAAAGAAGGTAGAAATCATACCAAGTATTTTTTCTGACCACAATACTGTGGAACTAGAAATCAACAAGAGGAAAGCTAGAAAAAATACAAGTATGTGGAAACTAAACAACACATTCCTGAACGACCAGTGGGTCAAAGAAGAAATTAAAAGGGGAATAAAAAAAAAAATCTCAAAACAAATACAAATGAAAACAGAACACACCAAAACTTATGGGATGCTGCAAAGGCAGTTCTAAGAGGGAAGTTTATAGTGATAAACACATATATTCAGAAAAATAGAAAAAACTCAAATAAGCAACTTAACCTTATAATACCTCAAAGAACTAGAAAAAGAGGAGCCAGCTAAGCCCAAAGTTAGCAGAAGGAACAACGTAACAAAGATCAGAATGGAAAGAAGTGAAATAGACAACATAAAAATAACAGAAAAGACCAACAAAACTAGGAGATGGTTTTTTGAAAAGATAAAATTGACAAACCTTTAGGTAGACTAAATAAAAAAAGAACATTCCAATAAATAATATCAAATGAAAGAGGAGATATTACAAAGATAACTTCTCAAATACAAAGGATCATAGGATACTGTTATAAACAATTATATGTCAACAAATTGGATAACCTAAAAGATATGAATGAATTCTTAGAAACATACAACCCACCAAGACTGAATCAGGAAGAAAAGCTGAACAGACCAATAACAAGCAAAGAGATTGAATCAGTAATCAAAAACCTCCCAACATAGAAAAGACCAGGACCAGATGGCTTCACTGGTGCATGCTACCAAACATTTAAAGAAAAATAACACCAGTCCATCTCAAAATCACCCAAAAAGTTGAAGAAGGAACACACAAGATGTATTCTACAAGGCCAGCATTATCCTGATACCAAAGCCAGATAAGGACACTACAAGAAAACTATAGACCAATATCCATGATGAATATAGATGCAAAAATTCTCAACACCGTATTAGCAAACTTCATTCAAGAACACATTACAGTGAGGGTGCCTGACTGACTCAGTCGGTTAAATGTCCGACTCTTGATTTCAGCTCATGTCATGATCTCAGGGTGGTAAGATCGAGCCCCATGTCAGGGTCCATGCTCAGCGCAGAGTCTGCTTGTCTCTCTCCCAACCCCGCTTGCACTCTCTCTCTCTGTCTCTCTCTCAAATAAATAAATAAAATCTTCAAAAAAGAGAACACATCAAAATGATTATACACCATGATCAAGGGATTTATGCCTGGTATAGAGAACTAGTTCAACATGTGCAAATCAATAAATGTAACACATCACATTCATAGAATGAAACATAAACCTCAAATGATCATCACAATAGATACAGAAAAAGCATTTGACAAAATACAGCATATTTTTATGATAAAAATCCTTGACAGATTGTGTAAAGAAGGAACGTACCTCAGCATAATAAAGGCCATATATGACAAACCCACAGCTAACATGATACTCAATGGAGAAAAGCTGAAGGCTTTTCCTTTAAGATCAGGAACAACACAAGAGCGGCCACTCTCACCACTTTTATTCAAGATAGTACTGGAAGTCCTAACCAGAGCAATTAGGCCAGACAAAGAAATAAAAGACATCCAAATCAGAAAGGAAGGAGTAAAGTCACTATTTGA
Source organism: Phoca vitulina (assembly GCF_004348235.1). Taxonomy (NCBI): domain Eukaryota; kingdom Metazoa; phylum Chordata; class Mammalia; order Carnivora; family Phocidae; genus Phoca; species Phoca vitulina. Next base: position 8,939,191 of record NW_022589738.1, on the reverse strand, counting down.
AGATGATATGATTTTGTATATAGAAAATCCCAAAGACTCAACCAAAAAAACTGTTGGAACTAATCAACGATTTCAGTAAAGTTGTAGGATATGAAATCAACATGCAGAAATCAGTTGCATTTCCATATACTGATAATGAAACTATGAAAAAGAAAGCTATCCCATTCACAATAACATCAAAAATAATAGAACAGGGGCGCCTGGGTAGCTCAGTCAGTTAAAGCGTCTGCCTTCACCTCAGGTCATGATCCCAGGGTCCTGGGATCGAGTCCCGCATCCGGCTATTTGCTCAGCGGGGAGCCTGCTTCTCCCTCTGCCTGTAGCTCCCCTGCTTGTGCGCTCTCTATCTGACAAATAAATAAATAAGATCTTAAAACAAAAAAACAAAAAAACCCCAATACGTTAAAAGAAGCTCTTCAGGAAGAAAGAATATGATGCAGACAGAAACTTGGATATGAAGAGAAACAAAGACATGAGGAGTGCTGCAAATGGAATAAGTGAAAGTTAAATATAAACAAATTTGTTATTATTTTGATTTCTCTAACAGATAAATGATTTTCTAAAGCAAAAATAGAGGCAATGAATTGTGTTTGGAGCATATGTAAGTGTTGAATGACAACTATAGCATAAAGGATATAGTTGAAAATATATTGTTAATAAGACATGTATAGTGCACTTGAAGCCATAAACTATTATTTGAAGGTAGACTCTAATTAATAACAGGTGTATATTGTAAACTCTAAGATAATCACTAAAAAAAATAAGAATATAAACAATGAACCAGTAATGGAGGTAAAATGGAATCATTAAAAAAAATTGATTAATTCAAAGGAAAGGTGTGGTGTTGGGAAAGTTTGGATATAAAAGAGTTTGAGAGAATTTTGGGGTTGATGGAACTGGTCTATACCTTACTCTGCTTTTGGTTACACAACTGTGTATGTTTGTCAAAACTTACAGAACTACACACTAAAAAGGGTGAATTTGAGTGTATGCAGATTATAACTTTGTAAAAGTTGGAAAAATTGCTTTCCCATTACTCTAATGCAAGAATATTTCACTAAAATTTTTTTTAGCCCTAATCGCTAGAATCCAACATATGTTTACTAAATAAATTATGAGAAGTCAAATTTATTTGTTTAAGAATAACTAGTAGATGAAGAATACGTAATATATATGGATTTCTGAAAACTATTAGACAGTCCTGTTAACCCTCCTAGTGGGGGAAAATAGGAAAACTATTGGCTAAACGTAGGGTTGATTTATCTTGACTAAATCCATGCTGACAAATGAATTTGCATTGCTGTGATAAAAATCCACCATGGAGGCATTTCCATAGTCCTCTGTCCTCAGAGCTTCCCTCATTAGTTGTATCAGTGCTTTGAATGAAGCTTTAAAGTTTCCTTCTATAGGTAGATCATAGTAATTGGTGTGATATAGACTATGTTCGGTATCAGACTAGAAATACAAAAAAAAAAGCCTTGGAAGTTGAAAAGGTGAAAGGACCACATCATATTTGTATTTATTTTTTAATGCTACAGAGAGACATGTTACATGCAGGGTAAGAACTATTTAAGTATAGAATCGATTGCCCTGAGAAGTAGTGCTTTCCTGTGGCATTTGTTGAGTATAATTTGGTTAAAGCCAGAGAGTGGTTATAAGAAAAATCAAGAGCTGTTAACAACATGTCTTAATTAGCAAGCTTTAAGGTATCTTGCGACTCTGAGAATGTTAAGTATTTCTGAAGTGCCTACCATGAGTGGGTCATTATTTCCAGCCTTGTAGTGGATTCAAACTAGCATAGAGCCTTGGCCTTTAAGTATCTCTTGATTATGCTGTTCCATTAGCATACCCTTCAGAAAATATCCAGCATTTGAGCACTGCTCAGCATGTCCACCTTCACCAGCCTGGTCCAAGCTCCTCTCTGGTCTGAATTCCTGTCCCTGAACAGAGCTCTCCACTTCTTCCCTGTCCCCTTCAGTCCGATTTCCACAAGGTAGTTTCTTTGCTATTTTTCAAATGTGGGGGGCAAGCCCCCCACTGAGGACCTTTGCTTTTGCTGTTTACTTTACCTGAAATGTTCTGCCGGATACCTGCATGGCTCTGTCATTGCTTCCTTCATGTCTTGACCAAAAGTCCCATCTTAGTGAAACCTTCCCTGGCTACCCACCTCTCCATACTGACACTTAGTACCCCCTCTTTAATTTTTTTCTCTTTAGCATTTATCACTACTTAATATACTACATATTTTTTTTTTTCTTTTTTCTTTTTTTAAAGTAGGCTCTGCACCTCCAACACAGGGCTTGAACTCACGACCCTGAGATCAAGACCTGAGCTGAGATCAAGAGTCAGATGCTCAACCGACTGAGCCACCCAGGCACCCCTTAATATACTACATATATTATTTTAAAATCTTATTTGTTTGTATCCCTACCAGCATGTAAGCGTCATTATTTTTATCTGTTTTGTTTCCCACTGTATTCCCAGTGTTTAGAACAGTGCCCGGCACAGAGTTGGCAATCAATACATGTTTATCAAAGGAATGGAAGAAATGATAAAAGTCCGTAATTATTCACCAGCCATATTTATTAAGCAGTCATTAGGGACCTGGCACAGAGCTAAGCACTTTGCATACATGTGGCCCGGAGTTCTCATGACAACTGAGCCACAGGTAACAGGGAAGGAAATCAAGGTTCAGAGAAGTCAGGTGACTTGTTCAAGGTCACACAGCTGGTCAGGGCTGGGCCAAGATAATGTTCAAGGGTCCACAGCCCCACAATCGACCAACTCACCCAATCATAAGCATGTCTCACCTCATGCTTCTCGTTGTCCTCAGCTTCATCAGAGGTTTGAGGCACATGTCTTCCAGGGAGAACAGGCTGTTGACCGTGATTCTCTTACAAGGACATTTGAGAGAGAAGACGTTTCTCCAGCATGGATTTGGTAGATTTGATTTGGTGCTGCATTTCAGGAAGTCAGGCTCTGTGGGTTGCCATGGTAACAGAGAGCAGCTGCTCACAAACTCATTTCCTGTGGAGTGATGATCCCTTCTCTCTAGTTTTAGCTGGGAACAAATCTGGTAACTTGTTATGATGTGGCTGTTGCCAGTGCTGATGGTTCTATTTAGACCTATAGCTGATACTCTCTTTTCTCCTTTTTGTTTTGAAAGTTAGTTAACCACATAATAGAAAACTTAGAAAGAAAATTCATAATCACCCAACCCAGCATGAACTCATTGTTTATTCTGATACTTATTTCTCAGAAGGCAAATTCTGGTTTTGCCATTGACTAGCTATTTGACCTTGGGAAAACCTTAACTTTTATGAGACAAAATAAATCTCAACTCTCATTGATGCTGATAATTATTATTTAATAAGTTTTGGGCTTTATCTTTCTTTTTGGTTTTTATCTTTGAAGATTAAATGAAATAAAGTATGCGCTAGGGGCTTCCAAGAAACGTTTGTGTCTCTCTTTGGATTTCCTTCTTTTTTCTCATGTTGTCCCCTCGCTTGCCATGCCACAGATATCACCTCCCCCAGTGAGCACTTTTAGAGGTACATTTGAAATGTTTAATTATCAGAAAATATATAACCAATGGGAAGACAGTGCTAATATATGAAAGCTAAAACACTCCCCATGACCTTGGCTTCTCCACATGACCATCTTTTCAAAGCCCTTTGCCTCCCCGCGTTGTTGGTGCTAATTACGTAGAGTGTCTGTGTGCCTCAGAGCCAAAGCGTCAGCTGAAGCTCAAGGGTCTATATTGCATACTTGCACTGGACGCGGAATCACCATGCCCAGAACTTATTTAGACACTCAAGTATTGTCCTCTGCTCTGTGTTCAGCCTCTGAAAGCTAGCATCCCAGCTCTGTTCCTTATTAGCTATGTGACTGCAGTGCTTTGGTTTTCTCATCTCTGAAATGCAGATGCGAGTAGACATGAATTCATAATTGTTGCTAGGACTAAATGAGAGAGTGTTCCACATCATGGCTGGCAAATACTTCTCACAGGACGAACACCTGAAACCTCAGGAGAAAAAGGAAACTCTTAATTGCCTTTTCTCACTACTCACCTTTTGTTTTCTTTTTCACTTAGAGACTATTTGACCCATTTCTGTCCTTCCTAGTTTTCCTTTACAGAAAGAACCTTCTTTCCTGCTGAGTCTTTGGCTCATTTTTTTAATTCTCATTCTCTGCAATAATCACGTATATTGCAACATCAGTACCACTATGCACACATGTTGCAAAACTCTGATGTGCATGAATTTTGCCTTCTGTTACTCCAAAAATATTTACTAAACACCTTACAGATTGCCACACACTGTTCCTAGCACCACATACCTTTGAGGAGAAAGTCAGTCAAGGTTCCTCCATTTTTTTAAGCTTAGTTCTAGTAGATGCTTGCAGCCCTGAGTGCTCACATACTTCCTGCTTTCTATCCTGCCCCAGTTTACTGACATCTCTCTGCCTTGCATCCCATCCTCATTGGATTTTTCTTTGTGATCCTTTTTTAAAAAATTCCATTATAGTTAACATACAGCCTTATATTAGTTTCAGGTGTACAATATAGTGATTCAGCACTTCCAGACATTACCCAGTGCTCATCACAAGGGCACGCCTTAATCCCCATCACCTGTTTAACCATCCCTCTCACCCCCTTTCCCTCTGGTAACCATCAGTTTGTTCTCTATAGTTAAGAGTCTGTTTCTTGGTTTGTCTGTCTCTCACTCCCCCCCGCCCCGCCCTTTGCTCATTTGTTTCTTAAATTCCACATATGAGCGAGATCACATGGTATTTGTCTTTCTCTGACTATTTCGCTTAGCATTATACTCTCTAGTGCCATCCATGTCATTGCAAATGGCAAGATTTCATTCTTTTTTATGGCTGAATAATAGTCCATTGTGCATATATACCACATCTTCTTTATCCATTCATCTGTCGGTGGACACTTATGCTGCTTCCATATCTTGGCTATGGTAAATAATGCTGCTATAAACATAGGAGTGTATGTATATGATCTTGAACTCTGGACTTAACCCAAACTAATATGCTTAAGAGGGATGCCATTTAATGAACACTTTATTCAGCAAATGTTTATTGGGCCCCTGCTGTATGCCAAGCTCTATGTTATCTGCTCTACCATATATTCATTCTCACAAAGCCTTCTAGAAAGTAGTACTTTAACCCAAAGGATATCAGTTGAAAAATTAAGGCAGGCTTGGGAAATAAATCTTCAGGAGGTAAACTTTTAAAAATCATTTTTAAGCCTTACTAATAAGCATTACTCTATCCCCTGCTGAATTTGACAGCCCCTAATGCCATGTTTTGAGCTGACTAGGTGATAACTGTGATCAATGACATTCAGAGGAAGCAAATGAAATGATAATTTCTAAAGTCAAAGTGGGTCCTGCCATTCCAAAGCAAACAGGAAATCCAAAACATTCAGGTGGTATTTGCTAAAAGTAAAATTTATGTCGAGTGTACAGCAAAGGGGAGTTGTTGCCAGTGGGGTTATTAATCCTACTTGAGGTATTAACTTAAGGTATTAACTTGTTACCAGTCAGGTATCCATCTTGGAAATGTCTCCCCTGCATAGTAATGGTGGCATATAACACTACAGGCTAAACTCATTCTGTTGCCATTTGGTGTTCTCAAAGCCACCATACATTAAAGATTCTAGCTGAGCTTCCATCCTCATGCAAGAATTGATGAACCAGGAGCTTTTCTAATAACAGTGAACACCACATAAATGGAATGTTCATTCCATAAGCTCCATTGTTAATAGGATAAAATCACTCTGGGTAAATAAAACTAATAACACTTTCTTCTAATTGATGCTCAAGGGCCCCTACCATGTCTCTGTGATAAGACTATAATAAATTAGTCTTGTTTTCAACTCGTGGGGGATGCTGTCCTGAGACTAAGAGATTTGTTCAGACTTTCATAATTTTTCCTTGCCAGTTAACCTCTGTTAACTTTCTATCTACCTAGTTCCTCAGGAGCATTAACCCAGGGATGTGCAGGGATTTGTGAGTATGCAAATGTCAGGCTCTATTTCCCTTAAAGCTGAAGAAGAGCTCCTAACTGACCACGCATAGGTACCCACCTTCAGTGTGGTAGACCACAATGTCGGTATTTGAAAATAGCACCTTGACACTTCCTTCCCAGAGTGAAGGATGACAGTGGATTTAGTTCATGTGCCCTCACACAAGAACCTCCAAGATTTGTCTGTACACAAGTAAGCCTGTAAAATGATGAATTTATTTACATGTGATCGATATTTCATGCTCACAGTTTCCTCAGAGATGATTGAAGCCAGAGACATCCACAGATGGCCCACTCATCAACTGCCTAAAACATCCCCCTATCTGTAAATTAGAGATGATAATCAGAGTCCTTTCTCCAGAGATGGTGAAGAGGATACGAAGCAAAGCATGCAGAGTACCTAACCAGAGGTCGGTGTGCAATAAGATCTCACAATGGCCATTTGCATCATGGTAATTATAGACTTAAAACAATTACCAAACTTTTCTCAATTCAGATTGTTTTGATGCCTCCAACATTGTTTCAAGGGAGGCAAAAGGGTAGAAAAAACAGCACAGAATTCTGCAGGACGCAACCCTGAGTTCTTGTTCCAGTTCTTTGGAGATTAACCATAGAGATGCTGGTAAATCACAATATACTTTGGAATTTGAATTCCCTCCTCTGTCAAACCAGGCTGACCAATGCCTACATTATGCTGACGGTGGAACAATGAAACAGGTTAATTTATGTAGTGCCATTTTAAAAAATACATAGAACTACATATAAAGCATTATTGGGATTTTAGGGTTTAGCTTCTGTTAAATGAAAGACCAGTAACTTCTTTGAAATATCTCTCAGAGGACTGAAAATCCATTAACATTATTTTTATCTATAACATTATTTAGTCTGGCTGAGGTTCTAAAATGTTTAGCTTCTGAATTTTAAAACCGTCAAATCAAAACAAAACTGCCAAGAGTGCGGTGCAGAGAGCTAACACATGTCTGTGGCCTCGCCTTATCTTCTCTCTGCAACTCATCCAGATTGTATTCTGCTTTTCTAGTCAGCGAATATAGACATGTGTTTCTCACAACTAATGTCTTTCACTTTCTCACACATGACAACCAAAAGGATGCCACGAGCCCTGACTATGCCTTAAAGAAAAGTAGAGAAATGTTTCACTTTTAATTGACCAATGCAGAATTTAACTTGGAAATGCTCATTTAGTTTTAAATATCCAAAAGCAAGAGCTATAAAAAAAATGGCATATAATTTATCGTTTTAAATATATGCCTTCATTATATTTCCCAGTGTCCCGTAATAGAAATAATAGAAAACCTTGTCATAACCATTCTCTTACAGAAATGAAAGCATGTTAAATAAAAAAGGCATTTAAGAGCTTTAAGGAAATCATTTTTCAAATGGTCTTCTTTAAACCAGTTTGCTGTGCTTTTTTGAGTTACATAGTAGAAAGCACTGATAACATAACCAACTGATTTTGTGACTATTTTGATATAATATTTTTAACAATAATTTAAACATGCACACTCAGCACTTGTGGTGACTGGTGATATTAAAAATGCTATCAAATTGGGGGCCATTTACCTATGTGACTCCCCTGAGCCTGGGACTCTTTAAAAGTGAAATAAGAAGGAAGAAGGAGGAAGTGTGTTTCACACCATGGTTTTGTCCTATGGTTGTGACAACTCTTTTCTGTACCTCAGGTTTTTCTCTCCCTCATCTGGTCCCACAGGGTGGGCCATGGGGAATGTGCATATGCACTAACACAGCCCAGAGAGTTGTCAGGCCAACACCAACTGTGGTCTGCAGTGGACATTGTCTTTTCTGTCTCTCAGTTCTTGACTCTCAGTTTCTGGCCTCTGGCTTCTATTCCATCCTCTCTTCTTTTTATTTCAGTACTAGGATCAATTATCCATTGCTTTTTTCATTGGGATGCCTCTACTTCATCTATGCATGTTCTTCATCTGCAGTATGGAAATAGTATTTCTTTTCTTGCAGAAGCATTGGCAAGGTTAAATGAGATGATGCTTAGCCCGACACCTTGTATATAATAAGCTCAGTAAGTTATAGGTATTGTGACACAGATTATCTACTCAAATGACTCCCCAGTCCAAAGTGATTAAAATGCAAATATCTTCTCTCTGCAACTCATTAGATTACATTCTGCCTTGCAAGTCAGTGAGTATAGATACATGTTTCTCACCACTAAAATCTTTCACTTTCCCACACACAACAACTATTAAGGATGCCGAGGGCCTTAAAGTTTATATTGAAAGAGGGTATCTGCTTTTTTTTTTTTTAGCTTTCCTTCTACTGAGTCTCATTGACTTTGGTTCTCACTGCATTGTATCTTCAAAGTTTCTCCCTGTCCCAGTTAATTTACGTTCTCTTGGTATCTGATTCCCAAACTCCCATTTGCTTTATCATGTGATCCTTCATTCAGTCAAAATGTGAACACCCATAACCAATTTTGTGTTGTAATCTGATATGAAACTCTTTTTTCTTTTTGTGAAATGAATTTGCCATTAAACAAATCCATGCAACAAGTTAATTTGCAAGTTGTTGACATACCTCAGTTGATAAAAACAAAAATCTCTTTTCTCTTTGAACTTTTTCCAAATATAGCTTTTGAAAATTTGAAATTTTTTGTAGAACTATGGAACACATACAAAAATGTTCACAAATTATCAATGCACAGCGCCAAGAATTTCACAATCTGAACACACCCATGGTGTTCTCCCTGCCTAACTCCGGGATGTAAGAGCACAAATCCTTAAATCCAGCAGTCCTTCTTTTCCTTTTCCTCCCCTTCAACTGCATTTGGAATCCGAGGACATTTCCTATGAAAATTTGGAATATCCACAGAGTGGTGCATTGGTGGGACAAAGATGAAGTCTTGAGATTGAGGGCTGTTCTGTATTTCCACCAAGCTTGGCTATAGAATCTCACTTCTAAACAAGAATAACAATATATTGTAGGCTTTATTATGTCTGTAAGAATAAAATGCATGCAAGCAATAGCACAATGGCCATAAAGGGAGAAATGGAAGTACACTAACACCAGGTTTCTATAGCATCTGTGAAATGGTTGTAATAGATGCAGAATAATGACTGCAAGCAATGAAGTAAGTGGAAAAAAGGGGGGCCTTCAGGATGTTTCTATTTTATTTTATTTTTTATTTTTTAAAGATTTTTAAAAATTTATTTATTTGACAGAGAGATAGCACAAGTAGGCAGAGCGGCAGGCAGAGGGAAAGGGAGAAGCAGGCTCTCTGCTGAGCAGGGAGCCTGATGCGGGGCTCGATCCCAGGAGCCTGGGATCATGACCTGAGCCGAAGGCAGCCGCTTAACCGACTGAGCCATCCAGGCGCCCCAGGATGTTTCTATTTTAAATCTTGAAGTTGTGTCTATCTAAAATTATTGCTTTGGGTAATCAGGTGTTCTTGCAAATTTGGATGGAAAGATTCTAGGTGAGAATGTGATAAATGTCCACCCAAAGAACTAAAGATAATATTTAGCTGTGCCTCCTTTTCCTTTTTTGGATCCTATTACCCATCTCTCCTTTGTATTTCACTAGTCAGACCAACACTTTTACTGCACATCATAAAAACATAAAGTGAAAACTGTGACAAGTTTTGCTGTGGGCCCAGGAGAACAACTGCCTACTTATTGTCAAGGCAGACCTAACATGCAAATATTGTTAAAAATGCTATACTTTGGGGTGCCTGGGTGGCTCAGTCGTTAAGTGTCTGCCTTCGGCTCAGGTCATGATCCCAGGGTCCTGGGATCGATCCCCGCATCGGGCTCCCTGCTCCGCGGGAAGCCTGCTTCTCCCTCTCCCACTCCCCCTGCTTGTGTTCCCTCTCTCTCGCTGTGCCTCTCTGTCAAATAAATAAAATCTTAAAAAAAAAAAAAAAAAAAAAAAAAAAATGCTATACTTTGCAACCGATAGCAAAAACAACTTACAACTAGTTGAGCTGTCTTTGATCTTGTTATGTTAAATGCCTGGCATTTCAACTTAAACTAAAAGTACAGGAGAATCGTGATCATTAATAATGAGGCCAAGGTTGTGAGTAGGTTTTACAGAGGAGGCAGGATATCATATAGATTAGCACTGAGGTGGGATGCGGTTAAAAATGCACATGGACCAGAGCCCACTGGCAGAATTGGCAGAGCTGAATAACACAGAAAAATAAACTCAAAGAATATAAGGAAGACTGTTTCTAACGGTGTGCCTGTAAAGGTTTGGCAATAAAATACATGTTATTTTCAAATAACCTTCATGTAGGTCTATGATGGGTGACATGCCCATACCATTCTGAACCCAAGTAACTTAAAATGCAAGGAATGATAGGGGTGCCTTTAAGAAAATGGTAATTCTACATATGGAAAAAAAAAATGTTCTTTCTTTTCCTATAACTATTATTTTTAATCTACTCAGAGCTTGGACTAAATTTCATACACTTGAAGTGGTAGAAAATGACTGCCTAGCTGTTCAGATATTTTCTCATCAACTTGATGGACAGTGAGAAAAGTACCTCCCCTTGGGTAGATTAATAGTAAATGATTACAGCAAGTCCTTCCAGGGATAGCCTTATAAAAAACCAAATTCTGAATACCTTAGATATTTTCTTTTTAAAAGTTTTTTTAATTAAAAAAACTTTTTTTGAGAGAGTGTGCATGCATGCACATGCACGTGGGGTGGGGGAGGGGCAGAGAGAGAGAGAAAATCTTAAGCAGGCTCCGTGCCCAGTGCGGAGCCCGACTCGGAGCTCGATCTCATGACACTGAAATCATGACCTGAGACAAAATCAAGAGTTGGACACTTAACCGACTGAGCCACCCAGCGACCCTACCTTAGATACTTTGTAAAGCTCTTAATTTTCTTATGTGATAAGGAAAAACGTATTAAAATAAGAAAAATATTCGTATTTAAAAAAATAATGCAGAGAGGAAGACTAGCTTGCATTATGTAAAATATCAAGTTCTGGTTTTTGTTGTTCTAAGTTGTTTCCCCTTCCTCCATGTCATTTTAGTATCTTGTTTGTTGGACCCATATTATGCTTGCTCAGCCATCCACCATCACCATCACGAACTTCCTCAGGACTTTTGGACATGTAGTGACTAGTACTATAAGACATACTTCTTGGGTATAATTATGCCTCAGGTTTCTGTATGTGGAAAAGTTTCATCTTTAGGGAGAGGAAAGAATGAGGCTAACTCAGAAAGAAAATTAAATCATGGACAAAAACTGAAGAGGGATCCTGAAGCTGTTCAAGAACTTGGATTCTAGTCATTTCTGAGGCCTTATATGCCTTTGGGGCTTTTACAAGGCCGGAGAAGCAATGAAAAAAGGGAAAGCTATTCATTTAGGATGCATCTTAGGAGGAATATAATTTTGCATAATATTATAAAAATGTTTGGTGGTTTTAGTGAAAAAAATGTTAGCAGAGCTGAAATCAATCTAAGTTCTTTTTCTTTAGAAGCTATCCAAACAAAAATGCATGATTTTTTTTCATGTTCGATCTATATATATTAGATTATTACTGACTACCTCTACTTGCAAAAATGTTTCTCTAGTAAATATATTTCCTAATCACATTAATTTCTCAGTGAAAACCATGACAATATTTCATGTGCATGCAGACGTCTTTGTGTGTGTGTATGTGTGTAGATATGTATATCATATATACATATATGTATGTACATAATAATGTATATTTATATAAGATTTGATAATTATGCAGAAATTACTATTTTGGATTGATGACAAGCTCTTCCAAGGAGCTAAGGTTTCTATAAGATGAAGGAAAAAATGGTCTTTGAATGTGGAAATTGTTTTGGAGTAGGTACCTGTGATACCTTAAGCCTTGAGTTACAAGGCAGGAGAAAGAGAATGATCTTCATATATGACAGATGCCTTTACAACTTAGGAAGTTTTTCCATGCATAAACTCATTTAACTATCTTATTACATGAAGACTGTCCCAGTTATAATTGTATCCAGTTACAAACATAACAACAAATACTGCAAGTTTAGTGTTATAAAAGAATCATTTTATTATGTCCACAGATTATATGGGTCAGAAATTTGGAAAAAGCACAATAGGGAATATTTCTTTCTTTTCTGTAATATTTGGAGACTCAACTGGGAGCCTTGGAGGCTGAAGGTGAAGTGATGGCAGGGGCTACTATTATGTGAGGCTCATTCATGCGGGCTGACTGGACTTGAAAACCAAGGCTGCCAACAGGGGAAAAAAAAAAACATCTATACACGGCCTCCCTCATGACTTGGCATCCTTACAGCATGAGAGCCTCAGGGTAATTGGACGTTTTACAGGCTGGCCCAAGGATTCAAGAGCTAGTGTCCTAGTGAAAAAGGCAAAAGGAGCATTGCCTTTCATGATCGAGCCTTCAAAGTCAGGCAGCATTGTTTCCAACCCATTCTGTTCATTCCGAGTGAGTCACAAGCCCACCCAGATTAAATAGGAGGGGGATTAGAGTCAGCGTATTGAAAAGGGAGTGCAGTGTTCTAGAAGGGCGTGGGATATGGGGTGTTGTTGCAGCCATCTTCTGCAAATACAATATACCACAGAAGCTAAGGTTCAAAGAGATCGAATGACTTACTGAAGATGAGCAATAATTGGTAAAACCAACACTGGGTGTTTGGAAGACAACATTTGTGATCCATAAATCATTGTTCAAAGTCTGCAGTGAAACACGTAAGATGAAATTGTATCACAGCCACAAAACAGAGGTGTGGGCATCAATATAGTAACAATAGTTTAAACCTTCAAAATTTAAAACATTATCTCTGATATCTATTTTTCTCTTGAGGACCCTCCTGTGTCCTCTCTCTATATTAAATTCCTGTATCCTGGTTGTTCGAAGCTATATTCAACATTCAGGAGATACTGTAATCTAATGCAACGTTAGAGTAGATTTCCCATTGCCAAACTCATAAAATGAGATTTGTGTTGTGCAATTTAATGATATCTGGTGGGACTCCTTCGCAGCAGACATACATTTTCCCTGAGGGTTTTCATCATCGCCAAGTCAGTTTTTGTCTGATGTGCTGCTTATTTCTCGGCATGCTGGATCTTGGAGGTTTTCCCCTGTAGCAGCTGAGTGTCATCAATGAGGACAGACGTCTTAAACAAGAGCTCTCTCCCATGATGGTATTCAAGATCCTGAGGGGAAAATGAGCCTTCACTTAGGGGCAATTCAACAAGGACAACAAGGATTTTCCAGTTCAGTAGCTGAAGCTGGAGTCTTGCTGTTCCCAGAGCCACAGCTGGTATCACGGGGGGAAACCACGGCATGAGGTTTCTCACGTGAACCGGCAATGTGGGCAGCAGTGCCCCGGCATCTGAGGAAGGGAAGGACTCAGCGGCAACAAGGGATATCATGGCTCTCCGACTTACGGAAGCAAATATCTCCTTATAAAATTCGAGTCCACTAAATAATGCTGTCATGAAACCCGCATGCAGGTTACTTCAGCCTTCATAAACAGAGCACCTACAGTTTTCCTAACATCCGTGGATGCCTAACAAAGTGTCAGAATGAAGAAGATTGTCCAAATGGCTCTCTTTATGTTCTTCTGGATGACTTCTTCCTCTGGTCCTTTTGCCCCATACTTAGAATTACCAACCACATCCGTTTTGCCCAGGACACAACTGTTATCAGGCAGCCAATATTTTTCTCAGCTTTAATACATAAAGCAGAGCTACTGCTATTCCACTTGACTGATGTATGATAGTTTCCACGAGGGTGAAAACTAATAGGCATGCAAAGAGCTTAACCTTTCACAAAATTCAGACGCATTGAAACATGCTGGATAAATCACATATTTGGGAACCAGTCTGCACTTTGGAGCTGTCTGATTTTGCTGAATTCCCCACTCTTGCTGAATTTTAGTTTCTCCTCTTAAAATCAGTTTTAAATGTACCACATTGAATTGCTATACGCTTTAATTTTGGAAAACATTAAAAATGAATATAACATAGTCTCAACACTTACATTTACAGTATTTACTCAGTAAGTTTGTTAAAAGTGGCAATTCCTTGTTCCCACTCCCAGTATGTCTGGGACAGGGCCCAGGAATCTGCATTTAACAAGCTCCCTGGACAACTCTACTCTTAGGATAACACCATAAGTAGGACATGTCACTCAATGGACATAGAAATTGAGATCAACAATAATACCTTTATTTTTATTTATTTATTAAATATTTTATTTATTAGAGAGAGAGAGAGAGCACAAGCAGGGGGAGCGGCAGGCAGAGGGAGAAGCAGGCTCCCTGCCAAGCAGGGAGCCCGACTCGGGGCTCGATCCTAGGACTCCGGGATCATGACCTGAGCCGAAGGCAGACTTAACCGACTGAGCTACCCAGGCGCCCCAACAATAATACCTTTAAAAAACCTAGGAAAATCAAACATGAGCAGATATCCTTTCTTTTTTTTTTTTCCTTAAGACTTTGAGAGAGAGAGAGAGAGAGAGGGAGAGACAGCATGAGTGGGAGGGGCAGAGGAAGAGGAAGAGAGAGAGAAAAACCCAAGCAGACTCCCCACTGAGTGGGGAGCCCCATGTGGGGCTCAATCTTACGACCCTGAGATTTCAACGTGAGCCAACACCAAGAGTTGGTCGCTTAACCAACTGCCGCCCAGGGGCCCAGAGCAGATATCCTTTCAAGAACTTTAAAAAGTAACTCAAGAGCGGCTGCACCAGCTTGCATTCCCACCAACAGTGGAGGAGGGTTCCCCTTTCTCCGCATCCCCGCCAACATCTGTCATTTCCTGACTTGTTAATTTTAGCCATTCTGACTGGTGTGAGGTGGTATCTCATTGAGGTTTTGATAGAGCTACCATATGATCCAGCAATTGCACTACTGGGTATTTACCCCAAAGATACAAAAGTAGGGACCCGAAAGGCTACGTGCACCCCGATGTTTATAGCAGCAATGTCCACAATAGCCAAACTGTGGAAAGAGCCAAGATGTCCATCAACAGATGAATGGATAAAGAAGATGTGGTATATATATACAATGGAATATTATGCAGCCATCAAAAGGAATAAGATCTTGCCATTTGCAACGACGTGGATGGAACTGGAGGGTATTATGCTGAGCGAAATAAGTCAAACAGAGAAAGACATGTATCATATGACCTCACTGATATGAGGAATTCTTAATCTCAGGAAACAAACTGAGGGTTGCTGGAGTGGGGGGTGGGGTGGGAGGGATGGGGTGACTGGGTGATGGACACTGGGGAGGGTATGTGTTCTGGTAAGCGCTGTGAATTGTGCAAGACTGTTGAATCTCAGATCTGTACCTCTGAAACAAATAATGCAATATATGTTAAGAAAGAAAAAAAGAAGAAGAAGAATGTAGCAGGAGGGGAAGAATGAAGGGGGGGAAATCGGAGGGGGAGAAGAACCATGAGAGACAATGGACTCTGAAAAACAAACTGAGGGTTCTAGAGGGGAGGGGGTTGGGAGGATGGGTTAGCCTGGTGATGGGTATTGAGGAGGGCACGTTCTGCATGGAGCACTGGGTGTTATGCACAAACAATGAATCGTGGAACACTATATCTAAAACTAATGATGTAATGTATGGGGATTAACATAACAATAAAAAAAATTTAAAAAAAAAAGAGAAAAAAAAAAAAGTAACTCAAGAGCAGTCACACAGCTCATGAGTGAGCATGATTGCTACTGGACATACTCATGTGCCTTTTCTTTACAGTTATAAGAGATGCTTACAAAAAAGCAAAATGTGTAAACTGTCTTTCCAGAAGTAGACCTTAGACTCAACTTAGGTAAACATAGCTTCATCCGAGGCATTCTGTATCCCACTGCACTTTGCGTTCCATCAGATTGTGGTTTCTTTGCTGACCGAATTTTGCAAATGTCTATCCCGTGGTGTCAGCCGTTGATGAAAAGTCAGACTCCCTTCAGGTGGTGCCGTTAGTGCCCTTGGTGCACCCCTCCCTTGCACGCTCACGCACAGACTTTTGCTCAGCTGTCAGCCAGCGCTAGGGTTTGTGTTCGTAGATACCACCCACTCCTTGGATAGTTTAAAATATCCAGCTCTCGCCTCTCCTCCAACAAGCTCAAGCAAACTTATGATTAAACTCTCACGGTCTTTTACTTCTGGCTTACAATGCTGAGAGTATATCTGAATCATTGGGGGAAAAAAAAAAAGGAACATTAAGTGGTCGATCCAGTCAGAACTTGTTTATTCATGGAGATTCACTAAATGCGAAGTGTGTGTAATCATCTAATAGTCTTATCTCCTGCTACATAGTGTGCTTTTTGCTGTATTTTGTAAATTTTTACTACAACATTATGTGGTTGCTATATAACCTGGAGCTTAGCATGCATGAGGAAACATTTTTGAGATTAGTGATGTGTTCATTACCTGGACTGTGATAATGGCTTTATGGGTAGACAGATGTGCTAGGACTTCTCAATCTGTTAGTTTTAAAACCTGCAGTTGGGGGCGCCTGGGTGGTGCAGTTGGTTAAGCGTCTGACTTGGTTTCTGCTCAGGTGGTGATCTCAGAGTCCTAAGATTGGCTCTGCGCTCAGCAGGAGAGTCTGCTTGGGTCTCTCTCTCCCTCTGCTCCTCCTCCCCCCCCCCCCCCCCCCCCCCCCCGGCTTGCTCTCTGTCTCTCTTTCTCTAAAATAAATAAACCTTAAAAAAAATAAAAACATGCAGTTTATTTTATGTCAATTATGCCTCATTAAAGCTGTAAAAATCAAACAAAATGCTACATAACATGCCCAAGATAGCACAAACAGAAAATGGTACTTCCGTCTTCTCACCTCTGACGCATGTTCTTACTCAGCCATGCCGCGGAGTCCTCTGGGAGGAAGCCATTACCTAGCTGGCATAGAAGGAGAGGGAATGAAGGAAGATAACAGGAATTTTGGTTATTCTTAGAAGGTTAGCAGCTCCTCTTGATATGCCAACCAACTTAAAGAGAAAATGAAGCCCAAACTACGGTATTTTGATTCCAAGTTGCCCAGTTGATCTGCTCCATCACTGTTCTTGGGGGTAGAGATGCTGGCAACACTGGCAGGTTCGCTCCCCACCCCGTGAGATCTCCTCTCAAAGGGAAAATTCTGTACCACAGCCACAGGTCACACCTTTAGTATGAAGGCAGCTGTTAGTCAAAGGAGATTAGGATGACTGTCGGACTTGGAAAAATAGAGAAATAGTGCAAACTCAAAACCGCTAAGCTGTAACCTCCATTGGGGCTCCAGTTGTGAATGTCTTACAGTTCGAACCCCATGTGGCATATAGCAGATGCTCCATGATAGTTTTGGAATAAATGATTGAATGACTTGCCAATTCTAAGAATTAAACCCAAGTGGCTCTTTTACCGTTAGTTTTATGTCAAAAGTTACAACACCATTGATATGGTACAATATTTATTTTGGAAAAGGGGAGAAATGAGTATCTAAAATAAAGTCTGGAAATGATCTAAAGATTTCAACTACCTGTGCTTCCTTGTATGAGCTAAAATTATATCATTTACATTATAATCAACTTTTTTCTGTAATTGCATTCAGTGGTAAACCTCTGGCTCTTATTAGGGGCAGATTTGTCTGCATTAACAGACAAGATAACATCACATTAAGCTTTTAGTTGACTCTGCTTGTTTTCCCACAAAACTCAGTTCAACATAAGTTTTCTAAAGAAGTGTTATCCTCATTTTCGTAAATATTCATAATTAGCTATATTTCTATATTTATTGAAGCACAGTGGAAGTTTTAGACAGGCTAGCTACATTATATGTTATAGGAATCAAGTGAATGATGAGGTATGCCAATATAATTTCAAAAATGGTAAGAAAATTTTATTTTCTATTCTCCCACTTAAAATTGTTAGTTTAAAAGAAGAATCATTTTATTCCTTAATGATGGAGACTTACAGAAATGTAAATGCTGGTGGCGCCTGGGTGGCTCAGTCTTTGAACGTCTGCCTTCGGCTCAGGTCATGATCCCAGGGTCCTGGGATTGAGCCCCACATCGGGCTCCCTGCTCCGCGGGAAGCCTGCTTCTCCCTCTCCCTCTGCCACTCCCCCTGCTTGTTATCCCTCTCTCGCTGTGTCTCTCTCTGTCAAATAAATAAACAAAATCTTTAAAAAAAAAAAAAGTGTAAATGCTATTTATTTTCAGCAAAAGGCCCCCATTTTTTTCTTGTCACTTCTCTAGGCCACACCATGTTTGTTTGATAGAAAATATCAATTCACTGGGTTTGGAGATTTGAAGCCGTTAATTTTCAAAACCTCTCTCTTGGCGGACAAGTTCAATCAGTATAACGAGCACAATGAGCCATGGAATTGTTATGTTGCATTATGCGGTGATATAATTTATTCCTTGAAACACCTAAAAATGAACAAATACATTTCTGAGGCACAGGAACATGTATTCTACTTTGTAAGCTGAGATTAATTTAACATGACCAATAAGGTTTCAGAATCATATTGGGAAAGTGCACCTGTCTAGATGGCTCAGGTGTAAAGCATATGATATTACGAGGGAACAGAGGATAGTCTGCAAAAGGTAGCACAACTGGGACTGCAATGGAGAATTTCATGGTAAGGAACCCATTGCTATAAAATTATTGAGCCCGGGCGCCTGGGTGGCTCAGTTGGTTAAGCGACTGCCTTCGGCTCAGGTCATGATCCTGGAGTCCCTGGATGGAGTCCCGCATCAGGCTCCCTGCTCGGCAGGGAGTCTGCTTCTCCCTCTGACCCTCCCGACCCTCCCCCCTCTCATGTGCTCTCTCTCTCAGTCTCTCTCTCTCAAATAAATAAAATCTTTAAAAAAAATAAAATAAAAAAAAATAAAATTATTGAGCCCTTTTTCTTTTCTGTCTTTGTTGGGGAGATTCTGCCATTCTCTGAGTTCTTTTGTTAGAAATGTACTGATGGTAGAGTTTGAACTTTTGATTGTTTAAAAAAAAAAGAGAGACTAGCTAATTGGATTGTAAAAATCCAATAGATTGCTTCTACAATCCTTTGAAGAAAGGCTTAAACTCTGTTTTCTTTATTTGTTGTCTCTGTTGAATAATAACAATATTAGGCTCCTTGGTTTTTTTTTCCTTTGCCATTTCCCTGCAGTGAGATTCTTTCCAACTTAATCCTCTAATCTGTAATTAGCAGTGGATAACAACATCTTGATTCTCTCTCTCTTTCTCACTCTCACTGTTTGTTTATTTTAGGTACACAAAATGATGTGATTAGCAATATGCATTTAGTAATCTGTTTGGGAAAATGTGGAATGTGGAGGAATTTGGTTTATTGTCCTGCCTGGCTTCCCTATAATAATCCTCCTACCTCTTTTTTCCAAACCCTACTATTCTTTTTTTATTAAGTTTTTATTTTAATTCCAGTATAGTTAACTTACAGTATTATATTAGTTTCAGGTGTACCATCTAGTGATTCAACGAGAAAATACCCGTGCTCATCAGGACAAGTGCCCTCCGAAATCCCCATCACTAATTTCACCCATCCCCCACCCACCTCCCCTCTGGTAACCATCTGTTTGTTCTCTATAGTTAAGAGTTTATTTTTCTTGGTTTGTCTCTCTTTTTTGTTTCCTTTGCTCATTTTTTTGTTTTTTATATTCCACATATGAGTGAAGTCCTATGGCGTTTGTCCTTCTCTGACTGACTTATTTCACTTAGCATTATACTCCCTAGCTCCATCCATGTCATTGCAAATGGCAAGATTTCATTGTAGGAATCCTCCTACCTCTTACCAAAGGGGGAAATTAAAGCAAAGATAATTCGCTTTTGATCCTGAAGGGGCCAGAGTGTGTACAGTGCAATGCAGTTTTAGGCCTTAGGTGGACCCTATTTGCATAGATGAAGCCATGGAAATGAGAAGGAAGGAGGGAAGGGAAAGGCAACCAGGAGAACCCGCTTCAAAAGCGTTGAGAATGCAGTCGGGCGCTCTGAGGGTGTTGAGCATCCTGGGTGTTGGAGTCACCAAGAGGTCGGTGGAGGATGTGCACGAGCGAGTAGTTTTACGCAGCATGTGACGCTGATTAGAGAATAAGCCGGAAAAGAGGTAATTACAGCTGAGAATGACGGGTTGACAACCACAACTGAGAATGTGCAAACGCGCACACAGCGGGCCAGGGTCGCTCTCCACAGGCCGTGGCACAGAGCCTCGGGGGACTCGGCCCAGCTCGAGCCTTTCGGTCGGGTCTCGAAGTCTAATCTTGGAAACAGACAAGTTGCCACAGTCCCATCTTTCCCTCTGGAATTACTTCCACGGCATTAAAACCCAGTCATCCTTGATAAGGGCAGCGGTGAAGCCGGCGTCCCAGGCTCTCGCCAGATAGCTGCTTGCACGTCTCACGCGCTGATTTCGGTTGGCAGGTCCAACAGGCAACCTAGTTAGGGCCCTGCCTGCGGAATTCGTGCGGGGGCCTTCCGGGCTTCGCCCCTGCACCTTTGCGCATCCGGGCAAATCATGCCTGTCCGGGCCGAAGAGCGCCCCATGGCACAGCTTCAGGGTCTGGGTCAGCCGCGTGGTGAAGGAATACTGGGCAAGTCTGCAGTTACGGTGGGTGCGCCCCATTTACGGCTTCAGAATATGGAAAGGGAGGGATTTGCATCCTGCCCCGGGGAGAATTTTCACAAGACATCAGGACACCTGCTCTAGTGTCCTTATGTCACCGGACTGGCCCACACTGGGGGGCTCTCCTGCCAACTCCAGTCCGCTGTTCTGCTCTCACCCGTTTGGTCGGGTTTGGTTAGCACACCTTTTAGGAATTCGTAGTATCATTAACGTTTCAAAGTCTAACGTGGGTCTCTAAGATCTTAAATCTTTTTGGGGCGCCTGGGTGGCTCAGTCGGTTAAACGTCTGCCTTTGGCTCAGATCATGATCCCAGGGTCCTGGGATCGAGCCCAGTGCCGTTGGTCTCCCGTCTCAGCAGGGAGTCTGCTTCTCCCCCTGCCCCTCACCTGCTCCTGCTCTCTCGCTCTCTCTCTCTCTCAAATAAATAAATAAACTCTTAAAAAAAAAAAAAAAAGGATTTTAAATCTTTTTACTTGGCTTTCCCTCCCTAGTAAAAAAAAAAAAAAACCTATTAAATAAGAATCACACCAAGTATGAAAATATTAATTACAAATTATGTGCGATAGAACATACGCGTATGTATTTTATAATATAAACTATACATGATATGCATACATGTAAGGTATCTACTATAAGATATATACAGATGTGATATATTTAGTATGTATACATGATATAGAGTAAATATATAGTAGATACATAGTTGATATATATGACATATTTAGTATATATGCATTTATGTAAGTACACAGGGGAATCACAATTATGAAAATATTAATTTAGTATATCAATTTAACTATATATATTATTGTATTATAATATATTTGTATATCAGTATATTAATTTAGTATTTATCATACTGAATTGGGGTGCCTGGGTGGCTCAGTTAAGTGTTCGACTCTTGATCTCAGCTTAGGTATTGATCTCAGGGTCATGAGTTCAAGCCATGCATTGGGCTCGAAGCTGGGCGTAGAGCCTACTTAAAAAAAAGAAAAAACATACTAAATGAATTAAAATATTAATTTAGTCTGTTAAAATGAGAATCACATCGAGTATGAAAGTATTATTTATAAGATATATATGAGATGTATGCATATGGATCTTATAAGCTATACAAGATATGTAAACATGGAAGGTATATATTATAAGATAAGATATATATGTATATTTATGATATATATATGTGATATATTTAGTATATATACTTGTATGTAAATATACACACACCTTTGCTAGGTGTCTTGGATTAAAAAAACAGAATGAAGACTATCTTTGTTAGAGGAGTTTAAAAATTTATCTAAAAATATACATAAACTCTAAAGTTGAGAGTTATGTGACAGGACAGTGTGAATGATAACAGTAATTATTATTACATAGTACATACTTTTCTTTATAAATTGCCTTTGCTTATTCATATACCCATGAAATATTGCTAACAGACTACCCCTTTCTTAAGAAGTGCAATGACCATGAATATTTTGTGAGTCATTTCTCATTTTACTTAACAAGAACAAGAAGGCAAATCAAAATAAAAGCATCCTTTCGTCTCTTGCAAATTGGTGTAAAACCTCTTCAGTAAGCCCATCATTTTAGTAAACACAGGCTATCTGCTCTTTTATGGTGGTCCTAACTACTAGGACAAATTCCAGTCTGTATTTTTAAATGTCACAATATACAAAAGACCATAAAAAGAAAGGATCTTACGTCCTCGTAGGATGATTTAGTGTGTAGATTCCCATAAAATCCTACAAGAAGATAGAATGAGGGGAGAGAGGAAGCATTCCTCAATGAAGTAGTTACATTCTCGGAAAAGCCAAGAAGCAAAATGATTGGGTCTCAGGCTTAGAAGGAAGGAGCCATCAGTGAGGGAGCAGGTCATCCAGAGTGTTCTTATTACCTGGGCTGCAGCCAGCTTGGCAGTCAGGTGAGGGGAGACTTGTTCATTAATTAGGATCCTGACTTGTGGTGCACCAACACAAGGAAGCATAAATGGAGCCACAGGACATATTGGGTTTTTAAACTTTTTTTTCCCAGCATTTTATTTTATTTTATTTTATTTTGAAGATTAATTAATTAATTTATTTGACAGAGAGAGAGAGAGGAGAGAACGAGGGGGGAGGGGCAGAGGGAGAGACAGACTCCCCGCTGAGCAGGGAGCCTGACTTGGGGCTGGATCCCAGGACCACCCTGAGATCATGACCTGAGCAGACACCTAACCAACTGAGCCACCCAGGTGCCCCCTCCCAGCATTTTATTATGAAAATATCAAATACACAGAAAAGTTGAAAGGAGTGGATGGTGAACTCCTATATACCCACCACCTAGATTCTACAATTGACATTTTGCTATATTTGCTTTATCACATATCTTTCCATCTATCCATTCATCCATCCATTTAATTTATTTTTTATTGGAAATTTAACTTTTAATTTTTTATTGAAGTATAGCTGACATATAATATAATGTTAGTTTCAGGTGTACAACATAGTGATTCAACAATTCTTTTTTTTTTTTAAAGATTTATTTATTTGAGAGAGAGAGTGAGCTGGGGTAGGGGCAAAGGGAGAGGGAGAGAAACAGACTTCCCACTGAGCGTGGAGCCGTACTAAGGGCTCCATCCCACAACCTTGAGATCATGACCTGAGCCAAAACCAAGAGTCGGACCCTTAACCGAAACTGACTGAGCCACCCAGGTGCCCCGATTCAACAATTCTATACACTGCTTAGTGCTCACCACAGTAAGTGTAATTACCATCTGTCACCATGAGAAGTTATTACAGGATTTTGACTGTATTCCCTATGCTGTACTTTTTTATCCCTGTGACTTACTTATTTTATAACTGGAAGTTTGTACCCTTTAATCACCTTTGCCTATTTCATCTATCCTCCCATCCTCCCTGCAAAAGATAGTCTTACAACCCTTGTGTACCTCATCCATATAGATGGCAGGTATGGCTTCCCAAAGGAAAAGATGGTGTTATTAGAGAAGGGCTGAAAAAAGTGAAAATTAAAGAGATTGATACTTTTAAATATATGTATTGTGCACATGTTTAGGGAGCCATTTTTTTTTTCTAGACAAAAAGTTATTTGTAAGAACCATCAAACTTATAAAACCAGTGTTGCCAAGATTTTTTTTCCAAAAGAAAACCTACTTTTCACTTCACTAAAGGGGAAAAAATTACCAGGGAGCTGGAAAGCAAGCAAAAAACTATGTGTAACCTGGAAGGGCATCAAGGGAAAGGAAGACAGAAATGACACTGTCCCAACTCAGCTTGTTATGAGGAAAGGCAAAGGAGCAGAAGGTAGGTTGTGGGGGCAGCTGTGGTCATGTGTCCTGGAGTAACTGAATCTGCCTTAAAGAATGAGCAAGTGGTTGGTCATAAGTAACTGTTAGAACAAACCATGGAGGGAGTTTATTTATTATTTGATATTTAATGAAGATTGGTAGCGAATACTAGTCATGTTGACCCCCCAAAATCATGCTGCGATAAATTTTAAACGTAATATATATTTTGCCAGCTTGTAAAAGATCCGATGTCTTTATTTTATTGTGGTAAAGTATACACCACATAAAATGTATCCTTTTAAACACTTTTTTAAAGATTTTATTTATATATTTGACACAGAGAGAGAGCACAAGCAGGGGGAATGGCAAGCAGAGGGGGAGGGAGAAGCAGGCTCCCCACTGAGCAGGGAGCTCGACGTGGGGCTCATTCCCAGGACGGACCCTGGGATCATGACCTGAGCCGAAGGCACTTAACCGACTGAGCCACCCAGGTGCCCCTCCTTTGAAACTTTTTTTTTTTTTACGATTTTTTATTTTTTATTTGACAGAGAGCACAAACAGGGGAAGTGACAGGCAGAGGGAGAAGCAGGCTCCCTGCTCAGCAGGGAGCCTGATGTAAGGATGGATCCCAGGACCCTGGGATCATGACCTGAGCCGAAGGCAAATGCTTAACCGTCTGAGCCACCCAGGTGCCCCTGAAACATTTTTTAGTGCACAGTTCAGTAGCATTGTTAGAGGAGGTCATCAAGAGCACGTGATTGCTGGTTGGCCCACTAGCTGGACCCAGGCAATCAGAGGCTTCTCACCCCCTCCCCTGTCCTTGGAATGTCCATCCTGCCCACCATTCCCGCACTAGGAGCTGTTTCAAGGACATAGCCTTGAGGGAGTAAGGTGTTGGTGAGACCATCTGGATTGTGTACATGACTCAACCCTGTTAAGGCCTCTAAATAAAGTTTAAGATTCTGGTGGGTGCAGAGATCTACTCATCTTGTGGTGCCCAAAACAAGCCTTATGTGTAAGTTACCTTGCTGATTAACTCTTCCACCCACCAGTCCAGAGTGGTCTACCTGTATCTTCTGGCTCTCCTTGTCCTCTCTGTTTAGGGGCCAGGTCATGAACAAGCAAGCATTAAGTACATTCACATTGTTTTGTAACCATAACCTTCATGTCTTTCTAGAGCTTTTCCATCTTCCCAAACCAAAACTCTGTACCCATTAAACAATAGCTCCCCGTTTCTCTCTCCTGCCAGCCTCTGGCAACTACCACTTTAATTTCTATTTCCATGAATTTGACTGCTCTACGTACTTCATGTAAGTGGAATCATACAATATTTGTCTTTTTGTGTCTGACTCAGTTCACTTAGTATAATGTATTCTGGGCTCATCCATATTGTAGCATGTGTAAGAGTTTCCTTCTTCCTTTTTAAAGGTGAATAATATTCCATTGTATATATAAATCGCATTTTGCTTATTCATTCATCCATCAATAGACATTTGGGTTGTTTCCACCTTTTGGCTATTGTGAATAATGCTGCTATGAACACTCACTATTTTAAATTTTAAACACAAATAATTTTAATTAGTCACAAAAAGTCTCAGGATTAATGTAACTTAAGTTCTTTTTTTTACTTGATTAATCACTTATAGCATTGTTCCATTTGAATCTATCCTTTAAATGTTAACACTACTGAAGATATTAGGAACTTTCTCTAAGAATACATGTAGCTGAGTACTATGTGTTAGGATTTTTTGTATAATGGGTTTTCCAAATTAACTTCCAGTGTTTATATAGGATAAATAATAATAAAAAAAATGTGCTTATTTGAAGATTCCATCTACAGTACTAAAACTCAACAATGACCCCAGAAAGAGTTTAGGACTCATATCAACCAACAGAAGATTTCTTAGGATAGGAGTATTTTATCCCAGATAATATTTATAATTGTCCATCATATATAATACAAAGCCAACTGACTTTTAGTTAATTTTGCTCTCGTTTGTAAAATCTCCACTGGTGATGTGTCCTCTTAGTGCTGACACTCAGGGTAGACAGATTTCTCCCACAGCTGTCCCTTGGTAAATCACCAGGATAAGAAGTGACATTTGGTTTTTATCAGTTATTCATGGTGGTCCCTGACCATGGAAGCTATCATATTTCTCCAACTTTTACTCTCAAGATTTTACAAATGGAATGCTTTTATTTTGGGGAACTGTGCCCCCATATTTGAAAACTGTATAAAACCAAAATTTATAACTGACATTTTTCTTCATTTGGTAAGAAATCACACAATCAATTTGATGTAAGTATTTTCTATACTGAAAATCTCTGCATAGAAAAGGTGGAAGGGGCGCCTGGGTGGCTCAGTTGGTTAAGCGACTGCCTTCGGCTCAGGTCATGATCCTGGAGTCCCTGGATCGAGTCCCGCATCGGGCTCCCTGCTCAGCAGGGAGTCTGCTTCTCCCTCTGACCCTCCCCCATCTCAAGCTCTCTCTCTCTCTCTCTCTCTCATTCTCTCTCCCAAATAAATAAATAAATAAAATCTTTAAAAAAAAAAAAAAAAAAGAGAAGGTGGAAGAAACAATTTATTCTTTTTTCCAGCTTTTGTTTTTCCTGTTGACAGTTTGTAAACCACTCCTTAGCTGGTTTACAGTGAATATTCTGTATCAGAATATTTTGTACCTGTCCCTACCTTCTCTTCACCCCCCTTGAATGTAGACAGATCAGAGGAAAGGTGGCCTTATTGGAAGGTGACCTCTCTTACATAACTAGTATGTCCCTCTAACTCAACTCTTCCTGCCAAGTTATTTGTTCTCACACCAAGAATTGATGTGATTAATTGACTAGCTGTTAACTAGGTACTAAACAGTATTTTCTTGTCATAGACGTATCTGTTTGATCAGGCTAGTATTGTTTCATTAGATGGAACGTCCCTAGAATTTTTGGGTCCTTGCCCAGGAACATGGTTGATGTAGGTCACTCTTTCTACTTTACTGGTGACCTCCTCTTTTTATCTTTTAAAAAATGTTCCACTATTTATTGAGGTTGAGCATCACAAAATTGTTGAAAAATAAAATTATATGTAAATTATCCTTCATTCTGCCACTTTGAAAAAGGATGATATAGACATAGTTACAAAATGGGATCCTTTTGGAAATTCAATAAACTTTAATAATATTAAATATAAATTAAGAGATTGTGGAAAAATGAAATTAAGAGTGAGACCTATTAACCCACAGAATGACTGAAAATTTACAATTGAAGGTGAAATATGCAATGAGATGATGAGATAATCAGTGTACGGGAAATGAAGTGGAGAACCAAAGGAATAACTAGGTCTGCAAAATCAAGAAGTAAATTTTAAGTTTCCCAAAAAATTTCTTTTTAAAAATAAGCATGCATTTTTGTTTATTTTCTCATTAGGTGTTGTTTAAACCCAGAACAACATTTGAAGTAGATATCTCTGACATCAAATGGTATGTTTCGAAAGGAGCTTGCCAACAGCTTTACCGAAACATGCTTTTCCCAGGGAGACATATCAAGCAAAAATAACAGGGGTCATGTAACTTAACTTTCTAGCATTTCAACAAACATATTTAAGCTTTTTCTTCCTTTAAAAGAATGGAAACAATTGATACTGATATTTCATTGTGTTCATGATACCTCAAATTATCATACATTCTTAGATTTACATACTTAGCTAGAGGGTGTGGTTAAGGGAAGTTAAGTAGAAATTAACAGCACATGGAGTTTTGTGCATATTGTGTTAATTTAAGAAAGAAAAAATATTTAGCCAATTAAAATCATTTTAGCAAATCCTAGGAAATTAGTAGTGATAGCAGCACATTTTAGTTTTGATGATGTAATATTTTCCTTAAACTTCTGAATTTTTTTAATTTAAATTCAATAAGCAACATATAGTACAGACCTAGTTTCAGATGTAGTGTTCAATAATTTATCACTTGAGTAAAATTCTGAATTTTAATCCAAGTGCTTATACCCCCCACAGTAGCAGATATACCCAACAATGGACTCCTGTAGAGGAGAAGGCAGGAACTTCATCCTTGGGTGCTAGACTACTATGGTATTTTAGTAGTTGATTTGATGCATAAATACTACCAAATGACAGGTGATGAAAAATGAGTAGTGAGCTTGTCAAATAGTGCATTACCCAGGTAATTAGCAGTATATGTTGCAACCAACCACCCAAAATCTCAATAGCTTAGTCAAACTGAAGATTTATTTTAAGCTCAACTTGTAGGCTGATAGTAGTATTCAAGGACCAGGGCCATGATGATTTCCATCTTATAATGCCGGCGTCTCCTAGAGCTCCTCAGCATATCCTGGGGCATCTAGGGCATCCAAGTAGATAAAGAATGCGATTTTTCTTATGCCTGAGCTTGGATGTGGAGCACAGTACTTCTGCCCACCTGTTATTGCCCAGAACATGTTTTCCTGACCATAACCTAAGTGCAAAGGAGGCTGGGAAATGTAGTTTCCCAATGTGCCCAGGAAAAGGAAACAGGACAGTAAGCATATGCCCATTCTCCCAAATAGCACTGTTTAAAAGAGATTTCTGAAAAAGGATGAATACAGCAGAAAGATCTATAGAAATATATTTATATGAGTTTTTATAGTTCACTATATATATATATACATATATATTCTATGTCAGTTAATAGAATATTTCTTTCTTTTTCTTTTCACAACCACCATGTTGTGTGATAGGCAAGGGATATATTATTGCATTTGTTTCACAAATTAAGAAACCAAGA
The DNA here is from genome assembly GCF_004348235.1 of Phoca vitulina. NCBI lineage: Eukaryota > Metazoa > Chordata > Mammalia > Carnivora > Phocidae > Phoca > Phoca vitulina. The sequence continues at coordinate 8,910,499 of NW_022589738.1, read as the reverse complement.
TTCATGGGGGAAAAGCAACTCTTTTTTTGTACGGGGGGCGGGGGAAGCAACTCTTAAAGTCATATACTTGGCAGAGCCAGGAAAAATAGAGGTCAGATAGATCCTTTGATTTCTGTCTGTCTCTACGGTCTCCACAGAATCACCAGCTCACTCTCTAAAGCTCACTCACCTAAAAACAACTCTGGAAAAGGCCCTATGGAGTGTCTCTATTTAGAGGATAATTTCAGAATGTCTTCTTACCCTTTTCTCTTTCTATTCAAAGTGACCAGCCAATTTTATGAAGTGCATGGCCAGGTTTCTAGGTTGAGTGCAAAGTAATCTCTGTGGCTTGGTTCTGCTCTGAGAAGAGAATTATCTGTCCTAGATAGAGAGCTGATGCTGCAGTGGGATAGATGGGCCAGGGAGAGGCCCTGCCTTCATCTGTTCTGTTGAGATTGCTCAGGTGAGAGCTAATCAAGGCCCCTTTTGATTTAAAATTATAGGGACTTTTGGGTATCTGGGCATATTGATACTGTCAGATAAGCCATAGACTTGGAGTTAATTTGGGGCCAAGCGCCATCCTTTCCCTGCTCTGTGACTTTCATCAACTCAACTGAGTGCCTGTAAGCTTGTTATTTCATCTGAAAACTGGATGTCACGATGTCCTTCCTAAATAAGTCATAGGTGCGATGAAAGGATAAACCAGTTAGTGGATGTGGAAACATGTTGATTGTGACTGGAATATGTAGCTGGTTTATTGGGGAGGCTCAACACGTTGGAATTATACACAGAAAAAAGGCTTTTGTTCTTTTTCAAATTACCCTTTCAATCTCTGCTCCTAAACACACTCTCTTGAATTCCCCTTTCTCTTCTTTAATGATATCTTGGGACATTCCCGTCATTGGTGGTCATTATTGTTTATTAAAGAAGGCTAATGCAATATAAAACCATCAATCTTGTAACCCATTACATTTTCCCCTGGCAGCCTCCCCTTCCAGATTCTAGCTCTTGTAGTATGTTGGGGTTGGGGTGGACAGTGGTAGAGGAGGGCAAGGGGTTCCATGTCCAACTTGTCTATATTTGTAGTTCATTTTGTACTTTTGATTTTCTTGCTGACTCCAACTGGACCTCAGTGACCTCTTTGTGGCCCTTTTTTTTGAGTTATGTGTTTGTTCAGGGGATTCTTGGAAGGGACCTGTAGAGCCTCTCCAATGCACAAATCTCTGAGATATGAAAGGTCTGACAGAAACTCGTCCCTGCATCAGTTCATCACCCATCAGCTCCCAGTACCAGCAGTTCCCTACGGCTGGGGTCTTCTCTTGCTCTGGTTTTTCTCTGAGGTAAGATATGTGAACAAGATGACGAAAGATCACCTACCATCCACAGTGTTCGCTGAGCCCAGTAGAGCCTCACATAACCTTGCTACAACTGATGGCGAGAGCGCAAGTTAATGTACAACTGCACACTCTCTTCCCACTGTGTTCCTCTGTCTTCGGTTCTCTTCTTTCCTGGCCATATGGGTCAGGGACAAAGCAGCAAGTCCACTTCCTAAGCACATCTAACCGAGGAGTAAATTTCCCATCTCCCTTTCTTGCAGTTCCACACCCGTCATTTTTATACTCACTTTCTATTATTTTGGTGAGACACTGCCTTCATAAGTAATTGCATAAGGTGACCGTGACTAATTCTTTTGTGACATACTCTCAAGGAAAGGGATATAAGTGGAAAGTCAGTTCTTTGAACACCGAGTTATTGCACAGAAGACAGACAGGTAAATAAACAGTTTATTTTCAACTTATCATTGACCTTCAGGGATTGACTGTCATATTTAACCCTACTAGTTTGGGCAACTATAACCTTGTAGCAGTGATTTCAGCAGAGAATAGTATGTACCTCTGTGTGTGGGAACGTGAGAGGTATGATTAATTTCTACCTCCAGTGGAGAGACACGGTCAAGTACACTGAGGAAAAGCAAAATAACTTGGGAATGTTTATGTTTCCATCTACTCTCCCTGAGGTACACTGGCTTTGAAGGCTCTTGCCCATAGGCTCTTATTATAATCTCTTGGAGAAATCTGCCTTTAATCTGGGCCCTTTATCTTGTACCCAAGACTGGGCAAGAAATTAACCATATACTCAGTATTTGCTTGTTTTCTACTTCCTAAGGCCCCTGGAATGGATGCATTGATGAGTTCCATCCCCTGTGTAGCTACATCACTTTATGGGCTAGAACACGCATAAAAGCCATGATGGCCAGGTTCCCTCAGGGCAGGATAGCTGCAGATGCCCAGGACTTGGTATGGCAGGGTGAGCCTGAGTATCCACACTGACCTCCAGTGTGAGGGCTTTTACTCTTTCCCCTAGACGCCCACATTTTTCTTTGCTTGTGACTGGACACAGGCTTAAGTTTCCTTTATGTAATTTCTCCTGGTAACCATAACTCATCTCCCTCAACTCAATACCAAGGGAAGGCTAGGAGAGCCTAATGGGCTATTGAGCTCTTTCCATCCCTCCTTCCAAGTCTGTTTTTTATACCCACCCCTGACTGTTCCGAAGTACCAGAAAACTCCTGCAAGCCAGACTTCAGCTGGATGTCCAACCAGCCCATCATGGTTTACTACTAATGACTACTCTGATTTCTTACCCCTTTGCCCTAGCTTGATGTTATGATATTTCAGCCTATCTAAACAGAGCATAGTCTAGACAAAAAAGAGGTGTTTAGATGAATGTTCAAATAAATTAATCATAAATAAACAACAAATCAATACAGAGGTAATACTGAACATATTACTCCCTCCATTTTCCCCTAACACTTAACATAATATTTTAGACCCTTGTCATCATTCCCCTGAGCAATTGCGATGGTCTTCCTCTTTGTGATATTGTCGTCTTCAACATCTTCTCCATATGGTTGCTAGATTATATTTGCTAAAATACAAATATGATATTGTTGCATTTGTACTTCAAACCTTTTACTTCCAGCCATCATTCATAGATCCCATGTCTATAGCATAAAGAACCAACCCTAGAGCTTCACTTTCATTGCCTCTCAATGCCAGACTCCAACCTGAGTGTGATCGCCTGACATCAGTCCTTATACACTAAATTATTCATCTATAATCAACTAGTCCATTTCATGCTTCTACAATTTATCCCCTGTAGTTCCTTCTACATTTCCCATTTCTATAGTGGTTGAAATTTTACTTAAGGTCAATTTTAACCTGCTTTTCGAAGCCTTCCCTACTGATCTCAGACCATTGCTTCCTTTTCTGTATTTCCAGGGTCCTTTATTCATGATATCATCATATCACTGATCACATCCTGATATATTTATATAGGCTCCCATATGCTTACCCTACTGGATATGACCTCCATTAAGAGAGGCCCAGTATCTCCTTCAACTTTGTACTCTAGATCACAGACAATTTCCAACACATTGTAGCTGCTCCCTAAGTATTGGGGAAATAAAGACACAGAATTATAAACAATCTCAAACCCAAAGATGAATCATCATTTGGAGATTTTTCAGAAACCTATCTGTAGCAAACCCTAATTCATTACCAGTGGAGTGCAAATTACTAGTATTATGGAATGCGATTTGAAAATATGCCTCAAGAATCTTAAAACATTCTTATTTTTTGAGCCAGAAAATTTACTTCTAGAGATCAGTTACCAAAAGGGAATCAGAGATGTTAAAAAAAATTTTCAGTTATAAGTGATAGATACCAAGCCAAAACAACTTTAAAAAGTGGAAACAGGCTGTTGCTAGAGCTCGAAAGAATATTGAAGGTCACAACATTGAAGGAAGAGTTGCAGCACTGAGGACCCAAGATCAGGCAGTAAGGAGCAGTATATTCCAGCACTCTCCAGGACTCGCATCTGTCTTTCCTCTCTGCTGGTTTTACTTGACTTCATTCTTCAGGTGGGTTTCCCTTGAGGGAGAAAATATGGTCCTGAGCAGCTACAGATTCGCATCCTCTCTGCTTTAGCAACTCCAGAGGTAAAAGAGCCTTTTTCCCCCTATTCTCTTAGCATCTCTAGGACCACAAAAGATACTGGGTTGACCTACTTAGATCACGAGAACACCCATTGACTCATCACTGTTTGCAGGAGAGTTGGATGAAATGTTGGTAAGCCAAGACAAGAGTGCTAGAAGTTTAAAAACAAATGCACAAAAAAATCGTGTATTTACTATGAGTTAGAGGATTATGTTCAAGGAAATGCATCACATTATAATACTAAAAAATGGTAGAAATGTGAAAACAAGCAAAAAACAAATGCCTAAGTTAGTGGTAAGGTTGAATAAATTATTGTGTGCATACATTGAAACATACATCCATCTCCAAATTTTTTCTAGAATTTTTTAAGGTTATGAAAAGATGGCCATGATATTATAGTAAAAACAAAACAAAAAGATACAAAATATTTGCAGGAAATCCACCAACAATAATTGAAGTTAACTTTAAAGTATGAAACTATCCAGGTTTTTTATTTCTTCTTTGTAATTTTCTGGATTTTCCAAATTTTCTACAGTGATCATTAATTTTATAATTAAACAGCTTAAAATTAATGATAAAAGTCAGGAAATAGAAACATGATGGTTAGTCTTAGGACTGTAAGATGAAAATTTCTAGTCCTAGCCGAGAAACTATATGAAATCACAGTATTGTTTTCTCCATTACCATCCTTTTTTGAGGTCTAGTATAATTCTTGAAGCTTGGGAACACAGGACATACATGTTTGTGTTTCTTATAATCTTGTTTTAGGAGAATGGGGATATTGCCTGAGGCTCTTGTATAATTAATCTTTAAGCTAAGTCATCCAAGAATTAATATTCTGTAGGCAACATCTTCAGAAGCAAAACCAAATTATCTATGATTGTTGACAGTGTGAATTGAGGTAAAGTTGAAAATCCAAATATATTTCATAGCTACTAACAGTGCAGCCCTGTATCTCACTGTCAAATGGGAAATTCTTAAAACAATGAAAATTTTAAAGAGCAAGCTCTCATTTATTAATGTTTTCTATGTTTTCCATTGGGAGAGGTAAAGTCCAACCTCATGGAGTAACAGCATAAGATCAAAGGTGTGAGAGCAGGTCAGAGGAATCTAGTTACTCTTCTGGCAAATCCAAGGGCAGAGCTAAAGGGCTGCAGAAAGGAGGGGTGATCACCAAAGAACATTAAAGAGGACTGGTTAGGTGCGTTTTACTCTTGATGAGATGAGTAAAGGGTGATAATAAAAAATGGCAAAAGACTTCCACCTCTAAGATCTATAAATGGGCTGGATTTACCCTCCTACATGAATGAACTAAAAACCCTGGCCAGGGGCACCTGGGTAGCTCAGTCAGTTAAGCATCGGATTCTTGATTTCGACTCAGGTCATGATCTCAGGGTCTTGAGATTGAGCTTTGCATTGGGCTCTGCGCTGGGTGTGGAGCCTGCTTAGGATTCTCCCTACCCCTCTGCCCCTCGCCCTGGCTCACACGCTCTCTCTCTTTCTCCAAAAAACAAACAAGCAAACAAGCAAACTGGCCAAAATATATGAAACAAATTTCTTAAGGTACTGAATATCAGATCAGGCAATGAAGGACTGTGATCCCTAAGACTTGGGAAACAAACTGGTTAACCAGACTGTTGATAAAATGGGCAAGCCAAAGGCTGATACTTTTAAAAAGCAGCACCAGATTGTGGAGTTTGGAATATGGGACAGGTCGTGTGCTATCAAAAATGATGGAGGCACAGAGACAAGTAAGACTGGGAAGACAGGTGGTGATTCTTTAGCTTGGGATTTTCTCTTATTTTGGTTTTTCCCGTTTGTTTTGTTTCTGTGCTCTTCTGGGCACATTCTTCAACTTTAGGGATTAGATGAAGAGGCCCTGAAGGCAATGCATTTGTGGTCAAAGATCAGTAAATCCAGGACCAGGACAGATGAATTTAAAAAATGATACATAGACTGCTGACAGCTGTACTTTTTAAGGGATGTGAGTTCTGCAAGGGAGCTCAAACCGAAGCAATTGGACATTAAGACAGGCCCATTTTCACTACAGAGTTGTCAAGTTGTATTTCATTCTTATGCCAGATCTTTGTAACTCAGACTGTAGCTAAAGAGTGGCAATTGTCCCCTGAATTCCGGTAGTAAATCCCAGTATGCTTGAATGCCAGTATGCCTTCAATTTTTTTAAATAATAGAAGTGAAAACCCGGTGGGTAAGAAAGAATTCTCATTTGTCCTTGTTTGAGGCATTTTCTTCTTACCATTATCAATGACCTGAGTAAGAAGAAATTTAATAAGCTATTAAAATTATTTAAATATTCATAAAAAATAAGAAAACTTCTTCAGTTTCACATAAACATATAAGCATCCCTTTCTACGAAATGTGCTCTCATCTTTATGGCTTTCATTTGCTCATTTATAGCTGGGATTTCTGCCAGGCTTCTAGTGAAACAAGATGTGTTTATGACTAAGACTGAATTTCACAGCTTTAAAAACTACAACTAGATACTTAAGAACCTTGTATCTGAAGCTAGATACCTGAGAAATACCCTTCTATTGAACTTGACAAGTGAAGATTTACTTTCTAATCTTTCAGTGTATCTGCGTGGGTGGATGGAGAGGCTGAGCTCAGGCTTGACAGCCTTGAACACTGCGTGTCACAGTGTTGAGCCCTGCTGTCACTCCACTGGCTGGCTGGCCAGTACTGTCACAGTGGGGTCCCAGTGGCTTTCATGCTGTAGAATTTAGAATGTAAAGGTGATTTAAGAGAACAAACATCTGGAGAGAGTAGCACAGAGTGTGCTAGGAATTCTAAGAGCCTTTTTTACCCTTTGAATTTTTCCACAGCCTTCATGAGACAGCAGTATGAAAAGAGAGCCGAAAGGGACATTGCTAAGTTGGCCACAGGCTTTGGAGTGTGTGCTAAGGGGCAGGGACATAATGGCTGTTTTCTGAAGAGGACTTTGATAAGTTGTCCACTTAGGGATATATCTGACTGTCCTATATTTTGACCCAACAGAGAAGAACAAATGGTGGTTCTCTCAAAAGAAAGTAAGAAGATGTGACTTCACTTTAAATGATGAAAGCACTTGAGTGTTTTCTTTCAAGCTGTAGTCTTCCTTAGCAAATGGTCTGTAGATGACCTCTTAGTATAAAAACCGAGAGGCACCAGTGTAAATGATCAAGAAAAACCAGTACCCCTGCTGTGGTTTATAAGTGAGGCAAATATTGTTTGGGAAGAGGAGGCTATGAGAAAAGGAAAATTAAAATAGAGGCATGGGAATAGTAATAGTAACATTCAGTGTCCTCAGAGAAAGCTCAGATGTGTAGTATTTGTTGAAAACAGATGGTTTATGTATGTTTTGTCAAAATGGCATATCATTTTGGGCAAGATCAGGAGGGCAACATGAAGGTTAAAAGAACTGGGTACAAGCTTTGGAAGCCAAACAAACAAACAAATGCACGTTTTAAGGAATACTATAGACATCTGCTTGTGCCTTGGTATCAAAGAGCCTGCTGACTTAATGCAAATCACAATGGGTTGCTAAGCAATGCATGTCCTCATGCCAGTCAGGTGACTCTAATTTTTGCAGAGTGCCTTTCTCTGTTTTCTGAAACTATGTGTTGCATTTTGTTATTCAAGGATACACGCATAGTATTACTGCTTTGTTCCCTTCCTTCCATCCTCCCTTCCTTCCTCCCTCTCTCTCTCTCTTTCTTTCCCATTTAAGGCTATACTACCTTAAATTTATGTACTTTTCTTTTGATTTAAATATGTCTATTGCTGTCATAACTGGCCTGTAAAGTCCCTTGGGGAGAAGATAGAGAAATGTAGAGATGATATCAGAGATAATTTTCAGTAAGCTGATTAGGGAAATGGGGATTAATACTGCTGCTAATGCAATTTATGTGCAGAATTCCTCCTAACATATGTCCCTGGCATCTTCCAAAGTCACATGGTCTCCAGGGGACAAGCCCCATATTGAGGAATTGGTTAATTTCATCTAAGTCATCAAAATTATGTGTGTAAGATTGTTCACCTATCCCATTGTTATCTTTCAGATGCCTGTAGATCTTCAGTGATAGCCCCTGTTTCATTCTTGATATTGCTAATTTGTGTGTCTTCTCTTTTTTTGCATCATTTTTTCTAGAGATTTATCAATTGTATTGATCTTTTCAAAGAACCAGTACTTCATTGCATTTATATTCCCTACCACTTTTCTGTTTTCAATTTCATTGATTTCTTCTCTTAATTATTTCTTACCTTCTGCTTGCTTTGGGTTTATTTTGTTCTTCCTTTTTTACATTCTTTAAGTGGGAATTTAAGATTATTGTTCTCGGCCCCAACATATGCATTTTGTACTATCAATTTCTGTCTCATCCCTGCTTTAGTTGTGTCTCACAAACTTTGATATATTGTATTTTCATTTTTATTTTATTTTATTTTTTTACGTTTTTATTTTAATTCCAGTTAGTTAGCATGCAGTGTTATATTAGTTTCAGATGTACAATATAGTAACTCAGCATTTCTCTACATCACCCGGTGCTCATCATGACAAGTGCACTCCTTAATCCCCATCACCTATTTCACCCATCCTTCCACCCCCTTCCACTCTGATAATCATCAGTTCTCTAATTTTTAACTTTTGGAATTTCTTCTTTGACCATTGATTGTTTAGAAGCATGCTACTTAGTTTCCAAGTATTTGGAGATTTTCCTGTTATCTTTTAGTTATTTCTATTTTAATTCCACCCAGGCCACAGAACACTTTCTGTATGACTTCAGTTCTTTTAAAATTGTTGACCTTCATTTTATGGCCCATGATGTGGTCTATCTTGGTATATGTTTCATGGACACTTAAATATGTATTCTCTTCTAGTTAGATGATGTATTCTATAAATGTTGATTACTTTCTGTTGTTTGATGGCATTGTTAAGTTCTATAGATTTGATGATACTCTGTCTAGTTGTTCAGTCAGTGATTAAAAAAGGGATGTTGAAATCTCAGGGTATAATTGTGTATTTATCTATTCCTTTCAGTTTTATCAGTGTTTACTACACATTTTTGAAGCTCTGTTGCTTGGTACATACACATTTAAGATAATTTTTTCTTAGTGGATTGATTCTTTTATCATTATTTAATGTACCTCTCTTTCTCTGATAATTTTCTTATCTCTGAAATGTCATTTAATATTAATCTAATATTAATAAAATCTGTCCTTCTTTTAGTCATGTTTGCATGATATACCTTTTCCCACCCTTTTAGTTTCAACCTGACTGTATCAATCTGTTTTATATTTGAAGTGAGTTTCTTGTAGTCTATAGTTGGGTCATATTTTTTAATCCACCATGCCAGTTTATTCCCTTTAATTGGCATATTTACATCATTTCCATTTAATGCAATTATTTATATGTGAGGACTTAAATGTACCATTTTATTTTTAAATTTTTTCTTTGTTCATTTCGTTTTCCATTTCTCTGTTTTCCTGTCTTCCTATAGGTTACTGGATTATTTATTTGATTTCCACTTTGACTTATTAATGGGGATTCTGAGTCTTCATCTTTGGTTACTTTAGTTGTTGCTCTAAGAGTCATATTACATATGTATTGCTTATCACAGTCTACTGGTGTTATTGTTTTACCAGTTTGAGTGTAATATAGAAATCTTACCTCCCTTTTCATCCCTTTATGCTCCCCCATTTATAACATGATTATCAAGTATTCCTCTACATGCACTTAGAACCACATGAAACAGTGTTATAACTTTTTTTTTAATTTAGTTAGTTATTTGAGGGAGAGAGAGAGAGAGTGCGCACACGAGTGGAGAAAGGGGCAGAGGGGGTGGGAGAGAGAAAATCTCCAGCAGACTTCCCACTGAGCGTGGAGCCTGATGTGGGGCTCGATCTCATAACTCTGAGAACATGACCTGAGCAGAAATCAAGAGTCAGACTCTTACCGACTGAACCACCTAGGTGCCCCATTGTGTTAAAACTTTTGATTCCACTGTCATTCATAATTTAGAAAACTCAAGAGGTGAAGGAAGATTTATTGTTTTTACTCATATTTTGGCTTATCATGTACTTTCAAACTTCCTGATGCTCCAGGGTTTCTTCTTTGCTCATTTTCTTTCTTTTAGAAAACTTGTTTTGCACACTCTTTTAGGGTAGATATGCTGGTGAAATTTTCTGGTTTTATCATATTATGGATTGAGAAAGCTGTTTATGACTTATATGAATGGAGTGCGTGTGTGTGTATGTATGTGTGTGTCTTAAGTAAACCATGGTTAATTTTCATAAATTTTTTGTGTGCAATTGAAAATATGATGATTTTGTGATTCTCAGAGTTTAATATTTATATCATTAAGATATACCTGATTTATTATGTTGTTGAACTCTTCTATAGGCATAACATTTTTTGGTTTACTTGATCTACTTTTGGAAAGGTATGCTAAAAGCTCCTAGTGATACTCAGTTTCACTCTGTTTCTCCTGGTATTTTCAGATTTTTAAAATGAATTTGATTTTGCTAAATTATTAGGTGCATAAATATTAATACCTGTTTTATATTCATTGAGAATGTCACCTTTAGCATTATAAAGTATTCTTATCTGTCTGTTTTAGTGTTTTGTTTGACACCTACTTTTTCAGTTATTAGGTTTAGAACCTTTACTTTCTTTTTTTTGCACTTACATGTTTATCCATGCCTACATTTAAAAAAAAATTATCTGTCTTTTCTTTATACATCACAGTGTTATATTTTATTTTGTAAGCAAATCTTATTTTTTCTCCTTTAAGTAGGACATTAAACCTATTTGACATTCTGAAAATTGTATATTTATATGCACATGTATATATATGGTTTTGCATGATGTCATTTGTTTCATTCTCTGTTTCTTTCTGTGTGTCTCTCTGTCTCTCTCACACGCACATTTTGGATTCTTTTGGTGTACAGGAAAGTTTACATCTTTTGCTCTAACTGGTATCATTAAACTACTACTTTTTTATAATATGTTTATTCCATCCAATTTTTAGTTACTGTCTTTTAGTTTTGCATTATGAGCAATATTGAAATTAGCTAAAATTATCTGCTATCCATCATCTAATACGAAGTAATGTATTTTTATTCACAGTTCATAGTCATAAGGCAACCTGGGAACTTACTCTATTTTATTTACACTCTCCTCATTTCTTTACTATTTTGTGTATTTATTCTCTCTACCTATAGTGTCAGAAAGTATCGTCATTATGTACTATCATCTTTTCCTTATAACCTTCATTTTTATTTATGTTTATAGGTTAAAATGTAATTAATGCTTATGTTAACACTGCTTCAGTCATTTTAATTGTCTGAACTTATTTCTTTATTTGATTCTTCAGGAAGGGCTTGTGAAAATAATATCCTCTGAGCTTTTATTTTTGAATATATGTTCACTTGCTAAGTTAGTTTCCTAGGGCTGCAATAACAAATTACCAGAAATTAGGGGCTTAAAACAACAGAAATCTATCCTCTCATACTTCTGGAAGCCAGAAGTCTGAAATCAAGATGTCGACAGGACTACACTCCTCCCAAAGGCTCCAGGGGAGAATCTTCCCTTGCCCCTTTTAGCTTCTGGTGGCTCCTCATGTTCCTTGACTTGTGGCAGCATAATGATAATCTCTGCCTCTGTCTTCACATGGCTTTTTTCATGTGTGTCTCTGTGTCTTCTTGTTTGTCTCCCTTTTTATAAAAAAAAAGAAAAGAAAAGCAGACTGCTACATGCTGCACCTCATTTGGATGTGTCTGGAGTCTTGGAAGCTTTCTATGTTCTAAAAAATGGACCTTGAGAACTTGATTGGAGGTTCTAACTTGGGAGCACAGCTACTCATATACCTTTGACTGAAGAACAGTCCTTCTCTGTTGCAGAAGGACTTCCTCTTTGAATGAGTGCATAGCTTCAGGAGGGATGCACATGGAGTGGTGAGGGAAGAAGGGGACACATGCCAGCCAGATCAGCTGAATCAACACTGGTGATCAATGGGGTGACAGATGTCACAGCCAGATTGCCCTCACATCCTTGTTTGCCTCTTAGAAGAACACTTATCATTGAATTTAGGGCCCATCCTAAATTAAGTTATAGATTTTGAGATCTTTAATTTAATAAATCTGCAGAGACCCTCTTTTCAAATAAGGTCACATTCCCAGGCACCAGAAGTTATGACTTAGGAATATCTTTTGCAGGCCACTATTCAATCACTGCAGTCCACCTTCAGGCCCACAGACTTTATTTCTGTCCCATGTGCAAAATACAATCACCCCAACACCCCCCCCCCCAAATCTCAACCCATTATTATAACATCAAGTCCAAATCCCAGATCTCATCTAAATATCATCAGCTCAAAAGGTACCAAATATCATCTCCTAAATCATCTAAATCAGGTATGGATGAGACTCTGGGTATGATCCATTCTAGGAAAAATTCCCCTCCATTTGTGGACCTGTGAAACTAGAAAACAGCTTGTCTGCTTCCCAAATAACGGGAGAGCAGTTATTGATTAAACATGCCCGTTGCCATACAGAGAAATTGGAGGCAATAAAGGGGTCACTGGTTCTAAACAAGTTAGAAACCCAACAAGGCAAATTCCATCATGTTTTAAGACCTGGAAGTAATCCTCTGTGGCTTGAAGTTTATCCTTTGGGCCCATGGAGGATTTGCCCTCTGGGTCCACCACTCTGGCTTCTACCTCTGCACCCACATTTCTGCTCTTGGAGATGGTTCCTTTTTCTCGAAGGATATTACATGTTTGTAGGTGATTAGCTCTATCAGCCTGTTTCCTGCCTATACAGTTTTTGAAATCTGATTGCCCTCTTTCACTTGGTCCTGTCTCTGTCCCCTTCAGTCTGAGCCAGCAATGGTTTTGCTGATCATACATTCTCAAAAAACACTTTGGTTCTCCCATGTATTCTATGGGGATCTATTCCATTAGACAAGAGGATCTTCTGCAAATCCTTCCTTGGTAACTCCATATTTTTTTTTGACTTCTGTTGAGATGGTTGAGTGGATCCATTAGTCACCTGCCTAGTCTCTTCACTAAAAGGTTATCCAGGCAAACCCTGGGATCCTCTATCTAGTGCATGCTTTTCCAGCAGTGGATTTCTTAATTTTAGTTCATTTGCAATCTAGATAGGACAAAAACCTCCCAAATCAGCAAGTATTAGTTTGTTTTGCTTAACAGTTATTTCCTTAATTTAATTCATTCCTCTCATTTTTACTATAAGTATCAAGGAGAAACCAGACTATGCCTTCAACACTTTTCTTATAAATCTTCTCAGCTAAATGTTTTTTTTTCCCTGTTCTGCTTTGAAAACAACAGTAGAGCACAATTCAACCAAATTTTATAATACTTTATAACAAGGATCGCCTTTCCTCCAGTTTCCAGTAAATAACATGTTCCTCATTTCCTCCTGAGACCTTATAAGAAGCACTTCCAGTGTCTGTATTTTCACCAACAATCTCTTCAAGGCAATGTAGGTTTTTTCTATCATGTATCTCAAAATTCTTCAAGCTTCCACTCATTACCCAGTTTCAAAGCCATTTCCACATTTTTAGGTATTTGTTGTAGAAGCATCATACTTCCAGGTACCAAAATCTGTATGGGTTTCCTAGGGCATCACAAATATCACAAACTTGGGTATATTGAAACAACAGAACTGTATTCTCGCACAGTTCTGGAGACCAGAAGTCCAAAATTAAGATATAAGGAGGGCCAGCCTCCCTCCAGAGCTCTAGAGGAGAATCCTTCTTTGCCTCTTCTAACTTCTGGTGGCTCCTAGAGTTGCTTGGCTTGTTGTAACAAATGACAACCTCTGCCTCCACCTTCATAAAATCTCCTTTATGTGTCTCTGTGTCTTCATAATATCTCTTATGAGGACATTCGTTATTGGATTTAAGGCCCAATCTTAATCCAGGATTATCTCATCTTGAGATCTTTTACTTAATTACATTTGCAAAGACTCCATTTCCAAACAAGATCACATTCACAGGTACTAGAGGTTAGGACTTGGACCTATATTTTGGGGGCCATTATTCAACATGCTACACATAGATATATTAAAATTCCTTTGTTAACTGTTTCTTTTCTTTTGAGTTTCTTTTTTTTTTTTTTTAAGATTTTATTTATTTGTTTTTGCGAGAGAGAGAGAGAGAGAGAGAGAGTGCGCGAGCGGGGGGGGGGGGGGGGGGGGGGCGGGGCGGGGAGGCACAGGGAGAAGCAGGCTCTCTGGTGAGTGGGGAGGGAGCCCGATGCGATGCGGGGCTCTGTCCCAGGACCCTGGGATCATGACCTGAGCAGAAGGCAGATGCTTAACTGACTGAACCACCCAGGCACCCTTCTTTTGAGTTTCTTAACTCCATCCTTTCCAGACATAAAGTAGAACTGTTTAAATTTTTTTTTTTTACAATCTCATTGTCTTTTCTTTGTAAGTGAATCCATCATTTTGCCTAGATGCCCAAATGATTCTTCTTCCTTTAAAATATAGTGGTGATTTAAGTAAAATATATCTCAGTGTTGAGCATTTTGTGTCAATTTTCCCAGATATATGGTGTATTTTAATATACTACTTTTTTAAAACTAAAAGCTTGCTTGAATGAAAAATTGTATTATATTTCTTATTTTTCTATTCCATTGCTTTAATTTTCTTTTTCTTCGTATTACATTGTATTTTAGATTTTTTTCGTACCCTCCATATCTGCCACGTTCTCTAGATTCATTTTATCTCTCTTAATTTCTTTTTCATTTAAAAATTTTCTTCTTTTAATCTTCTACATATTTTAAGGCACTTTGCATGATGCTTAGTTTTCTAATATTTCTCCTAGGTTAGTCTTCACTTCATTTTTCAAAAAAACTATTTCCTTTCTGTCAGCTCACTAGCCCACATCATCTGGTTGAGTTTTCTAGTTCTGACTTATGCTTTTGTTTTATATTTTCTACATATTTTTAATATAAAGAAATAAAAGATTAAAAATAACAATAGTTAAAATTAAATGTTAATTTTTATTGTATTTTTTCAAAAATTAGTTTATAATTTTCATCTGTTTTGTAGCCAAAAATCTCTTGAGTTTCCTCTTTTAATGCAAGAATGTAATTTTGCTTCTATAATTTCCTCTCTCTCTCTCTCAAAATTTGAGGAATTGAACAATGGATTTTGAAAAAATGTTGAGGCAATGAGGTCAGTGACTATTATCCTATTGTATTTAATGACTCAGAATTTCATAGGATTTAAAAAAATCTGAATAATCATATGTCACAATATGTACACATGTGTTTGTTTACAAAGAGGATGATTGAAAACCCAAACACCCTTGATCTAGTAATGCATTAAAATGACTTATTCTGGTTATTGCTTGTGAGCTTTCCATTCTGTACCAGGCTATTTATTTACTTACTTATTTATTTATTTAAAGTAGGCTCTATGCCCAGCATGGAGCCCAACATGGGGCTTGAACTCACGACCCTGAGATCAAAACCTGAGGTGAGGTCAAGAGTCGGATGTTCAACTGACTGAGCCACTCAGGCGCCTTCCGCCCCAGGCTTTTTACATACACCAAAACATAAGATTTTCTCAGCAAGCCTGCAAAAAGTTGTTATTTTATCCATTCTCTCTATAGAAGATGCCTTTAAGTTTGGAAATATTAATAACTTAGCCAAGATAACATAGCAAGCGGGACAAAGCTCAGATGTGGTTCCAAAATCCAATCCTCTGAGCCACTCTTAGAAAGCTAGTTGCCTAGGTAATCCTCAGTTCTATTACAACAATGCAAGATACTATTTTAGAAATGGTTTCTTCTTTTCTGGAGTAGTCCATCCAGCATTCTGGGGCATTACCAAATATTTTATACAGGTAGTATGCTGGTCTGACTTAGCAAGGTCTGGCAACATAAGATTACAAAAGAAGTTTTATAAATACACACACTCACACTAACAAAGAACAATTATGTAGGTGACTAACACTAAGAAATTTAAGAGGCAAATTTCAATCTTAACTGTCTAGCAGCATGTCAGCTTTACATTCAAATGCATTTTCAATCTGACCACTTCTCAGCACCTCCACAGCTATCACGGGAAGTCCAAGCTACCTTCATATCCCCTTAGTTTTCTGCACTAGCGCCCTGAATGGTCTCACTGCTTCCACTTTTGCTGCTATACAGTTAATTATCCACACGACAGACAAGGGCATCTTCAAGAACATAAAACAGATCACATCAGTCATTTTTCAAAACTCTCTAATGGCTGTTCTAATCAACAATAAAAGGAAAGTCCTTGCACTAATCTAACTGGATTATTTGTCCTTTATTGTTGATTTGTAAGAGTTCTTCATGTATTATGGATGTAAGCACTATATCAGAATTATGAATTGCAAATATTTTCCCCCCTTCTTGGTTTCTTTTCAATTTCTTTATGGTGTCCTTTGAAGTACAAAAGGTTTTAATTTTGATGAAGTCTGATTTATCTATTTTTTTCTTTTGTTGCTTGTGCTTTTAGTGTCATATCTAAAAAGGCTTTGCTTGGGGCACCTGGGTGGCTCCGTGGGCTGAGCGTCTGCATTGGGCTCAGGGTCCTGGGATCGAGCCCCGCATCGGGCTCCCCACTCAGCGGGAAGCCTGCTTTTCTCCCTCTCCCTCTGTCTGCTGCTCCCCCTGCTTGTGCTCTCTCTCTCTCTGTTAAATAAATAAATAAAATCTTAAAAAAAAAAAAAAAGGCTTTGCTTAACCCAAAGTCGTAAAGATTTACTCTTATATTTTCTTCTAAGATTATTATAATTTTTGCTCTGAACATTTGGTGTATGACCTATTTTGAGTTAATTTTTGTGTATGGTGTAAGAAAAGAGGTATAACTTCATTGCTTTGCATGCAGATATCCAGTTGTCCCAGTACCATTTGTTGAAGAGACTGTTCTTTCCTATTGAATTGTCTTGGCATAATTGTCACCATAAATGTAAGTTTATTTCAGGATTATCAATTCTGTTTCATTGTTCTGTATGTCTGATTATGCCAGGACCTGTCTGTGACTGTAGCTTTATAGTAAGTTTTGCATTTGGGAAGTGTAAATCCTCCCAATTTTTTTTTCTTTTTCAAGGTCATTTTAGCCATTCTGCATTCCTTGAATTCCCATATTAATTTTATTATCAGCTTGTCAATTTCTGCAAAAAAGCCAACTGAGATTTTAACAAGGATTGGATTGACTCTATAGATCAAATTATGGAAAATTGCCATTTTAAGAGTACTGAGTCTTTTGCTTCATGAATATGGGATGTCTTTCCATTCATTCAGGTCTTCTTTAATTTCTTTTAAAACAATATTTTGCAGTCTTAAGAATATCAGTTTTATAATTCTTTTGTGAAGTTTATTCCAAGTATCATCCTTTTTAACATGTTATTATACAGAATTGTTTTCTTAATTTAATTTTCAGATTTTTTGTTGCTAGTGTATAGAAATCAAATAGATTTTGTATACTGATCTTGTACCCTACAACCTGGCTAAAACCGATCATATATTAACTTTAGTAGTTTTTTATAATGATTCCTTATAAGTTCCTATATACGAGGTCATGTTATCTACAAAGAAATATAGCTTTACTTCTTCCTTTCCAGTCTGGATATCTTTTATTTCATTTTCTTGCTTAATTGTCCTAGATAGGGGCAATGCGATGTGAAATAGAAGTGGTGAGAGTCAACATCCTTAGGGCAAAGACATTTAGTCATTTACCATTAACTGCAACATTTGATGTGAGTTTTTTATGTATGGGTCATATTTTCTTGGTTTTTTTTTTTCTTGGATACTTAACATTTTAGATAATGTAGCAATTCTGCGTACTAATAACCTCCTCTCAGGCTCATTGTTGTTTGCTTATTTGTTTAGTGGCTTGGCCGGACTATTTTAGTGAAGTCTGTTTCCCCAGCAGGATGTACCTTGTGGTGTAATCCTTCAGAGGGCGCAGCCTTGGGCATGCACACATTCACCCTGGGATGACAGTGGCTTCAGCAGGACTGTTGTTTCTTTTCCTGGTCTCTCTAAGCTCTCTGCTTCAGTTGGATTTACATGCAACCCTTAGGCTTCATTAATTACTGGCTGATTTTGCTGTTGGTTTCAATACTGCCCTGAGGCATAAATTGCTCCACAGTCTGATCCCATTACAGTCTGTCTCTTTTGCAGAGGTAATCATTTTTTTCTTTCTTTCTTTCTCTCTTTCTTTCTTTTCCTCCTTCCTTCCTTCCTTCCTTTTTTTCGAGAGAGAGAGAGATAGAGAGAGAGAGAGAGAGAGACCAGGCACGCGCGCGCATGCGCAAGTGACAGGGGAGGGAGCAGAGGGAGAGGGAGAGAGAGAATCTTAAGCAGGCTCCACGCCCAGTGCAGAGCCCAACTCAGGGCTCTATCTCGGGACCCTGAGATTATGAGCTGAGCTGAAATCAAGAGTCCAGCAGTTAACCGACTGACCACCCAGGCACCGCTACAGAGGTAATCTTTGAGGCTAGTTTTTGAGGTTTGTTCCAACCCTATGATGTCTCTTCTTAGCCATCTCCTTCCTTGATTCTCTGTGATACACATCTAGCTGATTTAGAATTTAGCTTGCTGTTCTTATTCAGCAACCAGCTTCTTTGTAATTGATTACCACTAAAATCTCCATTGGTTTGGGTAGCACCCTTAGCGTTGAACTATCCACATTCTGTTCAAAACAAAATAATTTCCTTTGGGGAGAGTTTTAGAGCTCTCTGTTCTTACAACCTGCCTGTTCCCCTGAGTAAAACCATTACTAATCCAGAGCTAAGGGCACAAAATGTGTACTACTTCTCTCAGAGTGACACCTCTGTTTCATGAGCAGAGTACTAGGGTAAGACACCATCCTCTGGTCTTCTTGATTTACTTCTTCCAGCATAGAACCTCCACCCAAAGAGTGAGCTGGGGTGATGGTGATTAGGACTCCAATATTGTAACCTGCCAAGGCTAGAGTGAGTGAGGCTCTGCCCTGGAAGTGGGAGCTGGGTGGAGAAGGAGATCCCCCAGGTCTCAGCTGGTCTTTCATGGAATAGAACCTCTGCAACTCCAAGCTGTTAGGATTGAGAAATGCTGGTAGTCTCTCTCTCTTGAGGAGATAACATTGTCCTGAACTGGGGCTTGGGAGGAGGAAAAGCCCTGTGTTTTTGACTGCATCCTATCAAAGTGGAGCTTCCATCACACTGAGCTGGGAGGGGGATGTAGGGAGGAGGCTTTGGTTCAAATGCCACAGACTCTCACTCTACTGATTGCGATTTGGTAGTTTTTCTTGGAAAAAAATTTTTTTAATTTGATGCATGTCCTTAGAATAATTTCTGGAGACTTTAAATGGTTGCTTCAAACTGTGTGTGTGTGGGCGCCTGGATGGCTCAGTCGTTAAGCGTCTGCCTTTGGCTCAGGTCATGATCCCAGGGTCCTGGGATCGAGCCCCGCGTCGGGCTCCCTGCTCCGCGGGGAGCCTGCTTCTCCCTCTGCCACTCCCCCGCTTGTGTTCCCTCTCTCACTGTGTCTCTCTCTGTCAAATAAATAAATAAAATCTTTAAAAAAAAAAACAAAAAACTGTGTGTGTGTGTGTGTGTGTGTGTATGTATGTATATATAATTTTCACCAGTTATGGTTTTTCACTGGAGAAAGGATCCACAAAACTCATCTCCTTATGCCAACTTTCCAGAAGTCATCGAGAAATTCTTAATAAACTTATGTTTTTTGTTTATTTTTTAAAGATTTTATTTATTTATTTAAGAGAGAGCAAGAGAGAAAGCACGAGCACGGGGGAAGGGCAGAGGGAGAGGGAGAAACAGGCTCCCCGCTAAGCAGGGAGCCGGATGCTGGACTCAATCCCAGGACCCTGAGATCATGACCTGAGCCGAGGGCAGACACTTAACCGACTGAGCCACCCAAGCACCTTGAATTTGTGTTTTTATTTGAAGCTTCATGGGTCAGTGGAGGATGTGATAGTGCTTGAAGCCTTCACTCAGAGATCCCCACCTTTTGTCACCTCCTGGCTTCCCTGGGAGAACTGAATCTCTACCCCTCGTGCTCTGTGCCCCACACAGCCTCTCCCTCCTCGTACCCATCCAGCAACCAGTGCTGCCTTCCACCCTGTGGAGCATGGACCTGGCCAGAGGCACAGACAGGGTTGGAGTCAGGTGACTGTGCCCATGGCATTCTAGGACAGGACATGGCAATGCCTATTCATGCCACAGGCCCATTCAGAGTCAACTTAGAAAGGCCAAGCCTTTCAGTCATCCCAATTCAAGTAAGAACTGACTGTGTCTCAGTGTGAAGGTTGAAATCCCTTTGGAGTTGCTCGTCTGTGACCCATAGGAAGTGAGACGCCTAACGTTACTTCCCTACTCTCAAAAGTCTCATTAGATTGGCCGCTGGCGGGAGATGGAACAGGCGGCCAGTGGGCCACACGTGCTTTCAACCTCAGGCCAGGCTCCCAGGCACCTGTGAGGGTTTACACTTGTACGACCAGGATGCCCTTGTAAGAGGAAATGTGACATAGCAAAAAAAGAGAAGGAGAAGGGAGAAGGAGAAGGAGAAGGAAGGAGAAGGATGACAGGTTGAGAGAGAGACCATGGAAAGAAACAGTTTTATATTCTAATGCCATTAAGAGCACTTTTTTTCCTGCTCTTTTGACCTCAAGGCCCCACATTTTCATTTTGCACCAGGCCCTGTAAATTATGTTGCTGTGTCTGTCTTTAGACCTTGGCTAACACCACTTTCCCTCCTCCTCCCTTCTGCATTTGCTTGGTGGTCACTTCTAGTTATTCTTCAGGTCTTGGCTTAGAAGTCACTTCTCAGAATCTTTCTCTCCAGTTTTGATGAAGTCCTCCCAAGTGCTCCAATACAGTCTCTCTTTCCCCGATCTAATTACCTGTATATAAGTGTCTTTTTGCTCAGTTCTATCCCATCAAAACTCGTGAGGGCAGAGACTGTTTTCTTGTTCATTGTTGTATCTCTAGGTTCTCTCGCAGTGCCAGACATCATGTGCTTAATACTAGCTGTTTAATCATTGTTAAAGAGATAATGAAGACTTTCAGATGTGATGTCTGGGCTGATTTCTGAAAGAGAACAAGGAGATGATAGGAGATAAGGTGAGAGGAGTGCATTAAGGCGCAGAGGAGGTTTAGCATTGCCAGCCTATCTGAGGGGCAAACAATTATTTCAGGGAACTGGAATGTAGGACACAAGTTGGTGTGCACAGAGATGCCTTGTGCATGGTGTTCATAGGATTGGACCCCAGCTGGAAGGTAATATGGAGCCACTGGAAGGATTTAAGATGTGAAGTTAGTACAGCTTAGTGAGGTCACTCTGAGCCTAATAAGAAAGCCTGGCTATTGCAGTCACTCATTCAGGGGAGAAAAATGAAGGCCTGGGTTAGGGCAGTTGGGTTCTGAGGAAGGAATAAGTTAGAGTGGCCCGGAGGCAGATTAGTGGACTTAGTGACTGATGGAACGTGGAATATGAACAAGGAATGACTGCAGGTATCCCAACTCAGGTGTCTGTATGACGGGGGTGCAGTGAGTCAGGGTAGAGGCAGAGAGGGAGGAGCAAGTGTGAGGTCAGGATCCTAACGGGAGATGAGGACGTGGTTGTATGTACGTTGACTGAGGTGCCTTTGGGTTATGCAGGAGGTATGAGATGGCGTTAGTCCCGACTAGACATGCAGAGCAGTAGGGACCCAGGAGCTCTGTACACAAGTACACAATAGGAAAATGGGCTTGGGACATGGGTGTGGGTTTTGTAATGCTGTTTCTATGGGCGAACACATGAGGAGCAAACAGCAAACTTAGAAATGGGATTTGGGGACATAATGTATAAATTGGAGTCAGTCTATATTTGAATTTTTAGTTGACTATTAGGGTTGACATTGAGAGCAGTATAAACGTGCAGCACTTCAAATAATAATGGTAGTAAAATCACACTTCAAAAGTTCCAAACAAGAGGGGCTTAGAAACTGCCCCTCCAGCTCAGTCCTCAGCTTCTTTCATCTCTTCATTTTTTTCCGGATTTATGCCTATATAAAAACAATCACATGCTTGGTTCAAGTTTTTTTTCCTTTTTCCGACGCTCCTCTTCATGAGAAAGAAGTGTTTTCATGTGCCTTGTTTGCAGTGAAATGATCCCCTTTGCCCTGGAAACATCTGAACACGGTATTAAGCCAGGTGACCTATAAGGTCGCAGACTCACCTTCCAGTGTGTCATCCCCACCAGCACTGCTGCACGTGTGTGAACATGCGCACACGAGTGCACGCGCACACACATCACTTACTTCAGACCCATGGTCTGTATTCAGTTCTTTCAGTGCTGAGAGCCCTCAGACCTCCGAGTATTTGGCCATGCTATTCCCCCTGTTAGGATTTCTTTTCCTCCTCCGCCTGGAGGCCCATCTTTCTGGCTAATCCTTACCTGTCGCTCAAGAATCAGCTGGCTTGATGCTCACCCTTCCTCATAGGCATCCTCACCATCCTCAGGCTGACTCAGCGATGCTGGGTTTTCATGCCACCATTTAGCACTGCAATGGCCGGTTTTCCTCCACATGTCCTCTTCCGTCTGCTGGGCATCGTGAAAGTCAGGGCTGCTCGGTGCCTGGTCTTGCCTGGGAACTAAATGAGGGCGTGACCCCGTGATGCTGCACAAGAGGCTCTGGGTGAAGGGTACGGAAAACCTTCAAAGTGCTCCTGGAATGAAGGCACAGAAAGTACAAGAAGAAAAAAGCCGGCAGGAAACTAATAAATGTGCTTGGGATAGTCCACTAAACTTCTATACCCTTTTCAGAAAAAAAAAGGGGGTGGGGGAGGCTTGATTACACAAAAGCATAAATTGCTAGAATTGATGGGCCCAGATCCCATTTTATTCCCCAGGAAGAGAGTGTTAAATTTCTTTGTAAGAAAAGCAGTGGGGAGCCCTACCTGCTGGTCATATTTATGGGGAGGTTTTTGCAGAGATGTTCTTAATGACTTATCATTTATCAGTTGCTTCTTATGAGCAAGCAATTCCCACCCTAACCAGGCATCAACGGCCTGGTGGTTGGCAGCTGAAGATAGGGTCACATCTACAAGTCTGAGAAGGAAATGGGCTGTCTCTGTTTCCCCGTAAGGTCACCGGGACATTTGCTACCGGGGGCTGCCGTACCTGATGTGTGGTGATCAGTAAACCACGCACTGAAGTCACGAGCTTTATCTCCTCATGGCACTCACAAATGACTCATCTTTTCACAACCACCTGTAGCAAATCAAGGGTAAAGTTACAGCCTCACTGGTAAAACCACTTAGGATTACCAGGGAGAAGAAGGGTTTCCCTTGGCTGCAGGAGATACTTCGAGAGGGCAGAGTTGAAAATCGTAAGGCATTTGCAGATTCGACCTGTATGACATTGTTTTCTCAGCACAAGCTCCTGGAGGATGTTTCCAGGATGCAGAAATCCGTATCTCACGTTACATCAGCCTTTGATGACCTGGGTCAAACACCTGTCATGCGGAGGTTTACTTTTTTAGTGCACAGTATTGTCATGCAAATCCCTCCGCACACTGTGCGGCTCACCATTTCAGATCATCCCCCTCTGGTCAAACAAACCAAATGCTGTTGTCTGAGATTTGTGTGGGGGTTGGGGGGCAGGAGAGGGGAATGAAGATTTCTCCCACCTTCTGCTACATTCTCCAGTGTTTTCTTTTTAATTGCTTTAGAGTGAATGGATAATATATTTTTTGGGGGGGGCGGGGGAGTGAGATCTGTAAATCTCCACGTTTCACTTTAGCACCAAACCGATGTTACATAAGAAAAATCTGCAATCAATCATATGAACAGAAATTAGAATGAATGCTGCATACAACATTCTATAAAATGGTTTTGTCCTTCCTGTGGGGAATACGTTGACCAAAATGACCTGAATAGATGCCTAAATGGAAAACATCACAAGCAATATTCAGCCATGTATTGGATGGAAGATAGGAGGAGAAAACTATAGGATCCAAGCTGTAATTTTAAACCAAGGACTTACAGGTGAATGATCACTCAAAGAAAATGATTATGTCCAGATAGAAAATTACATATTTAACTCCGAACAAGGCTGTTTTAAACTTTCTCCTTGAAGTAGAGTAATATATGGCTGAAAAATGATTTTGAGAACTACCCCCATGGAATAACAGTAGAATCCATCCACACCTTTCTGCCTCAAGTAAACATAGGCTCAGTGGATTTGGGGACTTGCCTCCAAATCTATTTTTATTTTACAAAATACTTGTTATCAACACTCAAAGCATAAGCCACAGTTCAGTCTCTTGCACTTAGAATAAAAAAACACCCTTTCCCTTTCAGCTGATGCAAGCAGTAAAGGTATGCTGCCCTTATCAATAGAGTGAGGATCCCATGCTTCTGATTATCCCAGGCATTAGAAAAGCTGTGTATGGCAGCACAAGATGCATTCTGCCAAACATGAATGAACCTGCCAGCCTTCACAAGCCTAGAAATATCTAAAGCTATTCCTAGCAGACATTCAGGAGCAATTACAGTTTCTGAGGGCTTTGGAAATACACATTTTTTTTCGGTTATCTCGCATGGGATGTGTGCAGTGGCAAAATCCTACCCTCTCCTTCCCAGCTCCCTGACTACCCACTCCCAAGCTAAGAGAACTTCTCTGGAGAAGGCTTACATTGCCCTCAAGCCCTTGGTCTAAGCAACCTTTCAAGAGAGTCATGAGAAAAAAGTCTACATGAGAATAGCTAAGAGGTTTCTCATGTCCCCAGACCCTACCCTATCACCTGGTCTAACGGTTTGTGGTAAAACTGGATAACTACAAGTTTTTGCCAATTTGAGTTCAACAGACTGTGTATATGGTGACAAATCCTGACAGGATCCTGGAAATGTCACTCTTCTTTGGGAGGTAACTTAATTTATGGGAAATAAGACTACCAATCATGACTATTATTTCAGCTCCTGTCATCAAGTTGGTAGCAGGAACCCCAATGGGAATTTGATTCAGCTCTCTGTTTTCAGAATGAAAAGTTCTATTAGCTTCATTTAAAAGAGAGATTGGGATCATTTAGCCAATGCAGAGGACATGATAATTAGAATAAGAAAATTCACTTATTGGGGTGCCTGGCTGGCTCAGTCAGTAGAACATGTGACTCTTGATCTTGGAGTCGTGAGTTCTTTTTTTTTTTATGTTATGTTAATCACCATACATTACATCATTAGTTTTTGAGGTAGTGTTCCATGATTCATTGTTTGCGTATAACACCCAGTGCTCCATTCAGTACGTGCCCTCTTTAATACCCATCACCAGGCTAACCCATCCTCCCACCCTCCTCCCCTCTAGAACCCTCAGTTTGTTTTTCAGAGTCCATAGTCTCTCATGGTTCGTCTTCCCATGGAGTCGTGAGTTCTAACCCCACGATGGGCATAGAGCTTACTTAAGAAAAACAAAGTATTTCCCAACTAATTCCCAAAAGAATCTATTCACTTAAAAAAAAAGAAAAGAAAATTCACTTACTGGGTGATTACAGAATGCCAGGCAGTGTGCATGAGGCACTTATTATATATCCCCATTTTTCAGATAAGGAGACAGGCTTAGGGAAGACATGTCACTCCTCCAAGGTCACATGGACTGAAAACCGGAAATTCTGAAGAAAAATTCAGTCAGGCAAACAACAAAGCTACCTCTATATAAATATTGTTTATTGGCCCCAGCAGCCCCCATCTCTACCCCCATTATCTGGAAGCATCACCTCTAATTTGCTGGTACAATCATCTTTCCTCTTTCACTGGAACAAAGGGATTCTGGTGGAGGCTGCCAGTCACAGTCGTGCACCTTCCGAGACACAATAGTGGGTGTAGACCCGGTGCCAGGCAGTCGGAGCACCTCTCTGGGACTTCAGCTGTCCTCAGCCCCTCTCCGATGGTGAAGCTGTGAGGACAAGAGCCATCGGAGCCAGACTGAAGAGCTTGTGGAAGAAACTGGCTTACAGGAGATAAAGGAGACACCCCCCCCTCCCCCCCCCCCACAGAGAAACAGGGACTTGCAAAGAGGGCGCCACTGTTTCCAGTGTCTCTGAGGCCTGGCTCCAACACAGCGACTGGTAAAGTCCTCTTTGTGCCTAAATTTGGTCAGGTTGAGTTTCTAGTATAGTTCCTAACCAGGATCTTTAAGGGGAAGAACTATGGATTTTGTTTTATTTTTTGTCTTGTTTTCATCTTCTAATACAGTGTTGAGCATAGAGTAGAAACTCAAAATAAAAACATAAAAAAGAAGAAGAAAAGTAGCCTAGAATACTCACTGACCCTGGCCTCCTCTTTCTTGAATGAATATTCAAGATAAAGTAGTATGCTAAATACACTAATAATCGGAGGAAAACAATTACTTCTAAATGGAAGTGAGAAATTCGACTTTACAAAGGAAAGGTTAGGCTTACATTCTTTTCTCTCTCTGCAAGCTTTCATACAAGATAAAGGAAGTCTTCAAGATAAGTTTCAAAGAGGCAGAGGAGGCAATTGGTAAAAAAATAAAACAAATCCAGGTAGGAAACTTGTGTCAGGATGTGGACACTCTGTTTTATGATAAGAATCAAGTCACTGGGAGAAGAGAAGTAAGTTTTATACACTGAATATCATAATAGCTAACCTTTTTTGAATGCTTACTGTAAGGCCAACAACATAAGGTATATAATGAAATTTTCACAATCCTATTAATCAGGATTCCAAATAGCAATTTCCTCCCCCAGTACAGCAAACAAGAAAACTTGAGAGCCTTTAACAAAGTAGCTTAAGGGTGCCTTTCTAGTCAGTGGTGGGAATGGGTTACTGTACCGTAATCAAAGTCCATGGCCTGTGGATTTAACAAATTGCTTCAAAGTCTATGGTATTAGAAACTATAGGATTAGATAAAAGCCAACAAACAAACAAACAAACAAACAAGCAAGCAAAAACAAAGACTAGAAGGTGATTTAGTTAAGTGAGCTCAATGTGAATTTTATTGCTTAACATCATAGGAAATAAGAAAGTAACAAATAATGAAGCATCCAATGACACAATATGATAATACATATAAAACGTCATTTTCGGAAGTTCTTAAACTATGGGGAAGGAAAGGTGTTTAACTTAAAGTTGACTTAAATCTGGTAGGTGTACCATTCAAAAAGAATTGGATTTGTACTAGTTTCTGCAAGGGATCATAGTTCTGTCTCCTATAGTAATCATGAATGCACATTAGGAAAGGCTTGATTAAAGTGTGACTAACAGGCCCTATATCTGCTAGGCCAATGGGAACCTCCATGCATACTTAAGGGTAATTTTCCAAACCCAGTCAGATGTAGAGAGGTGTGGCACATGAGCTCCTCCCAGGATAACTTGACGTTGGACCCTTCAAAACCCAGCAAAACACTGTGAGTGGTTGCATCACCTCTGCACTCACAGCTCATTCAACTTTCTAGTGGTTCCCAATGACTTGAGGACTTCTGTCTGTTCCAAGACTCAACTTTGCTATGTTCTCTAATTATTGCAAGTTATGGGAGCAATTTCTAAGGCAGATTATGTTGGCAAATTCTCTTCAACTACCTACTTTTTCTTTATTATTCATTTTGTTGTCTCTCATTTTGTCGTTGCAGTTTCAGATTTCCAATAAAATGGAGGAGAAAGTTGATGGACATTGGACACTGGACAGGCATTTTCATTAGATATAACTTTTGTTCTAAACCCCCCATCTAAAGTTCCCAGATTTAGGGGCACCTGGGGGGCTCAGTCAGTTAAGCATCTGACTCTTGGTTTCTGCTCAAGTCATGATCTTGGGGTTGTGAGATTGAGGCCCGCATTGGGCTCCACTCAGTGGGGAGTCTGCTTGTGATCATTCAGTGTTACTGAGCAGAGTCAGACTTAATTTTGATGAAAAACAAGAATATGCATGAGGGAAAATCAAGTTGGTCAATTGTTTGCATTGCTTTCCATTCCCTCAGCAGTTACCATTTCATTCACTTAAAAAGCAAAATGAATACGTGATTTTTACTGGTTCTTGGAAAATTTCCTCTATTTATGGAATATAAGGGTATCTATTATTAGTCTTTTTTTTTTTTTTTTTTTAAGATTTTATTTATTCATTTGACAGAGAGAGAGACAGAGAGAGAGGGAACACAAGCAGGGGGAGTGGGAGAGGGAGAAGCAGGCCCTGCTGAGCAGGGAGCCTGATGCGGGGCTGGATCCCAGGACCCTGGGATCATGACCTGAGCCAAAGGCAGACGCTTAACGACTGAGCCACCCAGGCGCCCCTCTATTATTAGTCTTAATGTTAGAGGGTTAGAGCTATGGCTAAGTAACTATCAGGTTACAGGGAGTCTGTCAAAGTCCTAAGGGTATTCAAGTCTTCGGCCTCCCAAAATATTTACTTGACAATACAAAGATAAAATGTGAACTATGGATGTGTCTACATTATATCGAAGTGGCAGATTGATTCAGCTTGGGAAAAAGCATATGCACATTTACAGCACTGTGTGGTTGAACATATGAACTGACATTTTTCTAGTATTTTCATTTTGATTTGGATGCTGTGAGGATATGGCTGAAGTGTGACAAAGACTAAGTTAGTAATTGAAATTCAGAGTAGGGGCACCTGGGTGGCTCATTTGGTTAAGCGCCTGACTCTTGGTTTCAGCTCAGGTCATGATCTCAGGATCCTGAGATTGAGCCGCGCGTTGGGCTCTGCATTCAGCGTGGAGTCTGCTTCTTCCTCTCCCTCTACTCTTCCTCCCACTCTCTCTCTCTCAGAAATAAATAAAATATTAAAAAAAATCAGAGTAGCCAATTTTGAAAAACACTCATTATGTTGATAATCCATACATATTGTACTTTTTGACACACACTTATTAACAAAACCTGTTTCCTCTTATTCGTGGCTGTCCTTTTTAATGATCATCCCAATCAAGCATTTCCTCTGCCTGAGATACAGCAGAGTGTGAAATGCCACTAATTTCTTAAGACGTAATACTTTGAGCAATGCACAGAGAGTAATGAGGATCTTCATTTGGTGTCATGCTGACAGGTTGGCACTCTTTGGTTTTACATAAATCTCAACTAGAGACAGTATATGTAATGTAGTGAAAAAAGAGACCAGGCTTGGGAGGTCTTGTCACAGCTCTGTTATCCACTTAGTGGAGGAACGTGGAAAATAATCATTTCGCCCCTTTCTGTCTCTTCTGCCTTGCCATTTTCAGAAGGGAGAGAAGGTGGAAGGGAAGGAAGTTGGAAAAGAAGCTCAAAAAGAAAGGAAGGCAGGGGAGGGAGAGAGAAAGGAAAAATTTAAAGAGAAGGGAAGGAAAGAATAAAATAATAAAGGGAGGAAGAAAGAAAAGAAGAAATAAGACAAAGTATAGTTAGCTAAGTAATGGCCTCCAAAGATACGGAGATCAAATCCTTGGAACCTACACATGTTACTTTATATGACAGAATAGACTTTGAAGATGTGATTAAATTCAGAATCTTGAGATGGTCAGATTATTTTGGATTACCCAGACAGGCCTAAATGCAGTGCCAAGTGTCCTTTTTGAGAGAGGCAGAGGGATATTTTACACAGCAGAGTAGGCAGTGTGACCACAAAGGCAGAGATTGGAGTAATGGCCAAGGAATTCCAACAGCTACCAGAAGCTAGAGGAAACAAGAAACAGTTTTTCCTCTAGAGCCTTTGGAGAGGTTATGACTCCATGGACACCTTGATTTTGGTCCAGGGATGCTGATTTTAGACTTGTGGCTTACAGAACTGTGAGAAGATAAATTTCTATTGATTTAAGCTACAGAGTTTGTGGTAATTTGTTATAGTAGCCTTTTTGAGGAACCTCCATACTGTTTTCCAGAGTGGCTGCACCAGCTTGCATTCCCACCAACAGTGTAGGAGGGTTCCCCTTTCTCTGCATCCCCGCCAACATCTGTCGTTTCCTGACTTGTTCATTTTAGCCATTCTGACTGGTGTGAGGTGGTATCTCATTGAGGTTTTGATTTGGATTTCCCTGATGCCGAGTGATGTTGAGCACTTTTTCATGTGTCTGTTGGCCATTTGGATGTCTTCTTTGGAAAAATGTCTGTTCATGTCTTCTGCCCATTTCTTGATTGGGTCATTTGTTCTTTGGGTGTTGAGTTTGGTAAGTTCTTTATAGATTTTGGATACTAGCCTTTTATCTGATATGTCATTTGCAAATATCTTCTCCCATTCTGTCAGTTGTCTTTTGGTTTTGTTGACTGTTTCTTTTGCTGTGCAAAAGTTTTTATCTTGATGAGGTCCCAATAGTACATTTTTGCCCTTGCTTCCCTTGCCTTTGGTGATGTTTCTGGGAAGAAGTTGCTGTGGCTGAGGTCGAAGAGGTTGCTGCCTGTGTTCTCCTTTAGGATTTTGATGGACTCCTGTCTCACATTGAGGTCTTTCAACCATTTGGAGTCTATTTTTGTGTGTGGTGTAAGGAAATGGTCCAGTTTCATTCTTCTGCATGTGGCTGTCCAATTTTCCCAACACCTTTTGTTGAAGAGACTATCTTTTTTCCATTGGACATTCTTTCCTGCTTTGTCGAAGATTAGTTGACCATAGAGTTGAGGGTCCATTTCTGGGCTCTCGATTCTGTTCCATTGATCTGTGTGTCTGTTTTTGTGCCAGTACCATACTGTCTTGATGATGACAGCTTTGTAATAGACCTGGAAATCCGGAATTGTGATGCCGCCAGCTTTGCTTTTCTTTTTCAACATTTCTCTGGCTATTTGGGGTCTTTTCTGGTTCCATACAAATTTTAGGATTATTTGTTCCATTTCTTTGAAAAAAGTGGATGGTATTTTGATGGGGATTGCATTGAATGGGTAGATTGCTCGAGGTAGCATTGACATCTTCACAATATTTGTTCTTCCAATCCATGAGCATGGAACGTTCTTCCATTTCTTTGTGTCTTCCTCAATTTCTTTCATGACTATTTTATAATTTTCTGAGTACAGATTCTTTGCCTCTTTGGTTAGATTTATTCCTAGGTATCTTATGGTTTTGGGTGCAATTGTAAATGGGATCGATTCCTTAATTTCTCTTTCTTCTGTCTTGTTGTTGGTGTATAGGAATGCCACTGATTTCTGTGCATTGATTTTATATCCTGCCACTTGACTGAATTCCTGTATGAGTTCTAGCAGTTTTGGGGTGGAGCCTTTTGGGTTTTCCACATAAAGTATCATATCATCTGCAAAGAGTGAGAGTTTGACTTCTTCTTTGCCTATTTGGATGCCTTTTATTTCTTTTTGTTGTCTGATTGCTGTGGCTAGGACTTCGAATACTATGTTGAATAGCAGTGGTGATAGTGGACATCCCTGCCGTGTTCCTGACCTTAGGGGGAAAGCTCTCAGTTTTTCCCCATTGAGAATGATATTCACTGTGGGTTTTTCATAGATGGCTTTTATGATATTGAGGTATGTACCCTCTATCCCTATACTCTGAAGAGTTTTGATCAAGAAAGGATGCTGTACTTTGTCACATGCTTTTTCTGCATCTATTGAGAGGATCATATGGTTCTTGTTCTTTCTTTTATTAATGTATTGTATCACATTGATTGATTTGCAGATGTTGAACCAACCTTGCAGCCCAGGGATAAATCCCACTTGGTCGTGGTGAATAATCCTTTTAATGTACTGTTGGATCCTACTGGCTAGTATTTTGGTGAGAATTTTTGCATCCATGTTCATCAAGGATATTGGTCTGTAATTCTCCTTTTTGATGGGGTCTTTGTCTGGTTTAGGGATCAAGAAAAATATTCTTAAAAAAAGAGAGAGAGATAAAACACAAATCAACAATATCAAGAAATGAAAATCAACAATATCAGCATTACTGATTCCACTGGCATTAAAGTGATAATAAGAGAATGCTATTAACTCTATGTCCATAAACTCAATAAATTGAATGAAATAGACCAATTCCCTGAAAGACACAAAATAGAAAATCACTCAAGGAGAAATAGGTAACCTGAATACCCCCAAATATATTTTTAAAATTGAATATGTAGTTAAAATCCTTCCAAGAACGAAAACTGCAGTCTGAAGAATCATCACCAAAGTTTAAGGAAGCAATAAGACATTTCTACACAACCTCTGCCAGAAAACAGAAGAGAAGAGGACACTTCCCAGCTCATTTTATAAAGCCACCATTACCTTAATACCCAAACCAAACACAGGCATTAAAATCAAATGCAACTACATGGCAATTTCTCTAATTAATATAGGTGCAAAAATCCATAAGAAGATAACAGCAAGTCAAATCCTACAACATATAAAATGAAAATACGTCACAACCAAGTGGGGTTCATCACACGAATTCAAGGCCGTTTCAACATACAAGAACCAATTAATATAATTCAGCATATTAGCACACTAAATAAAAAAAATATCATATTAATAGATGCAGAAAATCATTTGACAAATTTCACACCCATTCATAATTTAAGAACACTCAAAAACTGCTAACAGAAGGAAGCTTCTTTAGCCTAATTGAAGGTATCGATCTACAAAAAGAAAAAGCACACAGACACACACACAAACAAAACCCTACAACTTACATTATACTAAAAGGTATAAGATTGAATGCTTTTACCTTAAGATCAGGAATTAGGCAAGGTTGCCTTCTCTGACCACTACTATTCAACATTTTATTAGAAGTACTGTCTATATTAGTAAGGCAAGAAAAATAAATACAAGACGTACAGATTGGGAAGAATAATAAAACTTTCTTTTTCTCAAATAACATGATTGTCTATGTAGAAAATCCAAAAAAACCTACTACAAAACTCCTAGAACTAATAAGTGAGTTTAGCAAGGCCACATGACAATATACAAAAGTAAATTGTATTTCTATATGCCAGCAAAGAACAGTTGGAATTAAAAAATTTTTAAATGGTAATACCATTTACAATTGCACCTCCAAAATGAAGTACTTGGGTATAAATCTAACAAAATATGTGCTGGATCTGTATGTGGAAAACTATAAAACACTGACAAAAGAATCAAAGAAATTTTAAAGAAAGAGAAAGCTACATGATGTGTTCATGCATTGGAAGACTCAATACTGTTAAAAAGTCAATTATCCTTTGTTTGATATATAAAATCAACACAATTCTAACCAAATCACTGCAAGATTGTTTCTAGATATTGACAACCTGATTCTAGAATATATATGGTAAGAAAAAGGTACTAGAATAACCCAAAACAATTCTGAAAAAAGGAAGAACAAAGTCAGATGAGTCACATTGCCCAATTTTAGGAATTTACTATAATGCTACAGTAATCAAGACAGTGTGATATTGGTGAAATAATAGACACATAGATTAACAGAAGAGAAAAGAGAGCTCAGAAATAGACCCACACAAATACAGTCAACAGATTTTTGACAAAGGTGTGAAGACAATCCAATAGAAGAAGGCAAGTTTTTTCAACCAATGGTGCGTGCACAATTAGTGTCCATATGTAAAAACAAATAAACTTTGAAATATACCTCATACTTATCCAAGGTTTAAGTCAAAAGGAATCATATATATAAGCATATATATGTGATATGCTGATATATAATTTATACTGATACAAGAAACAAATGATTGAATGAATGAATGAGTAAATATGGGGAAGACAAATTTTCCTTACAGAATAGTTCCAAATAATTTATGTAAGTACTTCCCAGGAAGTGGATCTAAATTCTCCCCACTCCCCTTAAATATGGACTAGTCTTAATGAATTGATTCCAAAGAAAAGGGTATGGATGGGAGGTAGAGTAACTTTTCAGTGGAGAACCTTGGCCAGTGTTGGTTTCTTAGTTTTGACAAATGTACCATGGTTTTTAAGATGTTAACACCAGGAGAAATTAGGTGGTGGGATATACAGAAACTCTTTGTAGTAAATCTAAAATTGTTCCAAAATAAGATTTTACTTAAAAAATTCTTACTTCCAAACTTAAATAAAAATAGTCCCTAAGATTCCTGAACACACACACACACACACACACACACACACACACACACACACAGATTGCTGGGTCTCAAGAGGCTGCCCCAATAATTTTCCTGACAGGGCTATTTTTCCTAATGATTCTCACCTGCCTCATCTGCCAGTAAAAGCAGGGGAGCTCACCACACAGATTTTTGGCCTCCTGTCTCTGTATTCACAGAGGTTCCTACAGGAAGCCAAGAAATAATGGTTTGGGCTGATAGCGAGGTTCACCCTACTGCTGGACCTGGTGTTATACATCTGTCCCCTGTTTTACCTGCAAAGTAATTAAACTCTATACAAAATCCTGGTATGCCAGAGCTTTTGCGACCCAAACTTTCTTGCCATCTGTATACTCTGAGAATTATTGAGAGGCAGATTGTGCTTGGAAAGCATTCTTCGTTCTACAGACAGGCATTTATCAATCAGTAAATTCAGTGTTTTCAAATTCTCCACTGAGCAAACATCACGGCTCATTTTGCAGGCTTGGAAGACAGTTCATGTTTCCAGGAGCCGGCTCAGAAATACTTTGGGAAATGTTTTTACATTCTGTCCTGCCAAATCCCCCAATAGACAAGTATGCTCACTTCCTACTCACTGCCAGGCTATGTTCCAAAGCCAGGACCAGGAGACAGACTGTTTCAGCCTCCAAAGGAAGGAAGGTTCAACTACTAGGGACAAATACTTGGGTAAATAAGCCTTATGACCTAAACCAACTTGGGCACCCACATCTATTGAGTTCTTTTTGTATGTACACAACAAGAGCTGCCAAGAAGTTCGATGTGGGTGAGGGTTGAATAGGACCCAAAGCCTCACTTTCAGGTTATTATAAATGCCAGCTTCAGATCAAATTCTAGCAGGTCTCCATTTACTAATTACCCGTTATCAAGTGTCCATAAAGTGGTTCATGCAACTTGGAAGTGGCACCTGATAATTACATTTTTAAACAAGTATCCTAGATGATCCTGAAGCATACAAAACTGTTAAAACTACTACCTCAAGCTGTGCATATATCAGAGTTGATGCCTGCTTTAGCTGCCTCCCATTTGGTCTTTGGGAGCTGGAAGAAATCAGGAAAGAACTGATGGAAGGATGCCCGGGAAAGATAACATTTGAGGCAGATTGGATGTGCATTACACATTTTATTAAGCTTCTTTTTATAAAACATAACGATTATCTGGGGAGATTATTTTTAAATACACAGGTATGGAGCCTACCCCAAGCATGCTAAATCTTCATGCTTGCTGCGGGAGAGTCATATATGTTTTTCACAACTCTGTGGTCAGTTCTAATGCACAGTCATGTTTGTGAATTGCAGATACTGAGCTAGCCAAAAGCCACTTTCTGTTTCTCCTGCTCCAGTTCTAGAGCTTCCAGCAACAGAAAAATATTGTGCATCCCTGTACCTAGAGTTGTTAATTAGCACTGGTTTCTCAGGCAAGTCACTGAATATATCACAACTTCAGTTTTCTCACAGGAAGGCACTTTAAACATAGCTAACACAGATATCCTGATAAAATGTTATCTCAAGTCTGGTCATCCAACTAGTCACAAGTTTTTGTTACAGGTGTGGCAGGAGACAATATTATGGTAATAACCAAGGTTTTTCCTTCTTCCTTTTTTTTTTTTTTTATTAATAATATGGAATCCTTCACCCATTGGATCATTGGTGTTACTTGAGTCAGAGGAGGGCTAATCCAACTGAGAATAAAAAAATCAGGTGAGCTTCTGAGTAAATTTTTTTTTTAGGATTTTATTTATTTGACACAGAGAGAGAGAGCATAAGCAGGAGGAGCAGCAGGCAGAGGGAGAGAGTGAAACAGGCTCCCCGCTGAGCAGGGAGCCTGATGCAGGGCTTGATCTCAGGTCTCTGAGATTTTGACCCTGAGCCCAAAGCAGACGCTTAATCGACTGAGCCACCCAGACACCCCTTCGAGTAAATTTTTTTTTTTTTAAGATTATTTATTCATTTGAGAGAGAGAGAGAGAGAGCATGAGCAGGGAGAGAGACAGAGGGAGAGGGAGAAGCAGGCTCCCCGCCGAGCCAGGAGCCCGATGCGGGGCTCGATCCCAGGACCCCGGGATCATGACCTGAGCTGAAGGCAGACGCTTAACCATCTGAGCCACCCAGGCGCCCCTCGAGTAAATTTTTTAAACTGAAGAACACAAATGACTTATGAAAGCCTGAAATTTCAGTAAACTCAGCATTGATAGAAACAGACCTAGAATTTATGCTGTATGTATTCTACTCAAAAGGTTCTATAAGGATGTGAGAAACGTTTCCTGCCCTGTCCTGATAATGAGCCCATGCATTTGCTGTAGGGAAAGAAAAATAATTGGCAGAGTGATCAAGGAAGTCAAATTGTGGATTAAACGTCCCTGGCCCATCTCCTAGGGCTTGTTTTTGATAGAAATTCAGATAGCTTTAATGGGACCCAAACACAAAGAGGTAGTGAAAGGCCCCTGGAAAAGACCCAAGGCTACTTTGGCATCTCAGTTTAGAGTAGCAAGTTGTGAGTGTATGTCCTCAATATGATAAGTGGAGGGGCATCCAAAAGTGGCTTACACCCTTCAAAGATATAAAAAAGGTTAAAAGTGTGTTGGAGACTTAGGGAACCTCAAAATGAGGGAAAATGAGGATACATATTGATCTTCAATGAACTCAGCACTGCAAAGCAGAGGGGCATGAATGTTTGAGCCCCAAGGGCAGTGGATAGATGTCAGCCAATAATACCATTTAAAATTATTCATTTCAGCCAAAGCCAGTTTTTAGTTGGTTCCATCCAGTGTGAAGTTATACACAATAAGTTGCATATACCCCCAAGTACCAGCTTATTTATAAATTTCCCTGGAACATACATCATTTCCAGGGCAAATAGAAGGAAAGGGAAACAGGAAATTCCTAACTAAGGAGAGTGTTACCCTAAAAGAGGTTGAGTTTCAAACTAGAATTTACCTTCAGTTTGAACGATTAAATTTTTCACTACTGAGCTGCAGTGAAAGTTCAAGATCTAATTTAAGTTCAGTTATAGAGGCAAAAAGATAGTGACATATTCACCCTTTTGTGGTTGGTGACTATACTCAATAAATATTCCTCTACTTAGGACAATTTTGCTTTCCTGATTAAAGAAAAATTATTTACTTTTTACCAGATGTCTCTACCCTTTGATGAATATGTTAATTAAGTTTCTGTCCAGAATTTAGTATACCCAAAAAGTGACAACTCATATAGTATAAATAAATTCTTTGTTTGTAATCCTCTTTTTGTTTCCTACATGATTTAAAATGCATATGTTTAAAATAATAATACATCTATGTTAATGCATACACAATGTATAAAGGTATAATTTGTGATAATAATAACATTAAGATGGGAAGAATTGTATACTAGGAACAGAGTCTGTGTATGCTACTGAAGTGAAATTGGTATTAATTCAAACTAGATGGCTATGAATTTAGTATGTTAATTGTAGTTTTCATGGTAACCACTAAGAAAATATTTTATAAATATATACAAAAAGAAATGAGAGAAGAACCAAAGTGGTATGCTTCAAAAATTAAATACAAAACAAGGCAGAAATGAAGGAAATGGGGAGGGGAAAGGAATAAGAAATCCAGGAAAAAAAAAATAGCAAAATGGCACCAGTAAATCCTTCCTCATCAGTAATTACTTTACATGTAAGTGGGTTAAAGTCCACAAGTAAGAAACAGAGATTTGTATAATGGATTAAAAAAAAAAAAAAAAAAAAAACTACACCATAATCCAAGTATATGCTCTCTGCATGAAACTTTAGGTCCAAAGACACAAAAGGTTGAAATTGAAAGGATGGAGGGGTGCCTGGGTGGCTCAGTCACTTAAGCAGCTGCCTTTGGCTCAGGTCATTATAATAGGGTCCTGGGATCGAGCCCCATATCAGGCTCCCTGCTCAGTGGGGAGTGTACTTCTCCCTCTCCCTCTGCTCATGCAAATAAATAAATAAATATTTCTCAAATAAGTAAATAAAATCTTAAAAAAAAAAAAAGAAATTGAAAGGATGGGAAAAGATATTACACACAAATAGTAACCAAAAGGGAGTTGGAGTGGCTGCACTAATATCAGACAAAATAGAAAGAAAATTAAAAAAAAAAAACAAAACTTTACAGGGGACAAAGAAGGATTTTATATTGTGACAAATGGAAATGGGTTGATTCATCAGGAAGAGCTGAAGAAATTAATGAAGACCTAAAGAAATAGAAAGATATCCTATGTTCATGGTTTGGAAGATTTCATATTGTTGAAATGGTAATACTACCCAAAGCAGTCTACAAATTTAATGTACTTACCATAAAACTCCCAATGGCTTTTTTTTTTTTTTTTTTCCAGAAATGGAAAAGCCATTCCTCAAACTCCTTTGAAATTGCATGGGGCTCCAAATAGGCAGAACAATCTTGAAAAAAGAACTTCCTGATTTCAAAACTTGTTAAAAAGCTACAGCAACTCAAATGGTATGCCACTGGCCCAAGAAGAGGCATATAAAACCAATGAAATACAGCTGAGTGCAGAAATACACCTATACATCTAAGGTCAATTGATTTTTGACAATAATGCCAAGACCATCTCTCTTAGTCTGTTAGGGCCACCATAACAAAATATCACAGACTAGGTGCTTAAAAAACAAATTTGTTTCTCATAATTCTGGAGGATGGATGTCCATGAGC
This sequence comes from Phoca vitulina, assembly GCF_004348235.1. Classification (NCBI taxonomy): domain Eukaryota; kingdom Metazoa; phylum Chordata; class Mammalia; order Carnivora; family Phocidae; genus Phoca; species Phoca vitulina. The sequence continues at coordinate 8,871,828 of NW_022589738.1, read as the reverse complement.
AATGTGCCAGAGTGTTGATTTCTTCTTAGGCCATTCCTCTTGGCTTGCAGATGGCTGTCTTCTCCCTGTGTCCTCACGTGGCCTTGTCTTTGTGTGCATGCATCCTTGATGTCTCTCCTTCCCTTTTTTTTTTTTTTTTTTAAAGATTTTACTGATTTGACAGAGGGAGACACAGCGAGAGAGGAAACACAAGCAAGGGGAGTGGGAGGGGGAGAAGCAGATTTCCCGTGGAGCAGGGGGCCTGATGCGGGGCTCGATCCCAGGAGCCTGGGATCATGACCTGAGCCGAAGGCAGGCATTTAACGACTGAGCCACGCAGGCACCCCTCTCCTTCTCTTATAAAGACACCAGACATATTGGATTACAGCCAAACACTTATGATCTTATTTATCCTTACTTAACCTTCTTTAAAGCCCTATCTTCAAATGCAGTTAAAGTGGGGGGTAGGACTTCAACATATAAATTTTGGGGGAATACAATTCACTTGATAACACCATCCAAAATAGAAAGATAATTCTCTTTTAACAAATGCTGCTGGGATAAATGGATATCAACATCAAGTGAAATTGGACCCTTACCTCACCCCAAGTACAAAAATTAATCAAAAATAGACAACAGATGTGAATGAAACAACAAGAAATATAAAGTCATTACAAAGAAATACAGGACTAAATTTCATAACCTGGAATTTGCTAATTGATTCTTAGATAAGATACCAAAAGAATGACCAATGCAGTAATAAATAAATTGGACTTTATCAAAATTTAAAACTTATATTATCAAGAAGGTAAGAAGGTGAAAGACAATTTACAGAATGGAAGAGAATATTTGCAAATTAGACAGTTGACCTTTGAACAGCACAGGGGTTGGGGGGACTAACCCCCATGCAGTAAAAAAATCTGCATATAACTTTTGACTCCCCCCCAAACTTAATTACTAATAGCTTACCATTGACTGGCAATTAACACAACTTTGCATGGTATATGGATCATATAATGTATTCTTACAATAAAATAAGCGAGGGGAAAGCAAATGTTATTTAAAAAATCATAAGGAAGAGAAAATACATTTATAGTGCTGTTCTGCATTTATCAAAAAAATCTGCATATTACTGGATCCAAATAGTTCAAACCTGTGTTGTTCAAGGGTCAACTGTGTATCTGATAAGAGTCTAGTATTCACAATGGAATATTACTCAGCCATCAGAAAGGATGAATACCTACCATTTGCATCAACATGGATGAAACTGGAGGGGATTATGCTAAGTGAAATAAGTCAAGCAGAGAAAGACAGTTATCCCATAGTTTCACTCATGTAGAACATAAGAAATAGCATGGAGGACCACAGAGGAAGGGAGGGAAAACTGAATGGGAAGAAATCAGAGAGGGAGACAAACCATGAGAGACTCTGGACTCAGGGAAACAAACCCTCTCCCTTACATAAGGGAGGGGGGTGGGCGGTCGTGGTAACCAGGTGATGGGTATTAAGGAGGGCATGTGTTGTGATGAACACTGGGTGTTACACACAACCAATGAATCGTTGAACATTATATCAAAAACTAATGATAAATGTTGGCTAACTGAACATAATTAAAAAAAGAAAAGAAAAATGCAAAATTTAAAAAAAACTGGAAAATAAAATGTATGCCTTCTATATTTCAAATAAAAAAGTCTAGTATTCAGAATATATCAAGAATTCTTGGGGCATGTGGGTGGCTCAGTTGGTTAAGCATTTGAGCCCAGGTCTTGATCTCAAGCTTGGAGTCCAGTGTGGAGCCTACTTAAAAAAAAAAAAAAGAATTCTTAAAACTCAATAGCAAAAACTCAAACAATCTAATTAAAAAATGGCTGAGACTTGAATAGCCATTTCTCCAAAGATATACAAATGGACAGCGAACACATGGAAAGATGTTCAACATTATTAGTCACTAGAGCAATGCACGCTACACAACAGTGAGGTACTACTTCACATGCACTAGGATGGCTGTAATCAACAAAACAGAAAATAACAAGTGTTGGCATGTAGGTGGAGAAAGTGGAACCCTTTGTATATCGCTGGTGAGAATGTAAAATAGTTCTGCACTGTGGAAAACAGTCCTTCAAAAAAAAAAGAAAAGAAAAGAAAAAAGTTACACATAGAATTACCTAACAAGTCCATTCCTAGGTATTTGTATACCCAAGAGAATTGAAAGCAAGTACTCAAACAAATACATGTATTTCCATGTTCATAGCAGCGCTATTCACAATAACCAAATGTGCAGACAGCTCAAATGTGTATCCGTGGATGAATGGAGTAACATAGGTGCATACAATGGAATCTTACTCAGCCATAAAAAAGTATTGGTACAATGCATGCTGCAACACAGATGAGCCTCAAAAATACTGTGCTAAATGAAAGAAGCCAGACACAAAAGGTCACACATATTGTAGGATTCTGTTTACGTGAAAAATTCAGAATAGGCGTATCCATAGAGATAGAAAGCAGATCCGTGGTTGCCAGGGGCTGGTGAGTGACGGGAATGTTAGGCACCTGCTGAATGGCTACAGTTTCCCTTGGGATGATTAAAAGGTCTTGAAACTTGATGAAGATGGTGGTTGTACAACATTGTGACTATATTAAATATCACTTACTTGTTCATTATAAAATGATTAATCTTAGGGCATGTAAATCTCACCTCAATGAAAATGAAAAATCCTTGGAATCTCAGAGCAACCCCCACTTAGGGGGCTACAACTAGCGCAGTAATATTCCTTGATGTGCTGAGATGGAACTTGTGCTACCCGTTCAAGTACCAAATTTTACTGTCTCTTTTCCAGTGTGCAGAGCAAAGGACACATCCATTTGAATATTTACAGAAAACTCAGCAATTTCCAGATTTATCTCTGTATTTTTAGGGAGGAAGTTCCGGATCATCTTCACCATCAGTTTTCCTCTGGACGCCATATACTGTAGTTGGTGGGGTATTTTATATTGTCACGTTAGGGTTTGCGTTTGGTCCACAGCCACTTTCTGCCTCTGCTTTTGTCATCAATCCCATCTGTTGATGTCCACTCTCTGACCTGGTCTCTGATGCCAGAACTGCAAGAGATCTATGTCATCCTCCTCATCTAAAACACTGAACCCCTTCAAATCCACTGAGCCTTCCTCAAACTATTCCTTTCATGGACTCTAGGAATCACTGCACGTTCAAACTCTGCCTCGTCCCCAGACGGCCAACTGTACTGCAAGAAATTTGGGGACGCAAGCAACCTGGGACAGTCAGAATTTCTCTACAGTTACACCTTGCCTGTGGCCGTTTCTACTGTGAGGCCGCAGATGGTGGCATGTTGGGCTCTTGGAATTCCAGATGGAAAGTGGGGAGTAATCATGTCTGTGATCCTGTCTCATCATAAGTCAGGAACTCTTTGGCTCTACTTAGCAGCATCCCTTTCTCCGGGACCTCCATCAATTACTATTTCTCTGCTCTCCCAGTTCTCTCTTCTTTTGCGCTGAGCTGCATTCCTAGGAGTAGGAAAGACCAACTCTTTGGTCATTGTGCTTTCTTCAAACCTGTTGCTCATTGCTTTAGGTCTCACCTCCTCGTGTTCAAAGCAGAGCTTCTGGGACTCAAACATTTTTTCGAGCAGCTCAACTCTTAACGGTCAAAAGCTTTGGATATCAAGAATATTACATTAGCGTTCTGAAAGTCTTTAGAAATGCAGCTAACTTTTTTGTTTTGTGCTAAAATGCTGTCTTTGTTGAATTTTGATTTCAGGTTAAGGTGAGCTAAATTATTTAGATGAACTCTCCCACTAAACATAACTCAAAACATAGGATAAAATTTGTAAAACAGCACTTTAAAAAAAAAAACACTAAAGAACAAGTAAGATGATGGAAAAATTCCAGGCCAAGGTTTTACTGTAAAGTGAGAACCCAGGGAGCGTAGTCCTGCCTCACTGCCTTCTCAACCCTGAGAGATTTTGTGCGTCCTTCATTTGGGACTCTCTGGCTTAAGTTGAGGGAGAGAGGAGGGGGCTGGGTACAAAAAGTCAGGACTCAAGGCCTGCCTAGGAAGGGGAGTCTGTGATTCAAAAGGGCTACATTCTTAGTATTAGAGAAAACCAGAACTAAACTTATCCCCAGAGGATGCAGGAAAATCATCATGGTGCTGAGCAGAATGGGAGAAAAAAGAGAAAGAAAAACAGTCAATTATATATGGCCATAAACAGCCCTACTATAGATTTGCTAAGGCAAAAAAGCATTACGAGAGATAGAGAGTTCATAAAGATGAAGGATTCATTTCATCAGGAAGATTAAATAATACCATAGCCTCAACACACACACACAAACAGACACACACTACCCCATAGTCATTATGGGAGATTTTAACTTACTCCTCTTTTGGTAACAATCACACAAAAAATCAATCAGGATATAGATTTGGACACCATGAACAAATATGGCCTAATGGTTATGTGTGTGTGTTTGTAAATCACTTCACCCAACAACTGCACAGTAGACATTATTTTCGTTAACATAGAATATTTACAAATATTGATCATAAAGTCGATGTACTTAATTGTTATAGCAACAAAAAGGAAGGAAGTGATTATCATAATAGGATGTTTTGTGCTGTTCTCAGCCTATCAATAGTGATGCTGATGTAGTTTTGGAATGTAGGTGAGGTTTCCTGGGGTGAGGTCCGGAGCCGAAGGCCAAGAAGGAATTCTTGAGACGTCTTTGGTGCAAAAAGGTGATTTTATGAAAGCACGGGGACAGGACCTGTGGGCAGAAAGAGCTGCTGCCCTGGGATTGTGAGGGGTGGCTGAGTATATATTTGGGAGTTGGAGGAGGTAAGGAAAGGGGAAGTTTTCAAAAGAACTTTCATATGCTAAAGAGGACCTACAAGTTCTGGAGGCCTTGTCCTTGTCAAGTTAAGGTTGTTTTTCCCTCTAGTAAGGCATTAACATTAAGACAGTTGGAAGCTTCTTGGGGGCGCCTGGGTGGCTCAGTCATTAAGCGTCTGCCTTCGGCTCAGGTCATGGTCCTAGCCTGGGATCGAGCCCCGCATCGGGCTCCCTGCTCCGCGGGAAGCCTGCTTCTCCCTCTCCGCTCCCCCTGCTTGTGTTCCTTCTCTCGCTGTGTCTCTCTCTGTCAAATAAATAAATAAAATCTTAAAAAAAAAAAAAAAAGACAGTTGGAAGCTTCCTAGAGGAACTTTATACTCTGCCTGCCTCAAGTATTTGTCAACAGGCTGCAGATTATAAGGACATTTAATTTTATCTATATTTCCCTCTGAAAGTTAGGCTATTGATAAGAATGCTTTTTTTCTTGTAAGTCACTAAGACATTTGTAAACTGAGGGAGGGAGACTCAGGTCTTTCAGGACTGTGATCTCTATCAGGTAAGCATTTGTTTTCCCTTCCCTTAGCTTTAGGGCAGCCAGGAGAGGCTGAGGAATGTCACACAGACCCCACCTCGTGGTGGGGAGGGGGCTGCGGGGTGTCAGTTGTGCTTTGTCCTCAGCTAGCTTTCTGCTCCCTCATCAATGCTATACGCTAGGAATGCATGGGGGCTCTCACCTGGGCATGTACTACTTGTGAGTCCCCAGAGACACTTCCCCAATGTGTAGCTGGACCAGCACTTGTGGTTCTTACTCTGATTGCAAGATGCATCTCAGCGACAGTCATCAGGGAACTTTGCAAAAATACGGTTTATTACTCACATGCTGTGGAGTGTACACAGCAAGGCCATACTTCGAGGTTGCAGGGTGGATGAGGAGGGGGCGTGCAGGCCTGAGCTTCTGCCAGAACTGGGCTGAGAATGGGATGCCAAGGTTTCTACAAGTACACTCTTCACTGGTACACTCTTTTTTTTTTTTTTTAACATATAATGTATTATTTGTTTCAGGGGTACAAATCTGTGATTCATCAGTCTTACACAACACACAGCGCGCACCACAACACATACCCTCCTCAGTGTCCATCACCCAGTTAGCCCATCCCCCCACCTCCCTACACTCCAGCAACCCTGTTTGTTTCCTGAGATAAGAGTCTCTTATGGTTTGTCTCCCTCTCTGGTTTCGTCTTGTTTCATTGTTTCCTCTTTTCTCCTATGATCCAATCCTCTGCCTTGTTTCTTAAACTCCACATATCAGTGAGATCATATGATAATTGTCTTTCTCTGATTGACTTTTTCGCTTAGTATAATACCCTCTAGTTCCATTCGTGTCATTGCAAATGGCAAGATCTCTTTTTTTGATGGCTGAGTAATATTCTATTCTATATATATATATATATATATATATATATATATATACCACCTCTTTATCCATTCATGTGTCGATGGACACCTGGGCTCTTTCCATAGTTTGGCTATTGTATATGTTGCTGCTATAAACATTGGGGTGCAGGTGCCCATTCGGATCACTACATTTGTATCTTTGGGGTAAATACCTAAGAGTGCAATTGCTGGGTCATAGGGGAGCTCTATTTAACTTTTTGAGGAACCTCCATACTGTCTTCCAGAGTGGCTGCACCAGCTTGCATTCCCACCAACAGTGTAGGAGGGTTCCCCTTTCTCCACATCCTCGCCAACATCTGTCATTTCCTGACTTGTTCATTTTAGCCATTCTGGCTTGTGTGAGGTGGTATCTCATTGTGCGTTTTGATTTGTATTTCCCTGATGCTGAGTGATGTTGAGTACTTTTCCATGTGTCTGTTGGCCATTTCGATGTCTTTGCAGAAATGTCTGTTCATGTCTTCTGCCCATTTCTTGATTGGATTATTTGTTCTTTCGGTGTTGAGTTTGATAAGTTCTAGATAGATTTTGGATACTAGCCCTTTATCTGATATGTCATTTACAAATATCTTCTCCCATTCTGTCAGTTGTCTTTTGGTTTTGTTGACTGTTGCCTTTGCTGTGCAAAAGCTTTTTATCTTGATGAAGTCCCAATAGTTCGTTTTTGCCTTTGTTTCCCTTGCCTTTGACGATATGTCTAGGGAGAAGTTGCTGCGGCCGAGGTCGAAGAGGTTGCTGCCTGTGTTCTCCTCAAGGATTTTGATATATTCCTGTCTCACATTGAGGTCTTTCATCCATTTTGAGTCTATTTTTGTGTATGGTGTAAGGAAATGGTCCAGTTTCATTCTTCTGCATATGGCTGTCCAATTTTCCCAACATCATTTGTTGAGAAAACTTTTTTCCATTGGATATTCTTTCCTGCTTTGTCGAAAATTAGTTGGCCATAGAGTTGAGGGTCTATTTCTGAGTTCTCTATTCTGTTCCATTGATCTATGTGTCTGTTTTTGTGCCAGTACCATACTGTATTGATGATTACAGCTTTGTAATAGAGCTTGAAGTCCAAACTCTCACTCTTTGCAGATGATATGATAGTTTATGTGGAAAGCCCAAAAGACTCCACCCCAAAACTGCTAGAACTCATACAGGAATTCAGTAAAGTAGCAGGATATAAAATCAATGCACAGAAATCAGTTGCATTTCTATACACCAACAACGAGGCAGAAGAAAGAGAAATTAAGGAGTTGATCCCATTTACAGTTGCACCCAAACCATGATACCTAGGAATAAACCTAACCAAAGAGGGAAAGGATCTGTACTCAGAAAACTATAGAACACTAATGAAAGAAATTGAGGAAGACACAAAGAAATGGAAAAACGTTCCATGCTCATGGATTGGAAGAACAAATTATTGTTAAAATGTCTATGCTACCTAGAGCAGTCTACACATTCAGTGCAATCCCTATAAAAATACCATGAACTTTTTTCACAGAACGGGAACAAATAATCCTAAAATTTGTATGGAACCAGAAAAGACCCTGAAAAGCCAGAGGAATGTTGAAGAAGAAAGCCAATGCTGGTGGCATCACAGCTCTGTACTTCAAGCTCTATTATTGGTACACTCTTTAAAACATAAGAGCGGGAGCTAAAAAGTGGGAAGGGAAAAGCTGAATCACTGAAAAGGTCAGTTATCTAAATCTACCAGGGCTTTCTAAAAGGAGAACTTCATGAGTAGGGTTGCCTGGCTCTTCATCTAGTTGCTTAGCTGCAGAGCTGACAATGTGTTTACTTGGGATGGATGTCTTTGAAGTGGATGCCTCAGCAATCAAAGCTTAATGTCAGGCATTTACACTACACAGAATAAGCTTTACTCTGGTATGGGAGGGGCAGGAGGTTGTGCTGCCTAAGGAAATGGAATGAATACACAGGTATTCACTTTTCAGTTTTCTATTAAACTATGCATTTATGTTTTATGGACTTTCTGTATGTGCACTACATTTCACAATAAAGTTGATTTAAAAAAGATCAATACTTTCTTCTCAAATAATGCAAGGAATTTAATCCACTTCAATTTATCCCACTTCCACAAATTATCATTGCCACGTGTTTAATTCTACATATAAGTCCACTGTACATTATTAATATTTTGATGTAGTCAATGTGCATCTACCTGTGTATTTACTGTTTTTCTTATTCCCTTCTTTCGTCTGGGACCTTCCATCTGGAATCTTTTTTTTTTTTTTTCTGAAGAGGTTTATCTATAGTCTGTTCTGGCAATTTCTAGTTCTTGACTAGATGTTTACATTTTGATCATTTATTACACAGTACGTGTATGTCTTATCTACTTTTCTATATGGAGTATAGTAATAAAATCAGAGGAGGTAAAAAAATAATAGTCTTAGATTTTATTTTAAATATTTTTTGGATATGCTAGCTTACTCTCATCCCACTGTTGGCTAAATATATGTGGAGGCCACTTTTAGGCAGCAGGTTTGAGCAATGGAATGTAGAGAAGGCCCACAGCGACTCCCTGGCTGAATACAGACAGGTCCATTGGGTGACCCACCTCAAAATAGCCATAGGCCCTAACTAAGCAATGGGCTCCTTACAACCAAGTTACCAACAAAGGGAAAACTACACACATCCCCATACCTCCTCACCTTCCCCCTTTAAGAACAGCCCCCTCCCACTGCCTGCTTGCAGACAGTCTCTCCCCTGCTGTCCTGCTCACAGCTCCCTTGCCATATATTCAGTAAACTTCTAGCTCCTTTGTTCTGCCTCAGGTGAATTCTTTTCACTCCCTGTGCCACCTTGTTCCACCGGCTCTTCACCCCACAGTTTGGGGCTCCCCATCCGATCGGGAGAGACACCACATTTAGACACTACATATAACACACATTTCACTGTTGTCTCCCTTCCCCCCGCCATGTAATTTGTCTAACAAGAATATATTTTTTAAAATAAATAGTGATGCTTTCCTTAGAAACCACAAAATCCAAAGAGACATGCAGAATTGGTCAGGTTAGTGTGATATATTTTTGAGGGTCATGGATTTGGAATACGAAGTTTTAAGGTTCAGGTCCGGATGTTGCCTTTTTTGTAGCTGTCTCAATTTACAAAAATTCCTTAACCTATCTAAATTTCTAATAATTCATCTTTAAAATGGAAGATGTAGGGGCGCCTGGGTGGCTCAGTCCTTAAGCGTCTACCTTCGGCTCAGGTCATGATCCCATGGTCCTGGGATCCAGCCCCACATCAGGCTCCCTGCTGGGCGGGAAGCCTGCTTCTCCCTCTCCCACTCCCCCTGCTTGTGTTCCCTCTCTCACTGTGTCTCTGTCAAATAAATAAATAAAATCTTAAAAAAAAAAAAAAAAGAATATGGGAGAGGATTGCTATATAGGCTGAGGTGGGTCAAATGTCAGGAGTCTGGGGAAAGGAAAGAAGCTTAAGTTTGATTGGCAAGCATTTTGCTCCTATGGATCAGTAGGAACAAGCAGGTCAGCTAATTGTTTATGAGATAAAGAATGGGAATTTGGAGAGTCTGTGTCAGGTTTTGTCTTATGTAAATAAAGGAAGCATTTGTGAGGCTCATCTAAGTCATATGGGGAAGGACTGTTCCTTGTAATAAGCCATTCTCTGAATGGGGGTGGGGATGCGTTTGTTTAACCATCGCTATTTTCCAGGAGCACAGGGTTCCCATAAAATCCAACAATGCTAAAACCACAACCGAAACAAACAGAAAGTGTAGGAGTTTCTTTGTTTCTTCTTCTCGGCACTGGGCTACTCAAAGGCTGGCTGCTATGAGGGAAGCGGACTGGCCCAGGAGTGAGAGCGAGAGGAGCTGGGAGCCTCCACAGCTTGAAGGAGCATCCCCTGTCATGAGGGGGGAAGACCCCCGTGGCACCTGAAGCGCGGGGACAAAGTGGCCAGTGGGAACCAGGGAACGGGATGGGTGATGCGATCCGGGGCTGCCGACAGGAGAGGGTGGAGGAGCGTCGGGCGTACAGCGTCCGCAGGTGTGACACACGGAGACCGGGTAGGTGACAGCTCTGTGCTCGGTGACAGTGACTTCGTGCACGCTTCACCGCGTGCCTGGCACCCGCAGGGCACTTCACGCATGTCTTCGCTCCGTAGTCCCTCAAGCATCGTATTGTTAAAGCATCATTTTGCAGATGGGGTGACGGAGGGCCGCAGAGGTTGCGTCACTGGTGGGGCTGTAGGCAGCGGGGGCTCCGCGCCAGTGCGGGCTTGCAGGGGTGAGGCCAGGAGTCGGTTCGCGGGGAGCCGTCCGCGTATCCTTCCGCACGTGAGCTGATCGCTTCCCGGCCTTTTGGCTAAGATCGAGTGTGATGATTTCCTGTGTCCAGACGGTGAGATTCTGCTCCAAAATGAGCAAGTTATGTCCGCTTTCCGTAAATAGATCACAACTTACAAAGTTTCTTCATAAAGCAGGGTTTAGGGAAAAATAGAAATCTGCCTCCAACAGTAGTGATCCGAACTTAACTGTTTTCAGTAATTTAGCCTTCATTTGCTGAAGTAGGACGCTGAAGTCATGGTCTCTCTGTTACATTTGTTAGCCTGTGTTTTTGCTCTTGTGTGTGTGTGTGTTTGCTCTTTAATTATAGTTTCTTCATGTCACAATTGGTTGTTCCCAACAGTGAGGATAAAAGGAAGTAGCAAGTTCGCCAGTCGAGTTTCTCTTTACCTTTCTGTTTCCAAGGCTAGCCAGTTAGTCCGCTGACACCTTCTTGATGCCGTTAGCTAGGATGATCCTTAGGCCTAGAAGGAGAAACAACACCAGGTCCCTGATTCAAACTGCAGGGTTCTACATTTACTTTTATTCACTGGGGGATTGTAATCAAGCACAGTATAACAAAAGTCAGTGTCTGGTTGTCATTTCTTTGGCAGGCAGGCCCCCAGGGAATCTCATGGAAGGCCTTGTTCTGTTCTGAGTTGTAGACAGACCAGCAGGCAATGGGACTTGGGGGAGAACTCTCAGCAGGTGGCCATAAGCCTGGGTTTCTGGCCAGGACACCAGTATTTAGTAAGGGGAATTTTTAAGAGCTGACATGGCCCCAAATTCCATGAGGGGCCTCAGTATTTGTAGGCAGTCGTTACAGGAAGGTAGAGTGAGGAATAAGACAAAAGCCCAGGTGGCAGCAGGACAGTTAACTGGATTCTGAGCCCCATGTGTTAAACTTTGTTTTCCCCTTAGAGAAGGCAAAATGACTCTACTTCTGTTATTCTAATAGCCTTAGAGTAGTTGTCAAATGGTGAAAGAGAGAATAAGTAATGAAAATACTAATCTCACTAAAGTCAACATTGGTTTGTACTTACCATTCACTGTAGAAGAAAGAATCACTGTTTTGTTTAGAGATGAATGTGTTAATTCATGTGTCAAAAATTAATCTTTGTAAAGAGTTCCAAAAGGAAAAATTTTAAATTAAAAAGCTTTCTGATGGACAAGCAAATCAATTCCACATTATAGTAGATGCATTACAATATTTAGTAAGGACAGACATAGATATTGAGTGAAAGAAACATCAGAGGGCTAGTGTGTGTTTTACAATTTTGGTGAGTAAATTCAATTTCCTGTAATAAATACTCTAACAAATAACGTAGTTTACAAAAAAGCACGTACAACAAGCTCTTGTAATTATAGTCTTGAGGTTATGGAATACATTGCTTTGAAAAGAAAAGTAAAACTCTGAAAATGCAAACAGAGCGTTACAGAAGAATTTTTTCATTTGCAGCAGACTTGCCCAAAAATCAATTTTATAATGACAAAATAAAGAATAGGTGTAGATTTAGTTATCACTATATATCTTATGTTCTTTATACTTTGTGCCTCTATGACAATCGATGCCTAAATATTTTCCAACTTTCTCTATTATCTTTTCAATAAGGATTAATCAAGGCTCTGTATACTGGATATTCAAAAGCACTGTGTCAAAAAAAGTTATTCCTCCTAAAGTTTTCTCATTAAATACTATTAAAATATTCGACTTATGGTTTTATTTTAACCAAAGTGAATCCCAGTGTTTGGTGCTTTAATATTTCCAATTCCACATTACCTTCTAGGTACTATGCTTAGATATTTTGCAGGTGTTCTCTTATTTTACCTTTCCTAACCTTATGAAATATTCTTATTTCTCTTTTACAGATAATGACCCTGAGGATTAGAGAGGAGTTACTCAGCTAGCATGAGCCTAACCCCAGACATCCTGCTTCCAAAGTCCTCCCTTTAAGATGTAGGGGAGAGTGGCTCAAGACAGCATGAAGCCCAATAGGGACTGAAGCCCAAAGTGTAAAAGTGCATTCATTGCACAGTACGTGGTCTCATTAGATACTTGTTGGAATAATGTAGCAATGTCAGCTATGTGCATTCAACCAATTCGATTCTAGCAGACTTTCAGGTTATTTGGAGAATGTCTGATTTTGTAGGTGATATTATACCTGGTGCTTCTGTGAGTTGACTTACAAACTGTAGGGAGCTGATGGCACCACATCTTCTCTTTTTTTTTGCATAAATACATCTAGAAAAAATGTTCTACCACATGACTCATTTGGATTAGATGACTCCTTGGCAATTGAGACAATTTATATGCATCCTTTAATGATACTGCTCTTTCCAGGATAGTAGTGAGTAACGAATTTACTTTAGAATATGTTGCTGACAAACTACCCAGTATCATTTCTGTACATTATACCCCATTTTTAAATTGAATTTTAATGCAATATCAGAGTAATGCTCATGAACCTCGTCTCTCTCTCTCTTTTTTTTTTAGATTTATTTATTCATTATTTTAGAGAGAGAGAGAGAGTGCAGGGAGGAGGAGGGGCAGAGGGAGAGGGAGAGGGAAACCTGAGCAGGCTTTGTGCTGAGCATGGAGCCCGTAGTGGGGCTCGATCCCACAACCCTGAGATCCTGACCTGAGCTGAAACCAAGAGTTGGACCCTCAACCGACTGTGCCACCCAGGTGCCCCTGAACCTCTCTCATTTATTTAAAGGCAAAGATGACAATTTAGGTATGACATTTGAATTATACTCTAATTTACAATATAGCCATGTCTTTAGAAGTTAATAGCTTGAAGTCTGTACAGAAAACAAGTGTTCTACCCACTGGAACTACAGGGGTACAAAGTGATTTTTGAGGGCCCTTCTAAACATCTATTTTGTGATTATATTCAAAGGAAGAAGAGTTATATGTGAGTACTGACAACAGATCTGGGGAAGATATAGGAGGCTGGGAGTTGGGAAACTGATATTCTAATCCCAGGATTTTTATAAAAACTGAGGAATCTGAAGGACGTTTTATAGCGTCATTTAACCTCACTTTCCTATTTTCAGTATTAGAAGACTGGAGTAAAGCATTTCTAAGATGACATTCAGCTATAAAATTCTACAACTTGAACATATTTGGATCTCATTGCATTCAGATGGTTTTGGATCACTTCACTTCTGAGTTCATGATTTTCAATTTCCATGTCAATAACATAAAGGAAATATAGCAATAAATAACACTTTTTTCCCCATAATTTTATGTACCTACACACCTGTTCTATGAGTAGAGCTTCAGTCTGTATTTATAGAAATATAAAAAGTAGGTAACAAATAGTGTATAAAAACGAATTTATACAAAAAAATTAACTCATAGTATGTGCAAACTAGAAGATATGTAAAATATTTAGGTGTGGATACCAAGAGTGTGGGAAAGGAAGCATCTGATTTAAACATGGGGAATACTCCTTCCGTAATATTTAAAGAAAATACCACATACAGGTGAGAGTCAGTATTATGGAAGGCATAACAAAATATTTCAGTGTCTCAAATAACAGCCAACACAAGCCATTTGATATTACAATAGAGATAAAGCAGTTTCAGATTTCTGAGAAATCTCACAAATCTGAGTACACATATCTGTGAATGCCAATTTTCGGAACACTTCCTCAACATCTTGCTATTCTGACCTACTGGCACTTCCAGGATCTCCTTTGTTCACCTTGAAAGTAATCCAGGCCACTCTGGCCACAACATTGTGAGATTGTCAACAGTACTTACTTGTCCTTTCAGACTAAGTATAGCATCTTTTTTTTTTTCTTTTTAAAGATTTTATTTATTTATTTGACAGAGAGAGAAACACAGCGAGAGAGGGAACACAAGCAGGGGCAGAGGGAGAGGGAGAAGCAGGCTTCGCGCACAGCAGGGAGCCCAATGCGGGGCTCGATCCCAGGACACTGGGATCATGACCTGAGCCAAAGGCAGATGCTTAACGACTGAGCCACCCAGACGCCCCTAAGTATAGCATCTTTTGAACGTGGTCTCAATATGAACTTCTGTATGTCTCACTTAACTCTATCAGGGACTAAGTAGGACTAGACTTTGGCTCTAGAAACACATAATTAAAAATAAGATTTCACAAAAATATTCACTTAGTCAACAAATTTGTTTTGTTGATGTTGACTGAATTAACCATGCTCCTCCTTACCTTCTTCTGAATAGAATACCCTACCTCTCCATCTTTTCTGTCCGGCAAATTCTTCTTCACTATTCCATGCAAAATCAAATGCTACCTCTTATTGGAGGTCTCCCAGATTTCCTCAGGATCAGTTGCCTTCTTTCCTATCATTTCCTAATTGTTGTTTCTCTCTCTCTCTCTCTCTCTTTTTTTATTAGAGAGAGAAAAAGAGAATCTTAAGTAGGCTCCATGCCCAGTGTGTGAGCCCGATGTGGGGCTCGATGTCATGACCTTGAGATCATGACCTGAGCCGAAATCAAGAGTCGGATGCTTAACCGACTGAGCCCACCCAGGCGCCCCCCTATCATTTCATAGCATGTTGCATACAGCTCCTTTAGAGCACTCACATGCTACCTTATAGTTAGTCTTGTATTTATGTGCTTCTCACTGCTCAGAATTTGATCAAGGAGTGGGCCATTCAAGCACCTCCTTGTCAAGATATGAGGGCATGATAAAATACCACTGTAAAACAATTAGAATTGGCTTGCTAGTTCATTCAGTTGCCCCAAACCATTTGCACAAATGATAGGACATAAACCAATAGAGCCTGCACTCCAGAGTGGAGATTACAAATGAAGGATGAAAGGAAGAAATGAAAGAAGGAAGGAGATGGGAGGAAGGCAGGAAGGGAGGGAAAAAAGGAGGGAAGGAGGGAACAAAGGAAGGAAGAGAGGTAGGGAGGAAGGGAAGAGAGAGGGAAAGAGAAACCCTTTGTCAGTTTGTAATTCTTATGTTTAGTGTCGTCACATGTGATTTCATGCTGTAGCTGCATGACATTTTACTACCCCTGATATTGATCAGCTTGTAGTTGAGTGCAGTCAACAGCTCCAACCACTGAAATTCTGGAATCAAGTAATGCAAAAATAAAGTCTGTTTTTGTTTTTGTTTTTTTTCTGGGAAGGGGTGATTTATTCTTTTACCTTCCTTAAAATATTTTAATGTATTTTTAAGATGTCTAGTTAAGAAAACTGAAACATAAAATTGGAAAATAGAAATTAAAACGGAGAATCAGAGGTCGGAAAGCCTATGTAAAACTCTGAAATATATAGCCATATTGAAAATCGGCGGGGGGGGCGCCTGGGTGGCTCAGTCGTTAAGCGTCTGCCTTTGGCTCAGGTCATGGTCCCAGGGTCCTGGGATCGAGCCCTGCATCGGGCTCCCCGCTCAGCAGGGAGCCTGCTTCTCCCTCTTCCTGCCGCTCCCCCTGCTTGTACGTGCTCTCTCTCTCCTGTCAAATAAATAAATAAAATCTTTAAAAAAAAAAAAAAGAAAGAAAATCAGGGGAAAAAATATTGAAGCACACTTTGATCAAGATTTTGCAACTATATCCATGTAAGATAATTTTATCCTTAGTGAAGATATGCTATCAAGTTATAAGTATTAGGAATAGATGATAGTCCCAAATAAATAAAAATGCATGCATGCAATATTAAATCTCTCATTTTAAATATAAAGATATGAGAATAATGGCTTGTAGCCAAAAAATTGGCTTTACCCACTTCCAATGAAATGATGCTAATATTTGAAGATTATAGGGTACCCATTTTTCTCAGTCCCACTCTGTTCTTGCTACAGTGAGATATGCTTTATTTCTTTTTTTCCCCAGGACCTGGAAAAGGTAAAATGTTTGATAAATACTTCTTGAGTGAGTGGATTGCCATTGTCTTAAATTACTAATTTGAAAGAGTAGCGTGGCACATTACTTCATTGCCATTGCTATTGTCACCATCATCAACTTCAAATTAATTAGATACAGTCTTCTGTAGATAAATGATTGTGGTTGCTAACATAGTGAAATTTGAAGAGCATTGTGAAAGCCCTATCTATCAAAAGTCATTCCTTGATTCTGTGTTAGCCAATTTAAAAGGTGAGATTTCCTTTAAAATTGCTTTGTATGGGTCTGGAAATATGTTCAGTTCTAGAAGGCTGGTGACCTGTTCTTTTTGATTGATACAGGATAGATGCTATTATGGTAACACATCAGGAAAACTAAAAAGAAGAATACAATTTTGCAATTCACATATTCAGGATAAGTAAAACACTTTATAAAGTTGCAAGCATTGATTTGTATAAAAGAGATAGACATATTTCAAAGTAATCCTGTTATCAATCTTCCCCCATAAAGTTGGTCTTTTCTGTTTCATTGTCATATAGATCATTTTGCCATTCTACTTAGTAATCTGAGTATTCTCCCTGCAATGACTTTTGCGTTAACTTTCACATTTCCTGGCTTCAGGAAATATCCTAAACATACTGAAACAAGGATCATGCAACATTTTTATCAGTGTTTCCTCTATGATATGTGTATTTTTCTGGCAAAGCTGACAGTGAGGGCTTAGAGAAACAATCTGTTAACTCTTCTGATTAACGATGCCCCCCCCCCCCAGGTTTTATTCACTTCTTGTTGTATTACATCAGTTATGTTGTGAAGTTTGACAGGCACATCAAACTACTCTGCCTGATTCTCCTGAGTGGGCTGCTCCTTTTCTGCAAACAAACTCCCAGATGTTGGCTTTGTTGCTAACCGAGGCTGACATTAATGCTGATATTCATGATAATCCTTGGTGATTTCTGCAAGATTTAATTTAACAATGGAGGGACGATGCCATATCCAGTGGGAAGAAAGTGGTACCTATTAGAGAACAAAGGGGACTGTTCTCACTCAGAGGGCAGACCTTAGTGTTAATACCTCCCAATAGAATAATCGGTGTTACGCCATTATCAGTTTATGAAGGGGTAAGTAATCTCTTTCATCATATCCATATTGGAATTTGATTTAAGATTACAGCTTGTTGGCTTCATAGCAACATTTTGGAACTCAGACGTGGCTGCAAAGATTCTCTCAAAACTGGAGGGAATGTTTTGGCCTCTCAGGTGGCTGAGTGTGACGTCAGGAATCTTAACAGCAAAGAGCATTCCAAGCAGAGCATTTGCCCCTTTGTATCTAAACTGAGAGCTAAAGTGGAAGCCGAAGCACTAACATCCAGAGATGGAGGAGTCAGGGGGCCACTTCTGCCCCCCATTGCTGCTGCTGATGGATGCCATCACTGCTGTTCTACAATCATTGAAGGGCAATGGCATGTTATGGGGCTTTGGTAGCATTTTAGTTGTGTCACTCCTGTGACATTGAATAAGTCATTTACACCTCTTGGGGCCTCAAATTCACCATGCGTAAAACATGACCTAAAAGCCCTGCCTTAAGAGCTCTGCCTTTTTACATGAGGATTGTGAAGAGTAAATGGAGTAATTTTACAAACACATTTTAGAAGCAGTAAAATGTTATAAAAATATAGTTTATTATTACCCATTTATTCATTCCCCACCCATTCAGTATTTACTGAGCATCCACCTTGTGCCTCTGGACCCTTTCTTTTGTTTCTCAGGTCATTGACAATCCCTCCTCCCTCCCTGATCCTACCCACACCCAGCACTCCCACCCCTGTGCCCCGATTATCTCTAACTCATCCTTCAAGACTCTGGTTAAATAGTACCTTTGCTTTTCCTACCCACTCATGCCCCTCTCTCCAGACAGTTGATTATTCCTCTCTCAGTGCTAACTCTACTAAGTGCAGACCTAGGATTTCGTGTTTTGTTACACTTTGGTCCCTCTTGTATTTGTAAGGTCTTTGCTCTCAGAGACTGCATTTTTGTATTTGCTGAGCAGAGGGTGCTGGGAGATTGGGGATGTCTAATGGAGGAATAGTGGGAGACGAGGCCTATGGGGATGGGCCACCTTACTGCACTGTTTCACGTTCAGTGCATGGATTGCAGGGGTGGCAGGAAAGCCTGAAGCCTATGCTTTGTGCATTACACAATTCATACCTGTCCAGACAGTCTAACAAACTAGCCACGTGGGCCACCAGTGTTCTAATTACAAGAAGAGATAATTCTGTTGTTTTTTTTATAGATTTTATTCATTTATTTGACAAAGAGAGACAGCGAGAGAGGGAACACAAGTGGGGGAGTGGGAGAGAGAGAGAGAAGCAGGCTTCCCACTGAGCAGGGAGCCCAACTCGGGGCTCGATCCCAGGACCCTGGGATCATGACCTGAGCCGAAGGCAGATGCTTAACGACTGAGCCACCCAGGTGCCCCGAGATAATTCTTTTTAAAGGAAACCTTAATCAAGCAGATAAACTAAGCTTGAATCTGTTAGCAGAGGAATAATTCTAATTCCAGTGTAGGATATTATTCATATGTGTCTAAAGAGCAGCCCTTTATGAATTCAAGTCTAAGCTTGAGGGAAAAAATGTAAGTAAACTCTCAGAGAACTAATTTCACTAAAACCTCTTTATAAAATAAAAGCAGAAAGCAGTGGGGTCTTTGCATTACCCAACTTGGACTGCTCGTAACCCAGAAGGGAGGAGAACTTCTTCCTACATTTTTCACGGGGATTTGGTACCTGTGAAGACAGTACAATGAAACATCAGAAGTTGATACCCAGCAGAAATAGCAGGGACTCCGATTCATTCATGATGCCCAGAGGAAGGGGCAAAAATACCAAGGCAATGCATGGAAGCAGGAATCATGCGGCAACAGTGCCCACCCCAGCCTCTGCAGGGGCTTCACGTGAAGACAGGTAAGGACAGGATGATAGTTAAGTGGCCTAGGACCCTGCTTCTACGCAGCCACCTGTTGGCTGTCAAATCTCCCCTTCCTCTTGTATTTTCCCCAGGCAACACCACTCCCCATCCCAGGTATCACTTCCATTCCTTTTACCTTGATTTCTCCCTTTACTGGCTGAAGACACTTTCAGCCACCTTTGTGGCCCTCAAACCCTCTTACAGATGTTTCTTCTTACTTCTAGATCCAACTTGAGGGACTCCCTAGTGAAGTTCTAGGAGATACTAGAATTTCACGTGACAAGTGCCCTGTCCCCTGGACCAGGGGCTGGGAACATAGGTGCTGGAGCCAGAGTGCCTAGGTTGTGGTGCAAGTGCCACAGTTTATCTGCTCTTTGAACACATTCCTTTCTTTACATCTCAATTTTTTAATCTATGAGACCACAGATAGTACCTACTAATAGGTCTGTTGGCTGGATTAACTGAGTTAGTGCAGAAATCAGTTAACACAGTAAGCAGTGCATTTGAAGTGCTGGATAAAAGTTAGCTTTGTTTGTTATTCACTTACTGACCCCATTTTGTGACCCACAATTATCATTTCTGATAGCCTGTGAACTCTCAGAGGGATGGGACGTGGATCTGTATTTCTTTCATCTTTTTATCCCCATTACTTAACATGACACTGGGGCCTGGCTCATAATAGACATGCAGTAAATGAGTGTTAAGATGTGTGCATTATTGAATAATCAATTGATTGAGGAATGTGGTAGGAACACAGGGACCTTTTATATTTATGCAGTAGGTGCTGCCTCCAGGGATAATAAGCAGGCAGAGGAAATTATGCCACTAAAGGACAGTTGAAGGAAAGCAACTTTAAAGAGCGAATTCTGAGGTTATATTTTTGGTTCTTCAAGGGGTCATTTGCACAGCATGACTTCCTGTGATCAATGGAATCTGACCAGCCAAGAATTTGGTAGTCTTACTGTTCTTATTAAAGTTCCATTGGTTGCTTATCTTTTCACCTTTTCTTAAATGATATGGTTTTTCTTTTTTTTTTTAAGATTTTATTTATTCATTTGAGACACAGAGATAGAGAGAGAGAGCATGAGTAGGGAGAGAGGCAGAGGGAGAAGGAGAAGCAGGCTTTCCACTGAGCCAGGAGCCCGATGTGGGGCTCGATCCCAGGACCCTGGGATCATGACCTGAGCCGAAGGCAGATGCTTAACCATCTGAGCCACCCAGGCGCCCCAATGATATGGTTTTTTTAAAAAAATTAAATAGTGACTCAATGTCTAGAGGGGAAATATAAAGGAGAACTGAGAAGTGAGCATATGTGTCAGACAAAGCAGATATATGTGTATATATGTATATATATATATGTGTATATATATATATATATATATATACATCGAAGCAATATGGCCTTTTGAAGGATACATAGGAGGATTCTTTTATTTGGATAAAACAATGAATATTGGTTTGAACATTTGCTTTTAGCCTTCCCTGAACCTCACATCTCTTTGTTTTGTTCTGTTCCTCCTGTGCGTTGTTGGTCTTTCTTTACATGAAGAGGCTAACACTGATGGTTTTGATGGGGATATGGTTTATAAGTACTATGGGGAACACAGCTCAAATAGTTTAAGAGCCTATCACCTGTAAAAGGGGAAGGTGTACCACTTTTACCTCTAAATTTTGGAAATTTTGCACACTTTTGTCTTTCAAGTCTGTCTCTTGTATCAATTATAGATTATATACTGCAAGAATTCATATAAAATTTCTGCCACATTTATAGATAAATTCTTATTTGTGCCCAAATTAATTTGGGGGATCAATTTGTGATCAGTTCAGCTAACTGGAATAATTGCTCTGTGATCATTGTTGAAAAACATATTAACTCCTTATGATAGAATGTCCACTTTCAGCAAGTATCTGAATATGTAAAGAAAGGATATTTAGTATAACCTTTAAACATTAATAACATTGAAATATCATAGGTATACTTAGTCAACCTCATGAAGCAATTTGAAACTTTAACTAGTTTTTTCTGTTAGGTTAATATATCTTTAGGACTTGATATTATGGTTATGCATAAAAAAACTTTTCTATTGCACTTTAGCTTGGTGCAAGTGTATTTATGGTTGTCAGTAACTCAAGCAATATATTTCTTCTGGGTAACTCTGGTATTAAAAAGTCTAAAATGCAGGACCTCTGGGGTAGATGGTGGAGTAGGAGGATCCTAATTCACCTTGTCCCACAGATACAACTAGATAATACCCACATCAGTGCAGATAACCCTGAAAATGACCCCAAGACTGGCAGAACACATTCTCCACAGCTAAACATAAAGAAGAGGCCACATCAAAAACTATAGGAAGGGCAGAGATGTGGTCAGGAACTAAACTACCCACAAGGCTTTCTACAGGAGGGAGGGCCACCACAAGCAAATGGAGGTGAGAGGAGCAGACACCACACTGGGCACCCCAGGCGTGGGGGACCTGCACTGGGAGGATGAATCCGCATAACATTTGGCTTTGAAAACCAGAGGGGCTTAACTCCTCAAGTTCTACAATCAGTGGGGCTTAACACCTGGAACTTTACAAATCAGCAGCTTGGCTCTGGGAGAGCCATAGGGTGAGTGGAAACTGAGTCCCCACCCTTAAAGAGACAGCACAACAAACAGCCCTGCTTAGATATATCATAGAATGAGCAGTTTGAAAAATGCCTGGGGTATACAGGAGGGAGATTTGTTTACTAATTTCAGAGCTGAAGGGGCAGGGATCTTTGGGAGACTTCTCCAAGAATAAATGAGCTGGCAGCCACCATTTCCCTCCCCCAGTATAGCAAAGTATAACACCATTTACCTAAAATGTGTGTGGGGGGAGGGAGGAGTAAAGAATGAGTTCAAACTTAAGTGGCCATCAACTTAATATAGACTGCTATGCATAAGGATGTTGTATATAAACCTAATGCTAATGACAAATCAAAAACCAGTAATAGATATGCAAAAATTAAAGAGAAAGGAATCCCAAGTATATCACTAAACCAAGCCAGCAAGCTGTAAGAGAAGAGAGCAAGAGAAGAAAGGAACAGAGCAGAACTACAAAAACAACCATAAAACAAGTGACAAAATGGCAATAAGTACATACCTATCAATAATTACTTTGAATGTAAATGGACTAAATGCTCCAATCAAAAGACATAGGGTGACGGAAAGAATAAAAAAACAAGACCTATCTATATGCTGCCTACTGCAGACCCATTTCACCTAAAGACAAATGCAGATTGAAAGTGAAGGCATGGAAAAGCATTTATCATGCAAATGGAAGTGGAAAGAAAGCCAGGGTAGCAGTACTTATATCAGACAAAATAGACATTTAAGTGAAGACTGTAACAAGAGACAAAGAAAGACACTACAAAATCATAAGGGAAAAAACCCAACAAGAAGATATAACAATTGTAAATATTTATGTATCCAATACTGGAGCACCCAAATACATAAAGCAGCTATTAATAAACATAAAGGAAGTAATTGATAGTAATACAATAATAGGACTTTAACACCCCACTTACGTCAATGGATAGATCATCCAAACAGTTAATTAAGAAGGAAACAGTGGCTTTGAGTGACACATTGAACCAGATGGATCTATATTGAAAACATTCTACCTTAAAACAGTTGAATATATGTTCTTTACAAGTGCACACAGAACATTCTCCAGAATATATCACGTTAGGCCACAAAACAAGTCTCAACAAATTCAAAAAGATTGAAGTCATGCCAGCATCTTTTCCAACCACAACACTATGAAACTAGAAATCAACCACAAGAAAAAACCTGGAAAGAACACAAATACATGGAAGTTAAGTAACATGCTACTAAACAATGAATATGTCAACCAAGAAATCAAAGAGGAAATCAAAAAATACATGGAGACAATTGAAAATGAAAACACAATGGTCCAAAATCTTTAGGATGCAGCAAAACCTGTTCTAAGAGGGAAGTTTATAGCAATACAGGCTTACCTGTATTGGAAGCAAGATATATCATAGAATGAGCAAGAAAAATCTCAAACAACTTAACCTTACACTTAAAGGAGCAAGAAAAATCTCAAACAACTTAACCTTACACTTAAAGGAGCTATGAAAACAACAAACAAAACCTAAAACCAGTAGAAGGAAGGAAATAGTAAAGATTAGAACAGAAATAAATGGAATAGAAACTAAAAAAATCAATAAAACAGATCAATGAAACCAGGAGTTGGTTCTTTGAAAGGATCAAAAAAATTGATGGACTGTTGGCTAGACTTAAAAAAAAAAAAGAGAGAGGGCACTCAAACAAAATCAGAAATGAAAGAGGATAAATAACAACAGACATCTCAGAAATACAAAGGATTTTAAGAGAATATTTTGAAAAATTATATGCCAACCAATTGGACAACCTAGAAGAAATAGATAAATTTTTAGAAATATATAACCTCCCAAAACTGAATCAGGAAGAAAGAGAAAATTTGAACAGACTGATTACCAGCAATAAAATTGAATCAGTAATCAAAAAACTCCCAACAAACAAAAGTCCAGGACCAGAGGGCTTCACAGGTGAATTCTATGAAACATTTGAAGAAGGGTTAATATCTATTCTTCTCAAGCTATTCCCCCAAAAAATAGAAGAGGAAGGAAAGCTCCCAAGTACATTCTATGAGGCCAACATTACCCTGACACCAAAACTAGATAAAGACAATACAAAAAAGAGAACTATAGGCCAATATGTCTGATGAGCATAGATGCAAAAATCCTCAACAAAATATTAGCAAACTGAATCCAACAGTACATTAAAGAAATCATTCACCATAACCAACTGGGATTTATTCCTGGGATGCAAGGGTGTTTCAACGTTCACAAATCAATCAACGTGATCCATCACATCAATAGGAGAAAGGATAAAAACTATATGATTGTTTCAATAGATGCAGAAAAAGCATTTGACAAAGTTACAACATCCATTCATGATAAAAACCTTCAACAAAGTAGGTGTAGAGGGAACATACCTCAACATAATAAAGGCCACGTATGAAAAACCCACAGCTAACATTGTACTCAATGGTGAAAAACTGAAAGTTTTTTTTTTTTTTAAATCAGGAATAAGACAAGGATAGCCCCTCTCACCACTTTTATTCAACATAGTACTAGAAGTCCTAGCCAAACAGTCAGACAAGAGAAAGAAATAAAAGGCATCCAAATTGGTAAGGGAGAAGTGAAACTTTCACTATTTGCAGATGACATGATACTATATATAGAAAACCCTAAAGACTCCATGGAAAACTACTAGAACTGATAAGTGAAGTCAGTAAAGTGGCAGGATACAAAATTGATACACAGAAATCCATTGCATTTCTATACATGAATAATGAAGTAGCAGAAAGAAAAATTAAGAATCCGATTTACAATTGCACTAAAAATAATAAAATGCTTAGGAATAAACTTCACCAAGGAGGTTTTATTTTATTTTATTTTAAGATTTTATTTATTTATTTGACAGAGACACAGCGAGGGAGGGAACACAAGCAGGGGGAGTGGGAGAGGGAGAAGCAGGCCTCCTGCGGAGCAGGGAACCCAATGCGGGGCTCGATCCCAGGACCCTGGGATCATGACCTGAGCCGAAGGCAGACGCTTAACGACTGAGCCACCCAGGCGCCCCCACTAAGGAGGTTTTAAAAGACCTGCATTCTGAGAAGTTTAAAACATTGATGAAAGAAACTAAAGATGACACAAAAAAATGGAAAGATATTCCATGCTCATGAACTGCGAGAGCAAATATTGTTAAAGTGTCCATACTTACCCAAAGCAATCTACAGATTTAATGGAATCCCTATCAAAATACCTACGGCATTTTTCACAGAACTAGAACAAATAATCCTAAAATTTGTATGGAACCGCAAAAGACCCTGAATAGCCAAAGCAATCTTGAAAAAGGAGAACAAAACTGGAGGTATCACAATCTCAGATTTCAAGATATATTACAAAGCTTTAGTAATCAAAATAGTATGTACTGGCACAAAAATATACACATAGATCAGTAGAGCAGAGTAGAGAGCCCAGAGATAAACCCACAACTATATGGTCAATTAATCTATGACAAGGAGGCAGGAATATGTAATGGGAAAAAGTCTTTTCAATAAATGGTGGGAAAACTGGACAGCTACATGCCAAAGAATGAAATGTGACCTCTTTCTTACATCCTACACAAAAATAAACTAAAAATGTATTAAAGACGTAAATGTGAGACCTGAAACCATAAAAATCCTAGAGGAGAACACAGGCAGTAATTTCTCTGACATCAGCCATAGCAACATTTTTCTAGATGTGTTTCCTGAGGCAACAGAAACAAAAGCAAAAATAAACTATTGGGACTACATTAATATAAAAAGCTTCTGCACAGCAAAGGACGTCATAAACAAAACAAAAAGATAACGTACTGAATGAGAGAAGAAATTTGCAAGTGACATATTCAATAAAGGGTTTGTACCAAAATACATAAAGAACTTATACAACTCAACAGCAAAAACCCCACAAATAATCCAATTAAAAAATGGGCAGAAAACATACAGATAGTCAGCAGACACATGAAAAGATGCTCAGCATCACTGATCATCAGAGAAATACAGATCAGAACCATAATAAGATATCACCTTACACCTGTCACAATGGCTAAAATTTAAAACACAGGAAACAAGAAATGTTGGCAAGGATGTGGAAAAAAAGAAACCCTCTTGCACCGTTGGGTGGGAATGCTAACTGGTGCAGCCACTCTGTAAACTAGTATGAAGATTCCTCAAAAAATTAAAAATAGAATTACCATATAATCCAGTAATTCCACTACTGGATATTTACCCAAAGAATATGAAAAAACACTAACTTAAAAAGATATATGGCCTACTGTTGTTTATTGCAGCATTATTTACAATAGCCCAAGTGTGGATGCAACCCAATTATTTATCAATAGATGAATGGATAAAGAAGAAGTGGTATACATATATATATATATATACACACACACACACACACACACAATGGAGTAGTATTTAGCCATAAAAAATAATGAAATTTTGCTGTTTGCAAAAACATGGATGGATCTAGAAGGTATAATAATGCTAAGTGAAATAAGTCAGAGAAAGAGAAATACCATATGATTTCACTCATATGTGGAATTTATGAAACAAAAGAAACAAAAAATAGACAAGGAAAAATAGACTCTTAAATATAGAGAACTGGTGGTTACCAGCAGGGAGGTGGATGGGGGGATGGGTGAAATAGGTGATGAGAATTAAGAGTACACTTATCGTGATGAGCACTGAGTAATGTATAGAATTGTTGAATCATTATATCATACACCTGAAACTAACACTGCATGTTAATTATGCTAGAGTTAAAAAACAAATTTTCAAAAATCCAAAATGCTAGCTTATGCATATATGTTTCTTCTCTTTTTTCCCAATCCCTTATGCTTAGATAAAAGCCTTCTTTTTTTTCCTCATTTCACACTCTTCTGCCCAGAGAATTTCCACTTAGGAAGAACTGTTTTGTGAATGAATATGACAACTTTAATATGCAGTGTCTCTTTTTTTGGCATGGTCTCATCTTTTAAGATTCCATCATTATTCCAAATATAAGCATTACTTTGCTCTTGCTAAAATCCATGTTTTCAGTAAATTAACATCTTATATACTGTAAGTTTAAAATCATAAGGGTGTCTTTGCAGTTCACTTCTCAAATGAAATTAATTGGCAATGAGGAACCCATATCTCTAATTACCTGCTAAGGCTAATTGGGCTAATTATCATTTCTGTTTCCTGGGGGCAGAAAAGTAGAGTTAGCCCCTAGATTCACAGTTTTTGTTTAGTCACTGTTGCATTTTCAGAAATCTCTGCATTGCCAATTTTTGTTGGCCAAGCCTATCCAAATTGTGGTATTGGTTTATCATTTTATTATGATTTTTTAAGCAGTTTCATTAAAGTGTAATTGACATACCATGGACTGCATGTATTTAAACTGTGCAATTTGATAAATTTTGATATATATCTCCAAAAACATTAAACACAATCCAAATAAAGAACCTATCCATCATCCACCTCTCTAAAAGTTTCCTCATTCCCTTTTATAATCCTTCCCTCATTCCTCTACCCCACTCCTGTTGCCAGGTAAGCACTGGCCTTTCTGTCAGTATATATTAGTTTGCAATTTCTACCATGTTATGTAAATGGAATCATACAGTATGCAGTCGTTTTTGCCTGGCTTATTTCACTCATCATTATTATTTTCAGATTCATCCATGCTGCAGAATGTATCAATAATTTATTCATTTTATGATCAAGTAGTATTCCATTGTATAGATCTACGACAATTTGTTTATGACTTCACCTATCGATGGAGCTGATGGATAGGTTTTTTGTCTTGATTGCACTGGTGATGTTTTCATGGGTGTATGCATATCTCCAAACTCATCTACTTGTATGTATTAAATATGTCCAGTTTTTTAAATGCCAATTATATCTCAGTAGAGATGTTTAAAAACATTAGAGGAGACTGGGTGTGGGCTATATGGGAACTATCTTTGCAACTTTTTAAAATAGATCTAAAACTCAAGAAGATAGCAGGAGGGGAAGAATGAAGGGGGGGAAATCGGAGAGGGAGACGAACCATGACAGACGATGGACTCTGAAAAACAAACTGAGGTTTCTAGAGGGGAGGGGGGTGGGAGGATGGGTTAGCCTGGTGATGGGTATTAAAGAGGGCATGTTCTGCATGGAGCACTGGGTGATATACGCAAACAATGAATCATGGAACACTACCTCAAAAACTAATGATGTGATGTATGGTGATTAACATAACATAATAAAAAAAATAAAATAGATCTAAAACTTGTAAAATTTAAAATTTAAAAATAATCCATTTTATTGTCAAGTACTACTCCTTTGTATCAATAAAAAATACAGCAATTTCTTTATTCCTTCACCTGCAGTTGTTTCAATTTGGAAGCTATTATAAATAAAGCTACTATAAACACTCATATACAAGTATTAATATGGATGTATGCTTCTATTCCTTTGGGGTAAATATCTAGGAATGAAACAGGATAGATCTTTGTTTAACTTTTAATTGCCAGTCTGTTTTCCAAAGTGATTGTAGTATATTACAGTTGTAGTTCTTGCACATACTCACCGACTTTTGGTATTATCATTTTTGAAATAAATATTTTAGCTATTCTGATGTGTAATGTTACTGTGCTGTGGGTTTATTTTGCATTTCTGGACTAATCATTGAAGATGAAAATGTTTTCCTGTGCTTATTTGCCCTTTGTATCTTCTTTAGCCAGGTATCTGTGCAAATGTCTGCCCATTTGTTATTGGATCGTTTAATTTACTATCAGTTACTTTTAAAAGAGTTATTTATATATGATAGACACAAGCCCTGTGTCAGATGTGTGATTTGCAAATAATTTCTCCCCAGTCTGTAGTTTGCCTTTTCATCTCCTAATGGAATATTTCACAGAGCACAAATTTTTCATTTTGATGATATACAATTTGTCAGTTTGTTCTTTTGTGGATCATGTCTTTGGTGTGATATCTAAAAAAATCTTTGCTGAGCCCAGGTTCACAATGATTTTCATGTAGAAGTTTTGTAGTTTTAGGTTTTACATTTAAGCCTATGATGTATTTTGAGGTTGTGTGTGTGTGTGTGTGTAGCACAAAATATGGATCAAATTCCATTTTGGTGGGGGGAAGGGCATGTGGATATCCATTTGTGCCAACACCATGTATTGGATAAGTTTTTTTTCCTCCACTACATTTCCTGTGTACCTGTAGTATAAATCATTTTTTGAAATACATGTGAGTATATTTTTAGAATCTCCATTCATTTCCATTGATCCATTTGTCTACCTTTTTGCCGGTCCCACTCTATGTTGATTACTGTAGCTTGATGTAAGTCTTGAATTCAGGTGATGTGGTCAGAGAACATACTTTCCATTACCTGAATACTTGCAAATACATCAAGATTTGTTTTATGGCCTGGAATATCACCAATCTGTGTAAATGCCCACTATGCATTTGAAAAGAATGTGTATTCTGCTGTTGTTGAGTGGCATATGCTATAAATATCAGTGAAGTCAATTTTGTTGATAGTATTGTTTTTTTCTATATTTTTACTGATTTTCTGCCAAATTTGTTCTATCAGTTATTGAAAAAGGGGAATTGAAATCGCTATTATTTTGGATTATCTAATTCTCCTTGTAGTTCTATCAGTTCTTGTACCACGTATTTTGAAGCTCTCTTATTAGATAGATGCATGGACATACTGAGATTGTTATGTCATTTTGATAAATTGAACCCTCTATCGTTGTGAAAGCACCTTCTTTCTTCCTGATAATATCTTTGCTCTGATGTCTTGTGTGATATTAATATCACTACTCAAACTTCCTTTTTTTTTTTTTTTAAGATGTTATTTGTTTTAGAGAGAGAGAGTGTGCGCACAAGCTAGAGGAGAGCACGTGAGCAGGGAGAGGGGCACAGGGAGAGGGAGAAAGAGAATCTTAAGCAGACTCCTCACCTAGCACAGAGCTGGACAGGGGGCTCCATCTCAGGACCTGATCACGACCTGAGCCGGAATCAAGAGTCTGACGCTTAACTGACTGAGCCACCCAGGCGCCCCTCAAGCTTCCTTTTGACTAGCGTTACCATCATATAACTTTTTTTGTCTTTTACTTTTAATCAATTTGTATCTTTACAGCTGAAGTGCATTTCTGGTTGGCAGCATATACTTGCATCTTGCTTTTTAATCCAAACTGACAATTTTTGGTTTTTAATCTAAATATTTAGACCATTTGTATTTTTTCCATTTTTTAAACATTTTTGAAACAATTATAGATTCACAGGAAGTAGCAAAATAGCAGAGAGAGGCCCATGTACACTTCATTCCGTTTTTCCAAATTGTTACATATTTCAGAATTTGAGTACAAGATCAAAAACAGGAAATTGGCATTGGTAAAATATTTGTGTGTAATTCTGTCATTTTATGACCTGCGTAGAACTGTGTAACCACCACCACAGAAGTATTTCATCAAGGCAAAGATCATGTTTCTCTTATAATTGCACCTACCATGCCAGTATCCTTAACCACTGCCAACTACTAAACTCTTCTTCATCTCTATAATTTTGCCATTTTGAGAATGTTCTATAAATGGAATAATAACGTCAGTGACCTTTTGAGACTGACTTTTGTCATTCTGCGTAATACCCTTGAGATCCATGTAAGTTGTTGTGTGTATCAAAAGTCCATTTCTCTTCATTTCTGAGTAGTATTTCATGGTCTGGATGTGCCACTCACCTAGTGAGGAATATTATGGCTGTTTTGAGGTTTTGATAATTACAAGTAAATCTTCTATGAATAATATATAACAGGTTTTTGTATAGACGTAAGTTTTAATTTATCTGGAATAAATGCCCAAGAGTGTAATTGCTGAGTTGTAGGAGTTGTATGCTTAGATTTTTAAAGGCACAGCCAAACGATTTTTCAGAGTGGTTGTAACAATATGAGAAATTCTCTTCCTGCATTCCCTTGCCAGCCTTTAGTATTTTCACTATATTTTATTTTTGTTGTCCTGATAGGTGTGTTGTAATATCTCATCATGGACTTAATTTGCATTTCCCTGGAGTGTAGTGATGTTGAACATCTTTTTGCATGCTCATCTGCTGTCTGTATATCTTTTTCAGTGAAAAGACTTTTCATGGTTTTGTCCATTTTCTAATTGGATTGTTGCTTTGTTTATAATGTTGAGATTTGAGAATCTTTTAGACACTCTAGATGTATGTTTTTTGTCAGATACATAGTTTGCAAATACATTCTTCCAGCATGTTGCTTGTTTTTTTATCCTTTCGACAGGATCTTTCACAAAGCAGAAGTTTTTCATTTTTATCAAGTCCAGATCATCAATTTTATCTTTTATAGATGATGATTTTTGTGATAGGTCTAAGAATTTTTTTCCTATTCATAGATCCTGAAGATTTTTTCCTATGCTTTTGTTTTCTAAAAATCTTATAGTTTTGTGTTTTACTTTTAAGTCTGTGCTCCATTTGAGTTAATGTTTAAATAAAATGTGAGATTTAGGTCAAGGTTTTTTGTTTATTCCTTTGTTTTTTTAGCTATGTCTATTCAGTTGCTCAAGCACCTTTGAAACGATTATCTTTCTTTAATTGACTTGCTTCTGCAATTTTTTTAAAACTTTTTATTTATTTATTTTAAGAGAGAGAGAATGAGAGAGAGAGAGAGCACATGAGAGGGGGGAGGGTCGGAGGGAGAAGCAGACTCCCTGCTGAGCAGGGAGCCCGATGCGGGACTTGATTCAGGGACTCCAGGATCATGACCTGAGCCGAAGGCAGTCGCTTAACCAACTGAGCCACCCAGGCGCCCTGCTTCTGCAATTTTAACTTTGTCAAAAATTAGTTGGTTACACATGTGTGGGCTATTTCTGGGTTCTCTGTTCTGTTCCTCTATTTACCTATGTATCTATTCCAGGATATAGTTCAACTTGGTATGTGTACTGTGAATGCTTAAAAAGAATGTACATTTTACTGTTATTTCTATAAATGTCAATTAGATCCTATTAGTTCATATACTGTTGAGTTAATATATCGTTGAGTTATTCTATATCCTTGTTGATTTTTCTGTCTAGTTATTCAAACAATTGTTAAAATAAGGTTACGAAAGTCTCCAACAAAATTAAGGAATTGTTTACTCATTCTTTCAGTTCTATCAGTTTTTGATATACCTATTTTGCAGCTTTTGTTTTCTTGTTTGGCACAACACATTTAAGATTGCATTTAGGACTGTCTTCTTGAGTGGATTTATCCTTTTATTATCATGTCATGTTCTTCTCTCATAACTTTCTTTTCTGTAAAGTCTAATTTGTTTAATATTAATATAGGAACGTCTTCTTTAATTGACTAATATGTGCCTAGCATATCCTTTTCCACCCTTTTACTTTCAACCTACCTGTATTTTTTCATTTTTGGTTTTTAGTATAGTCGACACATAATGTTATACTAGTTTCAGGTGTACAACTTAGTGATTTGACAAGTTTATGCATCATGCTATGTTCACCACAAGTGTAGCTCCCATCTGTCCCATTACATCACTCTTACAGTATCATTGACTATACTTACGCTGTGCCTTTTATTCCCATGACTTATTCATTCCATAAGTGAAAGCCTGTATCTCCCACTCCCCTTCACCCATTTTGCCCAACCTCCCACCCCCTTCCTCTCTGGCAACCATCAGTTTATTCTCTATTTATAGGTCTGATTCTGCTTTTTGTTTTTTTATTAATTTTTTTAGATTCCATTTATTAGTGGAATCATACGGCATTTGTCTTTCTCAGTGTGACTTATTTCACTTAGCATAATACCCTCTGGGTCCATCCATGTTGTCTCAAATAGCATGATCTCATCCTTTTTAATGGCCGTGTAATATTCTGTTGTATACATATATCACATTTTCCTTATCCATTCATCTATTGATGGACATTTAGGTTGCTTCCATGTCTGGGGCTATTGTAAATAATGCTGCAATAAACATAGGGGTGTAGATACCTTTTGCAGTTAGTGTTTTTGTTTTCCCTGGGTAAATACTTAAGAGTGGAATTATTGGATCATATGATATTGCTATTTTTAACTTTTTGAGGAACTTCCATACTGTTTTCCACAGTGGCGGTACCAATTTACATACATTTCTACCAACCGAGTGCAAGGGTTCTTTTTTTTCCATATCCTCGTCAACACTTGTGGTTCTTGTCTTCTTGATTTTAGCCATTCTAACAGGCATGAGGTGCTATTTCATTGTGGTTTTGATTTGCATTTCCCTGATGATGAGTGATATAGAGCATCTTTTCATGTGGCTGTTGGCCATCTGCATGTCTTCTTTGGAAAAATGTCTATTCAGGTCTTCTGCCCATTTTTTAATTGGAGTGTTTGGGGGTTTTTTTGGTGTTGAGTTTACATTGTTGTATTTGAAGTCGGTTTCTTACACACATAGTATACATGGCTCATTTTTTTTTTTTTAATCACTACTGATTGCTATATTTTATTTGGTGTATTTGGGCAATATACATTTGATATATTTAGGCCAATTACTTAATATAAGTATTAATATGTTAAGGCTTAAGGCTGCCATTTTATTTGTGTGTATGTGTGTGATTTCTTTGTTTTATTTTTCTTTTTTTCTGTTTACTTTTATTTTTGCCTCTCTGTGAGATACTTGAACATTTTTATGAATTTAACTTGATTTATCTACAGTAGTTTTTAGTGTATGCCATTGTATAGACTTTTTAGTGTTTTCTATTCATTTTATATACATAACATCATAGTCTTTTGGTGTCAACATTTTACCAGCTTTAGTGAACTATATAAACCTCATCTTCCTTTATGTTTTCTTGTTTTTAATATAACTGTCTTAAATATTTGCTTTAGATTCATTAGTAATCACATAAGACATTACTATAATTTTTGCTTGAACCATTAATCATAATTTACAAAACTCAAAAAGAGAAGGAAAATCTATTGTATTTAGTCATAATTTTTATCTTTCTATTATTATTCTGTCCTGATGTTACCAGTTTTCTGTTTTAATTTCCTTTCTGTTTAGAGGACTTACTTACCATTATTTTAGGGTATTCTGCTGGCAAAGCAAAACGAAACAAAACACCTAAAAAACAAAATAAAACCAAACCTATTCATTTCGCTTAATCTGAAAATGTCTTCATTTCCCTTCATTTTTATAAGATATTTTCACTGGATATAAGATGTGGGGTTAACAGGTCTCTTTCAGACTTGAAAAAATGTTGTGCCACTTCTTTCTAGTCTCAGTGGTTTCTGATAAGGAATATGATATTCTTATCTGTAAAACGTATCTTTGGAATTTTGATAGGGGTTGCATTGAATCTATAGATTGCTTTAGATGGTATTGTTATATTGGCAATATTAAGTCTTTCAATCCCTGAACATGAGATTTCTTTCCATCTGATAGTGTCTTATCTAAGTTCTTTCATCAACGTTTTATAGTCTTCAGTATATAAATGACTTTCATCTCCTTAGTTAAATTTATTCCTAAGTATTTTATTCTTTTTGGTGCTATTGCAAATGGGAATGTTTTCCTAATTTCCTTTTCTGATAGTTCATTTTTAGTGTCTAGAAATGTAACTGATTTTTGTATGTAAATTTTGTATCCTTCAGTGTTACTGAATTTTTTCAATAGTTCTACCAGCTTTTTTTTTTATAATGGTGCCTTTGGAGTTTTCTATGTATAAGATCATGTCATCTGCAAACAAAGATAATTTTATTTCTCCCTTTCTGACTTATGTGACTTTTTTTTCTTGTCTAATTGGTCTGGCTATGACTTTCAGTACCATGTTGAATAGAAATAGCAAGAGTAGGCATCCTTATCTTGTTTCTGATCTTAGAAGGAAAGCTTTCGGTTTTTCACCATTTAGTATGATGATAGCTGTGGGCTTTTCATACATGGCCTTTATTAGGTAGAGGTATTTTCCTTCAAAGTTTGTTTCAAGTTTTTATCATGAAAGTATGTTGAATTTTGTCAGATACTTTCTCTGCATCTATTAAGATGATCATGTGATTTTTACCTTTTTATTGATGTAGTGTATCACTAATTTGTTTTCATATATATTTTTTAAAGCTTTATTTATTTTAGAAAGAGAGAGAGAGCAATGAGTGTGTATGAGTGGGAGGAGGGGCAGAGGGAGAGGGAGACAAGTAGACTCCCTGCTGAGGGGAGAGCCCGATGTGGGGCTCTATCCCAGGACCCTGAGATCATGACCTGAGCTGAAATCAGGAGCCTGATGCTTAACTGACTGAGCCACCCACCAACCGAGTCAACCAGCCACCACTTGATTTTCATATGTTGAAGCATCCTTGTATCTCATGGATAGATCCCCCTGGTCATGGTGTATGATCCTTTTAATGTGCTGTTGAATTTGATTTGCTAGTATTTTGATGATGATTTTTGCATATATATTTATAAGGGATATTGGCCCATAGTTTTCTTTTCTTGTGGTGTCTTTGTCTGGCCTTGGTATCAGGGTAATGCTGACCTCATAAAATGAGTTTGGAAATCTTCCCTCCTCTTCAGTTTTGTGAAAGAGTTTGAGAAAGATTGCTTTTAATTCTTTAAGTGTTTGTCAAAAGTTGCTAGTGGAATCATCTGGTGACTTTTCTGGAATGTAATGCTCTCCTGTAATGTAAATCTACACAGAAAGCTCTGTGATGTGTGATGCCCTTTGCAATCTAAATTCAGATCTTGTATTTCAGTAAACTTTAAAAATTGCTTAAATTGCTAAGTAAAACACTACTTTCTGTTGAGAGGCAGTTCCAAGATAAATGGGAGTCCTTTAAAGGTGATGAAATCCAAGCATTCAAAAATTGGTACCCAACGTCAATAAAACCAGTAACAGCATGTCATTTGATCTTGGCTGTGCCTGGCCAGTTCCTGCCCATTTCTGAGTTTGATTCTCTATCCTTCGGGTTGAGTCTCTACTTTTCTTCTTAAAACTGATTTTTCTAACTAAGTGAGCCAAGGTTATATTTTGCTATTTTCAATCAAAAATCTTTACTGAAATCAAACAGGAATTTATTTCATTGCTGACTTAAAGTTGTTTGAATAGCTCAAATGGCAAAATACCTATCAGCAGATATTGACTACCAAAATGTTATAAATAAAATGCATTAGAGATATAAAATATGGATTAAAACCTGGATGCTAATGATTAGAGCTTGTACTTCATGTTGAAAGGGAAGCACTTTCAATTTTTTATTATAGTATCACTTTAGCTTGTCTACTCATTTGAGAAGATAAATCACCATGTAGCAATGTACATTGTAAAGACAATTAAAATTGGCAAGTTTCAATCTTTGAATCAGAAATAAAATAATAACAACAATAATAACAATAATAATAATAATAACATTTGAGTAATTTTGGAAACATTAGAAGGAGGATTTCTAAGGTTTTCACATCTTTCCATGCCTTAAATTAAGTTGCTTCTGCTTTCAAGTAACTTTAATTATTTCCCATACATCCATTGAAGTATCCCAAAGGTGAAAGAACTAAAGGGGAAGAAAAGAAAGTTTTACTAGTAATTTAGGTACTTGAGAGTGGATATTATTTCTTAGGGAATACAGAAGAAGGAAAATGTTATTTTCCATAATTTTTCTTTGAACATATTCAGCTTAGGTTTTTTTCCATCCAGAGAAACTGAAACAGATCTAAAAAACATCAGCAACTCATCTCTATTGCTGAGAATTATCTAGATTTCCTCCTTCATAATCTGAAGCTATGAGAATTATTAAAACTGCTGAATTTCTGGTGGAAAGTATTTATATTGGTCATCATATTTTGAGAGAGTTCATAGAATGTTCATATCTGTAAGAATGTAATTGTCTTTAAAAAGCAAAAAAAAAAAAAAAAACCCACAAAAAACCTGACAGCAGTGGCTAAAATACTCAGTAGGGGAGGGGGCAGGTATTTTTATCAGTTAACCTTTTATAGGAGGTAGCCTGTGCAATAGAATGCCATCAGGAAACCATGGTTCTTTCTGTCTTCCCACCCCATCATTCTACCCTCATGTATCAGACTGGAAGAAAGGGAATGGTCAAAACTTTCTCCACCTGAAGTTTTTCTTTTTCTTTTTCTTTCTTTTTTTTTTTTTTTTAAGATTTTATTTATTTATTCATGAGAGACAGAGAGAGAGAGAGAGGCAGAGGCAGAGGGAGAAACAGGCTCCCCGCGGAGCAGGGAGCCCGATGCGGGACTCTATCCCAGGACCCCGGGATCATGACCTGAGCCGAAGGCAGACGCTTAACGACTGAGCCACCCAGGCGTCCCTTCTTTTTCTTTTTCTTTTCTTTTTTTTCTTTTCTTTTCTTTTTTTTTCTTTTCTTTTCTTTTCTTTTCTTTTCTTTTCTTTCTTTCTTTCTTGAAAGACTACTACATACATCTCACTAACGACGAAAACTAGCTCTCTTCTGGCCACCCTGGCTATATGAGAGGCTGAACCAGTGACTAATGTAGCTTTCCAGTCTCTTTAGTAAAGGAAGGTAAGGGAGAAGGGGTTGTAAATAGCTTCTGAGTAGCAAAGGCACAATATCTGCAGCCATGTGTTCACCTGTTAGAGCAAGTTCAAAGCACTTTGAATGAATTGTAACAACTAATCAAACCTGAATATTTTCATAACTGAGAGTAAGTTTAGCCGAAAGAAGCAAATCGATTCGTTGTTCTGCCACCTGAAGAAGTACCTTGAGAAGGACTAGCTCCTTTGGGAAAATTATACAACAGCAAAATCTTTAGAATGTGCTGTGTGATCATGGCCAGGAAGAGATTTTTTTTTTTTTTAAGATTTTATTTATTTGAGAGAGAGCGCAAGCACGAGCACGAGCAGGGGCAGGGGACAGAGGGAGATGGAGAATCAGGCTCCCCACTGAGCAGGGAGCCCCACGCGGGGCTCCATCCCAGGACCCCAGGATCACGACCTGAGCTGAAGGCAGATGCTTACCCGATTGAGCCACCAGGCATCCCCAGGCAGAGATTCTTGTAGTTTTTTGTTGCACTTGTGAGGTAGGGCATTATCTGGCTCAATGCCCAGTTTCTGTCAGGCTTTATACTGAGGCAATTTGTACAATAAGAATGTGTGTATTTTTATTTCTTAACTATCTGAAGGTGTAGACCACATCCCATAATGCCACTCTTTTTAACGAAGCAAAGATAGTTCATCTGAAATACGGAGGTCATTTAAGACTCTCTGCCCTAGACAATTAGAGTGTGATTCTGTGAAATGGATTCTTCACACTTTCAGAATATGGGTACTTGGGGAAGAAAGGCCTAGATTAAAGATCATTCATTACTTTAGAGATAAAATAAAAAATAAATTCAGGCAGCAGTTTTCTGATGCCCCAGAGTTTACTTTATTCTATTTTTTTTTTTCCCAAAGAACTGTTTTGGTTTTTTGTTTTGTTTTGTTTTTTCAATTTTGCCTGCTGACTATGTAGGGATATGATATGCTAGCCTTGTGTCTCCCGTTATGTTACATGATGTTACCCAACAGAGGGTCTGCATTGCTGGGTTGTATTTCCCCTTGGATATGTCAAACCTGTGACGTTACTTTATTTTTTGTCAGTCATGACTTCAAGAGCAAATGGGCCTATATGTCCAAGGTACACATATATACCACCCTCCAGCCCCACCACACACACACTGACACATGTTTGCAAATCAAAGAGAGTGTGTTATTAGAAAGCATTTGAAATAGTATTTTCATAAATTGGCCTTTCTAACATGTTTGGTGAATTCTGATGTTTCACCTTCTTTGAAACCAACCCATAAACTAAAGAGTGAAGAGAGGACAGCTCTTCCTAACAAACAGAATTCTAATTAAAAATTGGCTAAGGAATGATGGAAATAGAAAATAATCCACTTCTGGGTAAATCAGAAAATCATTATTGGATATTAAAATTAATAGGACAAAATATGATGAGAAACAGGATGTTTGCCTAGTCTCAAAGTATCTCCACACAAGATACATATTAATAAAAAGGAAAAAATGGTAACTTCACAGTTAAAGGGACCTGACAGACACCACCTTAATGAAGGGATCAAGGTTAACATCACCAGTAACGAGACATACTCTCTTCCTGCCCTTCCTCTTGAGAGAATTGATAGGATGCACTGAGAAGGCCCAGCATCCCATCTGACATCCTGATAGCTCTCTATAGTCTTCCCTCTGAATTCTGGGCTCTTTCACTTCTTCTGCTGAGATGACCTCCAAGCTCCTACACCTTATTGGTCTGTCTAGTCTCAAGACCATTTCTCTAGGAAATTTCTAGGTGTATCGTTTGTTCAGAAGGCTGAGTTAGTATAGGGAGGGTTATAAAAAGAATAATACACACTGTTGAACCACCACAAGTTCAGAGCTTGGCCAACGATGCATAAATATGAGCACGTAACTATATGACAAATGTAATTAAGTTCTGTGATATAGGTAGAAGCAATATCATCAGCACTGGTGAGCTGGGCCTGGAAAAAATGAGCACCAGCTAGTATATTTAGAATCCTGCATCTTTCACTTTCTCAGGAGAATACGCACATAAGAACCATCAAAACACAAGACAGTATAAAAGAGAAAGCAGAAAGTTCTGCCTCTCCACGCCCCTGCTCAATTATCATTCTGGTATTATATTGAATGTTTCCCCCCTCTTATTTCCCTTCAATTATTTTCTCCTCTAAATAGTCCTTGTGTGATCTCTCCACTTCTCAAAACCATCTTTCCTATTTTTCTGCTTTCAATATATTCATAAATATTTCATGTAGATGTTGATAATAAGGGGAGGCTATGCACATATGGGGGCAGGATTATATGGGAAATCTCTGTACCTTCCACTCAATTTTAGTGTAAACCTAAAACTTTTCTAAAAAATAAAGTGTATTAAAAATTTACATAATTTCTTAGGTATAGTGATATACATGGCCTCACAATTTTCATATTGATGATTATTTTATCTTTAGAATTATTAATCACTGAAAAGTTTACGTGTGTTTGTGTATGTGTGTGTAATCTGTTTTCCTATGGGTCCATAAAAATTAAATTACCATCTGTGAGACTGATTTAAATATTTTCTTGACTGAAGGCCAAAGCATCAGCGGGAAAGATCTTTGAAGTACCTTCTAACCTTGCATTTTCTTCCCTTTCAAGGCATTTTGGCAAAGCATTACTTTGCCTCTACACAATGACAGTGAATATTGGTATCACTTATCATCGATTAGTAGACTATTTCTTGAGATCCTGCATACCATTACATTTTACTGATAGTATTAGAAAATTAAGGATGAAAGAAAGTCATTCAGATGTCTAGACAGTGAGTTACAGAGGTTAGGGTGCCGTTTCCCTGGGCGAATGTGAATTAAAGATTAACAAGGAGAATGAGGATAGTATGCAAAAAAGTCATCAATTTGCCCTCGAGGAAAGGAGATAATACAAAAATTACAAAACAGGTACCATAACTGTCTAAATTTAATTTTCTCATTTTTTTTTTTTCCTGTCAGGATTAGATCTATATCCCAGTCGAATCTTTGTTCTGCTCTATGGCAAATTTTAAAATAAATTCTAATGAGCATTTGTGCGTTGCTTTACCTTGTACAAGTGGCTCTCTCTAGCACTTTCTCATCATGTCTCACAATAATTCTGTGAGGTGGGTATGGGAAGTACTCTCACTTCACGGACAAGAAAGCTGAGTCTCAGGAAGGCCTAGTAGTAGTTAGTCCAAGTTAACCAGGTCTAGTGCATAGCGAACCAAACCCTAATACCAAGTTAACCAGGTCTAGTGCATAGTGAACCAAATCCTCATACCACACTTCCTGCCCCATGGGCTGTGCTCTTCCCACACCACCACTCAAGTCCTCAAAAACTAGCTGGGCAAACAGCACAAGCACACTGTTGTGTGACAGGGTTTTGATCTAGCTTCTCTGTTTAAACTTCTTGACTCTCAAACAACCCAAAAATGAATGATAGGGAATTTCTAGTATAACCTCAGAAACTATAGCCTTGAAGGAGGCCCCCTGGAATAGCGTTAAGAATCCATCGGGGAAGTCTTGTCAAGCCAGACATCTCTTCTCTCTCGTGAGGGTTTCAGGAGAGTAGCGCCCCTTCCTTCCTCCCCACCTTGTCCTCATCTTCCTGCTCCGCACCAATTCTGGATGCCATTGCCATTCTGGGGAATCGAGGAGGCTGACAAATGTGTTATTCTTCCCCCAAGCTGCTCATTACTTTATCAAACTTAATTTATGTAGCGAGTCTGTCTTGTGGAATGGTTCTTAGATGTATGCCTTTCCTGATATTCTCCAGGAAAGACAAAATGTAATTCACACGGTGCAAGAGATTGTTTTCATGAAGCCGCCGCATCTTCGAAGGACGACTCAAATGTGCTGCATCCTGAGAGATAGGAGAGAACAATACAAACCAGTGACAAAGGGAACCATACAAATGTCCTTCCGGAGGCTTTCACTTATCAGTCAGTACCCACCTCCAGACACAATGCCTTTCATCACAGTAAAATGCATAATTCCCCCGTACAGCATATTGTTGGTGAGAACATTGCTCATAGGTGTTTGGTATTGCTTACTTTTTGGTATGACATCTCCACACCGTCTTCCTCTGAGGAAAGTGTTGACGTCAGGTGATTTCTTCTAAACCAGTGCCCCGTAAAGCTGAGGCTCATTCATATGTAGGCTTTCCCGTAACCACTCATGGTCCCACCTTCCAGCTGGCTCATCCTGAAGCCACCTGCAGTTTTCCTGAACCAATGCCTACTCGTAAGGACCTTCAGCAAACTATTTACAAACTGTGCTCACAAGGAGGCACCAAATCAAGCAGAATGATTAAGTGTGGAATGTATCTGAAGGTTGTGTGACCACAACAGGCAACATGATGAGAGCAAGGGGAAAACATCCCATGTTCCAATTCCTCGGTCATACAACCTCTCTGGCTTGTATTTTCATACGTATAGGTCCCCATTGTATTTTATGCGTATAGAAAAGTATTTCACTTTGGACCTGGAGGCCCTCATTTCTCCCCCTCCCAGTCCCATCCTTCTCACGGCCATTCCCAGGGGCCACATGTAAACTAAGTGGGACTAGGTTATTTTAACTGTTATTTCCAAATTCATCACAGATTTCTGTGGAATTTCCCTCTGTTAGGCTCTGGTTAGTAAATGAGGTATCCTGGCTGCATCTGTTGAATCTCACTGAAGAGTGGGAACAGCTCATCACTGTTGGGTGGAAAATTGCTTATAGAAGCGAGTTTAAAAGTGTCAGGCTTTTAAAAAAGTTTTTATTTTTGACTGATTCACTTGAATGAAGTCAATAGCCTAGGACAGGATGGTTCACTTAAATAGATTGGAACTGGTTTTCCTACTACTGGGTCTTTTCTTACCAGGGGCTCTGTAAAGCTTTACTTTGGTGAATTTATAAGGTAATGAATATTCTGTTGAGCTGTAATCTCCAGGGGATCCGCAGCAGCTCTTTTATTTATGTATGTATGTATGTATTTATTTATTTATGCTCTCTTTTATAACACTGAATGTACTGTTGTAGGAAATGGGTATTTGAAAATTATTTATTGATTTTAAATCTTTATTTTATGAAGCACCTTTATCTTCAACATTATTTTTTCAGTATTTTTCTGTTACTTTAATTACTTTTAGTTTTTATTTTTAAAATACAGAGGATAGCACCTTAAAGAAGATACACATATGGTAAATAAGCATATGAAAAGATGCTCAACATTGTACTTCATTAGGGGATTGCAAATTAAAACAATGAGTTATCACTACATACCTATTAGAATGGCCAAAATCCAAAATACTGACAATACCAAATGCTGGCAAGAATGTGAAGCTACAGGAACTCACATTCAGTGCTGGTGGGGATACAAAATGGTACAAGCATTGGAAGACAGTTTGGCAGCTTCTTACAAAACTAAACATACTCATGATATGATCAAGCAGTTGCATTCCTTGGTATTTACACAAATAAGCTGAAAACATGCTCACACAAAACTCTACACATAGATGTTTATAGCAGCTTTATTCATAACTGCCAAATGTTGGAAGCAATCAAGATGTCTTTCAGTAGGTGAATGCTTAAATAAACTGTGGTACATCCAGACAACGGACAATTATTCAGAGCTAAAAAGAAATGAGCTATCAAGCCATGGAAAGACATGGAGGAAACTTAAATGAAAATTACTAAATGACAGAAGCCATTTTATTTATTTTATTATTATTTTTTTAAGTAGGCTCCACACCCAGCATGGGGCTTGAACTCACAACCCTGAGATCAAGAGTCCCATGCCCTATTGACTGAGCCAGCCACTAACCCCCAGAAGCTAATTTAAAAAGGCTACATACTGTATGATTCCAACTGTATGACATTCTGGAACAGGCAAAACTATGGAAACTGAAAAGAAATCAGTGACTGCCAAGGTTTTGATGAATAGGTGGGGCATAGAGGGCTTTAGGACAGTGAAACTATTCTGCATGATACTATAATGGAGGATACATGGCATTTTACATTTGTCCAAACTCATACTGTCCAACACTAAGAGTGAACCCTAATGTAAACCATGGACTTGGCATGATAATGATGAATCAGTGTTGGTTCATTGACTGTAAAAAATGTACCACTCTGGTGCAGGATACTGATGGTACGGGAGGCTCTATTTAAAGATGGGGAAGGCATATATGGGACTTCTCTTTACTTTTTGCTCAGTTTTGCTGTCAACCTAAACCTGCCCTAATATTTATGTATATATTAAACATTGTATTTGATATTTTATAAAGCATGCATCTATATTCTTTTCTTATGGCATGAATTCATATACTGTTTGGGTCTAATATGCTCAAATTTAAAAACATTACTTAACAACTACCCACACTGATATTTTACTCCAAAGATAACTATGTTTTTTGACTTTCAGATTCATGGGTCAGAAATCATGGACCTGGGGCGCCTGGGTGGCTCAGTCGTTAAGTGTCTGCCTTCGGCTCAGGTCATGATCCCAGGGTCCTGGGATCAAGCCCCACATTGGGCTCCCTGCTCAGTGGGAAGCCTTCTTCTCCCTCTCCCACTCCCCCTGCTTGTGTTCCCTCTCTCGCTGTATCTCTCTCTATCAAATAAATAAATAAAACCTTAAAAAAAAAAAAAAGAAATCATGGACCTAATAGACACACACACACACACACACACACACACACGCGCTTTATGGGAAATAAGGTTTCTAGGTGAACCGGAGGTAAACAGGTTTATTTTTGGATTTCTTAGGTTATTTAAGTATGCTCATTTGCTTCATGACTCTCCAAGGAGAGATGTGGTATATGGTGTTTCTAATCTGAGTGATTAACCCCTTTATCAAAAAGCTTTTTATGTGCCGAGTGGTCAGAAAATAAGTTTGAGGAAACCACATAAGGATAGGGAGACGAACTGTCCCAGAAATGGATGGTTGCACAATTCTCTCATTTCTACCACCCACAGAAACTGCACTTGTGAGGTTATTGGTTATGTCCCCATTGTTAAATCTAATGACCATTACTCAATTCCCATTTCTTCCGGTAGTATCTGAGCTGGTGATCCCCTCCTTCCTGAAACTTGATCTGGCAACAAGGTCATAACACAGTCCTATTTGATCCTACTACCTCAGTTGTTGCTGTTTCTGTTACCATGGTTGGAATTCCTTGACCTCTAAATGTGGAAAAACCATGTAGCTTAGGTCCCAGGTCTATTCTTTACTCAATTTATGCTTATTCTCTTGGCAGTCTCATTTAATGTAACTTTAAATGCCCATCTCTATCTGAAGATCCTCCAATGTGCATATGATTTCCTCTTCATCATGAAGCAAGACAAGAGTAGAATAAGAATTAAGAATTAAGAAATGTCAAGTTTTACATTATGAAATTTTGTGTTGCACATTCCTTTGAAATAGATATTG
Organism: Phoca vitulina; assembly: GCF_004348235.1. NCBI lineage: Eukaryota > Metazoa > Chordata > Mammalia > Carnivora > Phocidae > Phoca > Phoca vitulina. The sequence continues at coordinate 8,826,883 of NW_022589738.1, read as the reverse complement.
CAAATTGTATTTCCTATTACATACTATCTGTGATGTTCAATTTTATGTTGTCAACTTGGAGGGCGGTTTCAGATGAGATTAACGTTTACATAGGTGAACTTTGAGTATGCAGATTGCTCTCCAAAATGTGAATTAGAACCATTCATTCTGTTGAAGGCCTGAATAGTAGAAAAAGACTGGCCTCCTTGAGCAAGAGAGATTTCTCCAGCCAGTTGTGTTCAGACTTCATCAATACCATCACCTCTCCTGAGTCTCAGGCCTGCTGGCCTACACCCCATATTTGGACTTGCCAGTGTCCATATTCACCCCATATTCATATCTAATTCCTTAAAATAAATATCTTTCTATTCATATACACATCCTTTTGGTTCCATTTCTCTGGAGAACCCTGACTAATACATCATCCAAAGATTCAAAGTAGAGCAAACAAACAAAAAAGAAGGAGGCTTACATTTATTTAATATTTCCTACTTAATTTTCAAAGCGTCATTGATGTGCTTTGAAGTAAGCTGTCTTCTGTGCCGTTGCGAGACCCCAGGCATACAGCAAGAACAAAACACGAGCTCTTTTCTTTCACAGAAAACACGCCCCACTTGGGGGTAAAAATATGTGCTCTACCATGAGAGGGACCAAAAAAAAAAAAAAAGGGTGCAAAACATCAACAATGAATGTGCTTATTCTGAAGAACAAAGCCCTTTGAGTGCGGTGATATTTAAGTGAGTAGAGAGTAATTTTAACCCATTTAGAGAATTTTGAGCTTGATAAAGAAGTCTATTATTGTCTTGAAGTCTTCAGTTTCTAGCTTTGGCTACCAGCAAGTATGGAAACAAGAAGTTGCAGATATATTTATCTTGAAAAAAGTTTAGTTACTGTTCCTTCTTAGGAGAATTTTCTGGTTTTAGTATGTAATATTCACTCTTGGGCATATTTGAGGTGTCAAATATCTTTTGCAGAAGTATAATATAGATAATAGACCTCAACAAGAATACATAATTATTAGACTTTTACTATGTGATAGGCTCTTTGTTGAACACTATTATCTATTATTTCACTTGGCACCCACAAGTAGCCATTTTTCTCCCATTTACAAATGGTCAGAAAATTTATTCATGGTCATTTGTTAATTCCACTGATATTTCAGTTGAGGAGTTAAGTGAGTTGTCTAATGACACATGGCTGGTTAGTAGTAAAGTTGAGATCGACACACTGGCTAGTAACTAATATTGCTACAATTTGAGTGATTTATAGAAAACCATTAATGTGCCATGTATTTTGCATTGTAGTAGGCTATCTCAACCAAGATTTCTTGAAAGAATAAAGCCTTGCTGCCCTAAGGCATCCATTTGTATTGCAAAGGAGGAAAAATAATTCCCTCTACCCTTCTAGGTTCTTGGCTGAGATCCCCTGTAATAAAAAGACAGATATCAAGAGGAAGAAAACCAAGTTTAATAAGATGTATACTTCCTGTATACATGGGAAAGAACCAGGAGTGACTCTCTGAAATGGCCAAAGCCACCACTTTAAATACTTTCTCCAGCTAAAGACAGAAGATGTTTTGGGGGGTAAGCAGTTATGGGAGATTATCAGGCAAAGCACAGAAAATGAGATTATGGTTGTTATGCAGAGTTAAGTCTTTATCTTCTCCATTGATAAGAGTTTCTAGAGATTTATTTTTTTATTTTTTAAAGATTGTATTTATTTTTTGACGGAGAGAGAGAGAGAGAGACAGTGAGAGAGGGAACACAAGCAGTGGGGGAGAGAGAGGGAGAAGCAGACTCCTCACTGAGCGGGGAACCCGATGCGGGGCTCGATCCCAGGACCCTGGGATCATGACCTGAGCCGAAGGCAAACGCTTAACGACTGAGCCACCCAGGTGCCCCGAGTTTCTAGAGATTTAAAATTGTCCTTCTCTTCCAGGTACAGAACAGGAGACAACCTTATAAATGGAGATTTCCCCTATAAATGTAAATGTCTCCTGTAAAAGGGTACTTTTACTCCATTTTCAGAGCTTCTCCTGTGTTTGCAGTTTCTTAAAAATAATCCACCCAAAAGTATCCTTACGCCAAAGAGACATACTTGTGGGTGGCAAATTCTGCTTCCCCTCAGTATGTAATGGATAAAATCAGCTCTTGTATGTCTAGAATGGTATTGGGTATATACTGTCTTTGAGAGAAATGATAAAATAGTCGCTGAAATAATTTTCTGTAGGATTTAATTCTCTTAGGCGATCGTGGTTAAGAAAGGCTGTTGGATGATAGCTCTGATACTTTGAAAAAGAAAAGCAACACCTGAGAATCTTGCTAAAAATAGGGATTCTAAGCCCCACTTTTGAGATTCTGATTTTATTAGGTTTGACATGAGTCCTACGAATTGGTATTTAAAACGTTGTCCCAGATCATTATGATGTAGGTGAACCTCCGTGTTTTTATTTTTTTGGCTTAAACAACAGAAAATTTTTTTCTCACATTTCTGGCAGCTGCAAGTCCAGGATTAAGGTGTTGGCAGGTTTGGTTTCTTCCGAGGCCTCTCTCCTTGGATTGCAGATGGCCTCCTTTTTACTGTGTCCTCACGTGGTCTCTCCTCTGTGTGCATGCCTCCCTGGTGTCTCTGGGTGTATCCAGATTTCCTCTTTTTATAAGGACACCAGTCAGATTGGTTTAGGGCCCACCTTCAGGGCCTCATTTTCAACTTAATCACCTCTTTAAAGGACTTATCTCCAAATACAGTCACAGTATGAGGTATGGGGGGTTAGGGCTTCAACATATGAATTTTTAGGGGGACACAACTTAGCCCATAACACCTGGCTAACTCCCATTTGTCTTTTATGTCTCAGTTTCAGTATCACTTCCTCAGGGGAGCCCTCTCGTCCCCCAGACTATGCTGGATCCCCTTGTTATTCTTTCTCATAGCCCACACTTTTTCTTAGTAGCCCTTCTCGTGATCACAGTTAGGGTTATTGTGCTCTGTGCAGTCTCTTTCTCCACCCCCAGCAACAAACTGCACCGAAAGCTCCATGAAGGCAGTGGCCAAGACTGTTCACTTCTGAGTCCCGGCACCTATGCCCTTGCCTGGACACAGTAGGCACCCAAGTAGATACAGTATTGGATTAATGCATGAAGGAATAAATGGCCAAAAAGAACTGGGAGGGCACAGTACAGGGGCACTGCAGCTCCCTCTCATTTTCCCTTGGCTAGTCTGGCCTCCCTTGTCAGATACTGAGAGCTTGGGTATGCTGGAAGGCTGACATTCTATCTCCTACACCTGGGCTGGGAAATCCAGAGTTTTCCAAAGATCCATGTTGTCATTGTTCCAGCCTCATAATGAATAACTGCCATTCCTCCCCAAGAACAAGGTCATCTCCCTGAAATCAACGTAAAACCCCAAAGACAGGAAACTAACAATATACCGACTATGTACCAACCAATTATGTATCTTATTTTCACAGCAGCTCTGCAAAGCAAATAAAATTCCTATCTTTATGGTAATGCAACTAAGATGCAGAGAGGATAAATGCCTTGTCATGGTCATAAAAAAGGGTCGAGCTGAAATATGGACTCATATGTGTGGTTCCAAAGGCCATGCTTTTGCTAACATACCAAACTTCAGTGGAGGTGAGTGTCATGGTGAGCCATCTTTAGTCCTGAGTGCCACTGGGAGTGCCCATGACTGCCTCCCTGCTTGCCTCTCAAAGACAGAATGTGTAAGAGAGGAGAACCTCTTAGAAAGGGGAGGGGGAAAAAAAAGAGTATGAATAAACGAATGGGACCACATATACTTCCATTTATTCCTCAAACCCTTATTAAGTACGTATATTAGGCACAAGGGCTAGAGAGAAAAAAATTTTTTTTATAAAGATTTTATTTATTTATTTGAGAGTGAGACAGAGAGCACAAGCAGGGAGGAGGATCAGAGGGAGAAGGAGAGGCAGGCTCCCTGCCCAGTAGGGAGCCCAATGCGGGCTCATGACCTAAGCTGACTGCAGACGCTCAATTGCTCAATCGACTGAGCCACCCAGGCACCCCCCAATTTTTTTTTTAATTTATTTTGAAATAATTTTAGATTTACAGAAAAGTTGTAAAGATAGTCCAGAGTTCCTATATACCCTTCACCCAGTTTCCCCTAATGTTAATATCTTACCTAACTATGGTACATTTATCAAAAACTAATAAATTAACATTGGTACATCACTAGTAACTAAACTACAAACTTCACTATTTTTTTCAGGAATTCTGATTGCATATTGAGAAGTTTTTTCCTAGAAAGTTGACACTCCTAGAAAATGTTTCAAAGGAAAAGACCTTTGTTTCTTGATTGAACAAATAGAAATATATAGTTCTGGTTTAGAGAGATGTATTAGGTTTAGTTTTAATAACATGTACATATCTATGAGAATATGACTCTATATGAATTGTGAAATTGACAATATATAATCAGTGAATTATATAATATATAAAGAAAATGGTGATCTGAGAAATGGAAGCAGAAAAATTTTACCTTTAGCCCAGAAGGCTGACCTATAGCCTGCATAGTTTCAATAAGTATCAAATACGTACTGGTTGCTACATCCTAAAAGGGTCTCATGACTGCCTGTAAATCTCACCGATAGTTAATATTGAACTGAATGATAAGCACCAGAGAAATCTTGTGAAAGTAGTTTTACAAGTAGAAATTTGAAGAAGACATTTATGATCTAATACTCCCTGCATGTCCCTTCCCCCTTGAGCACTAAGCATATAACCATCAGCTTCATACAGCAAAAAGTGCAGCTTTTTCTGCCCACGGGTCCTGTCCCCATGCTACTTAAATAAACTTAACTAAGCTGCACCATAAAATGTCTCAAGAATTCTTTCTTGGCCATTGCGCTCCACAACTCCAGAACAGTGAGGTTCATGGCTGGACCTTCTAACTTGTCCCTCCTGAACAGATGTTTTCAAATGATGTGATTACAATGACATCATTGATAACAACAAAAACAATATCTGATATCTACTGAGAACATAGCATATGCCAGCTACAGTTCTTTTTATTTTACATTATTTTATTATTTTTTCCAATTTTATTGAGATGACAAATGAGATAGACAAATAAAAATTGTATATATTTAGGTTGTACAATGTGATGTGTTTTTTTGTATAATATGATGATTTCATATACATATACATTGTGAAATGATCACCACAATCAAGTTAATTGTGATACTGTGATTTGTAATAAGAAATGCATATTTGGTCCTCCACCCCTGTACCTGGCACAGAGCTCCCCAAATCCTTGGAATTTCCTGTGGTCAGAGTGATAAAGGTATCTTTTCTTATGCTAATGAGCTGGCTAGTGGAAAGCCCTTGGGTAAACCTAAGGATGGGAGCTGGTTGCCAGGGGAACCAATCCTGTGATTAGAAGCTTAGAACTCAGTCCCTGCCACCCCCAGCCCTCCGCACCCAGATCCCTGGGAGGGCGGAGGGGCTAGAGGTTGAATCAATCGACAGTGGTCCATGATTTAATAAATCATTCCTCTGTACTGAAGCCTTCACAGAAACCCAACAGGCCAGGGTTAGGAGAGCTTCTGCGTTGGTGAACACATGGAGGTTGGGGAGAATGGCATACCCAGAGAGTCCCTGCCCTTACTTATCTCTTCCATTTGAATGTTCCTCCGTATCCCCTCTCATAACCTTTTACAGGAAACGGGTAAACAGTAAGTAAACAGTTTTCCTGAGTTCTGTGAGCCGCTCTAGCAAATTAATCAAATCCGAGGAGGGGGTCGGAGGAACCTCAGATCTATAGCCAGTGCGTCAGAAGTATGGGTCAGAAGCACTGTACTTGTGATTGGATCTGAAGAGGGAGGGCACTGTTATGGGTCTGAGCCTTTAATCTGTGAGATCTGATGTATCTCCAGTCATATAGTGTCAGAATTGAGTAAACTGTAGTGAGACAGGGAAACTAAAGAGACCCCATGAAAAACTGCTTTTCTGCTGCTTTTCCTGCGTCTGTTATTGCTAGGACCTACACCCCTGTCTTACACACGCCTTATAGAACAGATAATATATGTCCCCCTTGTAAAGGTCAAGGATTTCCTTGGAGTCTTCCAGCCCAGTAGATCACATCTAAGGAGTGACTGGGTGGGGTCGTCATGACGTTTTCCAAGACCACTGACTCATCAAGACCCCTGGTTCCAGGCTTTAGTGACTTATGGGGGACACCTAAACACTAGTCTTTGTTCCTGGATTACTAAGAAGACATGTACACCAGACCACCGTCCTCAGTAAAAACCCCAGGCCCCAAGCAAAGACAGATGCACTCTTCTTTCCTTTCGGAGTATCCCAGATGCTCTGTGTGTACCTACACTCTCTCCGTATCTTTAATAAACTCTGCTCTTACTTCTTGATTTCTATCCTGCATGAAGCCAAGAACCCTCTAAACTGGCCCCAGGGGACCCCGCCTGGGTTTTTGGACCCAGCTAGCCTGCATCAGCAGGACACTCGGCTAGAATCGCAGAGAATTGCTTGGTGTGGGGAAAGTCCTCACAGTTGGTGAGCGGAAGTGTCAGAAGTGAACAGTTCTGTGTGAGTGTGGTAGTAGTGTGAAAGTGTAACCTAGCCAACGTGAGTTCACTCCTTGGGGAGTCAGAAACCGCACCAGGTTGAGTTGTCGCACAAAGAAAACTATTTGCAGCAAATAAGGAGATGCAAAAAATGGCTTCCAAAGCCATGACTCCCCGGGTAAGGGTGGATGGGTTCCTTTTATTTAGGGTTCGGATGAATGTTTAAATAGGGAAGTCTTGTCATTGTATGTAGAGGCAGGCAGAAGGTCACTCATGTGCCTTAAGGAGACATGCCTAGACATACGCTCTATGTTATGTAACTGAGGCTGAGGCTCCTCCTTGGGTGGAGATTTTAGTATTAGAATGAGGTAAAGGTGGTCATCAGTCATTCTAGAGGTCACTCCATGGTCCATCTGCACAGGCACGAGACAGGGGTTACGCTCAAACTGGTCTGGGTGGTCTGGGCCGGCTAGAGGTTCTGTCAGGGCAGTCACTATCACTTACGGGGTGGTTTTGCTTTCCATTTGCCTGAGTTAGGAGATAACCTGGAAAGAAGAGCTTAAGGAAAAAGGTGGGACAAAGGTCAGTGAGTACAAGCAGGTGGGCTGTAAAGGTCAGGTCTTGAGGGCTAGCTGGTGACAAAAGTAAAGGAGAAAGACACATAGGAGGGAAACACTGGAGTTTTCCCACAACTGGTGGCAAGTGGTGAGTTTTTCTAACTCATAATTATGTGCCTCCATCACGTCACATTACTGTTTTGTTTGTGTGTGGTGAGAACACTTAAGCTCTACTCCTTTAGCAAATTTCAAGTATACGATACAGTGCAATTTACCATAATCACCATGCTGTACATTAGATCCCCAGAACTTACTCATTTTATAAATGAAAGTTGATATACCCTTTGACCAACATCTCCCCACTTCCTCCACACCCCCAGCCTCTGGCAGCCACCATGCTACTCTCTAGGTCTATGATTTCGACTTTTTTAGATCCCACATATAAGTGAGATCATACAGTATTTGTCTTTCTGTGTCTGCTTTATTTTGCAGCTCCTGTTCTAAGTGTTTTACATGTCTTAATTTATTTAATCCTCAGAACACTTATCTCTGCAAATTAACATTAAAGTTGAAAATAAATTAATATTCATGAGGAAATGGCAACTGGTGGGTGGAAGGCAAGATGAACATTTTGCTCAGTGTTCAGTGAGTTGTGATGTTGGCTGGTGCTGGACTTTTTTATATCAAAGAATGAGAGAGCAGGAAGGTATTTATGAAATATCTTCTTCGTCTCCTGATTTACAGGTGAATGAACTGATTTCCAGAGATGACAGGTAAATCACAAATGGTCATATAAAATTTCTGAAACACAGGGCTCAATTCTGGTACACTGTCATACCTTTTACATAATTTATAGTGTCTCTCATCTCATTTATACAACCAAAGGGCAAGAAATAAATAGATCAATGGAATAGAAGGGAGAGCTTAGAACCAGACCTGTGTGGCAAAATGTGAAATGTGATAAGTGGTCCACGGAAACACTGGGGGTCTCTGATCCTCCTTCACAAGGTCTGTAAGGTCAGAAGCATTTCTAAATCAATTACAAATTAATTATTATTTTCAGTTTTAAGTTATAATAGTATATATTTTTTTAAAGATTTTATTTATTTATTTGAGAGAGAGAGTGAATGAGTGAGAGAGAGAGAGAAAAAAACAGTAGGAGCGGAGGGGGAAGCAGACTCCCTGCTGAGCACAGAGCCCAATGCGGGGTTCAATCCCAGGACCCCAAGATCACGACCTGAGCCAAAGGCAGAGGCTTAACCAACTGAGCCACTCAGGCACCCCAATAGTAAAAATATTGATAGATATAACCCATGTAGACAAATGATTTTTAGTTTCCTCCATTGAAAGGTTTAAAGGCTTGCTGAGACCAAAAATCTGAGAACCACTGGGTTAGTGACAAATTGCTTAGTTTAGGGAGAACTGGTTAATTTTTTAAGAAGAAATAAAGCTAGAAGCTACATAATTTACAAAAGAAAACACATGCAAGCACAATCACTGCTATGTATTTTATATGTATATCCAAGATGTCAAACAAAGTAGAGTGAATATATATTTATAGGAGGAAAATGGAAAAGGGGTTTGAGGCTTAAAGTAGGCAAAGAAAAGGAAAATGCTTAAGTGGACAAATGAGAGTGCCAAAACCTAAGTGTGTTAGTAATTCCACTTTCTGCAACTGAAGTTGTAATAAAACAGGAACAAAAAAAAAATCAAAGAAGCCATGCTTTTGTTGTATTGAATCATGTGGTTTTAACTTCCCTTGAAACAAATGTCAGAGAATATTAGAAGACAAGACTCTGGTGTAAAAAAAAAAAAAAAAATCTGGCTGTGAAAATATCTTACAGATGAAGACGTTTAAACATTTATAGCTAAATATTTATGACTTGAAGATTAGTGATTCACCTACATATGAAAACCTCACTCAGCCCCTCTTAATTTGCGGACAATCTGATGGTGAGGTTCTAGTCAAAGACTTCTTCTATATATGATAATATCATCAAAACTCTCTCCTTATCTATCAATAAAAAAAAAATCTCTAGCTCTTTACCAATCAAGCAAGCATCAATTTGTTTTCATACTAAGAGAAATATTTTTTTAAAAGATTTATTTATTTATTTATTTTAGAGAGAGAGAGAAAGAGAGTGAGTGAGCATGAGCAGGGTGAGGGGCAGAGGGAGAGGGAGACAATCTCAAGCAGACTCCTGGCTGAGCATGGGAGCTCAACATGGGGCTCGATCTCACAACTCTGAGATCATGACCTGAGCTGAAACCAAGAGTAATACGCTTAACTGACTGAGCCACTCAGGCACCCCCAAACTAAGAGAAATATTAATTAAGAACAATATAAAGCAGAATGAAAATAAGAATGAAAATTCAGAGGTAAAGCAGGACTAAACTGTAGTAAGTATTGGTATTAGGAAGTTAAGTTTGTCCTATATTTTTGATCCTTGGAATATTAATAAAATAGTTTCCTTAAAATTTTAAAATTCAGTTTTGTCTAAAAAGGAAGGAGTTAGCCTTTGTTAGCTCCTTCCATCTGACCCTAACCATTATGGCCTCAGAAATAGTGTAATGGTATCCAAGGTAGAGATTACAAAAGATCTACTGGAGTGCAGAAGGAAAATAATAAAACTCTATTTATATTAAGTTTTTATCTCATTCTTTTACATTTCTATATGAATTTTTATGTTTTATATGCTTTATTATATGTGTATGCATGTAATTGTATATATAAATGAAAATATATTGAAGGGAGTGTTCAAACATTTTTAACTAATAAGATAAATAATTTTTGAAGTTTGTGGGGCATTGATCAGGGTATTTATATTCTTCTTATTGTAGAATTTCATTTAGGGCATAGCTGGGTGCAATTGGGTCAACAATTCCAATTCCCCTGCCCAATGACCTTAGCTCTGCTCCAGCCCATGACAACATAGCAGAATAATGGTCCCAGGTGAAAATGCTTGTTCTGATCCTTGTAGCAAATGTAAGAGAGTATAGTTTCAAGGCCTGATAGTACTCAGCTTTTCTTATTGATCTTAATGTGGTTCTTAAAGAAATCTTGTCATCTTATCCATGTTATACCTCTGTTTCTACCCCATCCTAGATTCATTTTTAAAAATATTTCCAGTGACATCACAGCCTTTATGTATGATTTTCACCATTTTCTATTTTGTTTGTTTTTAACAGCTTTACTGATAGACAAAAACCAAACATATTTAATGTGTACAATTTAATGGGTTTGGACATACGCAAATGCTTGTGATACCATCACAACAATCAAGATAATTGAAATGCCTTCTGTTTTTAATTTCAAAGAAGTTCCATATTTGTGGAAAGTATGCAAATTAGGAAGAAGGGAGGGCAAAAATTAATAAATAATAAAATTAGAAAGCACTGATTGAGAAAAGAGGCACAGGTGTCCATTTATGAATTAAAATAACTATTCCTAAATGATCTGGGCATTGAACTAATATATGGCATATAGCCTCAGTAAAGATCTAAGGCTAATTCCTTTTTTAAGAGCACATGACATAACTTTCCATTTCAAATTAATGGGGACGAGTCTTCATCTACCCATGAAAATCTTGAGATACCACTAAATTCTAAATGTCACAGATACAGACACTAAGTTTTCCTTTTGTCAGGTATGAGACATTTCCTTCTTTGTCAAGAACTATTATAAATTCAGGCTAAAACTAAGCAAATGCCAATCAAGATACATTATGAAGATAATAAGAGCCAAGGTACAGAAACTTACACTTCTCCTGACAAAAATGTGATAGATTTGTTATTTTTGATGAAGTGCTTCACTATGTGTAGTGACTTAATATATAATTTTGCACAGTATAGCCTGGAACATCTCTGTCCCTTCCTACGAACTTTAGATTGTAAGCACCTCAGGGACAGAGAGTAGGGCTTGTTAGATTTTATTTCCCCAGTGCCTAGCACAGTGACTGGGGTATTACCAACAACAGCTAAACACTTAATAAATATACCGGTTTAAAGAAAGGAAGGAAGGGAAGGAAGGAGCAAAGACCATTACTATTGGAAAAATGGTCACGGAGACACAAGTACATACGGCAAAATTATAGCCGGATCAAGGGAGATGCTTAGATTAGTACTAATCTCCCATAGGTTCTTTCTGGCAGAACCACAGAGATACTGATGCATCGTCTGGTCAGTAGTTCTTAAACCTGGTTGAACATTAGGGCCACCCAAGGAGCTTATATGGACACCTAGGCCCCACCCCCGGATCATTTATATCAGAATCCTGGGATTAGAGACCAGGTGTTGGTAGTTCCAGGCGAGTGGACTGTGCAGCCAGGTTTGAGGACGCAGGCTTCCCAAACTTCCCAGAAATGTTTTGCTGCATTTCACTCTTACTTTCTCATGGGCCTTCTTATCTGATGTAATTCTCCTTTCAGCAATCAGCCGTGTTGCTGTTATTTTACTCTGCTTTCAGTGATATGTCATTTTGGAAGGTCTTGTTCATCTTCATGTTCTTGTTTCAAATGCTGTCTGATTTTTCCTCATCATCTGTTTTAGAACAAGAATTTCCTGTGCTCCATCCTGTGGCAGAGACACATGTTGGCACTACAAAGCAGTGATCTGAAGGGTAATAAATATGCACAACGGAAGAAACGAAGTCATTTTCATCAGGACTCGACAATGTTAAGTAAACCTCCTTTTGCTTCTGCTACTGGGGAAGAGGCTGTTCTGTCACGGTCCAGCAGAGAATTTTCCCTGAGCCTGCAGTTGGAGAATTTGAAGAGCTAAAGAGTGGAGTTCTCCCTTACACATTGTAATTTGTCTTCTACCATACGAGAATTACTTTGATTTCACTTTGCTAAATGGAGGCCTGTATAAAAATTGAAACCTCTGTGTTTTGGAAGGGTGCACATGGCAATTCTGAAAGTGTAAGTAGATAGGTTTCAAGTAACTCTCAGTCTGAAGTCTGGTGGGTTACCAGATTAAAATTTCCTTCAATTATAAACCAAGTATCCATGGACTGAATGTGAAATACAGGAAAAATAATTTTAATCCGCACAAATACAAATCTCAATTCCAAAGTGAATTTTTTTGACCAGTAAATACTAGATGGTATAATTTTATATCTTTATATAGAAATGCCTTTTTTCTTTTGCAGAGTTGCCTTTTTCCTTATAAGTATTATTTGTTTAAAATTATGATTGAACAACAATTATGTGAAGACAGTTGCCGCATGTAAAGATTTCTATCCGAGTATTTTACAAATAGGTTTTCAACCCTATGAGAACTAATGCCCCAATTTAAAAACACATATTTATCACCCTAAAATAAAATTCTTAGGTAATTTAATCTAGCTTCAACATAATTGTATATGTGTTAATACCCTAAGTATAATGTAAAAAGAAAAATAAATTCATAATAAAAATATTATGTTTTCTTCCTCAGCACAACCAGACCGGAAGACCTAATGACTATAGTCAGATGCTTGTTCTTACACTGAGAATCACGGTGTATACAGATATTGTCTGAAACAATAGTGCTGTTGGAGTGAGTTCATAATGATTGGCATATTCTCAGATGATGTAATTCTTTGAAAATGGCGAACTGCTGTGCACAGTATTCCTTTGAAGAAGGCTACATTAGGCTCTATGCTCAGAGAGGCAGAGACTGGACTTTTACCTGCAACAATGTCCAGAGAGATCATTGAAATTTGTGTAGAGAATGTGGGAAGCTTTTGTTGTGTGGCTCTGCCCAGCATATAATATGGATGATTCCTCCTACTAAATGCCAAGTGTGCTGATCATTCCGGCAACAAAAATGTCATTCAAACACTTCCCAAACACCTCTTCAAGGTGATACCACTACCATTGGAAATCACGGATGCAGCCTTCCCCTTTGTTTCCAATGAACAAACTCTGGTCACCTCAAGGGCAAATTAGGTGTAAAAACTGAACAAGAAAATAGCTTAAATTTGCCACGGTCCACTTTAAATATAGGAAACTCTTCAATGTGCAGGTTTTTCTTGCTGTCTTGTTGCCTTTACTTAAGTTCCTATCACAGGTTCCTAAATTCAGTGACATTTTGAATTTAGTATTCCTTCTTGCCCATCACACTTCCACTTCACTCCTGAGTTCCATTCCTTCCTTGGTCTGTGTTCAGGTCTTGGATCTCCCACTTTTTTGCTGTGCAGTTTGGGCATCTTAACCTCTTTGATCCTCAGTTTCCTCATCTACGAGACATTAGCAGCACTCAGCTCAGGATTGTTAGGAAGATAAACATGACAAAAAGACTTCTCAGAGTACAACGCAGAAGAATAGTGCCAACAAACTTTGACTTGCCCACTCTGGCAGAGAAAGCTGACATCTGAGAGATGGGTTCCATTTACAGTAGTGAAGTGGGCTGGGTGACCTGTCTCCAGTAACATAGACATGCATGAAAAGATAAATTAAAAAATTATCAGAACACAGAAAGGCAGTAATATACTATGAATAGGTAATGACATGCATCAGTTTGAGATAATCTCTCAAAGTAACAGACTTCCCAGTGTTCCCAGTGGGACTTTAATGGCTCAAATTCATTGGTCAAAATAGTGTCTTCCTTGGATAGAGTTTGGACTATCATTGCCCAAGTTTGTCTCTCTTTGCTTTACACATCCATTGCTGACCTGCTACACCTCTAATTAACACAAATTCTCTTTATTGTGTGTCTTTGAATAATATTCAGAGGACTATTATTTTTCCCCTTACGTTCAAGGAGCACTCTCTCTGTTCCTCCCTATACACTGGCTACAGGTATCATTGCCCAGTTATTTACAGGAGTAAACAGGGCTTTAATATCCTAATATTGAACCTGATTCATTTATTCATTCAACCAACCTTTATTAATCTTCTAACAGTAACTCTCATTTCTACAGGTGATGCTTCCTGGGTGATGCTGTTGCTATTGGTTTGGGAATCACGCTTTGAAAAACTGCTGTACTGGGGATATGGTGGTAAGTGATAAGAGTCTCATTATTCAAGAACCTTTCAGATGCAATCACAGTACTTGTGATTATAACACTATTACAAGAGATTCAGTATGGCTATTTCAAGATGAAATGGAAGCACATCACAAAGTCAGCAAGCCACTTGAGAAGGAGTTAGCAAAAGCTAACTCTGAAGAGTTGACGTTGTGTAGAGACCTGAACTTTGAGTAAATTGGTCAAGTAAGAGAAAAAAATTGGCGGGGAGGGTACTATCGGAGACCTAAGTAGTGAGCCTGACGTTGAGGAAGGATAAAAAGCTTAAGAATGATACAGCTTCACTCATAACACAATGCATATGGTAAAGGCATGCCTTTGGGAAGGACTGACTGATGCTAGACATTAAATCAAGTCCTGCAGAAATTAGGTCGGAGCAGGTGGAAAGCAAACACCAGAGTCTGCAGACAAAACAAAATTAGAGTTGCCAGGAGTTTAAAAGGAAGAAAGGCAACCAAATCACAAGCCGATAAGGTGGGTCCAGATGAATTTGTGTGAATGCTTTTTGTTAAGGTGCATTTAGGTATTTGCTCAACACATTTAGGTCTCCACCGCTCAAAAATGACATTCTAAGCTTTTAACATCTGACGACTTCAATTGGGAATGTTGGCCTCATGGGATCTCTGGGAGGAAAAACACAGCCAGGACAAAAATCCAAGCATTATGCTGATCTTTGACGTTTTGTTACCTGACAAATACAAGATTCTGATTTGTTTTGGCAAACACAGGGACCTTTGGATCTTTGTTTAGATACTTTGGATTAACCAGGAGACTAGTGAGAGGGAAAACAATGGTATCATGTTATGGATTAGAATGTATGCCAAACCAAGATAACAAAAATAAACCACCCTCTACAATATACCACCACCCCTGGGTATTAAACAGGAACTGTAATTGTACTGAAACATGAGTCAAAAACTGGGATGGACCACAGTAATTTCCTGAACTCTGGAAATTTTTTTGAAATGTGCAATAAACCTGCAAATTAGAAAACCAAAAGCCAACTGGTGGTTGGGTCACTAAATGGTGACCCTGTTTGAACTAGAATTGAACCTATATTTTGTCTGTGCTTATTTAAGTGTACAAACATAGTTTTCCAAACTAAATCAAAAGGGATCTGACCTCTATTCTGCTTGAGCCCTAGTTTTTAAATATATATATTTTTTCAGTGACAGAAATCTGTAGTTGATGTTAAGCTCACTTGGGTAGCAACTACTGATGTTTCAGGATCCTTGCTGGAAAATTAGCTCTGGCCTCTGAATGGCCCACTGCAAGGCACTGTCTTCAAAATGTACTATGCCAGGGATTGTTTGTTGTTCATGGTAGTAAATAGACCAACATCTTTGATCAACTGGTAGGCTTTAAATAAATGACTACACGGAACCAGTCAGTCACATGGATAATTCACAGCCTCTCTTCATAAGGAATTATTTTCCATTCAAACACAGCTGGTATCAGTTTTCATTCTGCAGTACCCTTCTCATCCATCCTAGGCCTTTATCTCCTGAAGCAGTTTCCCATCTTCTTTCTCACGAGTCCAGCTTTTTATCATACCCCAGGATTAGCCCAGAGTGATGGTGACAGGGTGACATCTGGTAATGGTGAAGGGAAAGGGAAGAGATAGAGAAATGAGCTGTTTTATTTTGCTGGTACAGACTGCCAGGGGACTCCAGAGTGTCTCCTTACTTCCCGCTCCCATTTCTTACACCAAATACTCTTCTCCAGTTGTTTTCTCTCTTACACCAAATACTCTTTCTCCAGTTGTTTCTTTCTGTAACTGAATGCCAGGAACGAATTAACCCAGCTGTTGTGCACAGGTGAATTAGATTTCAAGGAAGTGGGGAAGAGAGGGAAGGAAGGGGGGGAAGGGAGAGAGAGATGAAGGAAGGAAAGCATAAAAGGAGGAGGAAAGGAATGGAGGATGGAAATTGATGAAGGAAGGAAAGGATAGGTTGAAGACCTAGAAAGTATCTTCTTTATTGTGTTTTTTCCATCATCACCAAAATATAAACCTTCAGAAAAACTCCCAAGTGCTATATGATTTCTTTAGGGGTAAGAAGGGAGAAAATTTATAAGATAACATTCTATTTATAGAGGACCAAGGATAAGAAAAACCTTGGTAATCGGCAACTGCTGGAGGGAAATGGAGAACCAGATCATTCATTGGAAATATTTGCCAAAATAAAAGAAACCAGATATTTGGAAAGCCACTTAGAAGAGAGGGAAAGTAGGTTTAATCGGATTAAGGCTGACCTTCTATACTATCCCTTCTCAAACGCTGCATAGAATTCCCTTGAGAAGCTTGCTAAAATGCAGACTCAGATTCTGTAAATCTAGGGTGGAGACTGAGATTCATTTCTAACAAGCTCCCAGATGGGCTCATCCAACTGGTGTGCAAACCTCCCTTTGGCAAAGTTCTGAACTTTCTTATTTGTAACCACTTGTAGGCCCCTACCTACTGTAGATGAGGCAGATATATGCCTATATTTCCACATTGGAACTTGAAAAATATTTTTCCAAATATGTTTGTTTTTTTTTCCAAAAATGTACTGTATTATTTCATACAGTAGTAGTCTTTTTGGTACTGTATTTCAGGTACAATATGATGAAAATAAGCTTTTGTAGAATGACCTGCGTACTGAGCCAGATTATAAAGCACATTGGAAAAAAAATCCATTTATGACTGGGTCATCATTTTTTTAGAATCAGGATAGGAAAACTAGTGCAGAATTTTGAGACCGTGAAGTCCAATCTCATCATATAATTTTGAATTTTTAAAATGAGCATATTTTCGGAGCCCATTATCTACATGGATGTTTATGATGCCAATGATGGTAAAGTAAGGGAGGCCCAGGTTAGGATTCATGCGCTTGATGGGTTTCATGTAGATTGGAAACGAGAAAAAAAAATTCTTATTCAACGTTTCTTTTAGGCCTTAAACGCATTGGTACAAAATCCACGGGAATTTGACCCACCATCTTTGCAATATATTATTTTTAAAGAGAATAAAATAAAAAAGAATCATTCCTGGTAGTCATTAGTAATGTAGCTAATGACAACATGTTAAATGCAATTACTGTTTTCTATTTCCAGAAGTGTCTAGTGATCCAGAGGAAAAACACATCGACAAAATAACAGAAGTCATAGCATTATCCCAGGGAGTCTGCTTTTTCTTCTTAACTGACTTCTGTAAAAGTAACTTTATACATAGCGGCCACTTTGAGTTCCCTGAAGCACTTATGTTAAAACGTGTCAAAATATTAGTAACAAGTTTTATTTTATTTTATTTTTAAAGATTTTATTTATTTGACAGAGAGAGAGACAGCAAGAGAGGGAACACAAGCAGGGGGAGTGGGAGAGGGAGAAGCAGGCTTCCCACTGAGCGGGGAGCCTGATGCGGGGCTCGATCCCAGGACCCTGAGATCATGACCTGAGCTGAAACCAAGAGCCAGCTGCTTAACCGACTGAGCCACCCAGGCGCCCCGGGGAGTAGTTTTAATAAGCAAGTGCTTTGGGGACCACAGCTCTCCTTGATACCTGCCACTTCGGTGTTAAACTAGCTTTGAAATAACCTGCGTAGTAAAGCACTGAGTTTTGGCATGGTATTTTCAGTCTCAATACATAAACAAAAATTATTAAACTGTACCCCTGTTTTATGCTATAATTTTCATAGGAAGGGGCTACAAGGAAGGAGATTGTGAGATTAATTTATTGGTCTAGAGGAAATGAAGAAGTATTGGAGGGAAAATGTTCATTTTATGTGGAGCATGAATTGCCCCCTGTAGGTAAAGTAACCATAATTCCTGTTTTCCCAGGCCATCTTGGCATATGCCCATTATCATGCATTCTTTTCAGTTTAACATTTGTCCTGCATTTTTCAACTTTATCGAAATATTACCATTAATCGATATATGAAATTAAGCTGACTTGAGTAGGGAGCATCTCTACTATTTATTTTCAGTTTTTGCCATGTCCTCCCTGCCAGTGTACCAGGTGCATATAAAGAGAGATGCAGGTGAAAAGATCTCATTTGAACACACAGTTAACTCTAAAACACAACCATCAACCATTTCTAAGACCTCTCTTGGGCTGACCTTTTCAGGAAAAATACAATTACCGCCTCCCTCCCTTTCAAGGACAGAATACAGAGTCCTCACTGATAAAACAAAGTGCATTCAAACAGGAGTGTTATTATTATTATTTATTTATTTTTTTATGGGAATGAATGCCTCCATCAGATCTCAGAAGTAGGTAGGAATAGGGGCGCCTGGGTGGCTCAGTCGGTTAGGCGTCTGCCTTCGGCTCAGGTCACGATCCAGGAGTCCTGGAATAGAGCCCTGCATCAGGCTCCCTGCTCAGCAAGGAGTCTGCTTCTCCCTCTGACCCTCCCCCCTCTTGTTCTCTCTCCTTCTCTCACTCTCTCTCTCTCAAATAAATATATAAAATAAAAAAAAAGAAGTAGGTAGGAATAATATTCAAAGCTACTACTTAGTAGTGTACCCACTTAGTAGTATCATGACTGAGTTGTAGCCTAAGAAAGGCCTAACCCTACAAAGCCCCTGGGAGACTGGAGCAGTGGTATACATGGGAATTATAAATTAGATAGACATGAAATGTGTGTAGAATGTAAAGGCCCAGAAGTCCTGGTATAAAGTATACAGATACTTATCTGAATTCTCTTGGTCAGTGGTGTTAATATCTATTGTAAAGTCTACAACTATTCCTTTATTTTGATATGTGTTTTTATTTGAATAAATTCTTTTAGCAACAGTGAACTTAAAAAGTTCATGCCTGATGAGAAACTAAGTGCTGAATTTCTGTTTCTTAGGAAAATTGGTGATAAACTTATAACTTGTACCATATGCTCGTTGAAATTTACCATCAACCATTGGGTTGTTGCAGTGTTATCATTGACCTTATGGAAACCACAAGACACAGATATGCTGAAGAAGCAGCAATATCTAATTCAAAGCTAGTAGTTATTTTAAGAAAGATGACAGTTTAATACTTTAAATCACAAAAGATTCATTTGCATGTCACTCTATAAAAACCGTCTTTTCATTTAAACCAAATGACTGTTCTTCTAAAGTAATTTTGCTCACCTTCCTCCTCAAGGTTTCTTTTGACCACACAGGTTATTAAAGACATAGATTTATATATTTATAATAAAAGTACTATAATTTTTACAGAATAAAGATACAAATAAGAGAGTGAGATGAAATCTATTGACCTGTAAAAAGTACATTCATAATTATAGCCAATCAAACTGTATTATTTTATCAAGCGAGGAGATACATTTGTCAAAGAGCTTACAGATGCTTATATAAAACCGAGGTTTAATACAAAACATGTCAGTGTTTATTCTGTCTCTTGTCCATGATCAATCCTATTTGAAATATTTTTTAAATCAACCTATGTATTCTAAAATATTATTGAACTCTTCTGTAAATGAATCCTCCAATTTTTTGCATTCTATTAGAATTACTTTTGGAAATCTTTTTGGCAAAATATTCACTTAACAAAGAATCAAACAATTTTAGCTCTGAAAACTTTCAACAAAGTTGAATTATTTAAAACAAAGCTTGCAAGCAGAAAGGTACTGAAATTTATCCTTGCCAAAACTAGGAAATAACTGGAGATTTTAATGGTAATGCAAACAGTGTACAAGGCCTATCTATTTCTGAAATTCTGCAATTTTGTTCTGTAATTAAGAGAATAATAATCTAAAGGAAGATGTAAAACAATATTATTATATACTGAAAAAAAAAACCCAGAAAATAATTAATTATTGAGAAATCCAGTACAAATGTTAAGAGCTTTTAGTAAAGCAGGTTGTAAAACCAACATAGAAGAAGTAATATCTTTTATCTATTCAAATAAAAATCAGTTCAAAGATATAGTAGGAAAGTCTGAATTAATGATGAATGGAAATACATAGGTTAGGTATTTAAAAAATATCTAAAACCCATATGATAAAAATAAAAATACAAAATATTCCTGAAAGACACAAAAAGAGATTTTAACAAAAAGGAGGACACGCCATTTACTTAGGTAGAAAATTTTACCTTGTGAAAATGTCAGTTTTCCCTGAGTTAAATTATGTTAACACAAACCCAATAAAGGAGCTGTATATATTGATTTCAAATTCATTTGATACAAAAAGCAAACAATAGTTGCTGTGAACACCCTGAAAAAGAGGGTCAACAGAAAGTATGGTGTTGGTATACTTACAGGCAGGTAAATGGAAAAAACAGAAAATAGATAGATCTAAGTTCATATGGAAATTTACAGTAAAGACTGCCTCTCAAGACACTGGAGAAAGCTATCTTGTTTAATAAATATTTTGAGATAACTAGATAAACCTATGGAAAAGGATACAATTGGAATTTTTCCCCACATTACATTGTATACTAGGAAAAATTCCAGATGCATCAGAAGTTTAAGCCATATGTGTATTAGTAAAAAACTATGGGTGAATTCCTCTAAAATTAAAAGAGTGGAGAAATCTTTCCTGTCTATGACTCAGATTCTGAAAGCAATAAGAGAAGACTGATACATTGGATTACATTAAAGTTTCAAGTCCCCTGAAAAAAAGAACAAGAAGAAAATAAATAGTCAAATGAAAAAATTGGGAAGGTATGTTAGGAAATTCTAAAAACCTTAAAGAATTAATATTCCTGATATATTAAAAGTTTCTAAAATAGAGAAAAGAAAAATACAAACAACATAATGGAAGAAAAGACTAGAGAGTAGACAGAAAAAATAAGACACTTAACCATTTGAAAAAATGTTCAATATTGTTCATAAACAGAAACATACAAATGAAAATGACGTTGAGTTACTTTTTCTCACCTGTAAGATTTTCAGTATCCAAACGTTTGAAGACTTAGTGAAGATATGAGCATTCTATATATTGCTGGTGAAATAAAAAACACTGAAATGCCCCATGAAGGGGAATTGGGAAATACCTAACAAAATTACATGTTCATTTACCCTTTGACCAAACAATTCCACTTCTGCACTCCTAAAAAACACAAGCAAAGTTACAAAATAGTGTATGCACAGGGTTATAAAACTGCATTATTTGTAATGTTTGTACTATTCATAATAACAAATGAACTGGAAACAAAATGTACATTAATACTGGTTTGCTTGACCAAACTATGGTGTATCTGCACAGTGGAGTACATGCTGCTATAGGAAAGAATGCAGGACATCTCCTATCCTACTGTAGAGTGATCGCTAGGATATATTAAGTTAAGTAAAACCAAAAAACTAAGATCATTAAAGTGAATATAGTACCTATCATTTACAAAAGAAATATAAATATAGTATATATGAGAAATGGAGAAGTAAACACGAACATATGTATACTTGATGGTAGAAAAAGAAAAGAGAATCAAGATTATTTTGTATTCAGTAGAATTTTACTTGAGCTTACTAGGTATTTCAACACCTGCAAATAGATAATTTTGTTAATTAAAAATATGGCACAAAGAGAAAATAAATTTTTAAGGTTCACAATTTCGCATATATATTTATCGTAAAAAGCAATGTTGAAGAAAATTGTAGACAATTTTGTGAAAAAATAAAAAATAAGGAAACTATATTATATTAGAGCTTGTTTTGGCTAAGAAATTGATTACAGTGCATGGATTTGTACCAAGAATAAATATTTTGCTTATGTTTTATTGAGATATAATCAATTTATAATACTGGGTAAGTTTGAGGTATACGGTATGTTAATTTGATACATTTATATGTTGCCATATGATTACTACCGTAGGCCTTAGTTAAAACCTCTATCATGTCATGTAATTATCATTTCTTTTTTTTTAAATATATGTATTGCCGACTTCCATTCCCAAAAGTTTCCCAGTTTGGACAAGAACTTATATGGTGATTTCTACCTCTAGTTCCTAGATGACTCTACTGCTGAATACACTAGCCCCAACACACACATCACTTGTAGAGCATCTTCCTCAAGGAGTATAACTCAACGGGAACAGCACGAAGTAGTGGAAAGGACAATTTATGTTTTCCCAAAGAATCTGGGCAGAATCTGAAACTCACTGAAATTAACAGAATGCAGCAGAAGTGACACTGGACTAGTTCCAAACCTCAATCACTGAAGACGCAGCAACTTTCACTCTAGGAGCTCTTAGAAGCTAGTTGCAATTATGTGAGAAGCCCAAGCCACAAGGAGAAGACATGTGATGGAAAACCAAGGTGCCACGGTAAACATTCTTAGTTGAGATCCTAGACAAAAGCCAGCATCACCTGTCAGCCACGTGATTAGCATCTTTACCATTTCTACCCAGTTGAGTCCCACATGATAGCTACCCCAGCTGACATGTGGAACAGACAATCCATAAAATCAGGAGAAATAATAAAATCATTTTTTTCAATCGAACTGTCTATTTTGAGATAATCATAGATGCAAATGCCCTGGTACGAAATATACAGAGAGATTGTGTGTACCTTTTAATCAGTTTCCTCTATTGTTAACGTCTTGCAAAATGATACGACATCACAAACATGGCATCAACATTGTTGCAACCCACTAAACTTATTCAAATTTCCCAATTTTACTTATACTCATTTGTGTGTGTATTTAGTCCTAAGCAATTGGATTTCATGTGAAGTTTCAGGTATCCAACACCACAGTCAAGATACAGAATAGTCCCATTGCCCTGAGGATTTCTTGCTGCCCTTTTACTTTTTTTTTTTTAAGATTTTATTTATTTATTTATTTATTTATTTATTTATTTGACAGAGAGAGACACAGCGAGAGAGGGAACACAAGCAGGGGGAGTAGGAGAGGGAGAAGCAGGCTTCCCCGCGGTGCAGGGAGCCCGATGTGGGGCTCGATCCCAGGACCCTGGGATCACGACCTGAGCCAAAGGCAGACGCTCAACAACTGAGCCACCCAGGCGCCCCTGCCCTTTTACTTTTATAATCAATCTCACCACCCCACCCTACCATCTCTAATCCCTAGCAACCAGTAATCTGATCTCCATTTCTAAAACTTAGCCTTTTAAAAAAAGTGTCATGTAAATGGGATATACACCATGTATAATTTTAGGATTGGCTTTTTTCACTCAATTCCCTAGAGATTCATCCAAGTTACTGTATTTGTCAGTAGTTTATTCTGGTTTATTGCTGAGTAATATTCCATGGTATGGATTTTCCACAGTTTGTTTAGCCATTCACTCATTGATTTTTGTGTGACTGTAAGTTTTTATTTCTCTGGGATAAATGTCCAAATGTGCAATTGCTAGGTCCTATGGTAGCTGCATGCTTAGTCTTTTGTGGTGGTTGTTGATTTATTTATTTATTTTTTAAGAAACTGCTAAACCATTTTCCAGAATAAAGTTGCTTATGTCTGCAAAAAACCTTGTTAGGGTTTTGGTAGGACTTGCATTAAACCTATAGATCAATTTGGGGAGAATTAACATCTTTACTAAGTGAGTCTTCCAATCCGTGGATGCAGTATCTCTCCATTTTTTACATTTTCTTTGATTTCTTTCATCAGCATTTTGCAATTTTCAGCATACAGATCCTATACACGTTTTGTTAACTTCATACCCAACATTTTATTTTCTTTGGAGTAATTGTAAATGGTACTGTATTTTTAATTTTGGTTTATACAAGCTCATTGTTAGTATACAAAAATGCAGTTGATTTCTGTGTATTGATCTTGTATCCTGTGACCTTGCTGAACATGCTTATAAGTTCTAGCAGTCATTTTGTAGATTCCTTGGGATTTTTTTTTAAGGGGGGGAGGGGCAGAAGAAGAGGGAGAGAGAGAAAATCTTAAACAGGCTCCTCACCCAGCACGGAGCCCCACAGGGGGCTCAATCTCACAACCCCGAGATCATGACCTGGGCTGAAATCAAGAGTTGAACGCTTAACTGACTGAGCCACCCAGGTGCCCTGGGATGTTCTTCATATACAATCATAATATTTGCAAATAGGGATAATTTTATTACTTTCCAATATGTATACCTTTTATATCTTTTGCTTGCTTGATTGAAATGGCTAGGACTGCCAGTATTATGTTTAATAACAGTGATGAGAGCAGGCATATTTGTGTTATTCCCAATCTTAGAAGTAGAGAGCATTCAGTCTTTTACCCTTAAGTATAAAGTTAGCTGTAAGTCTCTTGTAAATGTTCTTTCTTATATTGACATAATTTCTATTATAAACTTGCTGAGAGTTTTAAAAATCATAAATAAAAATGCTTTATTCATTCATTCACATATTTTAACTGTCAAATGCTTTCTCTGAATCAATTGATAAGATCATGTAATTGTATTTTTTTAGGCTGGTGATGTTCCAATGATGATCCAGTCTTGCAAGCCTGAAATAAGCCCCACTGGTCCATGGTATATAATTCTTTTTATACATTTTTGGATTCAACTTAATAATTTGTTGAGGTTTTTGGCATCTAAGATCATGAGAGATATTAGTCTATAGTTTTCTTTTCTTACTGTCTTCTTCAGGTTTTGGTATCAGAGTGATAACTGTTCTATTTGAGAAGTGCCCCCCACACTTCTGTCATCTGGAAGAGATGATATAAAATTGAGTTAATTATTCTTTAAATATTTGAAAAAATTCTTCAGTGAAGCCTCTGGACCTGGAAATTTCTTTTTCAGGAGCCTTTAAATTAGAAATTCAAAATTTTTAGTGGTTATGGGATTTGCTGATCTTCTGTCTACTTCTATCAGTTGCTGAGAGGGAGTTGTTGAATTCTTAACTATAAATGTGGATTTGTTATTTTTCTTTTCAATCTGTCATTTTTGTTTCATGTTGTTTGAGGCTCTCTGGCACATACATACTTAGGGTTGTTATGTTTTACTTTCTGATGGGTTACTTGCATGTTTTTGTAGGATTTCATCTTGATATATTATGGTATTTTGGAGTATGTTTTTTGGCATATAGTTTTCTGAGTTGTTGTTCTGGTTATTCTGGTTATTACAATATCCAGGGGACATAATAGTCTATTGCTATCAATAGTGTATTGCTATCAGTCTATTGCTATTTTACCATTTTGTGTGAAGTGTGCAAACCTTACTTTTATTTGATTTTTTTACCTTCCTTTTAAATATCATTGTTTTGAATATAAAATGTTGTTATAATTTTGTTTCAGTTATCAAATATGATTTATAAATCCCAGGAGAAGGATAATATATCGGAAGACTTGTATTTCTTCTTATTTTCATTGTTTTGTTTTTTTTTCCATCCTGCCAGATGCTCCAAGTTTCCTTATTTTATTATCTCCCTTCTGTTTAAATTTTTTCCTTTAAACATTCTTTAAGGATAGGTTTGATAGCAACACATTCTTTTAGTTTGCCTTAGTTTGGGAAAGTCTTTCTTTCGCCTTCATTCCTAAAAGAATTTCACCTGCTCTGGAACTCGGAGTTAAGGGTTGTTTTCTTGAAAGAGGAGAAGCTGTTGGAGGAGGTCATTGAAAGGACGTGACCTCTGGCTGACTCATGAACTGGACCAGGCCAATCAGAAGCTCCTCATCCCCTCCCCTCGAAATGTGATTTCCCCTTGCCTTCCCCACACTAGAAGCTTCCTCAAGGACGCTGCTTTGAGGTAGTGATGTCGTATTGAGTACATCTGCTCTGTGTCCATGACTGGACCCCGTTAAGGTTTTTATATAAACTTATAAGATTCTGACAAGCTGGTGTGGAGATCTATTCATCTTGCAGATGCCCAAGACCAGCCTTGTAAGTAAGTTCCCTTGTTTATTAAACCCGCTCCCTACCAATCTGGAATAGCCTGCCTTTTTCTTTGGCTTCTCCCTGCCTTGTGCGTGTGGGGAAATCTCGAGTTGGCCATGAACCAATTTGTCTGGAGGGGTGGTCTGTATGTTAGGTGTGTGTGGACCACATGAGTGCAGGGATGCCCCCCCACATGCCAGCTGGTCTAATGTGCTCGTTTGAGGAATTACACAGATCCCGCAGCAACAGAGAAGGGAAGTGCATGGCTGTGCGGGGGGCTGGTCTCAGCTGTGGGCAGTTCGGCTGGTCACCGATGCCCACCTAGAGGCAGAAGTCCAAGTGGGAAGAGGAGCAGAGGTTAGAGAAGGACCCTTGGGTGTCCACTACTCCGCTAGTTTTGGAGCTGGTGCAGAAGGCGAGAGAACAAGGTAATAAATGGGAGATGTGAACATGCTGTTTTGTAAAGCCAGAAGGGTGCAGGTGGCTGTGGATTAAGATCTGAGCACTTGTGACAAAGCCTGATTGCGACTCTACAGAGGTGGACTCCCTAGGAGAGTGAGGAGAGCAGAGGGGGATATTGCGGTGACCATGAAATGTACAAAACACCCCCTGGCGGTTTGATCCCTAACATAAAGGAAAGCAAAGCTTAGCAACCATAACTCCAGCCATTGGGGTAGCCCCGAATCTGGGGAAATGTTCCTGAGAGAATATACTCTCACTGAGCTCATCGATGGAGCTGCCAAGTTCCTGCAAAAGGCCGGGGAAAGTATCCAGTATGGTTAGTGTGACTAAGGGATGTGGGGGAGGGGCAGGGAAAATGAGCAACATCGCCACACATCCTGCCCTCCAGCAGCTCCTGCATGGTGCTCAGGGGTTCAAGGTACTCACTCCCTTATAGATTAGATTATTCTAGCCTACAGGGAGGCTTGGCCCAATGAAGAGGACCTTCCTGGGCATGTGGGACCCAGGAAATCTGTAAAAGAGGTACAGTTAATTCTTAGGGAGTGGGGAATGAGACGGGCAATTTACACCCCTGTCTTGGAAGTCCCTGATTGGGCCGCATTCACTGCAGCATTGAAAGCCAAGATACTCCAGGCCATCCCCAGCACTTGGTATTGGACACTGATATCCATTATGAGCCCATTGGTGGGACAAGATAATTATGATGTTGGGCAATCCATTGCTGATCTGGGGGAGACTGGCAAATCCCAGGAATGGGTATAGCCTGTGGGAAAGACCCGAGACAGAGAGGGAGGTGCAGATATTCCTACTGGTGCTTGGTGTACAGATGGATCTAGTCAGGGTAGTCTGTCCACAAGGACTGCAGTCACTATTTATCCCAACTTAGACCCCATCTGAATAGAAGCAGCACTGGACCATGGTAGCCACTGGTCTGAACTCAGAGTGGTTTGGATGATGGTCACTCATGAATCCCGGCCATTAACCCTTTGCACCGACAGTTGGGATGTTCTAAAAGGATTAACCCTATGGCCTCGACAGTAGGAAGACTAGGGGTGGATGATCATGAATAAGCTCTTGTTTTCCCCTATCCCCTGCGTCCACCCCGGCTACCATCTTGAAGTTTCTGGGTAGTAGAGGGAAGTTTAAGGCCCAAGAGGACAAGAAGACTTCCTGAGCCATGTTGCTTGTAGCAGGGTCCCCCCTTGCTGGTGTATCTTGAGTACACAGTATCTCTGGGTGGAAGAGCGGGTCAAATAAAGGAGAACGCTTCCTCTAGCCCCTTGGTGTTAGTGGGAGCCCTAGTAGGCCCCCGTGCCACTGCTGCCATTTTCACATGGCGTTTTTGGTGTCATTTCTGTTCATTGAGGGGTGTGTGGGAATGGGTATTGTGCTAGCTTAGGTTAGGCCAGGAAATGCCAGGCCTGAGTAACTTTTTCCTGTTGGGTGGGCGAGTTGTAAAACACTTTGAAGTTATGTTTTTCCTCTATTTCTGGAGTCTTCTCTTTCTACTTTTAAGAGTTCTGTTTTGGGTTGGTTGGTTTGTTTTTGGCATGAGGACCTGAGGTTATAGTTGGACTTAGCAGAGAGGAACAGGAAGACATGAATTTAAGCCTTCTTGTTTGGACCACTGTCAGATTTCTTACTTTTACCCATAAAATGGATAGAAAATGACCTCTCATCCTGGCCTTGATTTGCATCGCCTTGGTCACTAAGACTGAACACATGTGGCTGAACACCTTTTCATCTGTTTTTCTCCTGTATATGTTTTCTCTTCTGTGAAAGATCTGTGAAAGTCCATGTCTTTATAGCTTCTATTGGGTTATTGGTCCTTATCCTCAAATAAGAGAAATTTGGTTTGAAACGGCAAACTCACTTCAAAGAAAGAGGACAGCTGCTAAGGTCAAATAAAGAAACCTCAATTTCAAAGAATAAATAGCCTCCTCAGCTGTAGTAGCTGCTGGCCAATTGGTGTTAAGCTGAACTATGGTATAAGGAGTACTTTCAAACTAGTCGAGAGGGGTTTTTCAAAAGAATTTTCCATGACCTATTGGTTTCTATCTGGGTCCAAACCCAAGACCTCTGCTGGGTGTTAAGAAAAGAGGACACAAGTGACAGGAAATTATTTTGCTAGTGAGGTGGAGAGAAAGGGCCAGGGCTGGGTAGAATCGGGAGCCAGGCTCCATGCTCGATGTTCTCCATTAATCTCCATTTCTGGGTTTCTCACTTCTCCAGTTGTCCAGTGTCCATGTGACTCCTCATGCCTCCCGAGAGTTGTACAGTGAAAGCCCATCCAGGCTTTCCCTCCATGCCGCTGGCTCAGGATCCCTTTGCTATTCACCCCCCCGTAGCTGTCAGAACCCCCTCCTACTCCAGTGCTGATAATAAGAATGCACAGGTTTTTGAAGACTACCTCTCTACAAAGCACCATTCTAAAAGTTTTACCTACCTTTACCTACCCTACCTCCCTGAAACAGCTCTTTGAGATCCCAATTTGCTGCTCTCACAGGTCACGGTCTCTTTTGTAGAAAGAGGAAAATTAGAGATGTTCAATAAGGAGCCCAAACAAGGTTGCATAATTAAAAAGTAGCAGCCTCGGGATTCAACGCATACATACAATCTTAATTACTCTTTAAAAAGGAAACGGAGCTCCTTTTCCTGGCTAACTTAAGCACCTTATTAAATGAGTAGCTTTCATAAAGACATTTGCGCTTTAAGTTATTTCTTCACATAAAAGCACTTTGGAAGGATGAAGATGATCACAGATCTAATAGGCCAGGGAGTGGCTTCCTGAGGCATCACAGTTTCAGAGTAACTCTTTCCCAGTGGGCAAGACAAGCTGAGAAAGAATCCTATGTGAATGAATGGCCAAGGGAAGAAGGTAATAGAAGAATAGTTTAAAAAAAAAAAAAAAAAAAAAAAAAGGTGAGACTCCCCGTGTCTGTTTCTGGTACACAGTTCATTGTGTTTATCTGCAAAGTGCAGACGGTTGAGCATCTTACACAGTTACTGGATGAACTAATGATCTAGTATAAAAAAATCAACATAGTCACTAGAACAATTTACTCACAAAATAAACAGGTGTCATTTTTTAAAGGTTTATTTATTTTAAAAAGAGAGAGAGAGAACGAGAACGTGGGGTGGGGAGGAGCGGAGGGAGAGAGAATCTCAAGCAGACTCCCGACTAAGCGGGCAACCCAACGCAGGGCTCCATCTTGCAACCCTGAGATCATGACCTGAGCCGAACTCAAAGAGTCAGACACTTAACCTACTGAGCCACCCAAGTGCCCCTGTAGGTGTCATTATTGTAATTGTTCCAAGAAGTATCCTCACGTGTGTTTATTTAGACTTCCCAATTCCAAACATACAGGGGCGAGACAGAGATTGAGAAAACAACTTCGTCCTGTTACCCGTCTGAGACACCTCTTCCAAGTTCGCATTTCCCATCCCAACACCCATCTCGGATGTCTGCCCCCTGGGAAGACCCTGCCCTGTTCTCACAGAGATGTGACCGCACCCCCGACTGCCACACCAGAACGCAGCATAAGCCAAACATCCCTGAGACAGATCTACACTGGGGGAGTGTGTTTCACTTCAGAAGAAGGTCCACTGTCAAATTTCACTTAGAGCCAGATGGGACTCCCAAAGCAAGTCTTTATGTGTCTCCTAAAAAAAGTTCTTATTATATTATAGAATATATCATTTCAAACTAGACTGAACAGTATACTTATTTAACTAAAACAGACATGAACTATGAGATGCTGTCATACTGAAGGCCCCAGATTGAAGGAATGCGCTACTGTGGGGAACTTTAAAGAACCTGCCCATGTCCGTATAAGATGTTCATTTGTGGCAATTCCTGCCATCTTTTACTGCCTGAAATGGGTTCCTTATTTCTTTTCTTCCTCTGTGGTTATCTCACCATTTTTGTTTTTACTATTTAACACTGTGACCTCTGAATCCCACCGATTTCCAAGTCAAAGTTATTAGAGAAAGTGTGTGGGGAGAATTAGAAATCTAAGCTGTATGAGAAGCAAAGTTTGCATCCTAGGATTCAGAAAGATTGCTACTGAAACACAATTACTCATGTTTTAAATTGAGATCTAATTCACACAATATAAAATTCAATATTTTAAAGTGTTCAATTCAGTGGTTTTCAGTATGTTCTTAAAGTTGTACGGCCGTTGCCAGTATCTTTAATGGTAATTAAATTAAATTCCGGAATATCTTTATCACCCCAAATTAGCAGTCATTTCCTATCCAATCCTCCTCCTGCATTATGCAAACCTATCTACATTTGCCTATTGTAGATATTTCACATGAACAGAATCCTGTAGTGTGTGGTCTTTTATGACTGACTGCTTTCGCTTACCGTAATACTTCCAAGGTCCATTCATTGCCGTATCAAGTACTAGAATTAAATTCCTTTTTATGGCTGAATATTCCATTTTGAGATGATACCATGTTTTATCAGTTGAAGACTTGGGTTGTTTCTACTTTTGGGCTATTATGAATAACGCTGTTATGAACATTTGTGTAAACATTTTTTCTGTGAACACTTGTTCTCAGTTCTCTTGAGTATATACCTGGGAATGGCATGGCTGAGTCACATGGTAACTCTATTTTTAACTCTGAGGAAATATCAAACCATCTTCCACAGTGGATGCACCATTTTACATTCCTACCAGAAATGTTTGAGGGATCTAATTTCTGTACATGCTCACTGACATGGTATTTTCTGTTTCATTAAATGATTATTATAGCCATCTTAGTGTGTGGGAGGTGTTGTTGTAGCTTGGATTTGTATTTCCTTAATGACTAATGATAATGATCATCTTTTCTATATGCCTAATGGCCATTTGTATATCTTATTTGGTAAAATGTGTATTCAGATAATTTGCTCATTTTTAAATTGGGTTGTCTTTTTATCATTGAGTTCTTATTAAGAGTTCTTCAAATATTTGGGATGGTAGATCATGATCAGTTGTAATATTTGCAAATATTTTCTCCCATTATATGGCTTTTTTTTTTTCACTTTCTTGATCATGTCCTTTCAAGCATAAAAGTTTGTAATTTTGATAAAGTCAGATGTCCCCTAAAATTGTTGCCTTACCCAAGTCACAAAGAGTTTTATAGTTTCTTCTAAGAGTTAAATAGTTACAGCTCTTGCAGTTTAGGTCCTTAACATAAGTTGAGTTAATTTTTGCATATGGCATGAGCTAAGAGTCCAACTTAGATATTTTACACGTGGGTATCCACTTCTCCCAGAATCATTTATTGGAAAGCTCTTCTTTCCCCTTAATGTTGTCTTGGCACCCTTGTAAAAATAAGTTGACTATATACATACGGGCTTATTTCTAGGCTCTTGATTCTATTCCATTGATCTATATGTCTATTGGTATGCCAGTACCAAAATGTCTTGATTACTGTACCCTCATAGTAAATTCTTAAATTGGGCCTTTTGTATTGCTTTATTAGTTTTAGGGTAAGCTTGTAAATTTCTACCAAACAGCCAGGTGAGATTTTGATAGGGATTGTGGTGAATCTATAGACCAATTTGGAGTATTGCCATTTTAAGAATATTGTTTTCTAAAACATGAAGAGTTGATATTTTTTAATTTATCTATAAATTTGTGTATTCTATAGTTTTCAGTGTACAAGTTTTACAGTTTTTTATCAAATCTATTTCTAATAACTTAATTCTTTTCACACTACTGTAAATAAAACCACTTTCTTAATTTCATTTTCAGATTGTTCGGTGCAAGTATGTGGAAATATAACTGATTTTTATGTGTTGATGTTGTATTGTCCATTTTTTTGGAATTAATATATGAGCTCTATTACTTTTTTTGTGCATTCTTACTATTTTCCATATATAAGATCTTCCCTGAATAGAGACAGTTTTTTTTCCTTTCCAATCTGGGTGTCTTATTTCTTTTTCTTGCGTAATTGCTCAGGTTGGATACTTGGTATGATTTCAGTCTTCTTAAATCTGCAAAGACTTGTTTTGTCACCTATCATATAGTCTATCCAGGAGAATGTTAGATGTGCACTTGAGAAGAATGTGTATTCTTTTGCTTTTGGGTGGAATGTTCTGTATATGTCTTCAGGTCCATTTGGTCTAAAGGATGATTAAAGTTCAGTGTTTCCTTGTTGATTTTCTGTCTGGATGATTTGTTCATTATAGAAAGTGCAGTATTAAAGTCCCCTACTACTACAGTACTGTTGTCTACTTATCACTTCAGATCTGTTAGTATTTGTTTACTGTATTTAGATGCTCTGATATTGGGCACATATGTAATTAACGATTGTTTCATCTTCCTAATGAATTGACCCTTTTATCATTGTATCCCTTCTCTCTTATTGCTCTTTTTTTTTTGTCTTAAAGTGTGTTTTTTTCTGGTGTAAGTATAGCTACCCCTACTCTATTTGGTTTTCATTTGCATGGAATATTGTTTTCCCATCCCTTCACTTTGAGCCTATGTGTGTCCTTAAAGCTCAAGTGAATCTCTTGTAGGTGGCATATAGTTGGGTCTTGGGTTTTGTTTGCTTTAAATCTATCCTGCCATATTATGTCTTTTGATTAGAACATTCAGTTCATTTACATGTAGAATAATGCTTGATAGCTAAGACTTACTAATGCCATCTTACTGTTTTCTGTTTTATAGTTTCCTTGTACCTTTTTTTCCCTCTCTTGTTGCTTTCCTTTGTGAATGGATAATTTTCTGTAAGGTATGCTTTGATTTCCTCCTCTTTTCTTATGTAAATATACTGTAGGTTTTTGGTTTTGGTTACTGTGAGGCTTACATGAAACATCTTAAAACAGTTTATTTTACACTGGTAACAATTTACCTTAAATTCTGTGTAAAACTGCCACTTTACTCCCCCCTTTTATATTTTTGATATCACAATTTGCATCTTTTTATATTGTGTATCCATTAAGAAAGTATTATAGCTATAACTTTTTTTAATACTTTCCTTTAATCTTCATACTAGGGTTAAGTAGTTAACACACTACCATATTACAGCATTAGAGTACTCCGAATCTGACTCTCTGCTTAACCTTTACCAGTGTGTTGTATGTTTTTATATATTTTCATGTTACTAATTAGCATCCTTTCATTTCAACTCAAAGAACTCCTTTCAGCATTTCTTGTAAGGCAGGTCTTGTGGTGAGGAACTCCCCAAACTTTTATTTGTTAGGGGAAGTCTTTACTTCACCTCCATTTCTGAAGAACAACTTGTTGGGTAAAGTATTCTTGGTTGGTACGTTCTCTCTTTGAGCATTTTGAGTATATCATCCCATTCTCTCCTGGCCTGCAAAGTCTCTCCTGAGAAATCCACTGATAGTCTTATGGGGGTTTCCTTGTATGAGAGAATTTTTTTTTTCTCTTGCAGTTTTTAAAATTCTACTTATTTTTTTTTAATTAAAAAAATTATTTATTTTAGAGAGAGCCTGAGCACAGGGACAGTCAGAGGGAGAGAATCCTCAGGCAGACTCCCCTACTGAGACGGAGCCCATGAAGGGCTGGATCCCAGGACTCTGAGATCATGACCTGAGCTGAAACCAAGAGTTGGATGTTCAACCGATTGAGCCACCCAGGAGCCTCAAATTCTTTTTAAAATCTTTGATTTTAAACAGTTTTATTGTAATGTGTCTTAGAGAAGATAAATTTTGGATTGAAAATTTTAGATGACCTTTTAGCTTCATAAAGTTGAACGTCCATATCTCTCCCCAGAGTTGGGAAGTTCTCAGCCATTTCTTTAAATGTTTAAAAGTTTCCAATTCATTTCTCCTTCTCTTGTCCTTCTGGGATTCCAGTGATACATGGTGTTGTTTTCCTTAATGGTGTCTCATAGTTCCCATAGGCTTTTTTCATTCCTTTTTGCTTCTCTGATTAGATATTTTCAATATTTCTTCAAAAAAACAACAACAAGATTCTTTTTATTTTTCTATTTACTTTATTTTAAAGTAATCTTTATACCCAACATGGGGCTTGAACTCACAACCCTGACATCAAGAGTCACCTACTCTTCTGACTGAGCAGCCAGGTGCCCCTCAATAGTTCATTCCTCTAGCTACTGATTATTTATTCTTGGTCAAATCTGATACTGAAAAAAAAAAAATCAGATGCTCTCAAAAAGTTCAAGCAGTAAACTCTGATTTCTAAACGTTATTCAAGTCAAGCCAAGTTAATCATATTTCGAAAAATGACATCTGTAATATTCCAGACCAGTATGCTACCATCTAGGCTGCTAGGTATTTTTTAGGAAGAAACGATTTTTTCTCTGAAAATACATTAGAAAGATAGGGAAGGGGTAATAGCAACAGTTTTCCATCTAAATTCTGGAGTTTGTATTAGGGATTCTGAAAACGTTTTATTCAGTTTTAAAGTTTTAATACCATATTAAACTATCTAAAAATGGTAACACACATTCAAATGCATTATAATTAAATTTGTAACACATTGGAGACTGACAGATCAATATCTTCTGCTGACAGATTAACCAGTCTTGGATATTTTAGAATAATGTTCTTTTTTACCTATGCATGGATTATGAATTTTGTAGCTTGTCCCTACTGTTCAATAGAAATGAAGGAAAGAAGAAGGAAAGGAGGGGAGGGAAGGAGGAAGAAAAGACAGGAATGAAGAAAAAAGGAAGTAATTAGCTGTGTTCTTGTCTTTTAACCCCAAATGTTATACTTCTATATTATATATGCATTATTACTATATAAATTGCAGAGAAAATTCAGACACACCAGTTTCTTTCTCTTTGTAACAGAATAATTTTGTGCTTAATAACAAATGAGGACATAGAATTCTTTTTTAAATTGTTACTAACTATAGTCACCATGCTATATATAAGATGAGTAAGTCCAGAACTTACTCATTTTATAACTGAAGGTTTCTGAACTTTGATCAATATCTTCCTTTTCCCTCTATCCCCCAGTCTCTGGTAACGATTATTCTACCCTCTGTTACTGTGAAGTTGGCTTTTTTTTTTTTTAACTTTTTATTCCACATATAAGTGAGATCATGCAGTATTTGTCTTTGTGTCTGGCTTATTTCACTAAGGATAATAACCTGCAGTTTCATCCATGTCCACACAAATGGCAGCATTTCCTTCTTTTTAAGACTGAATAATATTCCTGTGTGTGTGTGCGTGTGTGTGTGTGTGTATCACATTTTCTTGGCTACTGTGAATAATGCTGTAGTGAACATGAGAGTGCAGCTATCTGCAGGTAGTGATTCTATTTCCTTTGGATAGAGGACATAGAATTTTCCAGTTCTAATATATAGACAGTTCCGGCAATTACTGTAAGATAATATATGCTTTAAATTTTGATGCTTATGAAAAAGAATCCTATACGTTACATTTTTGAGCTTCATTTATTTATTTAACACAAATTTAATTAATTCCTACCTAGTGCCAGATACTCGTTAGGTGCCTGGCAGAAGGACCTCATGTATCACAGGGCTCTCACAAATAGGTGATGAATATACAATGTGGCATCGTGTAATGATGAATGTTACGAAGAAATAGCAAACAGAGAAGGGGGCTGAAGGACAGCAGCGAGATGTTTTCTAGATAAGGTACCCATGGAGATCTTGGTCAGGGGCTTCTTCTGGACAGAGACCAGGAGGAAGTTGAAGAGGCTATGTCCATATTTGAAGACCATTGTAAAGAACAAACTTTGAGTGTTTTGGAAACAGTAAACAAGTCCATGAGAATGAAATGAATCAGAGGAGGAGGAAGAGTCAGGAAAGAAAGCCTGAGGTCTGCCAGCGTAGCTTCATTATAATGGATGGAATTGCTCCCTCCCCACCACGGGAAGGACTCTGGGCTCTGGAATCAGTGCTGACTGACTCCAGGGCTGGGGCAGGGAAAGTACTGTTAAATCTTGTTGAATCGGAAAGTAAGGAAGTGCTTTAGAAAACAAATGGGGATATTTAAAGAGGAATAGAAGCCACTTTGAAGGGGATTCCACTGGCCAAGTTGAGGAAAATTGGAGCATTAACATTAGTAATTGCAATTGTAAGTGACAACCCATTAAACTGATGCTATACAGATACTCAGTAGAAAAGGAGAGGAGTAGCTGTACTTCACAGAAGAATGCCAACTAATTTAGAAAGGATGATAAACTTGGAAAGTCAGTATTTTACTATGAACCTAGTAATAGTTGCTTCAGCCAGGAATGGATGCTATAGCCATTGTGTAAAACTTTCTAGGGAACTACATATTTACATGTTTTGTGCTATTGATTTTCTTTTGTTTGTGGTTAAAAAAATAGCATAAAGTCTACCTTCTTAACAAATTTTTAAGTGTACAGCACAGCATTGTTAACCATATGCACATTGTTGTAGATTAAATCTCTAGAGCTTTTTCATGTCCTATGACTGAAACTATATTCATTGAACAGCAATTCCCCATTTATCCCCTCCCCTGCCCCAGTCCCTGATGACCACCATTCTACTCTCTGCTTCTAAGAATTTGACTATTTTAGATACCTCATGTACATGGAATCATGCAGTATTTTTCCATCTGTGACTGGCTTACTTCACTTAGCATGATGTCCTCAAATTTCATTCATGTTGTAGCATATAGAAAAATTTCCTTTTTTTTTCTTTTAAAGATTTATTTATTTGAGAGAGCATGTGCACACAGGCACCCACAAGCAGGGTGGGGGAAGAGGCAGATGGAGAGAGAGAGAGACTCTCAAGCAGACAGCTAAGTACACAGCCCAATGTGGGGCTCGATCTCATGACCCTGAGATCATGATCTGAACCAAAATCAAGAGTCAGATGCTGAACTGAATGAGCCACCCAGGTGCCTCAGGATTTCCTTCTTTTTAAAGACTAAAAAAATACTCTATTGTATGTATAATACCATATTTTCTTTATCCATTCATCCACCGAAGGACACTTAAATTGTTTCTACCTTGTGATCATTGTGAATAATGTTGCAGTGAACATGGGAGTGCAAATACCTCTTTCAGATACCCGTTTTCAATTATTTTGAATAAATACCCAGAAGTGGAATTGTTGGATTACATGGGGAGAATAAAGACCCGTCTATATGATTGGCACCTATTTAAAATAATAAAATTATAATTATTTGTGTGTATGTGCGTTAGCAGGAGTACATTGAGTTCATGGATACATACAGCTGTGAAGGAAGACAGTGCTAATAGGAGATGGCATTAGATTATATCATTCCCCAAACTGAATGATTAGTTGTAGAGACTGACCGATCAGGGGGGAATGTTTAGTGTAGCTTGATTTCACCAGAAAGTCTGATGAAATCTCATGATGACATCATGGACAGAGTGGAAAAGATGCTGGAAGGAAGAACATTCACATATCCCATCAACCTAAAGGCTTAGCGAGTAGGAAAATTTCAAAATTAATGAACCTGTCTCAGTCTGGAAGACTGAGAAGTGTTTACCCTGGTGCATTCACCAATGCTGAATGTCCTTGAAAGTGTTTTAAAATGACAGATTGCACAGTGGTTTTAACAGTAACCAACAGGGAAAATACTTGGGGGGGGGGGGGGGCATTGTGGTGCCAAGAACTGTGAAGGGTCTGAAATTTTACCCTATACTTAGAAGCTATCAAGTTAGTCTGCCACATTTTCATGGATGCTGGCAATAGATAGCCTACTTCTGGGTCAGAGACAAAGGACTTAATTACCCACAGTGCAGCGGGAGGCATGAACTTCATGATTGCATTCGCTCCTCTTGTTCCCCAAGTTCCATTGGATTGATAAGGAGTGGCCCCAGTGAATGATGCACACATAATAGGTCTGTGTCACAGCTGAGGAACCAGAATCCTTTATAGGAGACTGTCAATAAACCTTTGCCCCAA
The DNA here is from genome assembly GCF_004348235.1 of Phoca vitulina. NCBI lineage: Eukaryota > Metazoa > Chordata > Mammalia > Carnivora > Phocidae > Phoca > Phoca vitulina. The sequence continues at coordinate 8,788,724 of NW_022589738.1, read as the reverse complement.
GGGAGATACTATCTTCACGGTCCTGGAGAGCTAACAAATCTGTCCTCTGACCAAGGAGTGAGACACTGCTTCTGTCATCAAAGGCTGTTTGCTTATACAAACCTCCTTGAAAAGAGTCTAGAGCAAAAGCTCTCAGTGCCTCTGCTCAAAAGGCATGTAGAAATGTGAGAGATCCATGGAAAATTGTTTCCCAACAGGTGGCGCTGCCATCAGTCATTCATGAATGTGCACAGATTGTTCCAAATGATCTTGCCCTGAAGGACACCTTCTCAACTTTGCTGGGCCAGAAGAGGGGATGTGACAGCTGGCCCTTGCTTTCAGGAGCACTCATCTAAAAATGATGAGCCTTAAATCCTGCACGTTACCTCCCAAGCCCTCACAAAACCCCTCACAAAACTTGCAATGTCCATGCCCCTCATGTCTACAGATTCCTCATTCTGCACCAGTAAGAACAAGAAAAGGAGAAGAGGAAGGATTTTGAGGTAGAGTCTTTTTATTGTCTAGTGGTTTTAGGGACTTCCTTCCAGGACTTCATCTGGCTTCAAAGATGAAGCTGGGGTTTGCCACATGGAGTCCCACATCGGGCAACTTTCAGGAGAAGGGAGAGAAATGACCCCCTTCTCTGCCCGAGGGGTCTGGGGTGACAGGGTGTGAGACCACGAGGTCAGATAACCATCACATCAGCCACTGTCCCTTCTTACTGGGTTGAACCTTGGGTTTACCCAGTTAGAGCCTTTTCCTGGCCCCTTATCTGTGCAGGGAGGTAGCAGAGGCAGCACCGTCATGAGCACGGTCTCCTCAGAATAGCTTGGAAATCAGCCCCCACTACGATCAACAACAGCCAGATGTGCCTTGGTAAGACGTGCAACAGATCAGAATCGGAGGGAATTCAGGGTTCGAAATAAATATGCCATCCTTAAGATAGTAGTTTATAAAGAAGTATCCAACCTACTTTTTGATTTCTGGTTCAATGGGAATTCCTAACTATTTGCCCCCTGCCTAAGGGGCAATTAGCATGTTTAAGACCCTGTCATTTTCCTACTTACAGAGGATTCACGTACAAAAAAGTGGCCCCCCAAAAAAGGCTATTTGGTCCCGGGTAGTACTTTTGGGCCTTAAAAAACTTTGTGTTTATCATTATAAAGTATTAACAAACAAGAAAACACTTTATTTTTTACCTTTTAATAGAGTATAACATCAAGGATTTAGCTGAAAGTTTTCTGTCTTTCTTTGTCACTATCCTCAGGGAGGAAATGCTTAAAATTTTCCTTGTATCCTAAAGGGCAGACAGGGATACGGTTTCATTGTCAAGTCAGAAATCATTCTCTGAAGAAAGATACTTATGCATCTGGTGGTGTCACTCTTTTAAATTAGCTCTTATGCAACATAACAATAAAAAAAAAATAAATTAGCTCTTATGCTTAGATACAAGCTAGGTAAGTTCTAGTGTGGCCAATTTCTGGAAGGTTGTACTTTTGAAAGGCAAGTAGGATGTTTTAAGATTTTTTTTTTCTTAACTAATACATGTCTTGACTTCTTATTTGTACATGCTGCCTTCGGAAGGGCAAGATCTCTTTTCAGAAGATGAATGGTCTTCATAATAAATCAGTTAATCTTGTTTAATATCTGTTTTACACATCAAGATGGAATATATATCTCAGTTACCAAAGAGAGACTAGAGCTGAACACTCACTGAACTTCAAATTATGAGCACCCTGGATTTATGTGAATTCTTAGAAGCCTACATCCCATAGCTTCTGAAAGTATTCATCTTTGCAAATAAGTCCTCACTCCTGTCCATGCTTCATGTCATCCCTGTGTTGGGGAAGAGGGAAATGGAGAAAACTGGATAGAATAATGTCCTCAATTTTTTTGCCACATAACAAATTTAGGAATAGATGATTGAACTGAAACAGATTTCCTGGGTGGTTTTGAGCAACTCCTGGACAGTTTATTGCTCCCATCTACCAGCATCAACCAAGCTGTCAAATTGAATTTGGGCCATAAGGTTGGGATTTAGCAATATTTTGTCACCAATCCTAGATCTAAATAAACTGTGTAGTTGGGAATATTGACTAATTTTTCTGTAAAAAGGTAGGAAGTCTTTACCCCAAAGGCACAGAGCAGAGATTAACAGACTCAGTCTGTGTAAGAAACCCTGGTTTATGGCTACTCAACATTTGCTGAAATGCTGACCTACTTTCCACATGACATAATAGTATGATAAAGGCAAATTAAACTTCAATTTGAAATGAAATGGCAAGAATGTATTAAAAATCTCTCATATGATTTTTTTTTTGCTTGTTTCTTCCATTGTTCTGTTTTTTGTTTTAACATATGAACTTAATAGCTGAACGAGTTTCAACGAAGATATAGATTTCCTTTGCTTAGCTGAAATCCGTGTTAAGGGCCCATATTAGCTCTATTTTCTGTGCCGGCTGACAAGTTTACAACTCACAATATCTGTCCTGTATTATTCCTTTTCTAAAAAGTCATCTGACATCAGTTAAGGGGCAGGAAACTTGGGGTGCCAAGACTTGTGCATATTTATCCCAGTGAATCTTTTCAGAAAACCCTTTGAGAACATTTTGCTCTTGTTCAAGAGGGTGATGACTTGCCCAAGGTCACGTAGTCATTCCATGTGAGAATCTGGATTCTCGCCTGAGTTGAGTTGCCTCTAAAGCCTGTTCTCTTTCCACTTGCTCCATCTTCCAAACTGTCTTTGCTCCTATCTTATTATCTGAGCTGTCTCTTGGTTCACGATGCTCAACCATGGTTTCTGTTCAGAAAAGACATAAAGAGCTATTCAAAAAGGAGGTCTTCAAACCACATTTCTTTTGTGTCTCTTTAAACTTAACATATTGTAATCCATCTTTAATCGTATATCTTTTCCTCAAATTATGTTTTTAAAATTTAAACCTCGACGTGCCATCCTGATAAAAAAATGAAGAGATGGTTATTAGATTTTATTCAGATTCAATAAATTAAATATAAGTGCATTTGCCTTAAATAATGCATTCTTATTTAATACTAAAATGCTACAGCAATGGTGAAGTTACCTAGCTTGATAGGAGCAGCTAAAAAAAAAAAAACAAAAACAAAAGCAAAAACCAAATCAAAAGGTATAATCTCTTTCAGGTGCAGCTCTCTGATCTTGTTCATCAGCCCATATTACTCTCTTCTCTCTTTCTTGGGGTGGGGGGAGCAGAGGAGACATTAGGGGGAATCAATAGGTGTTACAGGGTGTTCTGCAACGGAACCGACACTTGGTGCTTCATTTACTGAAGGGTGAAAAATTGACTGCAGGGATAGAGGAGGATTGCACGATGTGGTCTAAATTAGATCCAAACACTTTCTAATCCTTGAGAATCTCATTAACCAGGCTAGTATGGAGTAAATATTTATTGAGCACCTACTGGGGAGAGGTTGTAGGTGGGTACTGGGTTGACAAGATTAGTTTCTACACCTGAAGATCTAATGATCTAGCGAGAGCTAGCCACGGTAATAGGTATAAACATTAATGAATCTTGTGATGAAAGCTTGTTCCTTCAAGCTCAGGGCTCACACAGCTGAGCTTTAAAGACAGATCTAGCAGAGAAAGGAAATGGAGAGGCAAAAAGGTCAAATCCATGTGAGAAAAAAGTCACTAAATGGGAAAAAATAAAAGTGACTAATAACTAATATATCACTCTTGGGGTTTCCCTAAGCAGGGAATCGATCTGATGTCTTTGATTTTCAATTTTATCCTAATGCTGTATATTTCCTAAACATTGCTGTCAACCCATGACTTACCAGTGGTCCCACTGCACGCCTCTGGATCAGAATCTGAAAGGAGTCAGGGAAGCTCCAGTATGACCAGTTCCCCTCGGTGGTTTTACAGAAAGTTGAGGAGACATTGCTGTAGCTGGTGCCTGAAACACCACCATTGGAGTTTCTCTCTTTGGTTGAGCAACAGATCTCAAACTTTAGTTGGCACAAAAGAACCTGAATCTCCACTATTTGAACCTAATCCTTTTAGTTGGACAGATCCTCCCAAAGATTAGGGAACATTCTTGCTAAGAACGTTAAGCTTCCTGCAGCCCACCCTCAAAGAGTTTCATTGCGTGGGCCTGCCGTGAAGCCCATTGATCTTCATTTGACTAACATGTTAAGATTCTGATAGGGGCGCCTGGGTGGCTCTGTCGGTTGAGCGTCAGACTCTTGGTTTTGGCTCAGGTGTGATCTCATGGGTCGTGGGATTGAGCCCAGGGTTGGGCTTTGCGTGCTCAGCGGGGAATCTGCCTGAAGATTCTTTCCCTCTGCCCCTCCTCCCAGCCGCATGGGCTCTCTGTCTCCCTTTCTCTCTCTCTCTCTCTCTCTGAAAAATAAATCTTTTTTTTTTTTAAGAGAGATTCTGATGAAGTTCATCCTTAGAAGGTACTTGGAGAAGTACTGATTTAATTGGGACTTAATCCTCTTGAGAACAAACACATTTAACTCTTACATGCTTTGGGGTAAAGAAGGATTTGAGAATTGGATTTAATTCCAGGCCATAAATCCACTAGAATATAAACTCTGAGAGGACAGGAATATTTTTTTATTCTGTTTTGTTCCTGGATGTATTGCCAGCACCTGGAAGAGTGGCTTCCACGTTTCAGATGCGCACAAGCTATTTGTTGACTGACTGAATGAATTCCAGGTGTAAAGATGTCCTGTCTCTCACTCTTGCATTCCTCCCCTATCTCCAGACACTGTGTTACAACCAGAAAGCACCAGCAAAGTGAATTGACGGAGAGCAGGAGGGTGGTGGCAAGGGTAGAGGGGATAACTGAAGCACATCGGAACTTGAGAAGGGAGAAGAAAGGGTCGATAAAGAGAGGCCAGGATGGATAGAGTTACCCACAACTCTGCTAACCTCACAGACTATCAGGGGGGTCCTAGTCTTGGACATCCATCACCTGTTTGGCCCCAGAGGCTTTGGGTTGCCCCCAATGAGCGAAGGAATCCCAGAGGGCAAGGTGAGGTGCTATAGGAAGTGTACATGAAGCAAAATTGTAGCTTTCTCCTCCCCTTCTCCCCTCATTTTCTCATTTGGATCATCAGCAGGTGGGTGCAGCCATGACATCAAATGAGTTGGGTTCACTACTCCTCCTGCCCCCCGTTCTTTTCAGCCTTCTATGGGATCCTGTGTCCCTTTATTCAGTGCCCAAGTGTTCACTTGCTTATATGTTAGGGAAAGAGAAACTAAGTGTTAGTGACCTCACCAATCAAGAAAAAAAAAAAAAGCCAGCCTGTGGTATGCAGCTCTTAACCCTTCTGCAAGGGTTGCTGCCAGCAAGGAATGACTCCAAGGGGTTAGAATTATCCCCTGCAGAGACACCATCTGTTCCTGCTTTAGCTCTGGGTGTGAGCATTGTTAAGGGGACACAATAATGGCTCCTCCCAGCTGTTCCTGGATCTGGGACTGTATCCTTTGAGAGCTGCGTATTTTCAGGGGCCGGGGGCATAGAGATGTTAAGAATGAGAATTAGATCTAACAAATGGAATATATAGCAGTGTGTGCTGTAATCACAGGAGATGTTTTTCCCCTAGTAAGTGCCATGTACAGGATGAGGAGTAAAAAAAAAAGAAAAAGAATGGAATAAATTCAATAAATCATGGTTATGGAGCTCTATTCTGGTGCTTTCTGAATGTATTGACTCTAAGATTGCACACATGTTTTCTTAGGGATCTTCCACAACCGGGACTGGGCTTGCTCTTGGAATGTGTAGGATGCCAGCAAGTTTCCCTTTGTTCTACAGAGATCTGCACTGTGTGTGAGGCTCTTTAGGGCATAAAAAGCCTTATGTTAAAGCTAGTACAGTGTTTCTTTTAAACTATGAAAGAAGAGTTTTGAGGAAACTAGCTTTGTTGGTGACATAGGGAACACAGCTAGCTCTAATTTTCAAAACAGGGTTTGATTCTCCATCTTGGAGGGGCATGTGGGTGGCTCAGTGGGTTAAGTGTCTGCCTTCAGCTCAGGTCATGATCTCAGGGTCCTGGGATTGAGCCCCGCGTCCAGCTCTCTGCCCAACAGGGAGTCTGCTTCTCCCTATCTCTCTGCCCCTCCACCTGCTTGTGTGTGTGCTCTCTCTCTCTAGCTCTCTCAAATAAATAAATAAAATCTTAAAAAAAAAAAGCTACCTTGGAGAAACCACTTTAGAACAGTGGTATCCTATGTAGAGCACTTGATAGTTTACCAGACATCTTCACACATGTTTTGAACCCCACAATGAACTTGAAAGACTAGATTTACTATTCTACTTTTTATAATAGAAAAGGGAGGCTCAGAGATTTTAAAGAAATTTCCAGCAAGTGGCAAAGCAGACAACAAATATTAATTATACTCCAAATCCTATACTTTTCTCCCAATAGCAGCTATTGACTCTCACAATGCATGAGGAATAAAATCCCAAATTTGGAGCAAGAGGTTTGGATGGAATGTGCTGGAGTCTTGCTCATGCCGGCATTTGGATGCCATGACAAATCAGGAGGTCACTCAGGTTGTGTGATTTAAAGCAGTGGTTTTCAAGGTGTGATCCCTGGATCATCAGCAGCACAACATCACTGGGAACTTGTTAGAAATGCAGAGTCCCCGGCCCCAGCCCAAACCTACTGAATCAGAAAATCTGGGGGTAAAACCCAGAAATCTGTTATAGCCAGTACTGCAGGTAATTCTGATGCATGGTATTATTTGAGAAACTCTGATTTAACAGATATAATCTCACAAAGTTCCTTTCCCATCCCTTTACGCTACAGTTCAACCTTTAGTATGAAAGCCTTTTTTTGATATATAATAAGCACTTTCTTGACATTTACTGCATCAGGAAGGTTTTCTCTAAAACAGTCCATGAGAAACAGGCACAAATGCAGCGAGAGTTTGGATAGCTGGGGAGGATAAAGGGAAAAATTATGGGTTGAGAGCATAGGATTATTCCGGAAGGCTGTTGGGCACCTCAGGTCTTAGGACTTGAGATTTGAGAAGAGAAAGCAAGAAAGGAAATGAAGAAAGGACTGAATTTACATTTTCTAAATTTATGCTTTCTAGTTGTGTCTAAGACTAGTTCTGGCACAATCAGTTACTTTTCTGGAAGTGGCATTGTCTTTTTAAATTGATGATTCCAGCCCATTGGTTCAACTAAGCGATCGATAGCAATCTACTAAGTTTAAAAACAAAAGCAAAAATAGTGAGTGACTCTTTTGGTAGAAATCATCCTTACCAAGGAAGGGACTATCCCTCCTTTAGCTCTGGAGAGGACCCCGGTAATGCAGAAGAGGTGTTTGTCCAGTGGAATGTGTTGGGGTCGGCTCCTACGAAGTCTACAAATGTAGCCCTCGGGGAGACTTTGTGGCCTTGGGGGTACCAATAGTGGAGAGAAAGGTAACCGCCAAGATTTGATTTCTCCTCCAGAAGTTCATCTTACACGAAGTGAGCATGAACCCTTTCATGGACTTTTTCTAGTCCTCAGCTTGTCCCTTGAGTGTTTGCCATACAATTTAATAGTAACAACCAAAAGGTTTACTGGATAGAAATCACAAGGATGCTTTTTCTTTTTTTTTTTTTGTCCATTAAAAAACATTAGAAGAGAAATGCCATGTTCCTACATAGCAGTGAAAGCCCTTTTCCTGTTCACTTTGATCTACATGTGGGTCAGGGTAGGAGACTGACTAACGTGGAACTTTTCACTATGTTGGGAGGTAGCCCCTGCTCCTGAATCTTAGATGAAAGAAAAGTAGGTCCCTTGCTAGACCTTTTGAGTCTTTAATGCCAAATGTGGGTCACTTACATAAGTAAACTTTATCTGATACTATAGAGGTTTTCATTTTATATGTCCAAGAGAAAACTGTAAAGCCCTTGGTATAAAAAAGTTATTAATTTCTTTTTTTAAAGATGTATTTATTTTAGAGAGAGAGCACAAGCGAGCAGGGAGGAGGGATAGAGGGAGAGGGAGAGAGAGAATCTCAAGCAGATTCCCTGCTGAGTGTGGAGCCTGACCTGGGTCTCGATCTCACCACCCTGAGATCTGACCTGAGCTGAAATCAAGAGTTGGACATTAAACCAACTGAGCCACCCAGGGGCCCCAGAAGTTATTAATTTCTTACAGATATGTGCACAAACATTTGGAGATTCATTTGCCTTGGATGAAGTATACTTAATTTCAGAAGCAGACTTCACTCCTTTCTAGAGCAGGAGATCGTAACTCACAACATTGTCATCTGGCAACGCTCCCCACCTCTCTGCTTTTTTTGTTGTTGTTGTCTTGGCCACATGTATATATTTGTGATCATACATATCACTGAGCTTGTCACACAAGGCCTCTCCAGCCCACCTTTTCAGATCCATTGTTTGATGTTTACTCTGAGACCCATTTTCCTATAGTTCAGACTTATTTTTTAACAGCTTTATTAAGATATCATTAACATATAAAACTAAACATATTTAAGATGTATATGTGATGTTTTGATATGCATAGTCATTGTGAAATGATCACCGCAATCAAGTTAGCGGACATATCCATTACCTCTAAATAGTGACCATTTGTGTGTGTGTGTTTGTGTGTGTGTGTGTGTGTGTGTGTTAAGATTTAAGAGCTGTCCTCTTAAAAAATTACAAGTATACAAAACAGTGTTGTTAACTATCATCACCATTGCTGTACATTCGATCTCCCCAGCAAGGCAGGATGTCAAACTCTCAATCACAAAGTTTTAAAAATGATTTGGATATCAATCCTTGGGGAAAGAAATATTAGATTTAAGTAACAACAAAAAGGAAACCTCTGCTCCTTTGAACCTCATACCAGTCATCTGTGACATTATGACTTCCGTCATCCACTCCCCTCCTTGTCCTGCTCAATCACAGAGACTTTTCCATCTGGCTCCTCTGTTTATTCTGTTTATGTTCCATCCCAGCTACTCCATCATCCTTGATGATGTAAACATCTGTATAAGTAACTTTTTCTGTGTTCCAGCTTCCTGCTTCCATAGCACCCACCCCTTATCCCTGCCACCCCCCCCACCCCCACCCAAGAGGTTCACTAGGGACCAAACTCCAGTGCAGAGAGGAAGTAATGCTTATGCAAACTCAGCCTAAAATTCTGTGGGGTACTTGCTTATTTGTTGTTTCATTTGCGAGCTGTCATGTCTCCAAGTTGATTGATAATGAGAATGTGTTTTCTGAGTCATTGAGATTCTAGAAAATCAACTGCTTGTCAGAAAATCAACTCTTGGACCCAGCGATGGACCACATATTTTCTGTGGTCTTCCTACCGACTGGACTGTGCTGTGAATCACGAGGTTGGGATGGTTTTCTGGTTTTGTTCCAGCCAAGGTTTACTTCATTATTTCTTTAGAGAAGGTGATTGAGAGTTGTTTCTAATTGGTTTCATTATAGAACAGATCCCTGAAAAAGATTTAACTTCCTATGGTTTGGATTTTACAGCCTGTTATTACAAAGGTTGTCACCAAAGCCAGCTGTTGAACAGAAATTAGCACAGGGGTGTTCAGACAACAGAATGGAATAAGAAATGCATTTACAAGCCCCTGGTGGGGAGATGGTGTCCAATCTGGTCAAAGTAACCCAATGCCCTACGCTAAGCTATTAATTGAACACTTATAGGTGCCAGGCATAAATTACATATTTTTAATCCTCCCTCTGTAATGTATGTCATCTTGTTTTGTCTATTTGTCAGTGGATAAAACTAAGACAGTAAATAGCTGGCCTGAAATGGTAGGGCTAAGACTCAAATCCAGGTCTGCCTGAATCCCAAACTGGTGGTTTTAACCACCCTACTCTATTTTAGTACATGATGCTACTCCCACTCTGAGCTTCCCTCTTGAACCCCGCAGACCCCCATGATCATTGAGAAAGCATCTACATCTGATCCATCTTTGTGTATCTAGCATTGCTTCACTTGATGATCTGTGTACAATAGGTGCTCAATATTTGATTGTCAAATGCACAAATAGGTACATTTTTATAAAACAGATCTGCCTCAGGTCCTGATATTTGCAGAAGACTTGTACATAAAGTGGAAAAAATAGTAAGAACAAAGTCTCTTTCCTTATGTCAGTAATATTTTAATAGGTGCCATGAAAAGGGAAATCATTACTTCAGCCAAGGGTAAGAGTGTTATTTTGGTTTTTGAGGAGAATGTGCTAGCTGAATGACAGGCTACAGCCCTCCCCGTGCCTCTCCCACCTTACACTGGCCCCCTGGGGGGGGTGGTTGGGGATGCACCTCTCTGTCCTTCGACCTTTGGCTTGGCCCGCCTGCTTGCTTTGGCCTATGGCATATGGGTAGTAGTGACTGAGAGTCAGTTCTCCATCTAGACCCTACAAGGCCTCTTGTGTTTCTGCTTGCCTTCTTGCACCCTAGACATCAGCATGAGTAGAGCTCTTGCCAGGGGCTGCACCTTCAGCCGGGGCCCAGAATGAGACTTGTAGGGTAGAGCTGGGTCGGGCCAGCCTATACTGTCTGATTCTGACTTGTGTGAGTCATTCCATCCAAGTGCAGACCAGTGAAAGAAAAATTTCTGTTACAGCTACTGAGTGTTGTGGCATATCTAATGAATACAGCAGATGTTCCCATTGTTTTCACAGTTAACTGCCAGAGGCTCTAATTCAACAATATGCTATAATAACAGTTAATGATTTTTGCTCACTAGCTCCTACCCTTTAATTTTCTAAAGAGAGTCAAACCTTGGAAAATGGCCCAGGGCTGAGAAGCTAGGACAGAGTCAACCAATTGAACAGCCAGGGACATTCCCCGATCTGTCAAGCAGAGTAGCCTCCCAGGGCTAACTCCTTAATGTAGAGAAGAGATCAGTTTTAGCAAGTTAGGCTTGGGTGTTTATTAGAAAATTTCTAATATTGTCTGCAATTAACTTTATTTAAAATGTGGTATGTATAATATATATATGTGTGTGTGGCTTTCAGTCTACACCCTGGAGCTCATTAGTGAACATTTAAAGCTCCTAATCAAGGGTACACACGACTGGGCCTAGTTACTTGGTATTTCAGAGTCTATATTCAGAAATCCAGGCTCCACTAGCACCCTTCAACTATCTTTATCTCTGATTAGCACCAGATGGTTTGTTAATGAGTATAATGTAAAGAATGATTTTAATTGCTGACTTGAGTGGTTTTAACATATGTGCAGTAGGTAGAAATATTGTCTATATTTCTGCCTTGCTTGAACTGGGATAAGAGGTCTAGAGAGGCCAGGACCTTTAAGGGTGGTGCTCCATGTCGATGACTATGCCTGATGCTTGTGTGCAGTCACTTCTGGAGGATTCTGTATAGTGCCATGTCTGCCTTGCATAAAGATTTGAAGCAAAATGTTGACTGACATGCCTAAAACAACAAAATTATGACTACTTTCTTACAAATACGGTATGTGTAACAGAATACTATCCATGACTTAAAACCTGTCATTGGTGGTAAATGTCTTGAGAACAGAGTCCTGGAGACACTTTTCTATCTCTGATTGTTGGAGATTATCAATCTCTACTAAGATAACCTAATAAGTAAAACCAAATTGCCTTAGCTCAGTTACAATAGCTTCTTAAAAAGATTGAGTTAAAAGTTAATCGTAAGTGGAATGAATAAGTAAAGGGCAGTGTATTCCTTTAATGAAATTCTATTTAGCAATATAAGAACATTACTATATGCAAGAATAAGGGTTATTCTCAAAAACCTTATGTTGAGCTGTACATTTCACGTTAGAGCATTTGCTGTATATGTATTCTATCCCAAATAAAAAATTACTCACCATAAGAAAGATACCAAGATGACCAGCAGATCCCTGGCATGTCCTACCTATTCGCAACTGTGATCCTTGTTCAGAAATTCTCCCTTTCAATCAAATTCTACAGTCCAGGCTGCCACCTTCTCATTTTTCCATTCATTTTGAAGCTCCCACGGACTTGATTTATTCATCTAATAGGACAAATAATTGCACGATAGGAAGGGCCACTCTTTTGTATAAATCCAAGGGTGCTTTCTATTTGCAACAACAGATGGCATTTCCCTCCATGACCATCCTGGAGCTGTCTCAGAGAGGTGAAGTGGCTTGGCTAAAGTCACGTGAACAGCTTAACCACATCCCCTGACTGGAAGCTAGAACTCTTTCTACTTACAATATATTATACGATGAAATTTTCATACAGTTTCAGATTTTGGGTTGTTTGAGGTAGAGTGATGCCTTACATAAATTCAGTTTATTAAAAATGAGTAATAGCTTTGTGGATGTGTATTTTTTCAAGGATTTGAGGATTATATGTGAAATGAAATGTTTTGGAAGGTTTAGCTTTGACTTTAAATTCTAAAATGCGCTATTAAATCGTGAAAAAGTAAATCTTAATAAATAGTGTATAAACTACGATTTTAATTATAATTGATACTTTTGAGCAGTTTATTCTACTCCTCCCAGACTTAACTTTTATTTTTTTATAACCTTTCTAGTGTAGTCTACATTTATATGAACTTTAGAACTCTGAGGTTTCTTCCTTCAATATCCTTCTCATTAGTATTTCAAGACAGGCTTGCAGAGCCCCGGCCTGGGTCAAAATGAAGTGAATATTGACACTAATATTGTATGCTTTGGCCTGTGTCAATCAGCTTTACCAAAGCTTAAGGGAGATAAAGAGTATCTGGAGGGAATACAGACCAGAAAAACAAAGATGAATAATATGTCTAAAGTGCAGAAAGTTTAAAGAAATTAAAATGATGTACTCTGAAGAAGAGAGGCTGAATTCAGAATTCTTCAGATTTGGTTTTATTTAAATAGGATTCTTCAAGGGATGTTTTGTAATCCTCATAGATTGTACAAGTTACTTTTTCAAGTTTTTATTTTGAAATAATTTTAGGCTTAGAGAGCCGTTGAAAAAGCACAGAACTCTCCTACACACTTCACTTGGTTTCCCCCAGTGATAACATCCCACATAACCGTAATGATTGTCAAAAGTAAGAAATTAACATAGGTGTAATACAACTAAGTAAAGTACACACCTTGTTTGTATTTCACTAGTCTTTCCGCTAATGTCCTGTTTTCTTTTGCAGGATCTAATGTAGGGTCTCACGCTGATGACCTTGAGTAATCCTGTTTCCAATCTCTGATAGCTCTTCAGTTTTTCCTTGTCTTTTGTGACTTTGACACATAAAACTAACCATTGCAGGGTCAGAGTCTAACACTCATTATTTATATTGTGCCAAATTGTTCCAGATTTGGCTACTGGGAGCGCTTTCTGATTGCTCTGTATTTTTGACATGCCCCAATCTACTTTTTTAGCACGTCCCATCCTTGTGATAATCCCAGAAGGTCTATGCTTGACTTACATTTTCCCTTCCCCAGCCCTCGACCAGCCATTTCTTCAAGGAGCCCTCATTCCAGTCATTAAAGAATGGATTTAGAAACAGGGACCTGGGAACTAGGTGTGCTCATTGGCTTCTGAGGGGTCACTGCTTCTATGCTGTCTCTCATTGGGTAAAGCTGGGTCATGTGTGTTTGCCTAGAAACCCATATATACTCTCATATCGGTGCTCATTTCCATACCTAACTATCCATCCATGAATTTAAAAGGAGACCATCACCACCTCTAATCCCACAGCACATGGTTCATTCTAGCATGATATTCTCTCTTTCTGACTGAGAAGTCGACTCTAATTGTCTGTAATAGATGTACTTATTTGTTCACAGCTGGTATACATGTAGAGTCATTTCAGAATCGCTAACCTACATCCCTGAATTCATCAACTAAAGTACAGTGTTTCTGTGCCAATTGTTTCGGTCTTTAGTCTCAAAGTATCCAGTAAAGTTACATGGCGCAGCTTATTTTTTTCATCATCTCGTCACTCTAGTCACAGCACTTAGTTGCATGACAGAGAGATTCATTATCATTGTCCACACTCCATTTTGCTTTCCTGTAATACCCTAGTTATTTTAAGTTTACATATGGAAATTCACTCTTCGTGGCATAGAGTTCCATGAGTTTGGACATAGGATTAGTGTATTCACAATGCAGGACAGTTCCATCACCTCAAAAATATCACTTGTTACGCTCAGGCGAAATAGGTGAAGAGGATTCAGAGGTGTGAACTTCCAGTTATAAAATAAATAAATGACAGAGATTAAAAGTAGAGCATAAGGAATACAGTCAGTAATATTATAATCATGTTGTATGGTGACAGATGGTAACTGCACTTAAGGTGAGCATTGGGTAATGTACAGAATTGTTGAATCACTATGTTGCACAGCTGAGACTAACATAACATTGTATGTCAACTGTATTTCAATAATGAGAAAATTTTTTGAAAACCCTCTCTCCACCCCCACGAAACTGGCAACCACTTCTCTGTTTTCAGTCCCTACAATGTTTCCTTTTCCAACATGTTATATACATGGAAAAATACATTATGTGGCATTTTAGGTCTGGCTTTTTGCATTACTTCATTCTTCCTTAAGGTATCTGCCCATTCTATTTCAGAGAAGATCTCTTTTCCTGCATATATTTTAGAACAAAAAGTCATAATCCTCAATTTTTTGATTCCTTACAGAAAAACATCTTCAGAGATAGACAATTTTCCAAAATTTTCTACATATCTATTTTTCCTTAAGCTGTAGTATCTTTTGTATTAGATTCATTGTATTCATTTTATATTTTTGTTTTGTTTTCTTAACCTTGAATCGGTAGAAACTCATTCATTCCTTGATTTTCTCACCTGACACAAAAAACAATGGCTCACTGGTTCTACACTTTTAACAATTTCAGTTTCTGAGACCTAAACCTGAAGGTCAGGTTGAGATGCATGCCACCTGGGTCAATGTGAAATGTCCAGAAAGGGGATATTTGGTGAGAGAAATCAGACACTTAGTGAGATTATGCTTGAGAGAAACTGGATCTTTTCCTGCTTTGAATTTTAAGTTCCACACATCAGCGAGTGACTCAGATGCAGTTTGAAATTGTGTTTTAAAAAGTGAAGTATTTGAAATATTACACTAGGTAGCATGTACTATTCCCAGAACTTACCTTGTATCTTCCCTTGTTTACAAAGCTGCCTCTTAGGCAACCAAACATATTTGTATGCAAATGATCACCTCTAGTTATTCTGTATTTCATTCTGAATTATATATTAGGATGTATAATTTTTGAATAAATCAAGAATAGGTCATTTAAGAGTACATTTGATTATTGATTTTAGATTGATCTTTTTTAATATAGAGTTTATAGCTATGAATTGCCCTCTGAGCCCTGCTTTCCCTGAATCCCATATGTTTTTTAATGCTGTGTTTTTATTTTTATTTATCCCAAAGTATTATCTAGTTTTACTTGTAATTTTTTGATCTATTAATTGCTTAAGTGTGTTTCATTTACACACATTTGTGAATTTTCCAGTTTTCCTTTTATTATTGGTTGCTAGTTTTGTTCCATTGTGTCCAGAGAAGATACTTTCTATTATTTCAATTTTTAAAATTTATTGAGACTTGTTTTGTGGCCTAGCATGTGGCCTATCCTGTGGAATGTTCCACGTTGGCACTTGAGAGCAAAGTGTATTCTGTTGTTGGGTGGAATATTCTTTGTAGGTCAGTTAGGTCTAATTGTTGTGTGGAGTCATTTGCAGTCTCGATTTCTTTACTGGTCTTCTGTCTAGTTCTATAAATTAGTGAAAGTGGGATAGTGAGGTCTTCATTTATTATTTTAGACCTGTTTGTTTTTCCCTTCAGTTCTGTCAGGTTTTGCTTCATAGACTTTGAGACTACATTGTTACATATGCATATACTTAGAGTTGTATTTTTTTTTTTTTGAAGGATTGACTCTTGTCAGTATATAAAATGCACTTCTTTGACTCTTGTAACAATTTTTATCTTCAATTTACTTGTCTCGATAATTTATTTTCCTTTTGATTTCTTCTCTGACTCCTTGGTTGTTCAGAAGTGTGTTGTTTAATTCATACATATTTCTTAATTTCAAATTTCTTAATTTTTCTTAATTTTTCAGCTTTCCTTGTCTTAGGGGTCTAGTTTCATACTATTGTGGCAGGAATAAATAACTGATGTGATTTTCAGTCTTCTTAAATTTGTTAAGACATGTTTTGTGACCTAACATATAATCTGTCCTGCAGGATGTTCTGTGTATGCATATGTGCAGTTGAGAAGTGTGTGTATTGTGCTGCTGTAGATAGAATGTTCTGTGTATGTCTGTTAGGTCCATCTGGTCTAAAGTATAGTTCAAGTCCATTATTTCCTCATTGATTTTTCTGTCTGGATGATCTATCCATCGTTGAAAGTGGGGTATGAAGTCACCTACTATTATTGCACTGCTTTTTATTTCTGCCTTGAAATCTGCTAATAATTGTCTAATATATTTAGGTGCTCTGATATTATGTGCTGATACATTTACATTATATCCTCCTGTGATGATCTTTATCTCTTGTTACAGCTTTTGATTTAAAGTCTCTTTTGCCTGATATAAATAGAACTACCCTTGCTGTCCTTTGGTTTCTATTTGCCTGGAATATCTTTTGCCATCCCTTCACTTTAAGCCCATGAATGTCTTTAAAGCTTAAGTGAGTCTCTTATAGGCGGCTTGTAGTGGCAGTCTTGTTTTCCTTCCTTCCTTCCTTCCTTCCTTCCTTCCTTCCTTCCTTCCTTCCTTCCTTCCTTCCAGCCACTCTTTCAATGGGAGAATTTAAACCATTACATTAAATATCGATAGGTAAGACATTACTATCATCATTTTGGTGATTGCTTTCTGATTGTTTTATAGTTTCTTTTATTTCCATTCTCTTAACTCTTTTTTTTTGTGTGTGAGTCGATTTTTGTAGTGGTGAGCTTTGATTCTTTTCTCTCTACCATTTGTGTATCTATTGTAGGGTTTTGCTTTGTGATTATACATCTTATTTTTTTTAAGATTTAATTATTTGAGAGCGAGAGTGTGTGAGTTGGGGGGACAGGCAGGCAGAGAGGGAGAGAACCTTAAGCAGACTCTCCGACAAGCTTTGGAGCCTGATGGGGGCTCAATCCCAAGACCCTGAGACCATGACCTGGGCCGAAATCAAGAGCCAGATGCCCAACCGACTGAGCCATCCAGGCACCCCTGATTATATACATCTTATAATAGT
Organism: Phoca vitulina; assembly: GCF_004348235.1. Taxonomy (NCBI): domain Eukaryota; kingdom Metazoa; phylum Chordata; class Mammalia; order Carnivora; family Phocidae; genus Phoca; species Phoca vitulina. The sequence goes on along the minus strand of NW_022589738.1, from coordinate 8,771,588 downwards.
CTCTCTTAAGCTGATAACAACTTAACTTCAACTGCATAAGACATTTGTACACATTTTGTGCTTCCCCACACACATTTCATATTGTGTTGTCATAATTTACAGCTTTTTATATTGTGTATCCGTTAACAAAATACAGCTGTAGTTATTTTTAGCTATTTTTACCTTTTTTCTTTCGACCTAAATGCTAGAGTTCAAAGTGATTTAAACACCACCATTTCAGCATTACAGTATTTTGAATTTGACTGTTTACCTTGACCAGTGAATTTTATATTTTTACATGTTTTCGTGTTGCTAATTAACATCCTTTCATTTCAGTTTGAACAGCTTTCTTTAGCATTTCTTGCAAAGTATGTCTAATGGAGATAAATTCCCTCATCTTTTGTTTGTCTGGGAAAGTCTTTATCTCTCCTCTGTTTCTGAAGGACAACTTTGCTGGGTAGAACATTCTTGGTTGGTAGTTGTATTTTGTGAGCACTTTGAATGGATCAGCCCATTCTCTCCTGGTCTGCAAGGTTTCTGCTGAGAAATCTGATTTTAAAGCTCTCTCTGTCTTTTTGATTTTTGAGAGTTTGATTATAATAGGTCTCACTGAAGATCTCTTTGGGTTGAGTCTGTTTGGGATCTTTGAGCTTCATGTCCATGGATGACCATATCTCTCCCCAGATTTGAGAAGTTTTTGCCATTATTTCTATTTCTATATATACATTTTTTGTTACTTTTTCTTTCTGGGACTTCTGTAATGCAAATATTGTTTTGCATGATGGTATTTCTAATTGACACAGGATTTCTTCACTCCTTTTCATTCTTTTTTTTCTCCTATTAGCCAGATAACATCAAGAAATCGGTCTTTAATTTTGCTGATACTTTCTTCTGCTCAGCTGAGCCTGCCGTTGAAGCTTTCTATTTCATTTTTTCATTTCATTCATTTTATTCTTCATCTCCAGAATTTCTGTTTGGTTCCCCCCCCCCTTTTTTTTTTATGATTCCCATCTCTTTGGTGAACTCTTGTTTTGTTTATGCATTGTTTTCCTGAGTTCATTGAATTGTCTGTGTTCTCTTAAATCTCACTGAGCTTCCTTAAAATAATTATTTTGAATTCTGTTTCAGATAACATAAGGTCTTTTGGGGGGGGATTGTTTCTGGAAAATTCTTGTGTCCCTTTGGTGGTTTTTTGTTTCCTTGTTTGTTTTTTTTTTTTTTTTTATGTTCCCAATGGCTTTGTATTAATGTCTGTGCATTTGAGGGGAGCAGTCAACTCTTCCAGTCTTTTCAGACTGGCCTCAGTTGGGAAGGACTTACACTAAAGGTGGCTTCAAGGGTACCAGCTGGGTAGGGTTCCGTGTCTCTGGTTCCTGGGAGGGCACAGTGGTGTAGTCTCCATGCAGCTCCACGAGCCAAGGTCAGTGTCAGCAAAGACTGGGTGGGGTCAGAGAGGGGAGGCTTCTGTGGCCAAGACCATAGAGGTCCTGCAGGTGGCGGTGGTGTGCAGGCACTCAGTGGTAGTGGAGCTGGGGCCTACATTCAGGCACATGTGAAACGACCACAGAACCTGGGTTCTGGGGCACAGGTGCACATGCTGTGGTGTGGCACCGGTGTCTGAGGTACAAGCCTGTGCAGTTCTCCCGTGGAACTCTTTTGCCACAGTGACTCAGGCCCCAGGGTGAGGGATGGCATTGGCACAGGCCCTGAGATATCAGGGTGCAGGGCATTTGGGCCCAGGGGGCAGGTAACAGTAAGAACACACCCTTGGGATGGTGGGTCTAAATCCCAACTCTGGCCTCAAGGGGCGTTGACAGAATAGCAACAGTTTAGTGCCAGTGATGTTGGTACAGAGCCATGATTTAGAACCCCAGGGGCAGGGTGCAGAGCAGCAGGGCTGGGGCCCCAGTGATGGTGGGTCAAAGCCTTGACTTCGGCCCTAGGGGCAGGGTGCAGAACAGCAGCTGTGCAGCCCCAGTGATGAGGAGTCAGTCATGGCTTAGGACCTAGGGGTGGGTTGCAGCAGCATGGCCCCGGTAATAGCAGGTCATATCCACGGTTTGGGATCCGGAGGTGGCAGAGTGGTGGCAACTGTGGTCTCATAAATGTGAGGCGCTGTGGCATTTCAGAAAGTTTGGGGCACAGCAGCAGCTGGGGCCTCTAGGGGCAGGATCTCTCCTGCAGTAATGGCTCCTGCCCTGGGGAGGAGATAAAGTAGTGAGGACCCTGGGGAGCTCCATCAGCTGGGTTTAGCATTGGTGAAGACTGGGTGGTCCTCAGTAGCAAAGGCTGAAGATCCACAGTGGTGAAGCTCATTGTGGTTCTCTTACTCTCCTTTTCCCTGTGGAGTGAAATCCTTCTGCGGGGTGGGGGGTGGGGGGGTCCCTCTTGGTGCTGAGCTGCTCTGGCTGGGAGGGGGTGGGTAATAGAGGTAAAATGGTACCTATGCTTTTCTGTGTGGCCATTCTTGGTTTCTAGCTCTGCAGTATCGCTGCTGCTGCTTCTTGGTAGTACAGAGCTTTCCCAGAGCAGTTCATCAGTTTGTAGTTGCTCATTTAATGTTTTTGTTGCCTTTGTGGAGGAGATGAACATTGGGACCTCCTAGGCCTCCATCTTGCTGATGTCACCTTAACTGACTTTTCTCCAGGGTACCATTTTGATTAAATCCAGAACAGGCTATAGTCAAAAGGAGAAAGGACAGGAGGAGGCTGTGATTGGTTTAGGATTTGGTTTCCTTCTGTTAGGGAAACAGAGACCTATCATTCTGGTCATTGCAGCCTAGAATCCTGAAATTAGGTAAATACCATCTTACGGTCATACCTCTTGTTCTGGTTTAAAAAAATGTGTTTCTGAGTTCATCCTCCTTGGAGATGCAGTTAATGAAATTGCACTTTGATCTTCTTTCAGTGTCTTCTCTGATCTTTGCTTTAAGATGCTGTTGCCAACGTGGGGCTCTCGATCTATTTCATGGACTTTTTAATGGACAGAGATGTTGTGTATCAGCCATCACCAGAACAGGACCGTGAAGTGTATTTTCTCCAAGCCACCTTCTGTCCTTGTAAGGTCAGGATACTTACTTGAGGGCCGGTTGGCCTGGCGTGTGCCTTCATGAAGGTGACAAGAGGGAATCCCTCAGCAGAGGCAGGGAGTGGACTCCATAGTCAGTACTGGGGCTGTGTGGATATCATAGCTGACCCTCGTGGGTGTGTAGCCAGTGGTACTGATGAGGTCAGTCCGGCCAGGGAGACCAATAATCCCCGACCGAGGCAAGAGAGACCAACTCATGAGCCACACTAACTACAGTGGGTAAGTGGCAGCTACGTGGGCAGAGGGCATTGCCCCAGATATCAGAGGAGCGAGCAGGCATTGGCCACAAGGACCTTATCCTTTCTGCTTTGCCAGGATTCAGTCTTGAGGAAAAGAGCCAGGGCAGGAGGAGCTGAGAGACTGGAAGAGTTTTGCCAAATGAGGTACTATGTAAAAGGACTGTATAAATGATTTCAGTCAGATAAGCTTAACCTGTATTACACACACACACACACACACACACACAAGTCGCTTTCAAATGCCTTTAGTTATATACCCTCCTTGGCTAAAATCTCACTGGGAGTCTCAGTTTCTAGAAAAAGGACACAGTGAGTACTCAGTAATTAATTTCTGAACGATTTACTAATTTAGATTAATTGTCCCTTTTTTTAAGATGGGAGAGCTGAGTTTGAACTGCAGTCTTACTGTTGCCTAGCCAGACATGGTAGAAATAACTCTGTGCTCTCCTTTTTATAAGATGAATAATGGAAGCCTTTGGAGGGAAGGAAAGTCTCTGCTCTTCTGTGTGATTATGCTATTTAAGGAGCATTGCCACAAGGTGAAGGATATTTCCTCAGAGCCCTGGAAAGATGAGAACAACTCAGAGAAGCTCTGAGAGCCTTCTGGAGCCCCGAGGGTGAGCAATCATGTGGGGTTGTCCTCTTCTGTGAGGGGGGCATGTACTGGCATCTAGCAGGGCACCAGACACTTAGATTGGCTGCAGGCCCGTGGATAAATTAGGTTCAAGAGCTCAGTTGTCTTTGCTGGAAACACCTTTCAAGGAAATGTTGACAAGTGTAACACACTCCTCTTCCCTCACACAATTACCAGAGGGGAACTCAAGTTTTAGCAAGAACATGACAGCTGTAATGTATATTGTTTATTAAACATGCAATCAATCATCAGGAATTTTCATAGAGAGAATCCAAGAATATGTCAGCATATTTCATTAATTGAGATGGATCTTGATGTATCTTTGCAAGAGATTTGAAAGCAGGGATTGTGGTTTATTATGGCAGGAAAGCATATGATTTATATGTATGGACTTGAAGTTGGCTGAACTCTTCAGTCGGGTCCCTTTCTTCCTGTAGGAAGTGAAAGATCCTTTGATAGAAGTTTCAAATAGAATGGACCTGTCACTGCAATTCTATACAGTAACTGTTTGCCATAACTGTTGAGTACTCAGGCATTTCACTATTAGATATTGATTTGTTACACTATAAATCACTGTAAGGTAGACATATTTAATAGGAAAACTAATAATTCTGTCAAGTATCTGTCAGGACTTCACTACCTGATACCTATGGCTTCCAGCTTGTTGAGCATTGCTACGTTATCAAGGACAGCATCACCAGGTGAAGGGGGAGATGAGATATCTAGGGCAAAATTGTTGCTCAGATACAAGTTCCTAAGTTTGATGCCTTAAAAAAATCTTCATCAAGGGAAATCTTTTTTTTTTCCAGATTTTATTTATTCATTTGAGACACAGATTATATATATATATATATATAGAGAGAGAGAGAGAGAGAGAAAGAGAGAGAGAGGGAGAGAGAGCATGAGCAGGGGGAGAGGGAGAGGGAGAAGTAGGCTCCCCGCTGAGCCAGGAGCCCGATGTGGGGCTCGATCCCAGGACCCCAAGATCATGACCTGAGCCGAAGGCAGACGCTTAACCATCTGAGCCACCCAGGCGTCCCTCAAGGGAAATTTCTAAGCCTAATAAATTGCACTATGTTAAACAAACTGGGAGACTCGTATCAATCTTGAAAGACAATTTTACATGACTTATCAGAAATGAAAGCAAAACTGTACAAAAAGAATACGCTGCTGGCAAACTGTTGAAATAATAGATTTTGATCAAATTAGTATAGCTTTTTGGTCTACCTCCATGGTAAAACTTGGTTTATTTAAGGTGAAAGAGTACAAGCCATCTTAAGACTTAGGCCAAATTAAAAAAAAAAAAAAAATCTCTATTAGATGAACGCATATTTTCAGGGTGCTGATGCTTCTTGTAGAAACCTTCCTTGAATCTGTGTTACAAAGAATGTCTTGTAAGAGAGGGTGAAAGGGCTTTCCACATCTTTATAGACCATAGGGATGCAGGTCATCACAACATTTTTAAAGTTGACAAACACTACATAGAATTGAAATGATCCGATCAATGTCAGCATTAGTCAGGTGTGCAGGGTCGGGAGCAGCGGCTGAGAAGAGCAAGCATTCACTGAACGCTTGCTTTGTGCAGGACACTCTGTGTGTTTTGTGTAAGTAGATGACAGCAACCCTGTGAGGCTGATTCATCATCCACCTGGTACAGAAAAGGGAGCTAAACCACAGAAGGGCTGTGTCACTTTTCCAAGGTCACACAAATAGTGACTGGCAAAGCCAGGGTTGAAACCCAAACAGTTTGGCTCCAAATCTTTTTTTTTGTTTTAAGTCTTGTTTTTTTGGGGGGGGGAAGGAGTTATTTTTTAAATCAGCATAATCCTTTCAGTCTACATACAATACAATTTCACCAATTTAAAATAACACAAATGAGATTTGACAAACGTAATACACTTAGGTAACCACCAGCACGATGAGGATGTAGAACATTCCCATCATTCCCAAAAGTTCCTTGGGGCTGTTATGTAGTCGGTCTCCTCGCCCCACTCTCGGGCTCCGGCTGCTCCTTGCTTTCTCTCACTTCAGTGACATTTGAATTATTACAAGGTTTTGGTTATTGTGAATAAAGCTTCTGTGAATATTCACACTGAAGTTGTTTGTTTTTGTTTTTTCTACAGACGTGGGTTTTCATTTCTCTTGGGGAAATATCTGGGAGTGATTGCTAAGTAATGGGTGGCAGTCGTAGCTCATTATGGTTTTAATTTGCGTTTTCAGAATGCCCAATCCTATTGAACATCTTTTCATGTGCTTATTGGAATTTCATATACCTTCTTTGTTGCAGTGTTTGTTCAAATCTTTTGCCCATTTTTAATTGGTTTGATTGTCTTCTTAATGAGATATAAAAGTTCTTTTAACTGTTCTAGGTACAAAGCCTTTATGAGATCTATCTTTTCAAATATTTTCTCCCAGTTTCTGGATTGCCTTTTCTCACCAATGCAAACAATTTTTTTTTTTTTAAGAGCAAAACGTTTTGGGTTTTTTTTATGGTTCATTTGTTTATGTCTTCTTAAGAAATTGCTGCCTAACCCAGCTCACAAATATCTTCTCCTAGAAGTTTATAGTTTTCACTCTTAGATTTAGGTGTATGATCAATGTCAAGTTTGTCCGTGTATGGGGAAAGGGGAGAGTTGCAGTGTATATTTTTACGTACGATATCTAAAAATTACAAAACCATTTGTTGAGTGGACTACACTTCTTCCACTGAATTAATGGATGTTGGTGTCATAAATAAATTCATCATATATGTGAGTTCAGTTTCTAGACCTTCTATTCTGTCTAATTCTCTTAGATGCCAAAAACACGTCTTGATTATTGTAGCTTTATAATAAATCTTGAAAGCAGGTAGTCCATCAACTTTGTTCTCCTTTTAAAAAGAATTTTAATTGTTCAGGTCCATTATATTTTTATATAAATTTTATAGTGTGCTTGTCAATTTCTACCAAAAAATTTTCATGGGATTTTGATTGGGATCACATTAACTGTGTAGATTGGTATGTGGAGAATTCACGTCATAGCAGTATTAAGTCCAGTATACTGATATGGAATATCTCTATTTTCAGGTCCTTTAAAATTTCTTTTGCAGTATTTAGGAGCTTTCAGTGTACAGCTCTTGCATATGCTTTGTTAAATTTATACTTACATCCAATTTTGGATACAAGTGTTAAAAAAATATTTTTTTCAGTTTCCAGTGGTTGTGTTTTAGTACATAGAAATGCTACTTATTGTACATTGTACATTGTACAATTGATCTTGACCTGTGACCTTGCTAATCAATCTGCATTCCTTTAATATTTTTTTTCTTGCCTATTGCACTGCCTAGAACTTCCAGAACAACAGTGACTAGAAGTGGTGAGAAAGGACATTCTTGTTTTAATCATGATCTTAGGAAGAAACCATTCATTTAAGTATAATGAGCTGAAGCTCTTATGTAGATTTCCTTTATCAGTTCAAGAAAATGTCCCTGCTCTTAGTTTTGTGAAAATTTTTATGATGAGTGGGTGTTTAATTTTGGTAAACATTTTCTGCATCAACTGATGGTGTTTATTTTAATAATATTAATTACTTTAATTAGGAATGTCAAACCAACTTTTTGTTCTTTTTATAAACTTCTTCTAGTTATAAAACATGGTTTGTATATCTTTCTGTGTTCTCTAACATTTGGCTAGATATTTCTTTATATTCATGAGACAAATCATTTTATAGTTATTTTTTTTTCTCTTAATGTCTTTGATTTTGGTATCAGGGTAATAATGTCTTCATATAGTGAGTTGAAAGTGTTTGCTCCATCTCTGTTTTCTGAAAGAATTTATATAGAATCAGTATTTTTATTAAATATTTGGTAGAATTCACCAGTGAAGCCATTTGGACCTTGTGGTAGCTAAATAATGGCCCCCAAAATACCCAGATTCAAATCTCTGGAAACTGTGAATGTTACCTTATGTGACAAAAGACACTTTTTAAAAAAATATTTTATTTATTGATTGATTAATTGATTGAGAGGGTGAATGGGAGAAGGGGGAGAGAGAATCTCACGCAGACTCCCAGCTGAGTGTGGAGCCCAGTGCAGGGGCTCAATCCCACAACCCTGAGATCATGACCTGAGCCAAGATCAAGAGTCAGACGCTTAACTGGTTGAGCCACCCAGGCACTCCTGAATATAATTCTTTAATGTATTCAGTTTTCTAGTAGTTCGTGATGAGAGAGCCGTTCTTCGAGCTGTTACTCTTTTTACAAGGTCTTTTTTAGTTGTAATAGTCCACATGTTATGTCAAAATCTAAGTTTATTTCTGCTATCACTAGCTGTGTGATCTGCACAAATTGCTGAACTTTAATTAAAATTTATCTGGGATAGCTATGTGAATACTATGGAAGTGTGTCCTAAATTGGTGTAGAATTTTGGTTAAGGAGTGAAAGTCCTGGTGAATGCTTGAGTATAAATACTGGTTCCTTGGTTAATTAATAAATATCTCTTACCTTCAATTCCATGTTTTTTTTTAGCTTGTTATAAAAATAGTGCCTATGTTATAGAATTCTTGTGAAAAATGATATAATGTTTATTGAAAACAGTGCAATAAATAGCTGCCGCATTTTAGTGCTTATAATATGGAAGCTATTAATATTTTGAAATGAAATGTTCATTTGTATGTTTTTATGGAAAAACATGGTACAAAATGGCTTAATAAACTTTCACATTGCAACAAGAGGGACAAAAGAGATGAATGGACTGACTGACATTTTTAGCATAAGTCAAGCATAAGTATTGTAGTATTTGGAGTATAAGTTATTTCTTGCAGGGCTAATAAGCAAGTTTGTTGTTTGATTTCTACATGGATGCCATTTTAACAAAAATGTATTAAACACATTATCTATGTAAGGCACTGTACTGGGCACATGGGATAATCAAATATTGATGAGTCACTATCCATGCCATCAAATACCTTTCAATCTAAGTTCTTTGAAAGAGCTCCTCCATTACACAGGCTTCTGTGTGACATGTTCTGGTTTTCATACATACGTGGAAAAATGAGTCAACCTCCATATGACACGTTTTATGCAATAATGTGGACCTTTTAATATTTAACTGTACTTTGGCTGCAATTACATGTTTGCTGCTACTGTTTTATGAACCTGGTCTCCTCCCTTATTTGTCATGCTCTCCCGTACGTGGAGCCTGCTCGTGAGTCCTGCTTTGCCTGTTTTCCCCTTATGATATATTCACATGGCACTGAAAACTCCACCCTTTGGAACTCCTCACCCCATACTCTGCCTTCTACATGCGCTCTCTGGATACTGATGCTCCTTGCATTTATCTATACCTTTTGCTTTTATGAATTTGAATCGCAACTGATGTTGTCCTGGTGGGATTCTCTCTCAAAATCCATCTACTCAGGGCAATATATACCATGATGTCTTTCTAGCTTTAGGTTTTTGTCTCTAGTTATTACTATAGTGATATCACTATATAACTTAAGTCACAGTGTGCTTCAACTGGATGATTCTCTCAGATTCACTTACTTTAGTTTCTCGCAGTCTCCATACTCTGGTCCAGAACAGTAGGATTTTTAAAATCATAAAGATATATATTCTTCAGGAAAACAAGGGACAAAGCCTGAAAAAAAGGAGTTGTCAGTGTTCCTTATTCCCTTCTTAGTTTCAGTGTTTAAAAGCACCTGGATGTTTCCCACATCCTGTGCCAACTTTTACCTATAGGAGGAGATGTTTTGTTGTCTAGATCATTCCTGAGTCCTTCACCTGTCATTGTGATCAGTCCTATATCAATGGCAGGGCATAGGAGTACCCTCTCTTACAGCATGCATTGTTCCTACAAAGCCATGGTGGGAGAGGGATTACTTTATTACTTTGTATAGGGCAGAAATGATGAGCCAATGGTGACTTCAGATTTAATTATCTACTGTCTTACATGTGAAACAACAGGACAGGAAAGGGCTCTGTGACTTCCCTACTTTTCTAAGGATAAAGAATATGTTCCCAAGAGAAGGGAAAGGGACATTGGTCAGTCCATCTGTGCCAACAGGACTCGGACCTACAATCTTGGCAGCAACCTGTGTGGGAAGCCAAACCATAACCTCTGTGGCAATTAGTCCAGAACGGCCAAAACTTGGTCAATCACGGGAAGCTTCCCTGTATTTTTCACCTACTTCTAACTCATGGCCAACCAGAGAAAGCTAAATGTGCTCCCTAAATAAGCATATAAGATGCTTCACTTCTATCTAGCCTGTCTTCAGCTTCTGCATGCCAACAACTTCTAATTACTACATGCTTGAAGCCTTTCTTTTTGAAAACTACAAAGCTTTTCAAGTCTTCTACCTGCCTTTGAGTCTCTGCCAAATGCAAGTGATGGTAGCTGACTCCCTTGCTATCTCAAGCTCCGAATAAATAGCCTCTCTTTGTTCTCATTGAGGTAAGCTTCACTTATTTCCACAGCATAGTATTGCCAACAGGTTTTAGGATTCATATGGGGTTTTCTGAAGGGTTATATTACCTATTTACCTAATTACCTATTACCTATTTACCTAATTACCTATTATCTATTTACCTAATTACCTATTACCTATTATACCATTCATTAAGATCAGGTCAGTGCCATGTTCTTGCTAAAGCAGGTGCTGTTTTTTTCACAAGGAAGTGATTGTGTTTCAACTTGTATTAAGTGGGATTTTACAGCATTTGGCATTTCATTAATGTAAATTGCTTGATGACAGGATGTGTCACTTAGGTCTTTGTAACAGCATTGTCATTATCAACAATGCTTTACAGTCCGGCAATTGAACTACTAGGTATTTACCCAAAGGATACAAAAATACTAATTCAAAGGGACACATGCACCCTGATGTTTATAGCATTATCAACAATAGCCAAATTATGGAAACAGCCCAAGTGTCCACTGATTGATGAGTGGATAAAGATGTGGTATATATATGCAATGGAATATTACTCAGCCATAAAAAAACAATGAGATCTTGCCATTTGCAACAACATGGATGGAGCTAGAGTGTATTATGCTAAGCAAAACAAGTCAGTCAGAGAAAGACACATACCATATGATTTCACTCATACGTGGAATTTAAGAAACAAAGCAGATGATCATAGAGGGGGACAAAAGAGGCAAACCAGAAAACAGACTTTTAAAAAAATTTTTAATATCAATTCTAGTTAGTTGATACACAATTCAATATTGGTTTCAGGAGTAGAGTTCAGTGGTTCATCCTTTACAGTGCTCATCATAACAAGTGCCCTCAAAACCCATCACCCATCTATCCCATTCCCCACCCACCCCTTCCATCAACCCCCACTTCTCTGTAGTTGAGTCTTTCATGATTTGTGTGTGTCTCTCTCACTTTCTCTCTCCCTTTTTTCCCCAGAAAACAGACTCTTAATTATAGAAAACAAACTGAGGGTTCCTGGAGGGGGAGGGGGGTGGAGGGATGGGTTAAATGGATGGTGGGTATTAAGGAGGGCATTTGTTGTGATGAGGATCAGGGGTTGTATGTGAGTGATGAATCACTAAATTCTGCCTGAAACTAATATTACGCTGTATGTTAACTAACTGGAATTTAAATAAAAACTTGAGGAAAAAAAGTGTTTTAAAACCTATTAAGTGCTCAAACCTGGGACTGGACCTTGGGAGCCTAAGATTTGGACCGTGGAACTTGACTGTATCACCAGGCTACTGAATGTTCCTTAACTCCCCAGATCAGGTGTTAATGCATAATGCAATGCCAAATTGGGTATAGGGTATAACCAACTGTCGTGGTTTCCCTGGGACTTCCCTGGTTTTAGAACTGACTACCATGTCTGGGAAAAGCCTTCAGTCCTGAGCAAATGGGGGCAGTTGGTCACCTTAACTTGGAGGAGTAGATGAAATAATAAGAGTTGCATATTGTACACATCAAAGCCAAGAAAAGGATATTTCCTTCTTCTCCTCTTCAGTAAATACTAAAAAGGTGAGATGAGCTGACAATTGGAGAACTAAGCTAAGCATCTCCATCATTATGTAGTATGAAAGCCAAAATTGCCCCAAGGTTAAGTAGGCAAGGAAGACTTGACTCAGGCTGTTACAATAAGGGGGAGGGACTGAATTCACATTCACTGAAACAGAAAGTGGGAGAGTTTTTAAGCCCTGGGGTGAGCTAGCGGAAAAGTACCAGAGGATGTTAGGGAAGGAGGTTAATTAATAGGATGTGTGCAACACACTGAGTTTATTCCTGAGTTTGCAAATGTTTTTCACTGTGATTAGACCATCTGTGCTTGCTAATTGACATCCGTTGAAGTTAGGCTTCCACCTTCCCACAGAGACTGCAAGATAGGGGTTCGATCATCCTATCCTCATTGATATTTACCCTTCAAAGAGATGGTTCCCAGATCCATGTGCAAGATATTTCCTGGGTTGCAAAACTGGCAAGAGGCTGGGAGAAGATTTACATACATTTCAAAGAAGCAGAGAAAGAATTAACAATTACTAGTTTTCTAAAGTCAGTACTTGAAGAAAGGGACATCAGGGGCCTATGGTCAGGAAGAAGCCTGTCTAAAGTTTAATCAAGTTAAAGGGAATGTTAAGGCTGTCTTGGTCAGCGGATAGGATCACTTCTTTCATTCAGAATCATTGGCCTTCTTTTCTTTTTCTTTCTTGAAAAGAGCCCAAATACCATTCCTTTCTCTTTTGTCTTGCTAAAAGTAGAACGTGCTTTAGCTGCAGCAAACATTTACATAAGGGCATTGTGATATTTTATACTTTAAAAGGAGTCTCCTAAGAGTTTAGTATGTATCACGTACTGAAGACAAAATATTTAAGAACTGCTGTTCATGTACGTAACACACTTGAGCTTTAACAGCATTTACAATGGTTGACAGGTTTAGGAAACACTACAAAATTTCTAGCTTGAATCACTGTCTTCTAGGCTTTATCTTTAAAGGAACTTTTAAAGCACTCCAGTAAAAACACTGAGCACTTAGGCATTCCATCAGCCACACAGAACTGGATATTTAGACAGTCCAGGTGCCCCTCTAGGCAAGAAGGACCATAGAGAAGATGCCAAGGGGTGCCTGGGTGGCTCAGTCAGATGAGCATCCGACTCTTGATTTCGGCTCAGGTCATGATCTCAGGGTCGTGGTATCAAGCCTTGCTTCGGGCTCTGTGCTAGGTGTGGAGTCTGCTTGAGATTCTTTCTTTCCCTCTCCCCCTGCCCCTCCCCCCACTATTTGCTCTGGCACATGCGCTCTCTCAAATAAATAAATCTTACCAAAAAAAAAGGAAGGTAGCAAAAAGTAAGGCCGAATGCCTGTGTGACCAACCAGATGTTTACCATTTTCAAACAGGGTTATTGGACTTTTTCCAGAAGGGCTCTTTTTCGCTCTGGTGTCAGGGAAGTTCCTGTTTCAGATTAGGAACAATGGCTAAATGTTAAATTTCCAAAACTGCTTGTATTTAACAAGTTTATTTGCAGATTTTAGAGCTCCATTGGTTTTGCTCCATTTAGATCTTGTCCTTTGCAGAGTATTTTTTTTTTTTTTTGTCAAGAGCAGATCAATAGACTCGTGGAAGTACAGATGAAATGTTAGGTAAAAAAAGAACACATTTGCTTACCTTGAATCCACCAAATAGAAGCTAATCTGCATGAAGAAGTTCCACCCCAAAAGCCTGTGTCCTAAAGGCACCTGGCACAGGCTGAAGACAGTACTGTGGAGGCACGAGAGCCCATACGCAAACCTGCCCTTTGGCAGATGTGTGTGCTTGGGCTGCCTTTGAATAGCCAGATGGGCCCAGTCTGACTTCAGAGCATTGAGAGTAGCTCAAATTAGAGGTAATGACATTTGCATTTAAATAGCCCCAAGGAGGAAAAATTCAAAGTAATGTACCTATTAGAATGTAATTATGAGTGCGCATATTTGAGAAGTTTGACAAGAAAACCCTGAGCAGCACAGAAGTTAGCAACTCTGGCTCTTTCTATGATGGGTATTTGTTAAATTTCTATTTATAAGTCCTGGTGCCTTGATATTTGCAATCCCATGAGGTATCTTTCAAAACAGGCCTTTCATAGGATGCTGCTTTCACTTCTACTACTACTACTACTAGTAAGTATTTTGGAGCTATAACTCTATAAATACCTTACTAGATGTTTATATGGCTACTATTTTAAAAAAGAGAAAATAGAAAGTATTGGCATGTGAAGAAATTAAGAGTCTTGGGCATTGCTGGCGGAAATGTAATAATGGTACGGCCACTGTGGAACACAGTCTGACAGTTCCTCGTTACGCATAGAATTACCGTATGATCCAGTAATTCCAATTCTGGATATATACCCCAAATACTTGAAAGCAAGGAACCAAACAAATATTTGTACACAGCAGTATTGTTCACAACCGAAAGGTGGAAGCAACCCAAATTTCAATTAATGGATGATTGGATAAACGAAGGTTGTCTACCCATACAATGGATTATCACTCAGCCTTGAAAAGGAAGGAAATTCTGGTACATGCTACAACGTGGATAAACCTTGAAGATGTTAATTCTAAGTTAAATAAGCCAGTCAGAAAAAAAAAAAAAGGCAAATATTTTATGATTCCACCTAGAAGAGGCACTTAGGATAGTCAGATTCATAGAGACAGGAAGTAAATGGTGGTTGCCAGGATCTGGGGGGAAGAGATAATGGGAGTTCCTGTTTCATGGGTACAGAGTTTCCGTTCCAGAAAATGAATAAATTTTAGAGGCAAACTGGTGATGGTTGTACAATAATGTAAATATACTTAGTGCCACCGATTTTTACACTTAAAATGATTAAACTGGTAAATTTTATGTCGTGTATGTTATACCCCATTAAGAAAATAGTAAATGTAATCTTGTTATTGGGAAGATACAAGACCAAGAACCATGAGAATTGGCCTCATTATTTATATGGTGTATTGCAAAGATTCCATTGGCACTATGTCAGTTCTGTTACTAAATGTGTACTAAAGCCCAAACATATGAAAAAGAAATTAACACCAAGAAATGTACTTCTGCTTTTCCCTATTTATGCTGGTGTTTTTAAATTTATTTTCTGAAAGAAGAACATGGTATCATTG
Source organism: Phoca vitulina (assembly GCF_004348235.1). NCBI lineage: Eukaryota > Metazoa > Chordata > Mammalia > Carnivora > Phocidae > Phoca > Phoca vitulina. Next base: position 8,756,561 of record NW_022589738.1, on the reverse strand, counting down.
GTGATCCAAAGCAAAAGAAATTGTGGAAAGGCATCAGTTATTAAAATCTATTTTTTTTAAAGATTTTATTTATTTATTTGAGAGAGAGAATGAGATAGAGAAGCATGGGGGGGGGTCAGAGGGAGAAGCAGACTCCCTGCTGAGCAGGGAGCCCGATGTGAGACTCGATCCCAGGACTCCAGGATCATGACCTGAGCTGAAGGCAGTCGCTTAACCAACTGAGCCACCCAGGCGCCCAGTTATTAAAATCTATTTTAAGCCTTGAATTATCTAATCTGTTCACCTTCAGCATTAAATGAGATTTGATAACTGCCGGATGTAAGCTTTTTTGGGGCTCAATAAACCAAAAGTAGCCTTGATAATATGATTGATGAATGCACGACTGCTTTACTTCAAGGGATTTTTATGTGGTTGATGACTAGATAACTAAGAGAAAGCTAGGCCCTCTACAGCGATGGCATAATATTTAGTGTTGGTGCCTTGAAGTACAACTATGTTCTTTCACAGAATGTTGTTTGGAACTACCATCAGAGACAAAATTCTTGGTTGGATGGGTGCTGATCCAAGCAAGTATACATTTATATTCTTGACCTCAAATAATGGGCAAAGAGTTTCTAGAGACCAGGAGCAAAAATGTGCAGGACTAGCCATGAAGACTTGCATGAATGATGTATACTTGAGCTGGTGATATATTCTTATTCTAGAGGTACTTAGAACCTCACTCTGCTGCTTAATTTGGATGTTTAAAATTAGCAAATCTGTGAATGGATAAGCAAACTGTGGTGCATCCGGACAATGGAATATTACTCAGTGCTAAAAAGAAATGAGCCAAGAAGCCAGGAAAAGAATGGAGGAACCTTAAATGCATGCTACTAAATGAAAAGATGCCACTCGAAAAAGGCTACATACTGTGGGATTCCAACTATAGGGTGTTCTGGAAAAGGCAAAATTATGGAGACCATAAAAGATCAGTGGTTTAGAGGGGTTGGGAGAGGGAGGGATGGATAGGCAGAGCACAGCAGATTTTTAGGACAGTGAAACTATTTTGTATACCACAGTGTTGGATACATGTCATTGTACATTTGTCCAAACCTATAGAATGAACACTAAGAGTGAACACTAATGTAAGCTATGGACTTGGCATGAGAGTGATTTGTCATTGTAAGTTCATTGGTTAAAACACACGTACCACTGTGGTGCAGGATGGTGATAGTGGGCAGGTTTTGCATATGGGGACAGAGGATATGTGGGAACTCTGCCTTCCTTTCAATTTTGCTGTGAATCAAAAACTGCTCTAAAGAAGAAAGTATATTTAAAAAATTAGAAACTCTATTTAATGACAAGCAGAAAGTTAAATACTTTATTGAGTTGATGAACTCATTTGTTTTTGAGTTACTTAGATCCAGTCTTGGAATTTTAGGAATCTTTATTTAGGAACTTTAGGAATCTTCATTTAGACAGTTAATATACTACTTGCTGGTGTATAATCTTGGGCAAGTCCCTTAACCTAGCTGAAAAGGGAGATAAACATTTTACACTTATTTTAATGGTATAATTAAATAAATGGCTAAAATATGTATAATATATGGAGTAAGTCTTTAATAAATATTTTATTTGTTTTATCAAGGCCGAAATATGCACTTAATATCTCCACAACATTTCCGATAATTATCTTTCATGAAATAAACCTTTTATTACCTGAAACAGAAATCCTTGACCAAGACAATTCCATGAAAGCAGAAGTCCAAAGAGTTGCTTTTATAAAATCTAAAGTTCCCCTTTTTTAAAATTCTGTTTAAATAGTTGATTTTGGTTCTGCCCATCCCTGTGTCCATAGAGCAGATCAAGATTAGGTCACCCCAAGTAGGTGGCTGTCTATGTTATAATCCTCAGAATGCTGTGAGGGAAGAGATTTCACATCGATTTACACTAACACATTCAAATCAGAAGGCTTACACTTATAGTTTTTTTAAATTTTATTTTATTATGTTATGTTAATCACCATACAATACATCATTAGTTTTTGTTTTTTTTTTTAAAGATTTTATTTATTTGACAGAGAGAGACACAGCGAGAGAGGGAACACAAGCAGGGGGAGTGGGAGAGGGAGAAGCAGGCCTCCCGCTGAGCAGGGAGCCCGATGCGGGGCTCAATCCCAGGACCCTGGGATCATGACCTGAGCCGAAGGCAGACGCTTACGACTGAGCCACCCAGGCACCCCACATCATTAGTTTTTGATGCAGTGATCCACGATTCATTGTTTTCGTATAATACCCAGTGCTCCATGCAATACGTGCCCTCCTTAATACCCAATCACCGGGCTAACCCATCCCCCCACCCTCCTCCCCTCTAGATCCCTCAGTTTGTTTCTCATAGTCCATAGTCTCTCATGGTTCATCTCTCCCTCCGATTTCCCCCCCCTTCATTTTTCCCTTCCTTCTCCTAATGTCCTCCATGCTATTCCTTACGTTCCACAAATAAGTGAAACCATATGATAATTGACTTTCTCTGCTTGACTCAGTTCACTTAGTATAATCTCCTCCAGTCCCATCCATGTTGATGTAAAAGTTGGCTATTCATCCTTTCTGATGGCTGAGTAATATTCCATTATATATATAGACCACATCTTTATCCACTCATCTGTTGAAGGGCATCTCGGCTCTTTCCACAGTTTGGCTATTGTGGACATTGCTGCTATGAACATTGGGGTGCATATGGCCCTTCTTTTCACTACATCTGTGTCTTTGGGGTAAATACCCAGGAGTGCAATTGCTGGGTCATAGGGTAGCTCTATATTTAATTTTTTGAGGCACCTCCACACTGTTTTCCAAAGTGGCTGTACCAACTTGCATTCCCACCAACAGTGTAAGAGGGTTCCCCTTTCTCCACAACCTCTCCAACATTTGTTGTTTCTTTCCCTGTCCATTTTTGCCATTCTAACTGGTGTAAGGTGGTATCTCAATGTGGTTTTGATTTGAATTTCCCTGATGGCTAATGATGATGAACATTTTTTCATGTGGCTGTTAGCTATTTGTATGTCTTCTTCAGAGAAGTGTCTGTTCATGTCTTCTGCCCATTTTTTAACTTGATTATTTGTTTTTTGGGTGTTGAGTTTGAGAAGTTCTTTATAGATCTTGGACACCAGCCCTTTATCTGTAGTGTCATTTGCAAATATCTTCTCCCATTCTGTGGGTTGCCTCTTTGTTTTGGTGATAAAAGCAGAAGCTTTTTATCTTGATGAAGTCCCAAAAGTTCATTTTTGCTTCTGTTTGACTAGCTTTTGGAGATGTATCTTGAAAGAAGTTGCTCTGGCCGACGTCAAATAGGTTATTGCTTATGTTCTCCTCTAGGATTTTGATGGATTCCTGTCTCACATTGAGGTCTTTCATCCACTTTGAGTTTATCTTTGTGTATGGTGTTCGAGAATGGTCGAGTTTCATTCTTCTGCATGTGGCTGTCCAATTTTCCCAGCACCATTTATTGAAGAGACTGTCTTTTTTCCATTGGACATTTTTTCCTGCTTTGTTGAAGATTATTTGACCATAGAGTTGAGGGCCCATATATGGGCTCTCTATTCTGTCCCATTGGTCTATATGTCTGTTTTTGTGCCAGTACCATGCTGTCTTGGTGATCACAGCTTTGTAATATAGCTTGAAATCGGGCAACATGATGCCCCCAAATTTGTTTTTCTTTTTCAACATTTCCTTAGCATTTCAGGGTCTTTTCTGATTCCATACAAATTTTAGGATTGTTTGTTCCAGCACTTTGAAAAATGTCATTGGAATTTTGATCGGGATGGCATTGAAGGTATAGATTGCTCTGGGTAGCATAGACATTTTAACAATGTTTATTCTTCTGATCCATGAGCATGGAATGTTTTTCCATCTTTTTGTGTCGTCTTCAATTTCTTTCATGAGTGTTCTGTAGTTCCTAGAGTATAGATCCTTTACCTCTTTGGTTAGGTTTATTCCGAGGTATCTTATGGTTTTTGGTTCTATTGTAAATAGAATCATTTCTCTAATCTCTTGCTACAGTTGCATTGTTAGTGTATAAGAAAGCAACTGATTTCTGTGCATTGATTTTGTATCCTGCCACATTACTGAATTGCTGTATGAGTTCTACTAATTTGGGGGTGGAGTCTTTTGGGTTTTCCACATAAAGTATCACGTCATCTGTGAAAAGAGAGAGTTTGACTTCTTCTTTGCCAATTTGAATACCTTTTATTTCTTTTTGTTGTCTGATTGCTGTTGCTAGGACTTCTAGAACTATGTTGAACAACAGTGGTGAGAGTGGGCACCCTTGACGTGTTCCTGATCTTAAGGGAAAGGCTCTCAGCTTTTCCCCATTGAGGATGATATTCGCTGTGGGTTTTTCATAGATGGATTTTATGAACTTGAGGAATGTTCCCTCTATCCCTATACTCTGAAGAGTTTTCATCAGGAAAGGATGCTGTATTTTGTCAGATGCTTTTTCTGCATCAATTGAGAGGACCATATGGTTCTTCTCCCTCCTCTTATTAATGTGTTCTATCACACTGATTGATTTGCGAATGTTGAACCACCCTTGCATCCTGGGGATAAATCCCTCTTGGTCATGGTGGATGATCCTTTTAATGTATTGTTGGATCCTATTAGCTAGGATTTTGTTGAGAATTTTGGAATGCATATTCATTAGTGATATCGGTCTGAAATTCTCCTTTTTGATGGGGTCTTTGCCTGGTTTGGAGATTAAGGTAATGCTGACCTCATAGAATGAGTCTGGAAGCTTTTCTTCTGTTTCTATTTTTTGAAACAGCTTCAGTAGAATAGGTATTATTTCTTCTTTGAATGTTTGGTAGAATTCCCCAGGGAATCCATCAGGCCCTGGACTCGTTTTTTGGGAGGTTTTTGATCACTGCTTCAATCTCATTACTGATTATTCGCCCATTCAGGTTGTCAATTTCTTCCTGTTTCAGTCTTGGCAGTTTATAGGTTTCTAGGAAGGCTTCCATTTCATCCAGATTGCTCAGTTTATTGGCATAGAGTTCTTGATAATAATTTCTAATAATTGTTTCTATTTCCTTGGTGTTAGTCATGAACTCCCCCCTTTCATTCATAATTTTATTAATTTGGGTCCTTTCTCTTTTCTTTTGGATAAGTCTGGCCAGTGGTTTATCGATCTTTTTAATTCTTTCAGAGAACCAGCTTCTAGTTCCGTTGATCTGTGTTTCTGGTTCCTAACTCACTGATCTCTGTTCTAATCTTAATTATTTCTCTTCTAATGTTTGGCTTAGGCATTGTTTGTTGCTTTTTCTCTAGTTCTTTAAGGTGTAGAGTTAGTTGGTGAATTCGGGATTTCTCTATTTTTTTGAGTGAGGGTTAGATGGCTATGTATTTCTCCTTTAGGACCGCCTTTGCAGTATCCCATAGGTTTTGGACTGATGTGTTTTCATTCTCATTGATTTCCATGAATTGTTTAAGATCTTCTTTGATTTCCTGGTTGACCCAAACATTCTTGAGCAGAGTGGTCTTTAGCTTCCAAGTGTTTGAATTTCTGCCAAATTTTTTCTTGTGATTGAGTTCCAGTTTTAAAGCATTGTGGTCTGAGAATATGCAGGGAATAATCTCCGTCTTTTGGTATCAGTTGAGACCTGATTTGTGACCCAGTATGTGGTCTATTCTGGAGAAAGTTCCATGTGCGCTCGAGAAGAATGAGTATTCTGTTGTTTTAGGGTGGAATGTTCTGTAAATATCTATGAGGTCCATCTGGTCCAATGTATCATTCAAAGCTCTTGTTTCCTTGTTGATTTTCTGCTTAGATGATCTGTCCATTGCTGAGAGTGGAGTATTGAGGTCTCCTACAATTAACGTATTGTTATCAATATGACTCTTTATTTTGGTTAACAGTTGGCTTATGTAGATGGCTGCTCCCATGTTGGGGGTGTAGGTATTTACAATTGTTAGATCTTCTTGTTGGATAGACATATAGTGTCCATCTGTGTCTCTAACTACAGTCTTTAGCTTAAAATCTAATTTGTCCGATATAAGAATTGCTACCCCAGCTTTCTTTTGAGGTCCCTTGGCATGGAAGATGGATCTCCATCCCTTCATTTTCAGTCTGGATGTATCTTTAGGTTCAAAATGAGTCTCTTGTAGACAGCATATGGATGGGTTCTGTCTTTTTATCCAGTCTGCAACCCTCTGCCATTTTATGGGAGCGTTTAGGCCATTCACGTTGAGAGTGATTATTGAAAGATATGAATTTATTGTCATCATGTTGCCTGTGAAGACCTTGTTTCTATAGATTGTCCCTGTAAATTTCTGTTGTAGATCACTCTTGGGGTCTTTCTCCTTTTATAGAACCCCCCCTTAATATTTCTTGCAGGGCTGGCTTAGTGGTCACATATTCTTTCAGCTTCTGCCAGTCTGGAAGCTCTGCATCTCTCCATCCATCCTAAATGAAAGCCTTACCAGATAAAGTATTCTTGGCTGCATGTTCTTCTCATTTAGTACCCTGAATATGTCTTGCCAGGCCTTTCTGGCTTGCCAGGTCTCTGTGGATAGGTCTGACGTTATTCTGATGTTCCTCCGTCTGTACGTAAGGAATCTCTTCCCCCTAACTGCCCTTAAGATGGTTTCCTTGGTTGTAAGATTTGCGAGTTTTACTATTACATGCCAGGGCGTTAGCCTGTTTTCCTTGATCTTTGGAGGGGTCCTCTCTGCCTCCAGGACACAAATGTTTGTTTCATTCCCCAGATTAGGGAAGTTCTCAGCTACGATTGCTCAAATATATCTTCTAGTCCTCTCTCTCTCTCCACCCCCTCTGGGATCCCAATAATTCTGACATTGGAATGTTTCATGGTGTCACTTATTTTTCTGATTCTATTTTCATGGATTCTGAGTTGTTTTTCCTTGGCTTCCTCTTTTCCCTTTTTTTCTATTAAATTGTCTTCCAGGTCACTAATTCATTCTTCTGCCTCACCTACCCTAGCTGTTAGATTATCTAGATTAGATTGGATCTCATTGATAGCATTTTTAAGTTCTGCCAATTCAGCTTTCATTTCTGCCCTTAGAGACTCTATGTTGCCATTAATTGATTTCTCCATTCTAGCTATTGTCTTCACAGTTGCTAGCCTGAATTCCATCTCCGACATCTTGGTTATATCTGCATCCATTTGTAAATCTGCTGCATTAAGTCATCATCTCTGAGTATTTCCTAATTTGGGGGTTCCTCCTTCCTAGTCATTCTGTTGAGGGGTGGTTGAGGGAATGTATAGAGTCCAAATTATTGACCACAACCCAAGCCAGATGCACTTGTTTTCTAGGGACTTTAGGGTTGCTGGCCTCTTGTTTTCCCAGCCTGTCTTCTGCGGGAGGGGCCTGCCGCGCTGTTACTCAGGCAACCCTGTTTGGGCGGAGTTGCCGGGCCCCCCTGTGGCGGGGGATGGGCTCAGTGGGAATCAGTTTTTGGGGCTTTTGTTCTCTGGCAGCTTTCCCTGGTGGCTTTCCCTGGTGGCTTTCCCCATCTCAGAGCAGAAGAGACCATTTCCAACCCCCTGCCTCAGAGCAGAGAGACCATAGTCTGTTCTTCAGTGAGGTCTCCAGGCCACAGCGTCTCCGTTTCTGTCCATGCTGCTATAAACTGCAGTGTCCTGGGTTGTGCTCCCCTCTGCAGCGCTCCCAGTCCTGCCTCCAGGTCGGGGCACATCTCTGCCCTTTGTGCTTCTAGAACCGCCAGCCACGCGCAGTTCGCACACACGGCCCCACTGCTCCGGGTTTCTGTCCCGGGGGCGGCCCTAAAGTCCTTTCCCAGCCGCTACCGGTCTGCGAGTCTGTGCCCTGTCCCCCATGTGAGGCTGTCGCTCACCGGTGGTGTAGGATCCCCACGGCCAGGCTCCCTCCCACTGCCATTTATCCTCCGATATCTGCCCATGGAATCACGGCTCCCTGCTTCGGACCTCGAAACCAACCACCTGCGATATTCTGTTTGTAGAGATCCAGATAGATCTTCTTACATCTCAGGCTGATTTCGTGGGTGTTCAGAGTGGTCTGGGAGATATCCAGCTCAATTCTGGGGATCAGTTGGAATAGGGTCCCCTACTCCTCTGCCTTCTTTTCCCCCCTCCAGTCTAATACTTTTAAATAAGAACTTGATATTCAAATATTCTACTGGCTATAATCACTGTAATGTAATAAACCATCTGAACCCTCCTGACCACACTGAAAATGTATCCCATAGTTACTGGCAGCAGGATAATAACCTGTGATTATAAAACAGTGGCCGCTACTACATCTGCATCCCCATTCTATGGGAATTTAATAAAACATATTTATACAAAAAACCCAAAGCTAATTGTTAAGCTGTTATTACAACATAATATAGTTGGTTAGTTTCATGATGGTAAATATTATGATTACACGGTAGTACTTTTAGTCTCAGTGTATAGCGATGGTGTGTATTTATTTTAAGTTCTTGTAAATTAAAATAGAAAAAAGGGGAGTTTTAGATTTTATAAGAGACGTGGGCAAAATAATACGTAACTGGGGCCTTAGGTTCTATAAATTAGAGCCTGAGATGATTACGTTAGTTGTAGTAAATTGAGAGATATATTGACTTTTCAGGAAAAAAAAAATTACAGAGCCAAGGTTCCTTTCTTTATCTTTTCAGTAAGCACTCATGATCTGACTGATCTCATATGTCAAATAAAGAAAATAGAAATAAAACTATATGCCATGTTTCAATCTGTTCTACTGACTGAATTTTGTTTTAGTGATTTCCTTGCCAAAGGGAATTATTTTATTTATTTCAAGAGAGGGCTTTTCATTCTCTGTTATCTTGAATTTTCTAACATTGCCAGGGTTAGTGAACCCTGGTAGTTCTTACTTCGTGTGTGTTTGTGTTCAGGGGTGAGGGGGTAGATTGGTTAGGGGAGGCTCTCTGGGCATACAACAAAGGAAAAGATTCTGCTGTTGCCGAAGCACTTAGAATTTCCAAGGGTCAGGTGGTAGGTAGTTTTACTCTGAATCATAGCGTTGGGTGGTTGCTGCATATGGTGTAGGCAGCCTTGATTTCATTTACAGAAAAACAGTCTTCCACTTCTCTCCAAATAGGCTCCAAACTTTTTCATTTCTTATACCCTGGAAACCAGTAAATTTGTGTCAGCAAATTTTATATCACACGTTTTCTGAAGATACACATATGTACATGTACACAAAATAAAACGCCAATGTTTCTGTAGTCTTAAGAGGAAGCTTTAGTAAGTTAATGGTGATATATGTGGATAAACTTTACATCTACTCTAAATACAGTTCTGTTCAGCTCTTAAAAAAAAAAAAAAGTCACCCTTGGGTTCTCTGACCACATGAGCTCCTAGAATACTCCTCTTCCTCTAGTGATAGGTTCACAGAAGGATGCTAATCACGATCACAGAAAAAGTAAAATATTCTTAAAACTGTGAAAACCGTAGGGCTAAATTCAAAGAACAGTGAAGATCACAAGATCAGATCTTGAGAATTATAGGACTATCACCAGTATGAATAGGGACTTTTGTCTTCAATTATGATGTGTTAGACCCCGGTATCACTTCTAACACCTGGAAAGAGTTCGCTGAACCTTGGAACACTCCTTCTTCCCCTTATTTCAGGCTCTGGCTTCATTTACTTTAGATAGTAAAAATGTCTCCACCAATAAAATAGCATTCGAATGATAGAGGATATCACTGCACGAGATAATACTTTGCTTTCTAAAACTATGGAAAGATGTGCATACTGTAGAAGTAGGTGCAAGCCAGTTGCGCACAAAGGGCATTTGTTTGAATTCTTGGGCCAGATTTTATGTAGCAGAGTTCTGCATGGCACAGATGAACAGTAGTAGTTCACACTGATGTAGAAATAGAGAAGTAAATCAAATATAGTTGCTGAATCTTGTGGGCTGGAGACAGAATATGCGGATTATATGGATTGAGAATTCTGTAATCAGCATGTTGCTTCCCATAGCTGTAAGTGAATGATCTTGCATGGAGCTGTATTGGATGTAGAGGATGTACAATTTGATGACAACTGTCAGACAAGGCAATCCAGCATCAGAGCAATGGAAGAAGAAAATCCTGAGGACAATACCTTAGTCCTCTCCATATCCCAGGAAGAAGTAGTTAGCAGTTGTCATTCCTGCCACAGTGGGGTTAGACTTGCATTAATTTGCGATTTCATGCGTGTATGTAAGTATCTACATTAATGATGTGCCAACAATATATAGAATCTTCCTTGGCTCGTATGTTTGTTGTGGTGATTGCATAATAAGTATTTGTGACTGCCACATTTTTGCTTGTTGCTTAACCAACAGTTGTATTCAGAGGACCCAAAGATTTCTACTTCTGGTTATAATACCACTGTGTATTTACAATAAAAGCCAGAAAAATTAAAAAGTAGTCAAAAGCATAAGAGGATTGAACTTTCCATCTCTGCAAATTTTGGAGCGCAATAATTGAGTATAGTATATGGCCATAGTCAGAATCTAAGTTAGCCAGTTAATTTTCTGGTTAATTTGAAACTTAATTGTTCTTAGAAAGTGATGTACCGTTTTCTGGGTGTTTTTAAACTGGGGCTTGTAAACCTTTTTATGTAAAACCATTAAAGAGTATTTTATTTATTTTTTATTTTTTATTTTTTTTTTTTTAAAGATTTTATTTATTTATTTGAGAGAGAGAGAGAATGAGAGACAGAGAGCATGAGAGGGAGGAGGGTCAGAGGGAGAAGCAGACTCCCTGCCAAGCAGGGAGCCCGATGCGGGACTCGATCCCGGGACTCCAGGATCATGACCTGAGCCGAAGGCAGTCGCTTAACCAACTGAGCCACCCAGGCGCCCCCATTAAAGAGTATTTTAGACACTTACTGGAAAAGGAAGAGTTTTGATACTGGGGTATGGGGAGGCTGTTTCTCTGACTTTTGAAAATAGAACTTAGGGAATCCTATTAAGGCTTAATTTTTATTTTATTATTAAAATATATTGTATTCATTTTCTAGAGCTGCTGTAACAAAGTATCACAGACTGGGTTGGCTTAAACAACAAAAAATTTATTTCTCACAGTTCTGGAGGCTAAAAGTCCAAAATCAAGGAGTTGGCAGGTTTGGTGTGTTTTGAGTCTTCTCTGCTTGACTTGCAGATGGTTGCCTTCTCTTTGTGTTCTCACATGGTTTCTCCTCCATGTGTCCAAATGTCCTCTTCTTATAAGGACACCAATCAAATTGGATTAGGGCCCACCCTAATGGCCCCATTTTACCTTAATCACTTCTTTAAAGATTTTATTTACTTATTTTAGAGAGAGAGTTGGAGAGTGTGGGCGGTGGGAGGAGCAGAGGGAGAGAAGAATCTCAAGCAGACTCCTCACTGAGTGTGCAGCCCAAGCAGGGCTCAATTCTACACCCTGAGATTATGACCTGAGCCGAAATCAAGAGTTGGACGCTTAACTGACTGAGCCACCCAGGTGCCCTCCCCCCACCCCTTAATTACTTCTTAATTACTAGCTTCAAATACAGTCACATTCTGAGGTACTGGGGTTAGGGCTTTAACATATGAATTTTGAGGGAAGGGGACATAATTCAGCCCTTAATAGTCCTGCTCATTAAAAATCATTCAAAATAGGTAGAAAGTAGTAGGGTGGAAAGTGAGAATCTTTATTCTTTCTACTTCTTTCTCTGATTCAATTTCCAAAGGTAAAGTCAGTTAATATACTCTTAGATATTTGTGTAAGAGATTAATTCGCTGTTCATGAAACCTGTTCTTTCTTCTTCCTAGGCAAAAAGCTAGACTCTATTTACCAGTCTCCCTTATAGTTAAATGTGGCCATGCCACTGCATTTTGACCAATGAAATGTGTTCCTAAGTGGTGTGCTACACTTTTAGGCCAGACCCACAAAAACTCCCATGTGTGTGCTTTCATGTTCTTCCCCTAGCAGTTTGATAAAAATCACCATAATGAAGATGGCAGACTCCCATCTTGAAGGACCCTGAATCACTGTTTAGAAGGTTGATACTCGCTCACAATAGAACAACACATTTTGAATTTTACGTGAGCAACAAATTTACTTTAGTTGACTTAAGCCAATGAGATATGGGGACTTATCTTTTAAAACAGCTAGCATTATCTTAACTAAAACTTGAGAAGTATTCTAAATTTATACACATGCATGCATCTGTGCCCCATCATGCTACATACACATTTCTGTAACTTGCTTTTTAAAGACAATATAACATAAGCTACTTTCTGTATAATTACATAAGGATCTGTCTTTTTTTTAATGTAGTAAAATTTATGCATTTACCATTTTACCATTTGAAAGAGTAAAATTCACTAACATTTGGTACCTTCACAGTGTGTGCAACCATCACCACTGTCTTGTTCCAGAAAATATTTATCACTCCAAAAGGTAATACTGCACCCGTAAACAGTCACTCCTCATTATCCCATCCCCTCAGCACTAACAACCACCAATTTACTCGATTTTCTTATAATATGTGACCTTTTGTGTCTGGATTCTTTCACTTAACAAAATATTTTCAAGGTCCATCCAAGTTATAGCAAGTATCAGTACTTGATTCCTTTTTATAGCTGAATAATACTCCTTTGTATGGATACGCTACAATTTGTTTATCCATTCATCCAGTGATGGGCATTTGGGTTGTTTATACCTTATGGCTATTCTGAATAGTGCTCATGTGAACGTTCATGTACAAGTTTGTTTTTTGTTTTTTGGGGTTTTTTTGACCACTTGCTTTCAATTTGGGGGCTACATACCTTGGAATGTTGAGTCATGTAATAATTCTATGTTTAACTTATTGAACAACTGCTAGCTGCTTTATACAAATGCTAAATATTTTATATCCCCACAAACAGTGTATGAGGATTTGAATTTCTCCACATCCTCACCAATACTTGCTGCTTTCCTTTTTAAAAAGTATAGCCATCTTAGTGGGTATGAAATAGTATTTCACTGTGGCTTTGATGTGTATTTCTCTAATGACTAATGGTGCTGAGCATGTTTCTGTGTGCTTGTTGGCCATTTGTATATATTCTTGGAGAAATATTTTTCAGTCTTCTGTCCATTTTGTAATTGGGTTGTCTTTTTGTTATATAGCTGTAGAAGTTCTTTATATGTTCTTTGCTAGATCCCTGTCAGATATATGATTTGCAAATACTTTCTTCCATTCTATAGGTTGCCTTTTAACTTTGATAGTGTTCTTTAATGCATAAGTTAGAAAAAAATTTTGATGTAGTCCAATTTATTTTTTCTTGTTTATTTTGATGTTATAGATAAAAAACAATTACCAACTCAAAGGTCATAAAGATTTACCCTTGTATTTTCTTCTATGGTTAGCTCTTATATTTAGGTATTTGACCCATTTTGAGCTAATTTTTATATATGGTGTGAAGTAAGGGTCCAACTTCATTATTTTGCAGGTGGGTATCCACTGGCCCCAGCACCATTTGTTGAAGAGACCATTCTTTTTGCATTGAATGGTCTTCGTACTCTTGTTGAAAATCAATTGATCAGGGATAAAGGAGTTTATTTCTGGACTCTATTTTATTCCATTGATCTGTATGTCTATCCTTATATCAGTATACTATACTTTTTTAATTACTGTAGCTTTATAGTTAAGTTCTGAAGACAGAAAGTGGGGAAGTCCTTCTGTCATTTTTGTTTTTTGTTTTTATTGGTTTTTATTTTTTAAGATTTATTTATTAATTTTAGAGCGAGAGAGAGCACAAGCAGGAGGGGGAGAAGGAGAGAGAATCCCAAGCAGACTCTGTGCTGAGTGTGAAGCCCGACCTGGGGCTGGATGTCACGACCCTGAGATCATGACCTGAGCCAAAACCAAGAGTTAGATGCTTAACCCACTGTGCTACCTAGGCACCCCTGGGTTTGTTTTTGTTCTTTTGTTTTGTTTTGTTTTTTTGCTGTGGTCTCTGAAATTGAATCTTAGGATCAATTTTTCCATTTTTCCAAAAAAGGCATTTGGCATTTTGATGGAGATTGCATTGAATCTGTATATCACTTGATGAGTATTGCTGTTATATCATTATGTCTTCTAATCCATGAACATGGAATGTCTTTTCATTTATTTAGTTATTCTCTAATTTCTTCCAGCAGTGTTTTGTAGTTTTCAGTGTACTTGGCTCAGTTTTTGGATTTTGTTTTTACATTCTTCTTTGTTGTTTTTATAAAATCCTGATAAATTATGCTATTGGGGTTTTTTAGGGACAAATACATGAAATGGGTATATCCAACCAAAATTGTAGTACATATTAATTTTCCAATTTCAGATACTAGGCAACTCTAAGTTATGAAATTAGTGTGATAAGAGAAAGAAGCCCCATTTGGGAGATTACACCCTTTCAGAATGGCCTTTGTATTGGGACAATGCTAGGAGAGGGTGGCTATGGGTTAAATCTGTCTTTTAACATATTATGTTCTATAAAACTGAAATGCCTTTCCCCCAAAGCTTTACCCAGTCCTTTTTCCTTGACTCAAAGTCCTCTTGGATATTTCCAGGGAACACAGATACAAAGGTTCTTTGCCATTTCACTGGTCCCACAGAAGTGAATAATTTCTCTATAGTGGCTCACACCTTGGAAAAATAGTTATAATGAATGTTAAACCGCATTGGTGAAATTTATTTATTGATGAGTGTAGGTCCTGATATTAACTTTTCTAATTTGTTATTCAGCTCTCCATTTTATCATAATTAGCAACTTTCACATGCATTTTATTAAACACCCATCTGTATCCATGTTTAACTGGCTGATACAGCATACACATTTTGTACACATCTGTCTAATTTTGAAGAAATACTGTTTTATAGGAGTGGTGATTTCAACTGAAATACTGATTCTATCCTTAAAGGATATGACCTCTCTACTCTACTATACAAATAAGGCACTGGTGGGATCCCAGAAATATAGGGATGGAAAAGGTTGTCAGAGGCTCAGCAGAATCTTAAAGACATCCTAGCTGAAAGCCATGCTGGGGAAGAAAGAAGGCTAAAGTACAGGGGACTAGAAAGAAAGTCAAAGCTGAAAATCTACCAGAAGACCTTAAGTGACCTCCTGAATGAAATTGGATTTGTTGGTGGTGGCACAACTAAAATCTTTTGGAAAAGGGAAAGGCCACGATTTGAATTAAACACTCATAAAAAGATTGTTAAAGTTCTGTTTGATGGCAGATTCACTAGAAGCGAGGAGAAAAAGTTGGAAGTTGTCACCAGAGTTATTGAAAGATTTCCTATCATGAGCCAAGTATTCATATGTGGTCAAGATCCAGAGAATTTGTCCAAGATGGAGTGGGCAGTGATTGCCATAGGTCTTGGCTTAGCTCTATGGGAGGGAGCTTCACTAGGCAGGTGATCAGTGGAAGATATTCTAGAACTAGAGTATCAGGGAGACAATGGAGTACCTGAAGCTTTGGAGTAAAGAGAAATGGCTAAGTTGAATTAGATCTAGTCAGGTATCCATGTTCAAAGTCTGACCTGATCGGATACTATGGCTCAGGATAACACCTCATATACGGATGGCAGCCAATAAATGTTTGTGATAAGAAAGACTAAATGGGACTTGGAAAAATGCTGTTTTTGATTTGAGGGTACCCAAGTTCAGGGTGAGAGGAGACATTTTTAAAAAGTAATGAAATTTCATACATTATAAAGAAAAAAAGTTTTTACCTGGGAATAATAAGCTGTTATGCTTAATTATTTTCAAAGAGTGGCAACAAGTATCTCAAATTATTCTTTTATTCTCAAATCATCCTGATTGGAAAGGTTTGACCTAGTTGTGAAAAGGAAGATTTCTCAGGAAATAGGTGAAACCTAAGGTAAGCCAAGAGAAGTTTGAGTTATTATTACTCTGAGTTACAAGGAGACAAGAGTGGGATGTGGTGGGAATGTGAAGGGGTCTGGGAGGGTACAAGAAGGTGTTAAACCAAGTCTTGATAAGAAAACATGAACTTATGTTCACGGAAAGGAAAGCAGAAATGTTTCTTAGAGTATCGATAATGATGTTAGACAAGCACTATACAATGTTAACTGTGCTTCCTACTGTTCAGTAATCCTCCTCCATTACCTCAAACTTTTAGTAAAAGTCTGCTACAGGGAGCAGTTTGTTTATTGTATCTTCTGGGAGTGATGAAGGGAGATAGGTGAGGTCCAGCATGGGATATGATAGGGCAAATGGAGAACAGTAGTCAGAAAAAGCATTGAAAATGCACAGAAACAGGAAATAAGAAAGATATGAAGGAAATTGCAGCTCTCCCCACCCCATCCCAATGAAGGCAACCCTGGGAGATACTAAGGACACATCGATGGCTCCATGAAAGAAGCAGCATTTGATCTGTGCTTTGGTAACTAACAATGGATAGGGAGGGCTTGCTTATGGAGGGAAGAACCCAAGAAGAGACACAGAGGTAGGACTTAGAGTCAGTTTGGCCCTGACATCGGACAGATACATGATAATATGGAAGGTAAGCAGCAAAAAATGATTATATACACTATCAGCACTTTAAATTCTAAGGATGAATAACTGGGAATCCATTTTGGAAATGGACAACTAGAACTTTTGATCAGAGGAATGAAATAGAATTATTTTAGCACATTAATTCAACAGTTTCATGGAGAAGTGAAAGGCTAGGCTCATCGTTACCACTTGGGGAACAAGTGTGATAACGTAAGTGAGAGATTACAAAGTTCTGAACCACGTCTTTAATGAAGGGAATGAAAAAGAGGGAATCATGTGATATTTGGAGGTACCATTTTTAATATTTGGCAGTTGATTAAATGGTGGTAAGGAATGTGTGTAACAAATTACCCCTAAAACTTACTGGCATAAAGCAATAATAAATATTTATGAGCTCTTAAAATTCCCAAGGATCAGGAATTTGGGAGTGATTTGACTGGGGGTGGGGTAGGGGTCTGGCTTGGGGTATCTCATGAGGTTATGGGCAGATGTCAGCCAAGGCTACAGCTCTCTGAAGGCTTGAGTAGGGTTAGATAATCCACCTCCAGGGGGGTGAATTCACATGGCTGGCAAGCTAGTGCTGGTTGCTGGGAGGAGGCTACAGTTGTCCCTGTAAGTTTCTCCCTAAGCCTGCTAGTATGTCTTCACATCTTGGTGACTGGCTTCCCCCAGAATGAGTAACTGAAGAGTCTAAGGCAGATGCTATAATGTCTTTTATATAACCTAGCTTCAGTAGCCTCACACTGTTACTTTACAATATCCTACTGGCCACATAGGTCAACCTTAATTCAAAGAGGAAGGAGGAGTATACAAGGGTGTGGATACCAGGAGGGGAGAATCGTTGGGGGACATCTTGGTGGCTGGCTACCAAAGTGATTTTCTTTGATGGAAGGAAACCTCTACTTCGTATCCCCAGATCCTAGCCTGACCAATCTGAAAAATAAAAAGATGACTTTGAGCCTTCGAGCTTGTATAATTGAGAGAATTGTAGCTCTCTGCTTTATAGAAGTCAAGATGGAGAAGTATGTTTGAAAGGGAAGGTAAGTTTGATTTCTTTTTAGATACTGAGGAGAGAAATACATAGAAGAATGTATTTATTTGATTGTAAACCCTCAGATCTCAAAGGCTAATATGAAAGAGAAAAAGTTCAACACATAACTCTTCTGTATTCAGTTCCTTCTAAGTGCCTGGATTTCATTGTGAATAAGAAGTGGCATGAACCATTGCTTCATTTTAGATGAAACTTTCTGCTTTTTGGCAACTGCTGTAACACGGAAGGAACTTGAAAAATTTTTTTCAGGATAGCTGCCTAACAAGTGTGGTGCTCATGGAGATGTAAGGAGCCTCTGAAGATTTTTAAAGGGGCAAAGTAGACATGATTTCACTTTCTGTGCTACATAAAAGTTAAGAAATTCCAAAAGAAATCCTAATAGACTTGCAGTTTGTAGAGGTGCATTTTCCTTTGCCAGAAACCCAAGTCCCCAATCTCTGCTGTCGTTTCATAATGATAACAGGTAATATGACTGCATGTATCTCCTGTAATCACACGGAGCCAGACATTGAATAACACACTGCCTCAGGATTGTCTCTTGCCTTGCTTAACCCAGATGGGTGCTATTCTTACACCTTGGACTTGAAGCTTCATTATTCCTTTAATTATTAGAACTGCAAATACCATCCAGAGGCTTCTAAATGTAAGTATGAATGTGTATGTGGTGGAGAATCTCATCGTTGGCTTGAGCGTATACCTCATTCCATTGAAAAGCATCATGTCTTTGTATTGTCCAGCAGGTATATAACCTATTCATTAATATACAATTTTTGAGAATTCCAAGATAGTTCACCTTCAACATCTGACCATCAATGGTAAAATAAAACTGCTTCAGACTCTCATTTCCTACCGCTCTCCATCCTAGATGAAGTGACATAAAGGATTTATTATACTGTAGTGCTTATTTGTGTAAGGTGTTCCTTTTATTCAAATGAAAAGTAACCATAGCTTTTATAACAAAAGAGTTGTATAGTTTCCCAAGTATTTCTTGAAAGATCTGTTTTATCACAGGATTGATTTCATGTTTTTCTCTCAGTGATGAGAGCAACAACATTGGCTACCTGCCCAATCTGTCACTGGCTACCACGGGGGAAAGTTTTGGGTGACAGTCCTGAATCGTGCACCTGCAGGGGAGCTGAACAGGCATAGAGCCGAGAGGGGAAGCATCTTGGAAATGGTTAACGCAGGAGCTATTTTGTCTGAGAGGAAAAGACACAAAAGCTGCTATTAGCATTAAACAGAGGGCTTCTGCTTTTCTTGCTTTTTGTTTTTCCTTTTGATTTTCTTTTTGTCCATTTGTTTGCAGTCCTTCCATTCCATTGCATTTAAGTATGTAATTTAACAAGGATTACTAAGGAGACTCAAGCCCACATTGAAATGTACTAATACTGGGGCCATACAGTTGAGAAAGAATGACTCTTAACATAGAGCGGTTACTAGTGATAAGAAACAACCCAAACTGTGTAAATATTACCCGGGAGATATTTGGGGATCTTCCAATAGTAATTGGAAGACTGATTCTT